>NW_026844347.1:5281538-6481538 GCF_029955315.1 Cylas formicarius
GACGTGACTATGTCATTGATTAATTGATTAATGGTAATAATGGCAATACCAACCGAGGACAGTTTCTATCTATGGTTGGCCGTATAAGCTACCCTCCATTCATGTCCGATTGCGCTGGTTGTGCATCTTAAATACCCACTGAAGCGGGTCTATTCCGTACAATTCGATGTCATCGGAACATCAGAGACGTGGCTTA
Organism: Cylas formicarius; assembly: GCF_029955315.1. Taxonomy (NCBI): domain Eukaryota; kingdom Metazoa; phylum Arthropoda; class Insecta; order Coleoptera; family Brentidae; genus Cylas; species Cylas formicarius. The sequence goes on from NW_026844347.1 coordinate 5,281,735, forward strand.
ACTATGATTGAAGCCATGAAGCATATTATCTGGGTACAGGATAGCGCGCCACTGCAAGATTCTAGAGGCGTCGGCTCTAAGTGATCACCATGAGAGATAAAGGTGGACGGACCTCTCATCAAACACAACTCCAAGATATCTTAATGTAGTGAGTCTAAATTCGAGCCGTTTATAGAGTAATTGAAATAAAGTGGATTTCTTAATCGGGAGTAAGAAACGACATGATGAGATAAAACAATTAATCCTTTAATAGATATAAAAGGAAAAGCACAGATCTAAAATGACAGAAGTAGAACATGTTGAAAGTTTGTGATTACTGCTGTCACCAATATGGTAATCAGTCATCCGAGACAGTGTTTATGCCCCTCATTTAGCTCTGCCCCCTTCAAACAATATAAAAGCAGGTACACAGTAAAATGGGAGCCAGTTTCAGTCAAGCTCTGAAGATGCCAACTGAATGGTTGGCGAAACGTTAGCTAGTTCGACTCAACAAAAACCGACGCAGGAGGAATCCAGAAGTTTTATAAAAAATATTACAGTAGCCTGTAAAGTTTCTTTGAAGAATATGCAATGTATTTGTGATGTAGAGTGAAAGATTTTTTCAAAATTCCTTTCAATACATTTTCATACTTTCCAAAATATAAATAAAATATGTGTAACCACTACTGTCATGATTTATTTTTGAAAATAGGATAAATGATACTGATCAGTTATCTATACTTCGGGCCTACTATTAATCCATTGACTTTTCCAGTTCGTTTTGTAGACAAAATGCAACTAATAATTAGCAACTAGAATTAGAACACTCGTTTTTACTTACTGCACACTAAACTAACTACAGAAGGAATTACGGTTGTCTCTTTATTTACACTTCCGACACTTCTAAATCTCATTCCTTTATTTGCGACAAACAGATCCGTATTATACCTAGCTGTTTTTGAGAGATGATGATAATCCATTTTGGTTTTTGGAAGATTTTTGGATTCTAACATATTTCTAACACATTGTTTTGTTATTAGAGTTTGCCTATGAGACATTGTGATATGCTTTGAAAATTGGAATATTGGAGTGGTCTGTAAAAAGAGTCGCTTATAGAATATGACAAATTTCGTACGTCATGATTAAAAAAATATTTTGCCTGGATTTTGAATGTTTTTGTTACTCCTATAATAAAACTTGTAGCTGATTTTCATCGCCCAGCACAGTTTTGAGTCGATTTTTTGTTGTTTGTTGTTTAGAACTATCCCACTTTCAAGATAGTACACAACTGATGCAAGTCTTTTTCGGTTTTTGATCTGATCTAACATTTTTTTCATCGCATGATCTTAAATTTGATGATGGTTTATGGATAGACCCCCTATATTACCTACTACTATTTAAAATGGCATTATCATGATTATTATTTTTGAGCACTCTGAAGCTACAGTAGGTAATATCAGCAAATTCCTGTAACACAAAACAGACATGTTTTTGCCAAAAATTTATTCTAAAATTATCCTTACCGTTTGGTAATCGAAATATTAACACGATTAAAAAAAAATGTCCATGATTTTTTACCTATAACAGGTATATTTTTTGGGACTCAATGTTTTTTTATTTATTTGTAACTATAAAAGATTGAGATTTTTGCACTACCTTAAAAACAAAATGCAATGCGATAAAATAATTTTCAGTTTAAGCGGATATTACGTAATTTAGACTATTTAGCAATGTTTACTTTACCGCTGTATTTTTAAAGCAAATCTAAGCCGACCATGCGAGTATATAATTAGAATTCCAATGATAAACATATCGAAAAAATTTGCCGATTGAAAACTGTGATTTGAAAATGCCGGAAATTTATACATTGGAGATTAATTTTCAGATAAAATAATTTGGAAAGATAAATTTTTATTACCCTATCGGCGATTACCGTCGGCGATTTTCCTTTCAGACTAAATTTATTACTTTTAACGAATTATTCGAATATATCTAGTATAGTTGTATAGATTTTCGAGCTTCGTTACAATGTATGTTCAAAATTCTCTTATAATGTACATGAATTAACAGTTACCAATTCTTATTTTGTTTGTTCTGAAAATTTCTGTGGTGCTGTTGAGAACTAGTTTAGCAACGTCTGAAGTCGGAACAAACCTTCCATTGTTCGTGTTATTCAGTCCGTACCGGATTTCTTAGTCTTGGTTCTACGGAGTGCGTGAGATTCATTTAAGGCTAATTGGAGTGGAAGAAAACACTGAACGTAGATTCTACTAGTCACACCCTTGTTATACCAATGTGAAGGTCCAGCGAGAGTGAGTTTTTATCTGCTGGGTAAAACCAATCAAGAGGCAGCGAGCTACACCAAGGAGTCTAATCAGACAGATCAACCTAGATAAACCTTTATTAACTATGGTCCTTTGAGTCCTAATCCGAATCTAAATCAAATGTTAGTCTTGTGTTTTTTGGAACTTCAAAAAATTATTTCTCCAACCTTTTTTAAAACTTTTCATTTTCAGTTTTATTTAATTTTTAAAACTAGACCAATGTCCTGAAATTCTCAAAAAATACTTATTTACGATATTTTATTTCTAACCAAAATTAACCACTGAGCTTTATAACGGATGGCGCACTATTCGGAATTTCAATTTCCAGGTAAATCAGGAGGTTAAATAAATACGAAATCTATATATGGTATGTGAAATAACAAAGGTTCGTTTCGTTTGCTGCATATAAAATGAAATTAAACGTCAAATTGTCAATGGTACCTTCTTGTGATGGATCCTAAGGAAGAAAATAGTTTTTCTGCATTTTTTGCATCCTGTAAATACGAAAAACTTAGGTATTTGTCTTTTTTGTAATAATGAATCAATGAGGTACTAGACAACCAACAACATAATTTGAAAATTTAAAGGACGCACTAAAATCTGACGACAATGTCGAGCATGCGAGCGTCCCTTTCTTGCATTATGGATTTTTGAGTTCTTAAGGCCTTAAAAACGTGCGAATAAAATTCTGATTTTTTGTAGACCGATTATGATTATTTTTTAGCCGTACCTTTAATTAATTCGATAAAAAATGTGAACCGAGCCTATTTGAAACCATCCTAATCATACAAAATGCTAAAACCATAAAGACAAAGATTTAATTTTTTTGGATCGCTCGGGTATCTATCTGCGTTAAAACGATTTTTTTGTTCCTTTTCCTCATTCAAAACTACATAGCTTCAATAATAAAAGTTGCCATTAGTGCCGATTTAAGTTTGATCACACTGTATAGTATAGGGACAAATAATTATGGGGATACTCGTATGGTGAAACAGGAATAAATGAACAATAATAGGTTCCTATGACAGCATCAAAATCGAAAGCTCCGTAGGGATAGAGGTGTCCTCCCATAACCGAAAACCGGGGAAATTTGTGGATAAACTGAATACCAAATTCTAGTTAATTTAAAAAAAGTCTATAGATAATTTATATTACCGCGGAAATATAGAATACGCATTCAAAGTAAATAACGAATGGAATGTTCGACACAACGTGTGTGTCTATCTTTTTATTACCACAGCTTGATAAACCGCCAATATCTAATTTTAACTAAGAATATGTTCTAAAGTGCTATTTTTGAGTAAAAAATAGGTGAATGTTGTAAATACACTCAAAATTACAAGACGTAAGTAAGCAAAAATTGTGTTAACTGGTTTCTAAAGTTTTTATGAGTTCAAACAGACAGATTGAAACGTTTGCGTAAAAGAAGGACTAAATAAAATTGAATACTTGAAGTTACATAATATGTAATTTTTTTCCCGAGCTAAAGCTTTTTATAAATACTATATTACTGCCAAAACATTTTCAAATATACATGAACCAAATTCGACAAGTAGTAAGTAAATGATAAAAAACATATGCCGTTCAAAAATTTCGAATGTTTGTGCGTAGGTTTTTAATCTACCAAAATAAACATCAACACAATAGACTATTTTTACTTTTTTACTTTGAATGGGACACTATTTATAACTATTTAAATAGGATGTAAAATTTAGGGGCTAACAATAATAAATAATGAATTTCACTCAGAATATCACCTTTATTTTCATTACATTGATATCGTCAGGAATTTTTTATTGATTATTCAATCGCCAGCCATAAAATTACAGCACCCACTATAGCTACACTCCCTCTGAAATTGAAAAATAATAAGAGTAAAAACATACATTTCTTTAACAATAAATAATACTTACGCAATAATCATCCTAACAGGGACTGAGTGCTTCAAGGCACTGTACTGGAAAATTCGAAATTCCTGATGATTTCGAAAATTATTTAAAATTTTTTTTGCACTGCAAAAGAAGTAATTTTATCTAACAATATTATTAAAAACTGATAGTTTATTTCTAAACCAACATGATGAAGAATTCTTGAGCAATTAAAAATGCCAGGTGTCCCTCTAAGAAAGAATCTCGGCTGTAATATAAGCCTATATTCTGCAGAAAAAAAAAATCCAAAAAGGCCATAAATATGTACTGGAAATTATGTTCAAGTTTCTAGATAGGCCGCTTTTGCAGCGAATAAACAAATGCGCAAAAAACAAAAAGGCGTGTTCAAAATAGTGGCAGCACAATCCTCACCCAGTTTGGTTTTTTTTTGTTTGAACAATTTGGATATGTCTGGTAAAATAAAGTGGTGGGGAAGGTTAGATGTGCTTTTATTTAAATGTTGCATACTGGATTTTTAAAAAAATGTTAAATGCAAGAGTATGCAATTTTAGTTAATAGTGAAGAGGGATAAAAGCTTAAAAAGGTAGCGAAAGCTGCTTTTTTAATATTGATATTGGCAAAACTATTTAAAAATACGAACTACTTTATTTTCAAAATAGTGGTGGACTAATGACATTTCTCTGAAAATATGAGAATGAAACTACTGATTTTCTTTGATATCGATAACAATAACAAATTACCATTATGTCATTTGGTTTAATAAGTAAGATGATCGGACAGGTAGGCTTTTGAATAAAGTGACTGTTAAAGTAGGTAATACTTTTAACATCAAAGGATTATTAAATCAACATTTTTTATTGATTTAAAATGCGAATTTGTTGGTGAAGGTGCTGATATTATTGCGGTACATTTTGAAAGATTTGTCAATGCAGTAATTGCTGCCAAGGTTTTTACAGAGCCAAACGATTAAACGTACTACTGTAGCAGCAGCGCCCTTGAGGTTATCATTTTGCATAAACCCTGGCAGCAATTACTTCAAAAATAGTACGGCAAAAGTCTTTTACTTATTAATCCATTAATGGCATTATTCAGCAGTTATTCTGATATTGTTGTCATTGTCATTATCAAAGTAAATTAATATAATTTATATATTTATCATGGTCATAACGTGACTTGTTTTGAAAATAAGATTGTTAAATGGTTATTTGTCCATATTTATTACTATTTTTGCAAATGTCCCGCTAGCTCTTTAAGCTTTTTAGAAAAAAAATGCAATGCTTGTTAAGTTGCGTCACTATTATCTAAGTACGGAATTAGGTATTAACGTTTAAAGAAAAAACATATCTATTTACGCCAGGTACCTACTTGCTTGCTAATGTTATTTTGCAAGTACGTCTAATCTTTTTCAAACCACTTAGTCGTTTAGTTGTCACTGAACTAGATATGCGATGATATAAACTTTTCCTTTGCTTAAATTAAAATTATAATTATGATTAATTAAAATATTTCCTTCTTATTATCTATTCAGTGTGTTGTATCTTTGTCCTTGATGCCACAATTTGGATAGCACATAGCAATTATATGATTTCTTCTCACATGCATCAAAAGTAAATCGGATTATATTTTTATTCACATTTCTATTCTATTTTTGGAAGAAATCTATTTGTGACAACGCTATGTAATTTTAAGTACCTTATTGCAGATAAAATTAGAATTAGTGTACACATTTTTATGAAACGTTTAAGGACTAAGAAAAAAAGTAAAGTGTGTTATAAGTTCGTTCTGTTCAGAGTGATTATCACAACGTTCCAAGTAAATAAAAATTTCAGTCGTAAAACATTTTACAGGAATTAAAGATCATTATTTCGTTTTAAAATCATCTGTGCATTTTACTAACGCAACAATCGTAACAAACACATTTCCGCATCGATGCTTAAGCATTGTTCTATCAGCGGAAAAGAGCACTAAAACGTCAAGATTTACTACTAGCTATATTTTATAGACGTTTATCAAATATAAACCACCAATGTAGAAGTAATAAAACATCGCTTGTTGTTGGAGTTTGTCCAAGTTTTTTAATATATACAGAACAATAAAAATATTCCCTTTTTATAGGCTACCGAAAAACATTAAATGCAAAATCTCTATACTCTGGTTAAACATTAACGGCAACATTTGATCAGTGGTTCAGTTTACCGGTTATTTAAAAAAATAATGCTTTTCCTTACTTTCTCAAAAATATCAAAAAATAGGCAGTAACATTTATGATAGTAAAATAATAAAACTGAATCAATATTTTTGCAATATCGAACTTGATTCAAGTGTATGCTTACGGATATTTTCATTTCCTAAAGAAAAAACAGGATAATGACAAACAAAATTGTTAGGAAGTCCATTGTTAATTAAATAGGTAAAAATAAATTTAACGATGCCAGACTGAAGATACATAACTCTAATTTTTTCTTGATGTTAAAAAATTACAATGCCATTCAGCTTGGGTAGGCGTATGCAATAGGATCATTCCCAGGAAAATGTAACTCGCAATCCAGGCATAAGAAAAAAGATAATTAAAACCTCCTGGGGATAAGAAAGGTGGATATTTTTAGACCTTGATTCTGGGGGCCAAGTAAATCGTAGTTTCAAAGCCAGTCGCGCATAATTAAATAAAAAAGTAGGTAGAGTTTTGGCATCCACCTGTTTTTAATTAATACACGGACAGGATTTTCGCGGTCTGCCAATTTTTTTCTGAGCTTATCCCATCGGGGTTATTTAAGGAACCGTTTACGTTATTGTTGGGCTTCAACGCGCGTGCATAAAAATATGCTAGACGTAGATAGTAAATGACATCAAATGAACGCAATTATTGAAACGTGGATGCCCGTCACAGCAAAACTTCATCTTTTTTCATAATTTGATTTAACGAAAATTGGTTTTGTGGGTATGCAAAAAAGTAACAACAGCTTCTTTCGATCAAATGTGATTTTTAAATTACTAAAAAAGCGTCAACATTTTATTGTTCTAGTAAAGTCAGCGGTTAGAAATTTTAGATTAATTTATATTTAAAATATCGTGACGGCAAAATATTTTGGCGCAATTTATTTCGAAATAACTTAGACGTCATTAATTGGTCTCGGTAAATCAGACGGAATTCATAAGACTCGAGAAACTTTTGCACCGTTATGAATCTCAACAACTATTTTGGTTCGTTATAATATTGCTACGTTTTCATGAGAAATGAATTCATTTTGGAAATGACTTCAATCCGATAGATACCGTCTATGAAAACACTCGTTTTTTTCCATTTTCGAAAGAATCTGACATATTTTTCGGTTCGACGAAACCGGGTATCGAAAGAAGATATGAGTGTTAGCGTGCTTGGAAAAGAAAAGAATAAGATATAATTGTAGTTAACTAAAGTTGGAGCCACAGATTCTTTTTCCGTAAAATAATTTCAAATTGTTTTTAAAAATATAGTAAACAGTCATAAAAGAAAAAATCGGCTAGAAAGTAAATAAATGAATAATCAAATATTTAAAAAGAGAATATTTTTGGGACAAATTCTTTTCGAAAAAAAAATTGATAATGGTCCTCGTCCTAATTTTTATAAACAAGTGTATAGGACATTTCTGATATAAAATAAAATAAAATAGTCCACATTTAATATGCCTACCTGCAAATATACAAAAAATAATCACCTTGTTATTTTAAAGAGAAAATTACTTCCTATTCCCGACTAAAGCGCATTAAAATGCAGAGCAGACCTTACTGCGCCTTTTGCAGAATTAATTAAAATCATTACTTAAAAAATGTTTGTGATAAACTATACAGGGATACCAATTTTTGGAAACTGCGCCATACAATTTGCAGAAAGCCATATACGTAGTAGTAAATGATAGGTATTTGCAGCTGCCAAGGCTTCTGCACGGCACATAACGCAGTTACTCTTAAGTATGAGAATTAGAAACAGTCCTGGCGAAGAGACAGACCAAAATGGAAATCCAGTAATAATAATGTAGTATTTCTGAAAACAACAATTTTGTTCCGAAAATTAGCGCAGACAGCTCTATCACGAAGTTTTTATTTCCTTTTATACGGTAACGTACAACAGAAACCCACGAAGAATAGACGAGACGACGAGAATTTTTCAAATGCCCATGGCATATAAAACACTGGCAGATTTGACATCAGAATCTACTTTCGTCAAAACATTCAAAATGTGCTTATATTTGAAAAGAACAAAAAATAAAATACTTTATAAATTAAAACTTTCGCAAAAATTTATAATCGTTAACTATATTTCAAATCTGCCGTCGGTATAATAATAACTGATTTTTATACAACGACTCTTGGCAACATTTAATTCCTGACGGAATGCCTTTGACAAAAGATTGATTATAAAAATATAAACTTACTTGCCAAAATTATCAACTGCGACCAGTGCTCTTTGGCGCTGAAATGGAATTTTTTTCACCTCGATAAACCCAAAAGATCCTAGAATTGCCGTTACCTTAAAAAAAAATGCAAATTGTGAAACAACTGAAAAACTCTCTATAAGCAAGCAATAAGGAGGGTATCATAAACGTTTCGGATTTTAACAGACAATTCTTACCAAAATTTACTGGTCAATAAGCGGTAAACTTCTTGTAAAAACTTTTGTTATTACATAAAACAAAAATGTCCTGCAGTTCTTCGTGCTAATTTCTTGATAAATTTTAGTGATAAACTAATTACATATTCAAGTGTCATTTGATTATTTTTCTATGCAATCAACTCTCACTGTTATAACTGGAGGTTTATGTTTTGAAATTTGGAGTCATGAAAAACTTATGTACAGCCATATTTGCTCATGCTCTCCGCATGATAAAAAAAACGAAAATGTTTTCCGGCTTCTGCAGTTTATTTGAAATTACCTACCCTAAATTTGCAAACCTCCATTTTACAATTTCAACTTTAGAACAAAATGAAATAAAAATTCCTAACCTCACTTATTCGAATAAATCTGTTTGCTCCGCCAAAATAGTAAGAACCGTTAGATTGTCTCCGATTGTAATTGTTAAAAAGGAAAGCACGGAACGTCAATCCGAGCGGTTCGACATTGCTTAAGAAATCGAAATAAGGAAATCTGGCGTTCTAAACAAAGTATATGTTCAGGTAAAATCGCCTTAAGGCCGTTTAAATTCAAATACCTATCTCTGCCCACAATAAAAGTTAACAGAGTGGATAACTCCAACCCTTGCAGCTTAAATTGTGAACAATATAAAAATTTTAACAAATCTCTAGCGAAAGTGAAAACATGCATAGTAGACCGCATTAACTGGTTTATTAAAACGAAGCGGCGCCAGGGCACACAGAAATAAATATGCGCTATAGATACATTTTGGTAATGCTGTAACTAGATTCATCTCTAGAACTGCAAAATTGCATACAACTTCTTTCTGCAACAAATTATGTTAAAAATTGTCCGTTTAAGTATAATGTAATATAATTAATTAAATACGCATACGCACGGAATGTCATAACTTTTATGATAGCGTTGAAATTGAATGTGAATGTCTGCATAAAAATAATAGAATTGCACCTATCGAAAACTTCTAGATCTTGTGCGTAAAAAATGTAAATATAGCTTAGCTGGGACCTTCACATCGAGTATTTTTGGAAGCGCAAAATTTTGGGGATTGGAAAAAAACAGTGTTTCAATCCAGCTTTACCGAAGCGAATTAGTGACTACTAATTGTGGTTTTTCCAAAATGTTTCTTAAAAAGACGATTAACTCACCTGGCATATATTAAGCGGTTTATTTTTAACTGATTCAATGATGAGATAGGGAGGTCTGGTGGAGTCGGGATCGGTCCCGCCAAGGTTCTGCGGAAGAAATAGTAGTAAACATAGCTACAATGAACTTGATGATTTTGGACAACCCTTATTTTATGGTAGAGTGCTACACCACTAGTGATATTAATAAGAAAATTAACATAATAAAAGGAATTTTTGTTCTTAAAATTATTGTTATTTAAATATCGTCACTCAATTACCAAACACCCTGTATACTAATATATATGAAATAACTACAATATTAATCGTGTACTTTGAGCGCTATACTTTTTAAAAATTTTATTGAAAATGTATTCAAATCATTTTATTATTTATGATTATATACCATCTTATAATTGTAACTTATTTCATTTAAATTAATTTGGTGAATTTTCCACATTAATCTCAAATAATCTTTTCCACCATAGATTCCGCAATCCCAATAAAAAAACTGACCAAAACTCACACGAACGATCTTGACTTTCTTGAAAATTTTGTGTTAGATTGATTACTTTAGGGAGTTCCGTTAAACAGGGTGTTGTAGGTTTTAGGACAGAAACTGAAAGCGGCAATAGTTACTGGGAATCAAAATTTATTTTTTCTATTAATTAAAATATCTCGCTCACTTACAAGATATTGTTTTGAAATTTGCTGTGCGTAATACTTTTTAGGGGACATTTGAAGAATTTCAAATATTTTCAAAATCTGCAAGGTGGTACGTCTGAGGGGGCTTTTTTTATCCCCCTCAAACTTTTTCGTGGTACGCCTCTGATATCTTCCAGTTACTAAAACATGTTAATTTTGCCTTTTTCGCATAAATGATCTTCTAGGAAGTATTAACCACACCAGTTCAAGTGAGCGAGATATTTTAATAGAAAAAAATAATCAAACTTTGGCCCGTCTAGCTCCGCTAAAAATGGAGATCAAAGAAAACTTATTTACTTAAAATGATGATGATCGACCACCCATTTGAGTTTGTGCCTTAAAACTTTGATCACTCTGTATTTATGTACATATGTTATATATACCTTATTTTGCACAAATCTGCTTAAAAAAGCAGTTGATTTTTAAAACCCGGCTTCTAAAAAATTTTCAAATACTAATTATAACCGTCGATATTCCAAAAAGGCTTAACGCATTTAAAAATACTTTCAAACGTTAAGAACTATTTTTCTCGGGTCTCAATAGCCCACAGAAATCTAGCGAAAACTACATCTCGACCTAAAATATAAATAAAATAACTTAAATAAGCTAACCTAAAAATAAAAGTTTAATTATGTGAAGCATTTAGATGCAACAGGCGCTATTAATAAATAAATAAATAAATGAAACGGTAATTTATTATATTTATCTTTATTATCTTTTTTGTTCATTAATTGTTCAATTAATTTACCATTATTGCTTATTTTTTCGTTAAAAAATTAATTTAGTAAACTAAGTTTCAACTATCTTAGTCTTCAAAAATTTATTAGTGATCGAGTTACAGATTAGATCTAATTTTTGACACAAAAAGTGATAATACTAAATATTTCAAAAGGGGTAAAGATGTTAAGTAGTAATGTCTGTTAAAGGATAATTTGGTGCCCCTTCGAAGGTATTGTAAAAAGAGTGATAAAGATAAATAATTTTTATTTTGATTTTAAATATCATTTGGTATCCTAGTTTACTACAATGTGTTAAGCCTTTTTGTTTCCGAAAATGTTTGAATACCCCACATCACTTTCCTCGCAGAGACACAACAAACAACAAAATAATTTTCTCTTGGCCAAATCATCTGTTTCCCTAATACCACCTCTCTACTGTTACTGGGGCATCCAGCCATTTTTGAAAAGCCGACATCATTTTCAATTAAAAAAAAAAAATCTACAAGGTGTTGTAGCAGGACCCGCTAAATTTTTGAAATAACCACATTTTGAGAGAGAAATCAAATTCCATGCAAAAGTTATACAGGGTGGGTGTGGTGTGGTGGAACATTACATGTTTTCGTAAAATTGGATGTAGCTATTTGCTGAAAATTTGAATAAATATGTATGGCTCAAATATAGATCCACGACCTACAAACAGGTACTTACAATTGTTGATATGGAGCCTCTAATTATATTGACCCTATTTTTATATTGCAGCAACCCTCCGATAAGTTCATTGGGGACAAAAGATTTTGAACGTGGATAGTTTTGATAAAGGTTTAAGTGGGCTAACCTAATAAAAATGTAGCCAGTACAAAATGAGTCCCAGCCAGCGTCGTGAAACGTCTCCATATTTTCTTGATCACATTTAACCTCTATTGCTGGAGAATTAGACACTATATGTCGACCAACACCATTTTTAAAATAATCAAAAATTGTGTCCAAACCTAAAAAGAAAACAAATACGAATACCGTTTTTATCACCTACTCCAACACGGAAAATAAAATCAAAAATCATTACCCCTATCATTCCACCTTTTCTCTTCAGGAAGTGAACTCCTCATCTCATTTGAAATAGTTCTGGTATCGAATATAATGGGAAATAAATTTGTTATTACACTTTTAAAGTCATTATAGGAGTTTGGTAACTCTGACTCAAAACTACTAACCATCAGCAATAAATCTTGTAGAAGGTTATGACCAATAATTGGTATATTTAAGGATTCTATTAACCGAAACACTTTGGTGAACCCAAGTAAGCTGTCCACCAAATCAGGGTCCAAATTATTGGATATATCCATTGCTTTGTACCGCTGTATGGATAGTTTCTTCACTATGAAATCGTCAGATTCTACATAAGTCCAAAGATTGTCAAAACGTTGCCTAAATATTTTGTGTAAAAAATATTCAATTTCTCTATTGCACACGGCAGAAACTTTTGAAACAACTATTAAAAAATCTTCCTCTTTTGCTTTCAAATACCAGGTAGTTACAATTGAAAGTTTTGATTCGACAATTTTTTCCAGTTCAGTTTTGCAAGTGCAATTCACTTCTGAAATTTCATTATTTCGTAGTTTCTCCCTTAGCTCTAACTCCTGTGTTCTATTTATGTAAGAAATTCCATGGTAGGCAAACTAAAATTTCAAATGTTTTTGTAAAAATTAAGTACATATCTTTGTTATGAGAAAGAAACAAATTTAATTTTTTACTTTGTTCTATTGGTGATTGTTTATGTTTTATTATTTATTAATAAAAAATAACATTTGAAAAGTGTGTTTTAATGGCTATGACTTTGCTCTGATAAATTCTTCCTCCTATTTACAAGGGTAATAGAAACAATTGATTAAATACCAATACTTTTTTTTTTAGAAAATTTTGAAGGAAGAGATTTTTGTCACAGTTGATAACAATTACTTAAAACCTCCAACAATTTTTGAAATAAATTCTGTTCTTCAAGTTAACTCAAAGCATCCATTGTTAATTTTTACTTAAATCTAATAAAATTAATGTTACATTTAAATTTAAGTTAAAAGTCTCTAAGAAAGACAAAGTGCTGCAGGAAATTGCCTTAATAATTATGAAAAAATTATTTATGAAATAGCATTTGCGCCAATGACAACCACTTTCTAAGTTTATTATTTTGTAGACTTAACTTACTTTATTGAAATTAAAATGATAAAGCTTCAAAAAGTTTATTGTACTGGACTGGAAGAAAAAATGTTTATGCAGGAACTGAAAAGAGGCAGGTTGAACATAAAAATCAAAAATGGTACCCAAATAACTATTTCTCTTTGAGTCATATGTAAAAGCAGTAATTCCTATTTGAAGGGGAATTACATATTCCACATTTTTCTTCAGTTTGTAGTACCTATCAGTTGGACTATCAAACAAGCTGAAAGAAAAAAATACATACCTATACTCGAATTATACTACCAATTATAATTAAATTACATACCTTGGAGCATGATTTCTTAAAGGGTTTAGAGCACTAAATTCCAAATCTATGCTTACAAACCTTGCTTGTTGTAATGTTTCTTTAATTAACGGAAATAATTTTACAAAATTTGATTGTGTTACTTCGCTCATATTAATAATAGTAAACATAACCTTTTTAAGATTGCTATTTTTTTGGTTAGATTTTTGTCTGGGGATTTATCAACATATTCCCACAATCCAATGCAGAGTAAAAAGGAATAGCAGGGTTACTACGATTTTCAAATTTAATTTTAATTGCGGGGATGTAGCTCAGTGGTAGAGCGTTCGCTTTGCATGTGAAAGGCCCCGGGTTCGATACCCGGCATCTCCAGCGGAAAAAGTCTTTTTTGTTTTAATTTCATTTTGCATAAAGACAATAATTTATTCTTTGAATTTATTTTTAAATATGGCACTTTCTTCTTTCAAAAATGGTTTAAGGAACGACGACGCACGAGAATTCGAAAAGCCCGGTCCAATTCCCGGTTTGGCACGATGCCAACGGACGCACAGGTAGCTACCGAAGTTATAAAAGCAACCGCATTCGAACTCCTGTGGCCGTTTCGTAAGTAGACCCAGCGAGTGAATCAGTTGCGATTTATCTCCATGGGGGCCTAATTCGCTTCGTGATTTTTTTATAACCCTTTAAACCTGCTATAAAAACGTACAATTTATTGTGATAATAAGTACCCACACCTGTTGAGACTACGGGTTGTGATATTCGTAGAGCGGTAAGTTTCTAAGTGCAGTGCAGTGACGATATAAGGATTATTTATCTCTCGATTTTTGGATTACCACTCGAAGTGTGTCAGGTATTTTGCCTCTACTAATGTTTATTTGGATCTAGTAAAACCGAACAAATATTACAATTAGTGACATTAAAAAAAAAGGAATAATTTTTAGTGTTATATAACCCACCAAACAAATTTTGAAAACGGGTTTTATTTTAAAAGCGCGCTTGGGTTGTTGCGCTTCTTTGCCAAAACTGTTATTTTCTGTTCGTGTGCTAAAATCGTCGCTGGCGGTTTGGCAATTGTCCCAAAACCGGGATATTCGAGACCCCTCGTCGCTTGGTCAAAAATAAAACAACTTTGGACCGTTAATGACGCATTCTAAAATACCTCGCTTTTCTTATAATAATAATTTATTATCCCGACGAGCGCGATTCAGCTATTTAAAAGAATTTGCCGCCGCCTGCCCACGTGACCTTGGCCAGCCTATCGCCATCATCCACATGCTCATTTCGTGTGTTGTCATCAGTTTTATTTTTCTTTAGCTGGTATAGCGAATTGTGCGAGGCAAATAAAGTAAAGGGGCGCACGTTATCTTATCTTCGGGTTTTAATGTGTTTGTTTTTGAAATGATTTGATTTGTTAATCGGTGTAGGAAATAATTTTTTCAGTGCTATTATTTTGTTTCCCTCCACTGCGCTGGCGTAAACGTCAATCTGTACCACAAACGGCAACCGAGCGAACTTCGTTGACAAGTCAGCAATCGTCTCGTCCGTTGTAAAATAAACTAATTGTTATTATATTCTTCTCGAAGTTTCGCGAATTCGCGTACTGAATAAATTTATTACGGTTGTTTCTATATCTACAAAACTGTATGTTAGTGTTCAATTTGTTATCAGGAAGTCGCGTTGAAAAAGTATGGTTATATCAACATTCTTTTGAAAAAATGGAAAGGATCAAATTCTAATTTTTGTTCGTCATTTGTGTCAGATTTTCGATTTACTTAGCGAAATCTGATCGTGTAGTAAGTACAAAACAGGTGAGTTTGGTATTTTTGCTTTGCGGATTTTGAGGTTATTGACTTTTAATTTGCCTATAGTTGTGCGATCTCGCGTAGAATAAGAGTAGCTTTTTGACTGTAGGACACGTGTATTTAATTTGAAGGAACAATTCGCCCATTCTTTTCAATTCGTCTTGACAAACGCCTTTTCTTCTATTATGTTGTATTACTAGTCTCATCTTTGAGCAACAATTGATTATTGAGAAATTTTCCAATGTTTTAGAAGTGACCGTGGAGCACAATGGAGGATGCACATACTAGGACTGTCGATGAAGTGTTAAAATATTTTAACACTGATCCTGAAAGGGGGCTTAGCACAGATCAAGTTAAGCGAAATCAAGAAAAGTATGGACCTAATGGTGAGTGTAGTTATTGATTTGTGTATTCTTCTGTACATACTAAATGTAGATATGTATCAATTTCTAAATACATTTACTCTCATGTGTAATTTTGTCTTGAACTTTTAAATAATCACAGTCAATAATATGAAAGAGAAAATTGAAAAAAATGTTTGTATTGTTGACCACTTCTGTATTTTAAAAACGATTTAGTTGATATCGACCTGCATTTTAGCCAATAATAAGTAATAGAAGTAATTAGCTTGATTAAATGATGAGACTACCTATTAGAAAATATGTATTTACATGTGTTCTTTGGGAATATTTAGTTATGCATTTTTAATTTGATTAGAGGCGAGGCGAGTACATATTTTTATTTAATAATTCAACAAAATTTACATTAATAGAACCCAGCCAATATTTTGAAAAAGACCTGTTTCCCAGCAATTAGGAAAATTGAGTGTGTTCCTCAAGATAGTTCATTAGTATATAATTAATTTTTCACACTTCCTGCAGGAATTATTAAACACTACCCTTAAAACTAGAAATTAATTAATTAATCAATTAATATCGAATGCGAGTTATCCACCTAAAAATTCTCTTAATTTCCAACCTGCGTTCTTTCGATTGTTGAACTTCTCAAAAATGTATTTTAAAATCAAGATTTTTAAATATGCATGTTTAAAAGATGTATTTCAATTTCGTTTTATTTTCGGACATTTAATTTTAGATTTAAAATCATTTTATGCAATGGCGCCGAAAACCACGCGAACACCTTCAAAAAACTCGACCATCCGTTGACGCAAATCGTGAACTTAACCTATTTTAAATACGTGCCAATTACGAATCAGTCAGTAGAACGTTCGGATGTGAAATTGCAAAAGGTTTTTAATGTCTGCATCTCAAAATTTTTGTCTCGGCACGCGTTCGAATCACTCTCAGATATGTCATTTAAACTTAATCCATTTGTATTTGTGTTTGTAGCTGTTATACAAAATTGTATTTAGGGAAGGGGACCTTCTCTCTCTTTTTGAGTCATAAACCACAACTACCGGGCGTTTAAAGAAAAATTTCTCACGTAACCAGATGCCGATTAAAAATTTTAAAAATACAGGTTAATATTAAAATTAACACTACGCTGATTACAATTCACAGTCTTTTTTTTTTAACTTTTTAATCGGCAAATTGCTGCGAGCAGTTTTTTCTCTAAAACGGACTATCTAGTAATTGTTACCGTTTAATACTGTATAATATATTTTGGCAAGAAACTGCATTGGGTAAACATTTTTCTAGCGGTTATTTTGATTTTTGTTCATATTAATTTCTTTTTGACCCAAGCGTAAATGTTAATTTTTATTTCAATTGGTTTTGATAACCAAGGTTAATTAATTTGGATAATTATGTTGATGATCTTTTGAGGGTCATGGCATTTTAAAACAAGACAATAAAAATAAACATGCGCTTCAATGTACAACAGAACAACAAAATATGGAACTCTCACCTAACAAGACATTTATCATTTTTGATTTTTCACTTTTCTTAACATTGAATAATAATATTATTTATAGAATAAACGCATTTTTCAAGTTAATTTTGTGAATATCATTTTGTGCATGTAGAACTAAAAATAGAACTAAAAATTAGCGGAGCACTTAAACCTTACTCCATCAAACGTGGGTTTAGTACGATTGAAGATTCTTGCGTAAAAATAAATGAACGCTCATTATCTATAATTAATAACCTCTCTGCAATGACCACTAATAAATTATTGGTTTAAGTGGTTATCGTAAAGATTAAGTTTTTATTTGAAGGCTTGGTTGCTTTTAGTCTTTATTGAATGGTGATGGCGGCGCCTCGTAAAATTATTTGCGTCGAAAATCTGGGCTTTAGCTTAGATCATTTTCTTTCAAAGTTCATGTCTTATTCCACTTGTTCATGGAAGTTGATCTGTAAATTTTTTTTTTACTTCTTTCTTTAAAATACTCACTAATGCACCCATCAGACGTGCGCAAACTATTACTTAAAACTGGTCAGATTCGTAGTTACTATTACGTTTGTCAGATTTGATTGTCAGGTCATACTTTACTCAGTAAATCTAATCGTGCGGTTTTGCAAAAATGTACCCAAGGAGAAGGTCGTAAAAAATAGTATATTATGCAACAAGTGTGGTAATAGTATATTATGGAACAAGTGCGGTAAAACGTGTTTATTTGGCTCCAGTAGAGCGCAACGCAGCTAGTGTTTAATAAACGATTTACTTAACGAGTTCGGCAGACGTGTTGCATACCATACTTTTTCTACGACTGTTAGTGTTTGGGTATATTTTTGCAAACCAACACGAATACAGAATTAACAAACGTGAAAATTCAAGCCGTGCGATATTTCCAAAAACATCCCATTGCTCCCAAAATCCGTGTGGTAATATCCCGGAAATGTCCGAAGTGACTCGCAGCCGTAGGAAATGAAACTGACACGTTAGACCAACCAAAATTAGCAAACTTCTTTAAATATCTAAATTTCGCTTAAAGAATTATTTAAGTACTTATTATTAATAATTACATAGTTATTTACTTACGTTTAAGCTTGCATGCGTCCTTTAAAATAATTTTAACATTAGAAATTTATTACCAATATTATGCGCCCACAAGCGAAACCTCGAATGTGACAGAGAGAGTGCGAGATAGAGAGAAAGAAAAAATATCAAAAAAAGTTAGAGACTTTTTACCATCTTAAAGATTTTCGGGTTCACTAATGCTGCCTGCAATCGTTTGTGACGAGGAGTTGGATGTTATTTTATTTTACTACTACAAAGATGTAGCACTCGATTTAGCAATACCGTAGCAATCTTGGGGTATTTTTGTTACACTCAAGCTGTTGATATTACTTAAAAATATTTAGTTTAGTTTAGTTTTTGACAAAACGCTCCACGCCATGATTAGGAATTTTATTCAGTCCCGATAAGCCTCTTATTTAATGATTACCTGCGTAACTACATTCCAGCTTATGGAACTGTAAGTGTTAATTATTAATATGTTAGTTATTAGTGTTCGAACCAAACTGTACTGCTAATATATTGGAAGAGACAGCCTGTCTAACACATTTCATTGCAATGTATTTTTTTTAATAAAACACTAAAAATGAAAATAAACTTTCATTGTGTCTGGACACTTCCAACTCTATTTAAACATTTAATTTTAAAATAGATTTTTATTCGGATTACAATTTTAAGGGTTAAAATAAAATTCTATAATGTTACGTTAACACTCGCTGGATACCTTTTAAGAATTTGATATCCCACCGTTTACGAAGGACATGTTAAAGCAAGGTTAACCGCGGTGTTATGTACTATAATAGCTGCATAGTATGCGTTAGTGTACCCATAAACCGAAACTCGTAAACTAATTATTACATTTAGCGATGGACGGACAGGAAGTTAACTTAGACCGTGTTAATTTGTTTAATGCACCAGATGATGATCAAACAATATGCATTGACGTTTGTAGCCGCGTCATTAACAGAACCTATTTTATGCTTTGTTAGTCGGATCTATTTCGTATAGCCGAAAAAGTCGTCATAACCTTATTCGCGTTTTGCGAAAGCATTTGATGCTGGTTTCATTCAAATTGGCTATTTATTTCAAAACTTTTTGTAGTAGTTTGTTGTTCGATATAACCGGATATAACAAGTTTTTTGCCTTAACTTCTCCTGAGTTTACTAGATATTTCCCAAGGCATTTAAAGCAGAACATAGCACAGTATTGAGAAATGCAATATATGTCTGGCATGTCTGCAATTTGTAGTCGATTCGCAGACGCCCTATATTTTTAACGTGATATTGGTGCGGTAAGTAACGAAAGTTGTGACCGGGTTACTTCTACCGCAGTAACTTTTATTTCGATTAGGACAAAATCTTTTGATAGAGTAGAGTATATGTTGTATATGTTGCAGTCTAGAACAAAGCTATGTTATCTGAAGAACCGCTAAGTAGCAAAAAATAAACTTAACGTTACAATTACTAACTAGGCGCCCAATAGTTAAGAAATATATGAAAATGACAGAAATATTTTTAGGTGTATTTTTGAATCCCATTTGAATAATTTTTGCGTAGTTTTTTCAAGTAAATATACAATTTAAAATGGGCATCCAATGTTTGTTTGAAGGTGATAGACAATGAATCAGTAGAAATGCCAAGAGATTGTCGAACTTCCTTTGTCTTAACTTTGTTACACGTTTCGGACTGTTATCAAGTGCAGATTAAATAAAGATAGCAGAAATTAAAGACAATGAAAGTTCGACAATCTATTAGTATTTCTGGGCATTCCAAAGTAAGGTTTTCATTCTTCATTTGTCACTTTCTTCAGTCGTTGTAGCAAAGCCTATAGTGCTGTCAAAATTTTGATATTTTCTTGTTTTATACCTTCTTAAACTTGATTTTATCAAATTGGGATTATTTTATTTTTTAACTGACATTAATTTTAATAGTAAGAATTGGAAAATTTTCACCTGCTTATTTTTTTAGGCGGGAAATTGCAATTTTTGCGGGGGCGTTAGGTGTAACTGAATCTATAGACAAAACTACGTGTTTTATGTAAAAACATGTATTTTTTCACCTTTTTTTATAATCTTTTAAAACCTAGTTTAACAAAAAAGGCAAAGCCACTTCGCCCTGCCAGATTCGGTATTGTAGTAAGTGCAGGGGTAAATTTTTCCAAATATATGTATATATATATATATATATATATATATATATATATATATATATATATATATATATATATATATATATATATATATATATATATATATATATATATATATATATATATATATATATATATATATATATATATATATATATAATTATAAAAAACTGTGACGTAGTACATGCACACAGACCTTCACTTTGAACAGTAATTTGTAACTAACTTAACTGAAAATTTAATGGCATCTGGACGCATTTGGGGAAAATACTGCCGAAAAAAATTCCACAGTCACACTGCCACTGTCAC
This sequence comes from Cylas formicarius, assembly GCF_029955315.1. Taxonomy (NCBI): domain Eukaryota; kingdom Metazoa; phylum Arthropoda; class Insecta; order Coleoptera; family Brentidae; genus Cylas; species Cylas formicarius. Next base: position 5,302,753 of record NW_026844347.1, read on the forward strand.
TGTTAGTGATCATGTTAAATGCTGCAAGCAAAAAGAGTCTGCATTATCTGTATACCTCTATATAGTTTGGTTCAGGTTATACACGTCATTTTTTGGTTCAAAATATTTTATGCAATTTTTACTAGTGGTATATTCATAAGGGTTTCAACTGAATATTTTTGAATTTTGAATTTTCCATTCAATTTGGTGTAAACTTGATTAGTTTTGGTTAGCTTGTTGTCTCTAGTCAATAGTGTTTTGCATGACAAATTAATATATGATTATCAATTAATTATTAATATATATTATAAATCTGTAATAATATTAAAATTATGTTTTTTTTTTTAAAGAAATTTGCTGGAAAACTTTTTTAATAAAATTTTCTTGTGAAAAACTATAATTTTTTTGCTGTCCAAATTATTCAAGTTGATTTGATTTGTTTCTTCTGTCTCTTCTTCCCCTTAAAAACAAACTCCCGTGGATTGATTAGTTTAAAGCATTGTTTCTTTGGCTTTTCAAAAAGATGATGTATTTTGAAATCTCGCGTATCATTAATTAATTGGTAACAATGAAACACGTATGGATTTTGATAGAAGTTTCCCGATAACAAGATTTTTTTTTTGAAGACTGATAACTGAATTTTTTGTAATTTTGTTTCTCTAAAATGGTTTTTTATTAATCGGGTCGCTGTGATAGTGTTTTATTTGTGTTTTTGTAGATATTGCCCATTATACATGCCACGATCTGATTTATGTATATCGCTGGTTGCAAAACTGTTGGACATGTTTGTTTAAATCAGTCGCAAACCACCAGCAAAATGTCATTAAAGATTTATGTATTTTTCTTGCATCCGCATCATTTAAACTCGTTGAAAAAACAAACAAGTAGCCATTTTTTTGGCAGGTGGTTCGACTCGTGGATTTTATTTGTTGCTTTAAATGTCCTCACGTGTTCAAAACCGATATTGCTCCAATGTTGCCCGTAAAACTAATAATGAACTCGACGTAGATTGTATTGTTTACTTAGGCGTGAATTTAATGAACAAACTGTCAATAAATTGCGAATATTGAACAGATTGATCATAAAATTTGGGTTTTATTTACTATCGATTTATGGGCTATACCTTTTGTTTACATTGTTAAAGACTATTAGAATTTGAATTGATAAATATTCGGTCACCTGCACATAAAATTTTTGGTGACTGTATGAATTCATGTATGCATTGTTTTACGATTGAAAAGCTGGTATTTTAAACGTTAAATATTTTACTACAAAATTTAAAATGACCAAAAGTTTGAATTATAACAAGAGTTAACAATGTCCAAATTTTAACGATAGAGTTTCTCAAATTTTAACTAAAGTATAGTAGCACTTTAGAGTAGTAGGTTGTAGTGTTGAGCCCGTGACTGTAGCTGACTTACTGATATTATTATTTAGAAATTATAATATACTGAAACGAAGGATACTTTTTCAGTCCGTGAAAATTCTTACCGTGCTTTATTTATAGTTATGGTTTACGTTTTTTCATAAAGTAAATTCGTTAAAAAAATGTTTTTCGAAATTATCAGTAATTTCTGTAACGTTCCTCGAAACATTGCTGAGCGTTATTTCCAAGAGTCCTAGGACGTGGTAGCGTGCTATCTGCTAAAATGTACCAAATAGTTATATTTAATTAATCGCTGTGAGCTTCCGATGCTGGAGGTGGTAAAATTTGTGTTACGTCACAGTAGCGTTACTCTGACGACGCTTATGACGGTCGGTGTAAGATTTCAGCCTTGACTCGTGTTGGTTTGGAGGCGATTCACGTAGTAGCCGCCTCTGTCTGTATCGTAACAATGCGTCTTGCCAAACGGTTTTTTTTTTAATTTGTAAAATTTTTCCACAATTGCTAGCAAAATTGATTGAAATTCAACTGAAAAGAGTGAGCACAAGCGAGGAAAAGTCATAATAAAGCATGTGCCTTTGCATAGTTGCTAGCCCGACTTCGTTCTTTTCTTCAACAATCATAATAATCTTTATTTAAGATATATAAATAGTGTCACAAATGACAATATTTACATTTTCTTTTATCTTGGTATAAAACTCTTCCATCTTGTAAAGTTACATCGTGACTAGAATTTAAAAAGTTTATTTCTTTAAGATATTTGTACTTCTAATAATTTGTAACCATAGACTGTTGAATATTTAAACTGGGATTAATAATTGACATATTTTTAAAAAAAAATATATCGCACACTCCTGTATAAACTGTTAACGCTTCAAACCTTTCCCTCAGACAGTAGACAACACAATTTCAAAACCTGGAAGCAGTATTCAGACAGCATCTTTTTAGTTTAGATGTCTATGAAGTTATTTTAAAACCCGAAAAGTATAACCAACCATATTTAATTTACTCACAACATAACTAACGTCTGAATCCCAAGTCAAGATATTGAACAGAAACATCTTCAAGAATTTATTTTTATTTTTTAGTTCTATCTCATACCCATTGATGTTGAAAGTTTTTTTTTGAACTTGTTTGTCTTGAATAATGTTATATTTGTTAATGTTGTTTTGTTACTATTTACAACCAATTTGTTTTATATATTCAACCAATGTTCAACTCTTTTCCTAAAGCTCCTGGCAGTGTCCTATAGAATATTTATATCAGTGCTAACAAGAAACTTGTATCTTTTGCATAATTTTTTATTTTACAATTTTCTGCTAGTGTTAGCATATCGTTATTTAAATTACAAACAAAATAGGATAAGTGGTGCTTCCTTGTGGAATTCCCAACGTGTCAAGAGCGGGCTTCATATGTTCGTTTATTATTTATTACTGCATTAAATTTCGAGCAATTTTTTCATGGAGAATGAAATATTATTGGATATCTCCTATCCTATATCGGTGCCCAAAATATGTCATTTGTAAACTGTTGGTTTTTAAAAATTTATGGTCGACCAACTTAATAGAGTATGTGCAACATAAAAGGAGATCAAGTGAGGCCTTAGAGAAGTGAAGATTTGTACTCCTCAGTGTAACACCAACTTTACCGTTGCACAAGTAAACTCCTGCATTGATACAAATTTCGTCCAACCACACATATATTTTTTTTCATTGTTTGCATTTAGTATGAAGGCTGTTATCATTATAAGGGGTGTTTTTTTTCGATGTATAGAACTTTAAGTTGCCATAAAACAACGATGGATTATTCGATTGACATAAATTTTATTTATCCGAAAGATAATCTTGTGGCATTACATTTTAAATATGATTTCTGGCATATGACCCCCACGGCTGGGGCCGATGTAGTCCAATCTGGACGTCCAATTTGCGATGACTTTTTCCAACATTTATGGCCGTATATCGGCAATAACATGGCGAATGTTGTCTTCCAAATGGTCAAGCATTTGTAGCTTATCCGCATATATCAATGACTTTACATTAGCCCCACAGAAAGTAGTCCAGCGGTGTTAAATCACAAGATCTTGGAGGCCAATTCACAGGTCCAAAACGTGAAATTAGGCGGTCACCAAACGTGTCTTTCAATAAACCGATGGTGGCACGAGCTGTGTGACATGTTGCGCCGTCTTGTTGAAACCACATCTCCTGGACATTATGGTTATTCAATTCAGGAATGAAAGAGTTAGTAATCATAGCTCTATACCGATCACCATTGACTGTAACGTTCTGGCCATCATCGTTTTTGAAGAAGTACGGACCAGTGATTCCACCAGCCCATAAAGCGCACAAAACAGTCAGTTTTTCTGGATGTAACAGTGTTTCGACATACACTTGAGGATTAGCTTCGCTCCATTCAACCAGATGTGCGCTTCATTGCTAAACAAAATTCGCTTATGAAAATCGGGAACAACGGTCATCTCATTTTGGGCCCATTCGACGAATCTACGCCTTACTTGATGATCGTTTGGCTTCAATTCTTGCACGGGTTGGATTTTGTAAGCACGTAAACCAAGATCCTTCCGCAAAATCTTCCATAAAGTGGATGGACACAGATCCAATTCTTGTGCTCAACGGCGGATGGACTCATTGGGGTCTTCCTCAATGCTACGCTCTACAGCAGCAATAGCTTCTTCTGTACGCACCGTACGGCGTCTCTGGGGATGCGAGTTATCAATAAGAGTAAACGTGGTGCGAAAACGTTCCATGGTTAATCGAATTAACTGCTCTGATGGACGATTTTGTCCACGATAAAATGGACGTAGTGCGTGATAGGTATTCCGCCCAGAACCATTATTTTCGAAATAAAATTGCACTATTTGCAAGCGTTGTTCAGGCGTGAGTCTATTCATGATGAATTGCCAAACCAAACTGAGAATAAATCACTTGACAGCTGCTAAATCGGTCGCCATCTTGAACAGTAATGCCAACTTAAAGTTCTATACATCGAAAAAAAAAACACTCATTATAACAATTGGCAGAAATATGATTTTTTCGAATTTTTGTAGTATTGGGCAGGGTATTATAAATATAATGGAATGTAAATATAAAGCACTGCGTATTATTAGCATATTGAAATAAAGTTTTTTAACAAGGTGTAAACGCACTGAACATTATCTGATGAATCAAAAATCCATTGAAAGTTAAAGTAATAGTTAAAACGTCGTAAAATTAAAAATATGGTGCTGAAGTTCTGGTAGAATTGTTATTATTTGACGTGGCCTTATTCATTTTAATGTTTTTTGTTTGTTTCAGAACTTCCTGCAGAGGAAGGTGAGTAGTTGAATTCGAAAAGCTGCAAACGTAAGTGGAAATTATGAGTTAAATTTTATGGACGTTGACAACTTATCTGCTATCAAAATACTTTATTTAATTTAACAGGAACCTCGTGCGATTTCCAAATATTTATTTCAACTTCACTTCTACATTGAATAAATATTTATTTAGTTTTAGTTTTCGGATTAAAAAAAAGTGTTGAATGGGGAATTCTCCAAGAACCTTTTTTTTTGTCAACAAATGGTATATCTAACTATTGCAATTTATGTCGCAGGAAATTAATCCCTCATAATAATTCGCAAATTTTAATTCCGGACTCCAACAGCAGTTCGAAATACTTCATAATTCATCCATCTTGTACTTTTACTACATGCTACTAATTGGTTGATTGGCATAAATAAAACTTGTATCATAATTAAAATATTTTTATGAAATTTGTCACTAGGGCGTTTGTTGCCTTGTTTTGAAGTTTAAAATTGTATTTTTTTTAACTTCAGCCAAAAAGAAGTAGTTGAAAAAATAGTTATTTCCGGTATACCTGGAATGAAAATTGGCATAGGCAAAGTGTAAATTTTGAAATAAAATAATTTTAAAAATAGTGATACACATTTTCAACTAGGCGATCAGTATTCTCAGTGTACGATTTTTTATATTCGTTAATGCGGTGCGTGTATGTCCATACCGATTTTTTATTGTTTTCATAGTGCAAATTTCGAGTCCACAAAATTTTTGTGTCGAACATTTCACATTATTTTTTTTTATATTCGAAAGGAATATCTTTGTTTATAGTAACCGATTCAACATTTTATTTAGATAAAGTTAAACATCTGCCTCACTTAAAACCCAATTCTCAAACGAATTGTTGATAATTTGTTACCTACCTTTGTTTTGTAGGAGTGTATCCTATTAGCAGAGGTTAAAGTCGAGATGTTTATTCGGGATCAAAGCAATATTTATAATAATATTTTTCAAAGTCGTTGCTTTCTCTTTGCTTACATTTGACGCAGTGTTTATCTCGTTTTGCAATATTCCAGTCAATGAAGAGTTTTGCTATTTCGTCAGTTGGAAATCGGTAAAATCAAGCGTAATGGATCTGTGGGATTTTTTAGAAATTTGCGAGTCTATTACTTGGTCTGTTCAGTTACTGGTTAAATCGGTAACGCGAAGTGAATTAGTTTTATCGAAAATGTAAATCAATTTTCATTCCATTACGGTGAAGTTTCTGAAAGTGGCGGGAGAATTTGCCGAGGAATTTTGCGAATTACGTTGATCGAGGCGTCACAGATTTCAGCAAATCGTTTCTTTAAGGCCGCCAACGGTGGGCGATTATTAGAATTTGGTTCCGTTTATCCCACGAAATTTAAATTGACCAGATAAAACTTCAGATCCTTGAGAGCGCGTTGCTGAAATTTTGAAATATTTATTCATTATAAGAGCGTTTATTATTTGCTAGGTATTTAAAAATGCACTTGAAATCAGTCTGTGACTTCAAAAGTTGAAAAAAATGGAAATATCTAAATGGAGATATGCTACCCAAAATTTATTATGAAATCGTAATGCGATAACAGTGAAGAAAAAAAATGTATATCTTTATTGTTAGAGTGTGGCCCAGATTTGGAATTTTATCTCAAATGTGTTTGCAGATCTAAATATAATAACTATTGATTTCTCCCACTGACAGCCGATGTTATTTATTCGAGGTTACTTTCCTTGTGGACATTTTTATAATATATAAATGATTAAAAACTATCAGTTCAAACGAACAAATCTTTGGTCATTTCTTTCAAATTGGAATTCCCTAAAGTGATTTTTTGTTGGGTTGCCTATTTTAGAAAGTTATAGTTTTTATGTTTTTATGTTCAACTATTAGTTAGCCATGATGACAAAAAAAAAACAATTCAATAACTACAAAACGTCATTCATTGCTTCTTGCTATTTGAGAGTTTTATTTCACTTGACTTACAGCAGAAACGTCTAATATTAGGTTCCCTCTTCGATCTGTCAGTGTTTTTGAAGAAATACAAATTTGTTTAAGGTTTAAGACAGTGTTCGTTGGCTAGTCTAATCAAAACCAATTGTTGTATAAGGCTTTTTAAATTCTTATGCAAATTCATTCTGTTTTAAAATGGTTTTTTAAAGATTTTTTATATTAATTAATTTCATATTCGTCATAAACAGTTGATTATTTTTTCAAATTTCACCTATTTTTTAAAATTAAGTTACTCAGAATTGTTTAAATTTCAGAAATTTTAGCAGCGCCCTCTAGCACCCAAACGGTTGCAGGTAACATTCATTAGAACCAGTGAATTTTTCCTAAAATTCAAGCTGAACTTTTTCAATTTTTTTCCTAAACTGACAATTTTGATAAAATTTTGCTGCATTTGCTTGCTTTCTCAAGCTATTTGGGAAATGTTAATTTCCAGTTCAGAAAGTTGTGTTAAATGTTATTTCTTTCCTGGTTAGCAGACAATAATAAAACGCACAATGCTTAGATCGTGTTTCAATTTTAAATTTGCCACATTATATCTTTATAACGATCGCGCGGAATTTACGTTTCATAGATACATATTTGCAGCCTTATTTGGATTTCGGTTTAACCTTGTTCTCTCTGACAATGCGCCTCGGTTTGTTTAACGTTTATCACTTCTTGCCAATGATTATTGTAATCGCGCAAATGGCAAAATATTCAATCAGCAGTCGCGTCATCGTTGCGCGAAGTCAAACCGCATATAATACGGACGTAAAATTACTCGTAAAAATACGTATATTTTTGCATCCGAATCGACACATCACTCACAAAGGTCAATAATTTTCTTGCATTGTTAAAGGCGCTTATTTACAATTTAGTTGAGACCAGCGAATTCTTGGTCGTAAACAATGCAAATAATTGTTGCTTTATTTAGGAAAATGACTATTTATAAAACGAGAAAAAATAGTGCGAGCGGTTTTCGATGGACTTAAGCTAAAATTAAATGTGTCACTATCTATTTTTTATTTTTTAACTGGATTCCCCATAAATGTCTCACTTAAACTTAAACGGAACAACCTGTCTATTCTCAACGATATCTTGTACTATCGAGTTTTCGAAATACATTAAGTGGTATCTCATTTTTTTTAAAGTTTAGATAATGGATGCCAAAATTCTATACTATTGACACAGGCTAGTTGTAATACTTTTTACAAAACTTCTGGATTCCTCATGCGTCGGTTTTTGCTGAGTCGAACTTGCTGACGTTTCGCCAATCATCCTGTTGCCTTCTTCAGAGCTTGACTGAAACTGCCTCGTGTTTTAGTCTGTACCCGCTTATATTTGAGAGGGGGCGGAGCTAAGTGATAAAATACGAGCCAGTTTCAGTCATGCATTGAAGAAGCAAACAGGATGATTGGCGAAACGTCAGCAAGTTCGACTCAGCAAAAGCGGACGCAGGAGGAATCCAGAAGTTTTGTAAAAAAAAATAATATATTATTTTTGTTTTTATCCTCAAGGTAGTTAGAACTATATATTATATAACTGTATGAAATATATTTATTGCAACAGATGTAGTATAGGCTATTTATTTTATACGTTTTATAAATTACCTTTATTTTTTCTTAGCAATCGAAAGCGGTAATACGATGCAGTATGTGTCTCTAAAAATAATCGACATTTAGGTGATTTTATGTCCTGATTGGATTATCTTCATTACTATGTTTGTACCCGAACAAAATAGCAGAAACGATATATTAGGAAATTAGAGTATTATCTCTAACACAAAAATTGCAGTTGGGCGAAATATGAATTGTTTATTTTATGTCCGGTATCTCTCGTAGACGCTTTTTATGCTGAATATGAAAAGCTTTGGTTATTTTTGGGGCCCCACTAAAATTCATAAATCGAATCTAAGTGAACACGAATGTTAATTCAACAAATCGTCTAGATTTTTAGGAAAATAGCTCTAAAAAAAAAACTTTTTCTTAAACTGATATGTAAACTGTCCAAAAGAAAACGCTCCAAACAAGACCTTAAAAAAACTGAATTCGTATTTGTTATATTACAATGACAATATGTATGGAAAATTGTTAAATTATGACATAATCACATTTTAAGTTTTATTTCCTGCAGTTGCAGAAAAAAGAATCGTATGCAACACATTTCAAATTGAGTCTCCGCATACTCGTGCGACTGGGAGCAATCGCCAGCAGCTCGTTCACCAACCTGACTTTTGTGTGCAAAAAGTCTTTTTTTAAACCCGTTATAAGTTTTGTGAACGATTATCTATTTTTTTACATTATAGAAGGTATTCTTATTTTGCCTGTAAGTAGAAAAATGGCCAAGAACTGGGGTTGATTTAAACTGGTGCACTTAAACGTTTTCTCTCCATTTAACGTAACTAATCTAAATCTGTTCTGGAACGTAACAACCAACGACGCCGACATGTTACCCATTTCGATCGTATTATCTCAGGTGGAATGATTTTCTCCCTTATGCGGATCCGTTTAATTTTAGATCGCAAAAGGACGGATGTGCTGCGGGTGAAAGCTGATGCGACCGATTCGAAAGCTCGGCACGATGGAGCTTTTTGCCTTTCACTCGTCGCAGAGCTGTTTATCTAGCAATACGATTGTAGTTGGCGAAGGCGTCGTTAGACAAAAGGTCAATTGCCCTTTATGTAAAGTCTTATACGACGGAAGAGACAATGCAATAAGATTTTACCAATAACGCCTACAACGATAACGTAAAAGTGTCGTTTTGAAATATTTAAAATGGACCGTAAAGTTGGGAGCTAATGGGACTGCTAATGAAACGAGCAATTTCTTTTTAAGAATTCGTTTACATTTTGCTATACTGGTAACTCTTTAATTTAAAATAATATGTACCGGGTGACGCAGGACCCCCCCTTTATACTACAGCTTCAAACATGTCGATCTGATTTTTTAGGAGTGCATAAAATTCAATTTTTTAACATTTTTATTTTTTTGAAACTGTTCCTGATTTAATCAGAAGTGACGTCATCGCCAAAATGTTAAATAGAAATCCCCATTTCTGTTTCAATATACCTTCAATGTTCAAATTCTCGTTAAAATGATGTATAACATGTTAGTTAACATTGCTGTCAAAGATGCAGTGTTTTGATAATTCTTGGTCGGTCATCAATTTCCGAGTAATTCCAATTCCAATAAAGCCACCGTCGAGAACCAGTTCGGATGTTTCCAGTATTTTAGTCACGAGTTTGGGAGCGATCGAATGTTTTCGGTAGATTTTAGTCATGGACCAATGAAACTCGTGACTGAAGTGGCTTTTATGAAACTTGTTGCATATTGAATTGCTATGTCTAATTGGACATGAAAACAATAAAACGACCAGTTACCACCGATTATGTCCCACCATTATTTAATAACTTGGCGGATCTACTTTAGTTGTTTGTTACGTTTTTACTTTTTTTTTATTTCGCGACGAAATTACCTTTTCTATGGTATAGAACGTGTAAACTTCTATAAAGAAATTTTATAATATTATTTGGTATTTGTTAATGGAATGGCCAATTTGTCATTTGCCGGGTATTCTTGAAATGTTAACAGGTTACATATCATTTAAACGAGAATTTGACGTAAATTTCGAATATCGTACATCACTTCCGGTTTAACCTACTAACTAAATGTGTTAAAAAAAGGTATTTCAGTAAATCAACTGTACATGTTTAACGCTATAAAAAAAATATGTCAACAAATGGCTAATAAGACAGAAAGGAAGAAACTAATACTAACAATTTAATTTAGAAACAAGTCTATTGAAGTCTGAATCTGTTTATAATTCACCAGAGCAATGCTATAAAATGTTACATATATATGTTACATAAGTTACAAAATTTTTGTAAATGAATGATGAAACTGATTCTAGTCAACCCCATTTTGCACTGATCTTAGTGCATTTTAGTTTTTATTATTTTTATGTCAACGAATATAAATTTCCAATGCTATAAATTTACAATGCGGCAATGGTAATTTTGTGCGTTTTATATTCACCGCCTATCTGTCAGTTTAAGTTAAATCTTAAATCAGAATAATTGTGGCGAGAAGAAAAGTCGATTGTTCCATTTACAAAGTGTAACTTTGATGCACTGCCAACTTTCGAGACCCTTTCTAATAAAATCATTTTAAAAACGTAAAAAAGTCCTTTGAACTATCACCCTGTTGAGGAGTATCATTCACAGAGGTGCCTCCCGTATGTGTTTGCTTCGAAAAATTGAAGAGCTCGTTGTGTCTGCTCGGGAAAATGCCCTTGCTTTTTAATGATGAATTTAAAGAGGTTAGTGATTTTTTTTGCTTTCAATTTCCAAATTTTTTTAACAGTCGCAGTGTTTTCGCATTATGGGTGCCTACAGCCCTGTCTGTCTATTAATATATCATTTATCCCTTTTTAAAGCCGTATGCCAAAGGAGATCTAATAGCAACAGTGTTCCTAGATAGGAACTAAAGAGAAACAATTCTTGAAATCTGTTAATTTATCTAAAGTTTGATTTGGAAATAGTCAACGTACATTTTAGCTCACACTTGCCACTTTTCGCAATCTATATGTTGTGTTTTGTTCTTGGTTTTATGTGACTCTGTTTTCAGGAAAGTCGATATGGCAATTAGTTTTAGAACAGTTCGATGATCTTCTAGTCAAGATTTTGTTATTAGCTGCAATTATTTCATTCGTAAGTATTAGTTCTAAAGACAAATTTGGAGATTTTGATCGCCATGTTAAAGTGTGTAATACTTAAGTGCATACCGTACATGTTTCTGTTTTTAATTGGTTTTTGGTGATAATTGAACTTAGTTGTTTTTTTGTAAAGTTATTGCCCTCGAAACGTTATCTTTTTCCATTGATTTGCACCTGGACGTTGATTGGAAGTTGTATATTTGTTCACTACCGCTGAACATCGTTACTGTAAACAATGGTTTCATTTTTACATAAATTATTATTCAACAATAAACAGTACTTTGAACGGGAATCAGTGTTTTAAAACGATTTTGATATTTTTGGGGCATGATGCGTTTCTTGTATTATAAACGTTCCGTGCGGTAATTTTCTTTTTTTAGCACTCTCCGATTTTTTACTTTTGCGTTTGTCTTTTGTACAAATTAAATTAAATAGATGTATTACCTTTTATGGATGTAATTTGGGACTATGAGTGACTAACTATAAAACTTTTTAAAATACTGATAAGGATTTTCTTAAATCACTTTCTTTTGCCTCAGACCACAATAGGCAGTTGATAATTTAAAATATGTTTTAACCATTTCTTTATCGACAATATCGACTATACAAATTTTTGAAATTTTTTTGTTTCTTTTTTTGTTCTAATAGTAGCAACATTTTTGTAATCCAGCTAGTGTTTACTTTTTATTTATTTGCTCATTCTCTTTTTTGGAAGATCAAATTCTATTATCAGGTATCTATTCGTTTTGTTTATTTGGAAAGGCTTAATATTGTTTCTACCTTGGTGATTTCCTCCTATTAACTTCCGGTTTTATTTGAAAAGTTTTCGAATTGAATTTTTGGGAAAGCCATTTATTACGTCAATAATTTTGTCCAAATAACGCGAGTTTTGTGTCATATGAAGTACTAATAACTCTGCTACTGCTATTTAATCTCATTTTCTTGATTCTTTTTAAAGCATAGCGTATATTGAAATAAGATAGTCCCATGCAGAATATCAGCGTAACAAATATAAAATGACCAAAATAAATTATAAAAATGAATTTGAGTGAGTAACAAATTCAGTTTATATGACCTGACTTGATAAGGGAGACATTCGGAACTTTGTACTAATTGTGGCGTAGATGTATTTTTATCTTGACTGGACCGGAAAAAGTATTAAAGCAATGTTTAGAAGAACTGTCAAATTTGACAATTTCCTAAAATTTGAATGTTTTTATATCTCAAGCACTAATCGGATTTTGAAATTTTCTAAACAACATATTAGGTAAACCCTATAGCTATAGTATTAAAAGAAAGTTACATTTTTCAACCTCAAAATGCATACGATTTTTTCTTATCGTTTCATTTTTTTTTCTCAATTTCGAATGTTATGCCGGATGTTTATCATTACAAGGCAGTTAAAATTAAATACGTACTGATCGTCTGTCTCTATTACTTTTCCGGGATTTTTAATTTAACATGGATTTTAGTTTTGTATTCTGCAAATCCGCTCAAACTATTTATTTTTAAATTAGATCTTATTGATTTCTTATTTGTTTTGCTAAAACAAACAATATTGTGAAACCATAATATGTGGAAAGGAAACCATTGCATGCAAATTGTTAAAAGCATCATTATTGGGCAATTTTATTCCGGATAACCAACAGTGAAGGTAATATTATGTTTACTTTTTATTGTCTAGATAGCGACGAATAAGTGTTTACTTTTAAATGTACCGGATTAAGACGGTAAACTTAGAAATGCTTAATTATTTTTCAATATCAATGGCGCTGTAATATCAAAGAACGACATTTTTTAGAAAATGCTTTAGAGTAAAATCCACTTTATCCAATTTCTGTTCACAGTAGGTTTATTTTTGGTTCACTTAAAGGGAATGAAACGTAATAAGGAAAACTTTTGCTGCCTTTATTGTTTCCAAAAGTTAAAGTTTACTTCTTCGTCTTCTCAATCTCAACGGTTATTCATTTTTCAGGTATTAGCTTTATTTGAAGAACACGACGGAGCATTCACTGCATTCGTAGAGCCCTTTGTAATTTTACTTATTCTTATTGCAAATGCAGTTGTCGGAGTGTGGCAGGTGAGGCATTAACGATTTAGTGATTTCTTTCGTGACGTTGTATTTGTACAGGAGCGAAATGCGGAGTCTGCTATTGAGGCACTCAAAGAATATGAGCCGGAAATGGGCAAAGTTGTTCGATCGGACAAACCAGGTGTACAGAAAATCAAAGCTAAAGATATCGTACCGGGTGATATAGTTGAGATATCGGTAGGGGACAAAATACCTGCGGATATTCGAATCACCAAAATCTACTCGACAACTCTTCGCATCGATCAGTCAATTTTAACCGGTGAATCCGTGTCTGTTATCAAACACACTGATGCCATCCCTGATCCGCGTGCCGTAAATCAAGACAAGAAAAATATCTTATTCTCTGGTACCAATGTAGCTGCTGGCAAAGCCCGCGGTATTGTTATCGGGACCGGCCTCAGTACTGCTATCGGTAAAATCAGGACAGAGATGTCGGAAACTGAAGAGATCAAGACGCCACTCCAACAGAAACTTGATGAATTCGGCGAGCAGTTGTCCAAAGTGATATCAGTGATTTGTGTTGCCGTATGGGCTATTAATATCGGTCATTTTAACGATCCCGCCCACGGTGGATCGTGGATCAAGGGGGCTGTTTACTATTTCAAAATTGCCGTCGCTCTAGCTGTCGCCGCTATTCCCGAGGGTTTGCCAGCCGTAATTACAACTTGTTTGGCTTTAGGTACTCGCCGTATGGCAAAAAAGAATGCTATCGTAAGGTCATTACCATCTGTGGAAACGCTGGGTTGCACTTCCGTTATTTGCTCAGATAAAACCGGCACATTGACGACCAATCAAATGTCGGTGTCTCGCATTTTCATTTTCGAAAAGGTTGAAGGCAATGAAAGTACCCTTAACGAGTTTGAGGTCACCGGTTCAACTTACGAACCGATTGGTGAGGTTTTCCTTAAAGGCCAAAAAGTAAAATGCTCAGAATTCGAAGGGCTTCAGGAATTGGGAACAGTGTGTGTAATGTGCAACGATTCCGCTATCGATTTCAATGAATTTAAGCAATGTTTCGAAAAGGTGGGAGAAGCCACTGAAACGGCTTTGATTGTTTTGGCCGAAAAAATGAATCCTTTCAATGTGCAAAAAGTCGGAGACAGGCGTCAAGCAGCCATATGCGTGAGGCAAGACATTGAAACTAAATGGAAAAAAGAATTTACACTTGAATTCTCCCGTGATCGCAAATCCATGTCTTCTTACTGCGTACCACTTAAACCATCTAAACTGGGCAATGGACCGAAATTATTCGTCAAGGGTGCCCCCGAAGGAGTACTGGAAAGGTGCACACACGTTCGAGTGGGCTCACAAAAATTACCTCTTACAAGTAGCCTGAAAAACCGCATTCTTGAAGTTACCAGGTCATACGGTACCGGTAGAGATACCCTTCGTTGTCTTGCGCTTGCGACCGCTGATAATCCCATGAAACCCGAAGAAATGGACCTTGGGGATTCTACAAAATTCTATACTTATGAAGTTAACCTTACATTTGTTGGCGTTGTCGGCATGTTAGATCCCCCAAGAAAAGAAGTCTTTGATTCAATTGTAAGGTGCCGTGCTGCTGGTATTAGAGTCATTGTCATCACAGGCGACAACAAGGCTACTGCCGAAGCTATCTGCAGACGTATTGGGGTGTTCACTGAAGATGAAGATACAACTGGCAAGTCATATTCTGGGCGAGAGTTTGATGATCTCTCTCCTGGAGAACAAAAAGCTGCTTGTGCCCGTGCTCGCCTGTTTTCGCGTGTAGAACCTGCGCACAAATCGAAGATTGTTGAATACCTTCAAAGTATGAACGAAATTTCTGCAATGGTGAGTTTGATCATTTGCAGTTATTCAAAATGGTAATGACTGCAATTATTTTCAGACTGGTGATGGTGTTAATGATGCTCCCGCTTTAAAGAAAGCTGAAATCGGTATTGCTATGGGTTCAGGTACTGCTGTAGCCAAGTCGGCTGCTGAGATGGTATTAGCTGATGACAACTTTTCATCAATTGTGGCCGCCGTCGAAGAAGGTCGTGCGATCTATAATAATATGAAACAATTCATTCGTTATTTGATTTCATCCAATATTGGTGAAGTGGTATCTATCTTTTTGACCGCCGCTCTGGGACTGCCAGAGGCTCTTATTCCGGTACAACTGTTGTGGGTCAACTTGGTAACTGACGGCTTGCCAGCTACTGCTCTAGGTTTCAATCCACCAGATCTAGATATTATGGACAAGCCGCCACGTAAAGCAGACGAATCTTTGATTTCTGGATGGCTGTTCTTTAGATACTTAGCTATTGGTGGTTATGTAGGCGCTGCCACTGTAGGCGCAGCTGCTTGGTGGTTTATGTTTTCCCCAGAAGGACCTCAGTTAAGCTATTATCAATTGGTAATTTGTGTTTGGCCAACGTTACTTTTGACTAAAGTTACGGATAATTCATAATATTTCAGACGCATCATTTACAATGTACTGGGGCTGCTACAGAATTCAAAGGAATTGACTGCAAAGTTTTCAATGATCCTCATCCAATGACAATGGCTTTATCTGTTTTAGTTACAATTGAAATGTTAAATGCTATGAATAGGTTGGTTGATTGGTTGGTCATTTAGTTTAGTTGATTTAAAAAAATATATTTTTAGCTTATCAGAGAATCAATCTCTCATTGCGATGCCCCCATGGTGTAATATGTGGCTGATTGGCTCAATGGCTTTATCTTTCACCCTCCACTTTGTTATCTTGTATGTAGACGTACTTTCTGTAAGTATCCTATGTGCAGTAAAATTTAAATATAATATTAAATTTTGCTAATTTAGGTGGTATTCCAAGTGTGTCCATTGACAGTTGAAGAATGGATAACGGTATTGAAGTTTTCTATTCCAGTAGTCTTGCTCGATGAGACACTAAAGTTTGTTGCAAGAAAAATTACAGACGGTGAGAATCCGATTTACACTGTGCATTGGATTGTGCTAATGTGGGCTGTATTTTTTGGCTTGATACTCTGGGGCCCAATCTAAATGAATTTCAGACTTCCTCCGTCGACGAGGATAGTTGTTTAGTGTGTAAACGGGTGCTCATTTTGAGAGAGTTTTGCCAATGTAAAGGACCAAGATAAGGTTTTTTGTAAGTGCCTTTCGTCACACATTCGTTTTCTTCTGATAAATTAAATATTTTGGGTAGTTTGAAACTAATGGGAAACTTGTATTAAATGAAACTCGGCTATCACATATGACCTGTTAACTAAATTGGGAATTATTTATTATGGTTTGGATGGTTTCTTTTGTAACATTGCAGGCAGTGAGATTTAGTATTTAAAGAACGTTTTTGCCCGATTTACACTCTAACATATATTATATAGTGTTGTTATACTAATTTAATTTTAGTACAAATGACAAATTATTCATTCCTTCTTTTGAATCGGACAATATTATAAATGTATTTAAATATTTGTAAGTAGAATTTTTTACATTGAATAGTTTGTCATGGATATGCTATTTACAGCAGACAAAAGTGAGCAGTGTACAGGCAAGTTCCCGTGTGTTTGCGTGATTGTTTTCTCAGGTGTTGTGATTTTAGTTATAAATTATGGAAAACCAAGTACATGGTTGGAAATACTTAATAAAAAATCGGCAAAGACTGAGTTTTTGTAATTTGTTTCTTTTTTTGTGCAACGAATATTTTGAAAATCAACACAACATCCGACTGTTTACAAAGTCAAATTTTCGTCCATAAAGTAAAACTCAATAGTGTATATTTTCAACCAACACCTAGAATTTCTTGGTATATGTGCAGGGTAATTCTCACTAATGACCACTATTGTTAAAAGTTCACAAATTTGGTGCCTTTTTTTTGGTTAATTTTTCTTCCATTAAAAAAAAAACAACCTTTTATGCAACAGGAACTTCAATAAAAATAGATTTAGTGGTTCACCAACTTTAAAGATTTTTGTGGTCATTGGAGGGAGAAAGAGGAGCAAAAAGATGTTTTTTGGTCATTACATTAAATTTCTAAATCATTTTTGCCAGATGTTTCTTTTTACTTATTTAAAGACAAATTAACAATATACATTTTTTAAGAATTTGTGCAATTCTAGAAGAAGAACGGAGTTGATATTTGATATATCAGTAGCATAACTATAATACTGACCAAAATTAAGGATTAACTCAGATTTTTATCTATTAAATACAAATTATTTTTTCTTCTAGGATATTATCTATAGCAATGGTTGAGCAAAATTGTTTTAGTTGTTAAAGTAAATTCACATCAAAATTGAAAATATTGTTTGACATTAAATGCCCTTAACTCATTATTATTCATAAAGAAAAGTGAAAAGTGGCATTTATTAATTATCTTTTGTCTAATATTTTGGACGAGGGTGAAATTTTTAATCAATGAGACCATATATTGAAATACAACTCCCTCCCAAAAACGTTTCTTTGAATTTGAATATTCGAATTAAATAGCCAGATCTAAAATTTAACTCAAATTTACGATACCATAGAATATTTCCTAAAAATAAGGTGTTAGCTATGCCCAGGCCAGGTCTATGTGAATTACCCTATCTGTAAACTATTGTATGAGACAGTGATTGGCATTGCACTTTTTTTTATGTGTGCCAATATATTTTACTTTTTTTTTAACTTTATAAAGTTGGATACAAGTGATGGTTAATTTTTTTAGAGTATTTTTTATGATGTATAAAATTTAAACGTAAAAGTATTCTATAGGTTACGTCAACATATTAAATTTAGGTCATCGTATGGCATGCTGCTGCGTAACTTATAATTAATCACATAGGAAATCGACTCGATTTAAATGTACTACCACTTTTTAATTCACTGGTTATTCATATAAGTTGGTGTTCCTGTAGCAGTTATTTAAAATTTTGATAATAATATACTGCATCAAACAGTAGCTGGTCTACATTTTTGAAATAACACTTCGTGGTGACTTTTTGTAAATATTGTAGCTATCTACTTCGAAATAATATATAATAAAAAATAAATACGCATTTATCTTAGAATGTACTTATAAGTGAGAGAAATGCCTTTTAAACCTCCCCTTTTTTGTGTTATGTGATGAATATCATAAAGTAGTTTGGAACTACGAGTTTTTTCATTCACTTTTAAACATTTTCGAATATTTTGTGATTTGACAAATTTGGAAAATTTGATTGTCTTTTGCGGTTCCAAAAGTCGGAAAAAAATTAATTAAAACAGGCCTTTTGAAAAATTTCCTCGCAGAACATGTCAAGCACAGACAGTTTTAAGTTTTATATTTATGTCCTCAGTTTAACATATCTGTCCAGGTTTGGGATCTAGATTCTGATGTTGTTGCTGGTGTTGATGGATGTATTTATTTCCAATTTAAAAATGTGAATACCTCTAGTCTAAAATACGAGAGCCAGCGACATGGGCTGAATGCTGCAGTTTCACAGAAACGTTTCGTTTTAATTTTGTAACTAGTACAAAGATAAAATATATAATGTAAATATTGATTGTATTGGGCAATGTTAGCTTAAATTACAGCCTAAATAAAGTTTTCAAAAGTCGTTTAGTAAGTACATTTTTTTCTGTGAATTAAATTTTTGGATTGTATTTTATAGAATAATATATCTGATATTTGAAATTGGTAGAACCTCGACGCAGTGCGGTCTGTAAGCCTGTGAAACATCTGAAGATCGAAACTGACTTTTGGATGTATAGTTCTAAGAAACACCTTTGTATACCTTGCTCTAGAATTTGGAAGATGTCACAAAAGAAACTGAATATTTTATAAAGCAAATAGTTAAATAAGAGTCATTAAGTTTTTAGCTTTTCAATTTTTTAGCTAGTATAACGTCTAACAATTCTTTGGCAATCACCTGAAGTGAAAATATTTCAATTTTTCTCGTGAAGTTGTAGGTGAAACTGTTCATCCCCAGGTGTCTAAAAATAGTCTTACTAGTGGATATCGTAACAAACAAAAAACATAATTTGTTAAATTTAACTCCTGAAATAAATGCAGATTAGTAATTGTTCTGACAATGGTTTAGAGTGGAAAATGTATTGCCAGCCTCCAAACCAGACTTGAAGCCACTTCAAGAATGCGATCCATAAATTGATTTACATGATGTGGACGCGAATCAAGAAATTGCATCTGACACTTTTTTGCCTTTGATTATTTCTGTTGGTTTGTTAATTTTGGGGCATGAAAAAAAAAAAGATTTACAGTGTAGTCGAAATACAAGTCACTAATAATGTAACGTCATTTCTTTTAACAGTTATATAATTTTATTAGAGCTGTATTTGCAATATAATCTGCGTAAAATTATGAAAATTTATAGTTTCAAACCTCTGCATAATAACAGTAAAAGTATCTTATCTGAATTATTTATGAAAAAGAAAGAAATAAGCAATATTCGACCATAACGAGCTGCCGTTTTAAGAAACAAAAGTCGTGGATTTGAGGCATGCCCTCGAAAGAAAATTCGTTATTCGTAATTGCAATTCATTCAAATGAAAAGGTGAAATATTCAGCACAGAAAACTCTACTTAATACTGTTATTACAGGGTATTTCTTGAATAGAAGCAAATTAAAGGTAGAGCTTAAAATATTTATCGGCTTATTGAATCTTGAGGTCTGGTTTTCATGTATACACAATTATTAATATAAAAATGAATCTGGGCATGCGTGAGGTTGATTTATCCCAACGTTAACTTGAAAAATGAATATTATGGAATGCTATTAACTATAACTATATATATCGGCGGCGAGACAATCTAAGTAATAGGAAAAAAAACTATATTTGTACCATCAAATTGAAATCTCCAAAAATCAGTTTAAGGTTAATTTTTCGCATTTCACATCCTACGCTTATACTCTTAAACTGCATACGAAAATCACCTTTACCTTTAATAGTTGGCAGTACTTAGGTTCAACAATTATAAATCTACGCAGTGTTACAACTTTAACATTTGCAAGTAAAAAACATGCCGGTAGATGTTGTGCGCTAACTGCTAACCCGCTATCAGTTTGTGAGGAACAAAACTACAGACGAAGCAGATCATCATGTGAGTATGATTGGCATACACAAGTTCAAAAATATTTTTGAATAAATTAAAATTTTGACCAGTTTTTTATATGTATTTTTTATTTTCACAGTACCACAGAAGGTACATCGACTGTGAAATGGCTCCTCTGAAAGGACGGAATGAGCTATTGTGTTGGAGTGCCCCTTGAGATCCCAGGATTGCAGAAAACCCATCCCATTTTTACTTTAATAACTTCTGTTTACTAACCAAAACTCTCTCCTCTCTATTTGCTCTAACTGCAATATTGGGACGGTTTTCTTTATTCTTAAATATATTTTGTGTTTCAGTTGGCGAAGTAGTTGTTGATAGATGGTAAAATCTAGTATCTTCATTGAGAAACAGACTCTACGCTTTTTCAATTAAGTTTCTATCCTTTATAGAAGACTCGAAGCTTTTTTTTTACCTTTCTAACGGCAGGAGACCCTTTGTAGAGTGAGCATTATATTTTTGTAAGACTTATTTTTTTCTTTTGATTCGAAAAGCTTCTTTCCGCACATTTAGATTGTAGTGTTACTTGAGTCCTTACCCATTTAAAAATACCTGTGATGGTGCGTTAGAGTTTAACTACCAAAGTGTACATATTAAGATTAAAGAGATTGTTATTTTATTTTGTCGTTACTTGTTTGAACTATTCCAGGCGAGGCCAGATCGGATTTGTTTCTGTAATGATACGTAAAAGAAGGGGAAGTAGCCCCTTCGGTCCTGCTGATTGTTACTGACAATTCATTTACTTTTATTCCTAATTTTAAACACCGCGTTAGTGTGCCTTGGTTTTATACAGAATATTTAACGTATCAACTGCGTAAAGCGATTCAGTTTGAGCTGGTCTCGACTGAATCGGGCTTATCTGATGGCTCATAAAAAACATCATTCGTGCGAGCTAGATAATGCGAATCTACACGAGTTTTGTAAATGAGATTTTATTTGTGTAAATAAAGCGGACAGCTTTCTGGCTGTCAAAGTTATCTTTCTATGTTATTTCCTCCCAAGTAACTCAAACAACTCGTAAAACTACACTTAGTTTTAAGGCAAAAGAAAAAGGAAGGAAAGAGATTTCATATCCTCTGTTTAAAAATATTGCGACCCTCAAACGTGGCGACTTTCAATTCGTGTTCAGTTGTGGTTTCTCCCAGTGTTTGACAATTTTGAACAACTAACTGACTGCGAATGGGTAACTTCACTGACGAGAGAAAATTCTACTTTAAAAATTAAGGAAATTTTGTTAGTTAGTTAATATAATTGAGCCTAAAAAACTACATTTTGTAAATAAGCTAATGATCTACTATCATGCAAAAAGTCAACATTTGCACGCCAAAGAACCACGTAGATGTAAAATTGATATACCTCAAATTGCTGTTCGCCTAGTAATGCAGTCACACTTTCACAATTGTTTTGAAACGTTGATAATAAATTATATAATATAAAAAAATTGAAATAAATATTAACATAAGCAATCGCAAAGGCAGCTGGAATAACAAACACATTTTCCGTATTCAGGATCTATTTTGATTTAATAATTAAAACATGAATACAAGGTAACTCAATCATTATAAAATACTCAAGCGAACACACTAAATTTTTATCAACGCGTTTCATCTATTATGTCCTAAATAACGCTCATTGGTAAGAAAGAGATTTTTACTATCATATGTTTGTTCTGTGTTTTGCTAGATTGATATTAATACTTTACCACACTGTATATACGAAAAAAAAAATTTAATTACACAATAAAATTATGTTGAAAGAAATTATTTTTTTTTAATGAGTTGAGATCTGCTGTGGCTACGTATATCAAGACTTTATACTATTAATTTTTTGCAGTAACTGCAAAAGTCTGGTATTTTCGTTTTGTAAGGTTTTAATCATATTTTCGTTATTCATGATTCGTTGAGATAAATCTTCGACCGGATCGCCTTTTAGTTTCATTTGTTTCGGGTCTGAGTCGCTTTCTTGGTTCATTTGTTTCTTTGCCGCGGTTATGATTTTAGTCTAAAAGTAACAATTTATTACATTATTGATATTGGAACTGGCTTTTAACTTAATGTTGCAACAGTAAGAAAATATAAAAACACCTTAATGTAATAGAAATCATCGCTCAAATAAATATAGCATGTCTTCATTATTAATCTTCGAAAAAGGAATAATGATACCTGCCGTCACGGGGTAACTCAATTCTTCTTTCTAATTGAAAGTGGGACTGCCATTACACATATTTACAACCAAAAGATTTATATCTACACCCCCTCTTTATATAGCGAGTGTAATATTTGTATTGTCCGAATATCCCCGCCTACGTAATTAACACCCAAAAATATAAGATACGAGATGTGTTCAAAAAGTAAGGTTACTTTTAAGTTTTATGAAAAAATATTTATTTGTTGCAAATTTGAGATCTTTTAATACGAAATGAGTTCTGATGTTGCTTTACTTTTTAAGCGAAACGATAATGCTTTTCTGAAATGGATGCAAACGAAATATTTTAAAACAGCACAAAAATAGCCACATGTAAAAATATAATGAAAATATATGATCTAAATAGTCTAGTAAAAGCATACCTCCGTGTCTTAATCATAGCTTAAAAAATCGAAGAAAGAAAATTTGCTGGTAAAAAAGTTGTGGAAGAAGCGATTACACCGGTATTTATTCTTATTTATTTTTCTTTCGTGTTCAAGAAATTTAAAAAACAGCAGCATAAATAATACAAAGTACAAGTGCAACATACGGAGCAAGCACGGACAAATAAATGCCCAAAAAATTAACTTGCCAACAATAACATCAAAACGTAAGTTTAGTTTCGACAAAAGTATATTCATTTCATTGATGTTTTTACCTATACTGCATACAGTGGCTCACAGCTTAAATGATGCAGTCGCTATAATAAAAAGTAACTGATTTGAAGGGCGCTTTTATTTGGCAAAAAACAACTTATTGAAATTAAGTTAGTAAAGAGCCTTCTAAAAAGGCGTGAATTACTTTTTTACTTAAATATGCCTTACTTAGTTAACAATAAATAATTAATTCAATTATATGAAATTCTGTAATTCTGTAATAATTATGTAAATGTCTGTGAACTGTTCGCTGTATCATTCAGCGTTACTGCGATGAAAATAGGGTCGAAAACAAATCAAGGTTAGCTCCAAATAAGATCTTCAATGAACGTAAGGAAAAATTGGAGGATCATTGTAAGAGGGGTATCAAAAAGTGCTCCAGAGATGTGTTTCGAAGTGGAAAGACAGTTTGGAAAACAACTGAACAATTCGACGAATCCTGCGAAAAAATAATTTACATGGTCGAACTGCCTTTCATTAGCCGAAGAAATAGACGCGTGAGATTGGCACTCGCAAGAGAGCATATTGATAAAGATTTGAATGTCTGGATATTTGCCGATGAGACCAAAATAAACTTCTTTGGATCCGATGGAAAAATATCATTATGGAGAGGGCCTAAGGAGAATTTAAATTGAAAAATTTATAAGCTACGGTAAAGCGCGGTGCAGGTTGAATACTGTTATGGGGGTGTATGTCATCTGCAGGAGTATGTAATTTACATTTCATTGAAGGAAATATGAACCAATATGTGTATTTGGATATATTAAGAGCGCATCAGGTTGCTAGTGCCCAAACATTAAATATGGGTAACAATTATCGGTTCTATCATGACAATGATCCAAAGCACACGCCATTTCGGGTCCGCAGTTGGTTGCTTAACTACCTAAACGTTATTAAGACACCAGCCCAGTCATCAGACTTAAATGTAATTGAAAATTTGTGGTTGACATTAATGACAAAATAAATAGTGCCCCAATATCTAACAAGAATGAATTAAAAGTAAAAATTACTGAAGTATGGGACACAATTTCCCCGGAGTATACTAGAAAATTAGTTGAATCAATACCCAGAAGACTACAAGCCATTATCGATAATGAGGAAGGCTCGACTAAATATTAGCAGGAGTATTTCAAATTATGCATTTGTTTTTCCCTATTGATTTGGTTGTTTTTTGTTTTGCGTCTTTTAAGCTGTGACGTTAATACACAATAACGCGTTTTACCACAAACCGAAATTCAATTTTACGTATTCGACGCGCGTTTCGCCAACCAAGTTGGCATCTTCAGGAGAAGATTAAGTTAAGTTTAGAAGATTAGTTTTAATCTTCCCCTGAAGATGCCAACTTGGTTGGCGAAACGCGCGTCGAATACGTAAAATTGAATTTCGGTTTGTGGTAAAACGCGTTATTGTGTGTTGGTACAGTGCCGAAGGTTCCAGTCAAGAGTCAGTATTGTATATAATATAATTAATTTTTTATTGTTCACTAAGTAAGGCATACTTAAGACAAAAAGTAATTCACACTTTTTTAGAAGGCTCTTTACTAACTCAATTTCAATAAGTTGTTTCTTTTTCCAAATAATTAAGGAGACATTCAGACCAGTTAGTTTTTGTTATAGCGACTGCATCATTTAAGCTGCGAGTCACTGTATGTTAGCATGAAATATTTAAAAATTTGGTTTATTATTTTCGAATAAATATTTACAGTTTTCAAAACTGTTTGTTGGATACTAATCTAAGTAGCGCGTCATCTTCCTCGTGGAAATATCGCGAATCTAATCCAATTGTGTCAAAAGAAACTAACGGAAATCCAAGTATGGAAGGATGTGCTCTCCCTCAGAGTGATTCAGGTGAAGTGCGCGACCTAAAGACTGAAGTTACGCAAGATATTACAGTGCATAAAACTGCGACACCGGCTAGGCCAAAGCGTGACGTTAAAAGGCCTCCATATTTATCTGACTATGTTTAAGTTATCTGTCCATATTCGCGAACCCCAGCTTTGTTATAAAAAGGGGGATGTGCCATCAGGCAACCGATACAACCAGGGAGAAATTCCATGGTTGGGGGTTATATGTTCTATGGTAGACATACTTGTAGAAGGCAACGGAAAATAAAAGTGTTAAAAACGTATATTCGGCTTATGTTATTTAAATGTTATAGACAATAAAATGGAAGAAAAATTCTGTACATGTGTTTAGAATAGGACGTGTTTAAATGTTTAATAAACGAGGGGGCTATCAGTGGCTAAAATCTACCGAAAACATCCGATCGTTCCCAAACACGCGACTAAAGTAGCGGAAATGACCGAAGTGGCTCGCAACAGTTGGACGCGGCCTAGCCAACATCAATTGGAATTAGACATATCATAAGTAAAAGGGTTCGATGGAGTAATAAAATGAAAATTTGCATTCTTGTTTGGTTACCTTGTACACATATAAAATTAGACATGTATTAAGAATCGAAGGTACCATTGTTGTCAGTGTGCCTCCTTGTGGAATACCCGTAGTCCGGTAGAAAGATTACAATTTAAATTACAAACATTAAAGGCAGATAATAAAGACCCGTACCAACACCTTTTCTCTGCGTTAAAAAAAATTTAAATTTGAAAAAAAGTTAGGTCGCGAAGGCTCTCGCATTGTTAATAACTACTAGCAACACTTACACTAAAATCCTCATATTTGCTTTGAAATTCCTTAGTCAATTCGAAAGAACTTTTTATTCTCAAGTCAAATTTTGTCAACTGCTTCGCAAGTTTGATGTGTTTTCCATTAATGCCGTGAACGCTTTTTTCAATCTCGCAAGTCGAGTTCGCGAATAGGTCGCATAATTTTTCAATGACCGTCGATTTTTTATTAAAATATTCATGGAAGCCATTTAATAAAGTCCTAGCTTTCGCGATAGTATTAAAACAATTCTTGTTTTCTATTGACAACCGGGCGATTTCTGAGTTCAGTTGATTTATTATTTGCTTTTGATTTTGCACAAGTGTGTTGGCTTTGTTTAACGATTTATCGTTTGTCTCGTTCTTCCGAATCAGGTCTATATTTTCACTTTTGGATATAGCCAATGCTGACAAACCTGAAAAGTAATTCATATTAGTTTAATATATAGGGAAGACTTTTGTTTTACAGTTTTCATATTTTTCCTTGAAGGTCCTATTTTCTGCTTTAACAAATTTTTCGTGAATAGATTTTTCTCTTAGCAAGCTTTTGGTATGACAGTTTTCTTGTCTTAGGCTATCGTAATTTTGTTTCAAAATATGCAGCTTTTCAAATAATGCTTCTACATGTTTTTCGATTGTTGATGTCACTTTGAGCATGCATCCGAATTGAGTTGTATCATATACGTTGCATTCAATTTTTAGTCTAAAAGAAAAAAGTCCCGCGAAAATAATTTCATAGAAAAATATCAATCGGATAGTAAATTAAATACAACAAAACCGATTCTGCTTCAAATACCTGTCGGTATTTCTGATCGTTACAAAAATAAGTTTTTGGCGCAAACGTTTTTAGTCAAGATAATTTAACTAAAGAACATCTAACTATCTTCTAGTTAGACTTAACGGCTTTTGAAGGACCGCCCTTTGTCTCCATTGTCTGGGAAAGATGCTATCGTTCGACGATCTTAAGAAACAAGAAAAAAAAATTGCAAGACAATTTGAAGAAGCAATAAAGGAACAAGAGCCCAACTACGACACTTAAAATTATTGATAAAATCGTCATTACAGTTAATGATTAGTTTTGGTTAGTGCCTTTATCGAATATAAGTTAGAGGTTTACGGATAACCTTTTTTTTTTTGAAAATTTGGTGTTCTAGTCTTGAATAAAGCATCGTTGCAATGGAATATAGATACATTGTTATTTTCAATAGTATGCCCTATATATGTATAACCTGCGATGTTAGTATAAAAATATTTACCAATTTCAACGCTATTTTTGTCACATTTCGTACTGTGAATTTGAAGGAATTTGTTTTATATATTGATATTTAAGTTCACCTAAGGAGTTTTTAACATGTTATGGTACCCTTGGTAAGTATTGCTAAAAAATGATGTATGATGATACCTTTTAATCCCTCCCCTGTTTTGTTGACTGTTTTCGAAGAATGTAATTAAATTTTTCATGCATGATATTGCCAGAGCACAGCTGTCACATCTATTCAGAGAAAAGATATCAGTTTGAACTTCTTTATCGCATTTATCGTCACTTCGTGCTGTTGTGGTTTCCGTTTTCTTTGTTTGCTAAAAATTTTTACACATATGCACAGCTCAAATAGTCGCACGTTATTACGAAAGAAATCCGTTAGTTCATTCTAAATAAATATAAGGTGGGAGTCACACAAAAAGCACAATTGGTCTCCTTTATCTAAACTTTGCGAAACGACGACTAAATGATAGTTTTATAATTATTTATGAATTATTTGTTTTTCGTCTTAGCCTTATTTACTGTTCGAGTTTGCGAACGAAGTACTTTACCTTATGGCTTTCGGTGAATTCCAACACGGAAGTAACCAAAATATTGATTAGGTTAGCAAAACTAAAACTACATATTTTAGAAATCCAACGGTTCTGCGAAAAGCATCTGTTTTGACTATGTTTTTCTAAATGGCTGGTTAAAAATCTTATAGACACATAAATCCTAGAATAAAAAGAAAACACTTTTGGGAGCTAATTCATGAAATAAATTCGTACCTGTCGAGTAAAAATTCCAAAGATTTTTCGTAGGATATTCCACTCTGCACCGTGATCGAGTCTACGAACGTGTAAGGTTTGTTGGGGAACAACCAAGAGTTCAGTTCGGGAACACTACAGGTCTTTTCGAGATTTCGTACAGTAGCCGTTATTTCTTGGATATCTTCTTTTATTGAAATTGCTAAGCTCGTTTTTGCAATGTCCATTGACAAATGCATACGTCCAGGAATTGTCATAAAAGCTGACATATAGTTTCTAAATTGTATACAAGGTGTTTCAAACGAAGGGAAAATCTAGACTATTTTTATCTCTACTTTATGGTATATTGGGTCAAAAATCTCATTTTTTGGTAAGAATAATACCAACGGAAAGTGACTTATTTTTCTGTGTAAAAATATAACTAATCTGACTAATATTTGTTCTACCACCATTTTACTTCATGTTATCAGTTATATATGCTTGGTTTTTCATGAAATGCAATAACAGTTGGTAAGGGCCATTTTTGACGGATTCTAGTTATTCGAAGAAAATTTGGCGAAGTCAATATATACACTTTCAAACTCTAGTCGAGTTGAAGCTGAATCTCTTTTACAAAGATGTAATTTTTTTTCTCACCTTCTGACGTCCTGAATTACCTTTTAAATTTTTTAATGTGTGCATTTCATCCCTTTTTACGGAATTTATATAATTGCTTTAATCCTACGCAATATAGAGTGAGGTCTACAGATAACTAAAAATATTATCCGTCTATAGGGATGTCTTAAAAGTAGCAAAGATACACCGAAACTTTTAAGGAATTGAAGCGGGGTGTAACGTGTTATGGAATTTCCAAATATTCTCGGCGCAGACGCTTGGCTGTTAGAATTGAACTACTCAAATTTTTTACAGTGATTATTTTACGTTCATTCTTTGTTGTCTTCATATCCCTGTCGATTGCTCCATCTCAAAAACTATAACACATAGTTTTTTCTTAGTTATTATTTCATGTTGCATTATTTTTTGAAGTTGAATTTAATTAGTTATTGATTAATATCAGTATGTTATAACTTACCTATATATATTTCAAATTATGTTCCTTGTTTGAGTTAAAAAAAAACATCACTAAAGGCTTAAGGCGAAACGGAACTCTCATCAATTCATGCATGTTTTACTATAATGTATTAGCCGATAATATATGTACTGAGTAACTCAATTTAGTGAACTTTGCTGACTTATCTTTAGAAATAGAAAGTTGCGGCTTTTGATTGAGCTAGGTTTTGTGAAACGGAAGAAGCCACGAACAGAATTTCCTAAACTCTCTCTATTTTTGACAAGTTACTCCCTGTATCTTTTCTATGTGCTAACTTATCGAAAAGCTTGCGTAGAATTCCATGCAGTCTGATGTAACTTGGTTGTATACACACAATTTTCAACTTTTACCTTTGTGCTACTGTAAATTATCTTAATAGACCAAGTTCAGAAGTCATGTATCTAAAATCAAGAATGCCCATCTATTTTTAATAATAAAAAATTCGTAATATAACATATATTTTCCAATTACGTTCTTAAAGATATTATCGGACTTATGCATCACCTATCCAGAACCTGGTAGACGGTGGACAATGAATTTATAACAACTGCACCGCAACTAATATAACGTTGTGGACGCGCACTTCTAGTGTTTGCGTTATATCATCGGCAAACCAAAACCAAAACCGACTAAGTTAGAATACTAATACCCAAGCACCTTGTGGGAAATTACGTGAATATATTTCTGACTTTTAACCATTATGACAAACTCATAAACGTCAAACCAACAAATAACCGCTGGTGCCAAACCACATTCTATGCGGGTAGTTCTTTAGACTAATAAACCTTTATGAATGTTGTCATTTTTTTTAATTAAATTTTTTGCTACTTTAACTGCGGCGTTTACACATCCGTTCGATTGAGGCAACTAGGGACTGCTTGTTATCAACTCGAAATCAAATTTACAAAAATCACTACGTAACTGTGGACTATTATCTGGGCATATGTTATTGCAGAAATACCTTATCTAGAAAAAAAGTTATTTTAGTTTTTCGATTATTACTAATCAAAACAGCTAATTATTTCCACATTAGGGATATTAAGCGTTCCATCACAAAATACGCTTCACCACCACCCCCGAAAGAATTAATCCCAAAGGCACCACTGTGGTCGTTGCTTACATTCAAAACACCATTGACCAGATATCAAGAGGTGAAGTATAGTGTTAAACAGACTTACCACCTGTATAACCCTCTTCGGCCCATCAAAGACAAAATTCCATTTGAGAGACTAGGAGTTTAAAGCATTCCATGCATATGCAGAAAAAATACATTGGAGACACAGGACGAAACTAGGATAAAGGAAAACTACGACCATTTAACTCATCAGCACTTGGCGAGCACAATCGTGAAAACGAAGATCAAATCTTATTCGACTAAACTAAAATTCTTTTAGGTAATCAATTCTTCTACCTAAAAAAAATCCGAGAACCATATAAATCTGTATACCACCAATCATGAGGCAGCCGACGCCTTTGCCAGAGAGGGCTCCTCGCATAGGCATATAGGACCAGAGCCCCGCTTGGGGATCGCCCCGTGTGTGAGGCGGGGAGCTCTCGAAGCCTAGGTGAGAGACCGGGCCGCGAAGGGCTGGAGAGTTGCTCCGGGAATGAGGCAGGCGAGACTTATGATGGATGGGCCCGCCCTCCCTCGGACCAGGGAGCTGCTTAGACTGACCAGAAGGGAGTGTAGAACACTAACAGGGGCCTGCACAGGACATTGCAGGCTTTGCTTGCTAGGCATTGGAGACGACCCGGAGTGTAGGTGGTGCATGGAAGGGGAGGAGACCCCGTATCATCTGCTCACCGAGTGTCCTGCCTTGACATGGGCAAGATTGGGAGTCTTCGGAACGACCCTGATCGATCCGGACTCAGTGCACGGTATTGAGCTAAAGGAGTTGCTGACCTTCTATAGGAGGGGCGACATTCTGGACGCCCTCTAGAGCGGCATGGGGGCACAACCGGCCCATCTGGTGGCCTAAGTGCCTGGACGCCCACGAGGGCGCCCCCTTTAATACCAATACTAATACCAATACCACCAATCATAATCGCGGATCAGGTTTTTACCTGTCTTCAAATGGAAATCATTCTTCCTAGATAATGCTCAATCCTCTCTTTTAGCTCCTCCACGTCAAACAGTATATAAGCAGATGCAGAGCAG
The DNA here is from genome assembly GCF_029955315.1 of Cylas formicarius. NCBI lineage: Eukaryota > Metazoa > Arthropoda > Insecta > Coleoptera > Brentidae > Cylas > Cylas formicarius. Next base: position 5,334,023 of record NW_026844347.1, read on the forward strand.
AATTCAAACCAGTTTCAGTTAAGCTCTGAAGAATCCAACAGAATTATTGGCGACACGTCAGCAAGTTCGATTTGAAGATGAAGTTATATTGTTATGTGTAAATATTATTGCAGTAGCTATTGCGCAGTAGCTATTGTGCCCAATCTTTGAATGATTTTAACTAAATTAAACTAATGAATCTAGGCAAAGTCGGCGAGTAAATTGTAATTTATAATTTACGAAGTATTAGAATTGAAAATCTAAAAAAAATGTTGTATAGATACTATTTTGTTACGTTTAATTCCATTCCACTTCTTTCCGCTACTTCTGCATACCAAATACTAGTTTTTATAATAATTACTATAAACTTATAAGACCCGTTAAATAAATAATCGAAGAACTGAAAAGATCGAATGGCAATAAAATAAATTTCAAAAGTGAAATGTTTTCTTTAAAAATGGGTAAAGGCTTGTATATTACTGCAATAAGTGCTTGCACGTTATAATGTCGTATCCCGAAATGTCTAAAAATAGAACCAATGATACGTGCTCCCGCATAAAATACGATTTTTTGCCATTATATTTCTAGCACAAATGTAGTCATTGGCATTTTCTATGCAAATTTACCTGTACTTGTTACCTATTCCTTTTGTTAAACAATATATTGCAATTCGTGTAAATTAATTTTCACTGATGGTTTGAAATTACTAGATTTTGATTACCTATTTTAATTATATGCAAAGTATTACATTGGAAAATAAAATAGCAGCTATTGTAGAAAATCCAAACACACTTGCTTTAAACACCAATAAATGAACAGTAACTGCGAAGCGGGCTTATGATTGATATTGGACCGTTGCACACTAATAATTTTGGGGTAGTAAAATTTAGAATTAAAATATATAATAATATACCTTTACAATATTTCGTTGAATATGACAACGGTTTCATAACAGTAAAGAAAAGGTTTCGCGAACCTGACATCAACATCATCAAACATCAGGTTTTATATAACAAGTAATCAAAATATAACGGTTTCCGTTATAAAACCAGAAATGTTGATTTTTTTTGCCGTGACCTTTATTAAACATGAATTAGTTTTATAACCACAAAGAATGTGTCGTTACGTATTTAAGTGGTGCACGGTTTCTCTTTTCGACTGACTGGCTACCGAGCGATGTTTAGTTTACATAGTCGCGATCCTGCTCCTATTTCAGAAACCGGCCGAGTTGCTGAAAAACAAACGGGGTTGAGCCAGGGCCATTCTACGTTCATTCGATTCGCTTGTCATATTTATTTTCGTTACCGCTATGAAACGTAACCAAAATGTGCAAAATACATATACATTGGTCTACCTCCGAAGTTTCTTAGAAAACCATTATAAGTAGCCGTTAGCTTATAACAAATTTTAAGACGTGAAAATAATTAGTTTTGTATGCCAATCATTTTATAGAACTGTAAGCCATATATAAATACGTCATTTATAAATTAAACCAGTATGCCTATGCCTATGCCAATATAATATATGTCGTAATTTTCTTAACGCAATAAAACAATGGCAATAGAATATAGAGCAGAAAGAAAAAAAATAACCAAAAACGAAAAGTCTGTGTAGATTATCATATAAGCAAAAAATAAATTATTGTGGTGCTTTATAGAAATGCGAATATAATAATTGAACTTTCTCGTTGACAAATTTCTTGTGTGGCAATTGTTATTCTCTAGCATATCAATATTAAATGGTGTTAAAGTGTTCGATTTAAAAGACTTAAACCAACTGCCAACTACAAATTGCAAATTTTATTCAGTGTCGCCTGTGTCTTGAGCTGTTAATATCATTTTAGAGAACTGTAGGCAAACTGTCGGTAAACTGAAAACATACTTAATTGAAAGAATTACAGGTGGAAGAAGTTTTTGTCACAAGAAAACCGGATCCATCCTACAAGATATCATCTCCTATTTGTGTATAACAGAATCTAGTTATTTGCTTTAAAAATAACTTTTAGTGCTTCAAATTACAACTTTTATTTCTGTGCCGTTATGTGAACTGAATATAAATTTATAGTCAATAATTTATTAATAACATTATTAATAAAATTAATTAATAACCTGTTGAAACAGATAAAACGAGATATTCGCAAACCCTCGAGGTTTCTAACATTAGTGATTAACATGAAAATTATAATAACAATAATCTAACAATTAGCAGAAAAATAGCAAAACAATGCCTTCACAAATTCGTCGATTTTATGATGCTTGCAAATTCTAAGAAATTAATCTCGAGATATGCAGTACAACGGTACAGATAATGTCGGTACAATTCGTCTGCTGCGTCAGATGTCTTCAAGGAGTGCACTTACAATTCCATTTTAAAAAGAGTCAATCTGGTACTAGTTAGAATGAACATTATTAAACCGAAACATATATATGTCTATGATTGACAGATTTTTTGAAGGCACCATGAAAATTTCGTTAATTCAAAATTGTTTTGTAAATTTAGATGATTGTGTATGCTGTACTGTTAAAATAGTGACTGAAAACAAATTGAAATTGTTGTTTAACCAGCAGTTTTTTTTTTGGAAAAAATAGGTCAGCCTAAGCAAATCAATTTTTAGTTTTGCTTTCTTTTGTCGATTTAAAAAAGTATATTCAAATAGCCACGAAGATACTTAGCATTTTCCCTGGTAGAAATATGTTTTGACTAAAGTGCACAAACTAGTTGGGTAGCCGGAGAAGATGTAAATTATATCATTAATTCATAATTTGAAAAAGAAAGAAAAATGTTCTCAATCGAAGAATAACTCAGAAATCAAACGTATTTGTCGTGCTAAAAAATATTTTTAACCACAATTTTAATCGTTGTGGTAAGTTTCTTTAGATAATCCGCACACATTTTCCTTCTTTTCTATTTTCGACCAAAATAGGTGGGGACGCCATTAACCACACTCACCGAGTTCAATTTTACCATCCAGCGATAGTCTAATATAAACTGCCTGGAAAACCACATTCGATACGAAAGAATGTTATCAGTGTGTAACTGGTATTTTGTGCGATTATGTTTTTTCATAGCTTGCTCTAATTTTGGAATAAGACACGCTGTAGGGTTGAGGTATCACAGTAATGTGGAGATTGAAGGAATTTTGAAAAATTTTACAATGGAAACTCAACGGTTTCCATTAAGATCGAAAATTTATTCCATCGGACAGACCTTAGATCGTAAGTAACTTGCTGTTCTGTTTTTTGTAATTGATAATTAATAATTGCGATTTAATCGATAATTTACATTCCCTTGCTTTTGTCGATTTGTTGACACTTAAAGTTGCCGTTATTGACAAGCAAAAATAAGCAAGATAAAGATAAACAAGATAAAAAGGATAATAAAGAACTGACACATATTTATCACAATTTCTCTTCAGTTTTGAAGCTATTGGCGGTATACTTTGTTCAATTTACAGTAAATTGTTGAAAACAAAAGAAGAAAAAATTTCCATACGATTTTAAGTTTATGCAATGTCTTTTAGAGTCCTTAGGAAGGCAATAAAATTGCTGAAATGTCAACCACATAAATCGATATTTTAAAACAGCAAAGAGCCCATTAATTCCTTAATATAAAAAAACCTGTTAAATTTTTGCTACTTAAAATTTAATTATAGTATTTTAGTTTTCCACAAACATAAGTTGAAACGTATCCAAATTTTGTACTTACAGAAAATGAATTATGGGTGGTAGAGATAACTGCTTCTAAAAAACGAGCTCTCGGTGTTCCAAATATAAAATTCATAGGCAATATTCACGGTAACGAGGCTGTAGGCAGGGAAATACTTCTTCAATTTCTTTATGTAAGTATAATAGTTTCATTGTATTCCGAAAATGTATATGTCTCACATCTGATTGGCGCAGCTTTTAAGAGATGGTTACCTCAACAAAGACCCTACAATAACTTGGCTATTGAACAATACTAAAATTCACATTATGCCGACCATGAATCCTGACGGATACAACCGTTCCGTGCTGGACTGCACCGACGATAGATGGCGAACAAACGGCAGGGGTTTGGTAGACTTGAATAGAAGCTTTCCTGATTATTACCACCGCAATAACGTACCTCAACAATTAGAAACGGAAGCCGTTATGAAATGGATGGATGAAACTCCGTTCATTTTGTCAGCCGCATTACATGGCGGAGCCATGGTGGCGAATTACCCTTTCGACACGGTGAAAGAAACAAGTAGGTAAATAAACTTTTCTAGGAAGGTACTATATTGTAACAGTAACCTGTTTTCAAGTATACGTTATAAACTTTGGAAACAAACTTGTTAATTGTCACCACAATTAATTAATCTATCAATAAGAGACACTTCATAAACTGCACAATATTGGAATTGCAATAGCCAGTATATTATTTTTAAAAAGAGTCTATAATTTTAAGGCATTTTTCTATTGTAAAATAAAACAAATCGTCGATGTCTTAAAAAGTATTATTTATATGTTCGCCCACACGAGCATCATCAGACCTATAAAAGCATTTTTTTCAAGTAATAAGATAACTCACATAAATTATTTCATTTATTCTATTTTTTTGTGATAAAAATGATACTTAAAGTACTTCTAACTTGGTTTTACTCAAATTCTGGAGTGATAGAATTTTTTTTGTGTTTTACTGAATTTTTGTCAATTGTTCGTGAGTATTATGAACAGAGTCTGAATAATATTGTCGAGTTCGAGCTCCTACAAATTAAACAAAAAAAACATAATACACACACTGAAAAACGATTTAAGCTAACTCGTTTACAACGCTTAACATTTTTGTTATTGACTGATTGGCGGATGCCTGAAAAATCAAAAAAATATAATTTAAATTGACGTTTTTAGAATGGCAGAAATTTCTGCGACAGGCAAGTGTTTTGAATGATACAAAGTTAATAAACCATCTAAGGGAACGATATATTGGTAGGTTCAACCTGTTTACAATAAATTATCATGGAAAAATAAGGGTGGTGGTGAAGAATTGGCGAATGACTAATGGCGCATCGTTCCATAATTATATACTGCATATTACATTTTAGAGTCAATTCCGTCAAAGGACACTGTACCCTCTGTAACACCAGACCACGACGTTTTCGTTCATCTGGCCAAAGTTTATTCCAATAATCACAAAACTATGCATTTAGGATTGGGTTGTGATTATTCTCCAGCCTTCGATGGGGGAATTACGAATGGGGCGGAATGGTATGCAGTTGCAGGTTAGCGAAATTGTAGATTTATAGAGTCGTTTTTAGAATGTGTCATTTTCAGGCGGAATGCAAGATTATAATTACTTTCGACACGGGTGCATGGAAGTTACTCTGGAAATTTCGTGTTGTAAATATCCCGCCGAAAAGTATTTGCCAGACCTGTGGGATGAAAATAAAAGTGTGGGTTTTACTTTTTTAGCTCTTGCACTTATTGTCGATTAAAATTGAAAGTAAAATTATTTGTTACGTTTTGCAGGCACTGGTCAAATACAGTTTGGAGGCTCTGAATGGGGTAACTGGTCGAATTTTGGATAAATTTACTAAAAAGCCAATAGGAAATGCGGTTCTAAAAATTTCAGAAAGGGACATAACTTTTAGGAGCCGAAATCATACCGGAGAGTATTGGAGATTGTTGCTTCCTGGAAAATATACGTTGGAGGTAATTTATAGTGATGGTATGTTTAATTGCATTAAGAGAGACTGAGATAAACAGATTTTTTACTAAAATAGATAGCGGCCACATTTCCGCACATGATTTCTCTGAAAATTCTCTTCAAATTAATTTCAATGATACCATTAGAAAGTCTTAGAAATTCAGCAAAATTTTTGTCTGTTGCTCTCTGGCGTAACGACCTCAACAATTGTGCGGGAAGCGCCTAAAACTATTCACTGTATCTTCTAAACGACTTATCAGATTTCAAAAAACTTTTAAGGAAAAATGTAAGCGTTAAACCAATTACTTTAATTTTAAAAATTATTGTTTTCATGGTTTCTTAGCTTTTTAGCTAGGATAACTAACAATTATATTTAATTTGCCTGCGTGCCTCGCTTCATACTTTGAGTAAGATCGGGGATAGTTGAAATCATATAACGAAAGAACAATAAGAACAGCATTAACTGCTAGAGGTTTTAAGAAGCAACGGAAAGGCTTTGTTTAAAATGGCCCCCGCTTTAATTTAAAATATTAGTATTGTTAACAATTAATTTTTTAATATAATTACGGTAAATAAAAAGAATCATAACTAATGAAATACTTTTTATGATGTAGTTTGAAAATCAGGTATAGCCTTTTCTACGTTTCAGGTTCAAGCCGATGGGTATTACAAGAACGACGTAAACTTTACAATCAAGGCGCCTTTGAAATTTCCAAAACTGCATATTCAACACGTGTATCTGACAAATTCTTCATATCTAACGACAACTACTTCCACTACGACTGAAAAAATCTCGATACCGGAGGAAACTTCCTTTTTTTTCTACACGCACGGTGCTTCTCCGTTGCCCGTCCTTCAAAGCAGGTTTATGGCTGACGAACCCGAAGAAAGTTACGAAAGTTACAAGGGTGGCGACGCCTCTAAAACGCCAAATTTTTGTCTATGTTATCTTGTGTTTGTCTCTCTTTTTATATTGGGATATCAAATAAATTATTTGATTTAGCTGCCACGCAAAACTTTGATTTTTTGTTCTTTGGGAGAAACTAAATAAGAAAATGATTGTTTCCCGAAAGTGAACTTTTAAATTGGTAAGTGAGTCTGCCAAAGAAAAATATTACTAGTTTGTTTGGGTTAAAAACTTCAATATAAAGGCGATTTTAATGGCAGGTTTCTTGGAGTTATTGTATAGTTAATCTCAATAGTTTCTTAAATATTTTTATTAATTTTAAAATTTTGAAAGATGTATTATTATTTGAAACTTAAGTATTTTTCACTGTTTCTAATGCCTGTATGGTAAACGAAAACAACCTTTCGAAATTGGCATTATTTCTGACATACAGGGTGTCCAAAATTTACCAACCAATTGCATCATTTTCAGAGCTGAAAAACTTTTTTTTCAAACAGAACATACTGTATATTAAGTGTTAATTCTAATATTATTTTTATAATACTAATAATAAATAATAAACTAAGTAATTTTTGATGTGATATTTAGAATCATATGGGATGGGGTTGAAATTGGTGACGGTGACCAAAACCAATTTGGGGCTTGTAATGAAACAGTATAATTGCTGGTTTTATTTAGACATCATGTAATACTTTTTGTTTATCTACCATATACCAAGAGTACAGCTTCTGAACTTCGGCCCGCGTTACAGTTTTGTACAAAAGTGACGCTTTGCGAATTGATGCCACCGGCAGTAATGGTGATAGCAGTATCGTCGTTGCCTTTTAACATCAAACAGTAAATGATTTCGCTACCTCTGGTGGAAAATGTAGTCTGAAAATGATTGAGTTAAAACATAAACATAACATAAAAAAATGTTCCAATATGTTAGGCTTGAGAGTTTTGATAATTGAACTTCATTAAGTGACCCGGCATACTCTGTCGACGTAATATGGTGTGCACATAATAAGCCGGACTTAAAGTTTTACTGGAATTTGTTAGACATTTCTATCTTTTGTGTTTGCAGCAAATGAATAAAAAAAGTTTTATTCATCTACATCCGAACTTTTCTTGCATGTATACATTTATTTTTATAATATCGATTGTTATCAAAATAAATTATGGTATTCCATAAAATCGCACAAAAACATGTATCTTTGAACTAGGAAAGATATTTCATAATATTAAAATTTTCAGGTATTTATCTCTTGGAGAAAACTGAATTGGAAAATTTCATATTTGATTAATTAGATAATCCCTCGGCGCCCGAACAAATTATAAATACGCTAAAAAACTAATTAATATTTAATAGTCAATAATTTGGGTAGAATATATTTGGTTAGATATGTAGAACATATTTGTTCAATCCTATTTTCCATTCGACACTCTCCGATTTTCAACTCCATTCCGTCTAGCTGAAACGAAGTCACTAACCCGAAAGGGGAAAGACAGTTTTCGGTACGTATTTGAGGATTGTAAAAACTTTTAAAACAATATACATTTGAAATATAAATAAATAAATCCAGACCTAGCTGACGGATATTGGGGGTCAAGCTTAAATTTAAAAATTAAAAAAAAAATGCATTTTATTGAAGCGTATTAAAATTTTTGTAATTTTAATTATATGTTATTTAGTTGTGTCTAAGACTATGTTAGCCAAATTATTATTCAAAGTATCTAAGAAAGCATACTAACTAAATATAAATAAATTCAATTCATTTTAGGGAGTCGTTCTACCCGCTAGGTAACTGATAATGTTAGATTCATGCCCTATATCTGCATCGTTGTTCTGGTAACATTATTAATATCATTATGTTATGGAACAAGTTTGATAAACAGCATTTCAGTCACGAGTTTGTTTTGGCACAGTAGAGAGTTTTGCATATTGTACTTTTCTGCGATCATTAGTTTTTGTGTACATTTTTGTCAGACCTTCAGAATTAACAAACGCCAATATTCTATTCGTGGCTAAAGTCTACCTACAACATCTGTTCGTTTCTAACCCCGGAGTAGAAGAAATGCATTGTTTAATTAACGGGTGTTAAGGCCAAACGGTGATGGAAAAATATTATAACCCATGAAGAAAATGTGATGTATGGAATTTTTCCAGAATTTGACACCGAAATGGAAAAATAAATTTGCTAGCTACTTGTTTATTTATTATTAAATTTAAAATTATAAAAATGCCTCAAAATAATTGATTGTACTGATTTGAAAAAATTATAGTTGGTAATGCTCGCACTCTTTACAAAAATATAATCAAAAACCAATAGTAGAAACACAGTATAGTATACAACACACTCAGAAGTAATTTAAAATCTGGATTGCAGAACCAGTGTTTCATATGTAAATCCATCTGTTTAGTTTTAATGTTTACATAATATTACTAACACAATTATGCACTGTGTCACTTTAAAATGGCTTCATTAAACACTCTCGTGAACCAAGTTAATAAAACTCTTCATAAACTGCAAAATCTACTAACTTAAGTACATAACAACATAAACATTACTATACTACATATTATTATAACTGCGAATATATTTTTACAATTTAAAATATATAATATCTAAATTGTTGATATAATTTAACAAAATAAAAGTTAGTTTAGCCAGATTACTCTTCAGCCAAACCTGGATTTTTGTATCTATATATCATAAAAGAAATATTTTAGAAGTTTCCATGCTGCCTACCCCAAATGGCCTCTAACCAAAAGCAATAACCCAAAAATCGAAGTGTTCTTAAACAATACTAAATTTTGTAGTTAGTTTACTAATTGGAGTTAATAATTAGTACCAATTTCATATTTTTGGGAATTTATAAAACATATATCCAACTAACTTTATTTTCGGAATAACGCAAAGTTGAGATTGCGCTGCAGTAAAGTTGGATTATGGACGAATTAATTAGAAAATTATCAATCATCTGCAGTAACGGAGATTCTGTAGTAATTTAATTAAAACGGTCTGTAATTACAACTTATCGGTGCCCTAGTTAATGGTAAAGACGAGAAAGATTGGGTAATACGGGATATACAACTTACAGAGAAAGTCACCGCTGCGTCTATCGATGAACGTGCTGGTAGCGAATTATTTCCGTAATACAATAAATCTTCGCTATTGGGGTTGCTGCAGTCACCAATTTCCATCTCGTTGGAGTTGAGGGTAACATGCTCTCCCACAATATTGTATGAATGTCCTAGAACATGAGATATAGAGCAACATATGCATAAAATTAATATAAAGATAGTGCAAAAAACATGAAAAAAGTGTGCGTGAGTGTCTGCCATTTTCTGTTTTAGCTTTTCGCTAAATTGACTGCAATTTATATAGTTTTCAATCGGAAAATGAAGAGCTTTAGTGAATTACACTTTTTTTTAAGGTAGTTAAGTGTTTGCTTTCTATTTATTAATCAGATAAGTCGTAGATAGCATTAGCATTGAATTACAGGTAAAAAACCGAACTTTCTGACTCGTATTATCAAGATATACCAAAGGAGAATAATTGAATCGCAACGTAAAATGACTTTTCTATATCGTGCTCTAAAATAGGGAATTATGCATCGATCAACAGTGTGGAAATTGTAAGCTTCACCATTACGCTTTTGTCAATATGTATCCAAAGACGTTTTTTAAATGTCGTTCACCAAAGTTGTTGCACAATTTACTATTACGTCACATAAGTGAGCATTCATTCTGTGTCTCCATGTAGAACTTTTTACTCCGGCCTCTAAAATGCCTAATTACACACCGACCCACCGTGCGGGAAGCGTCACTTTACCACGTCAGTTCCGTTTCCGATGGATCAGAACCACTTCCGACATTTTAGGGATTTTACCGCACATGTTTGGGAGCAATGGTATGTTTTCGGAGATATTTCCCACGCCTTGAATATTGACGTTGAATGTATTCGTTTTGTTTTGCAACAATGTACCTAAAAACTAACGGTGGTAGAAAAAGTATAGTATGCAACTCGTTCGGTAAACTTTTTAAGTCACTCGTTTAGTAAACACTCGCTCCGCTCGTGTCAAATAAACTTGTGAGTCAAATGCCGTTGACCGCACTTGTTGCATAATTTACTATTTACCTTTTCCCGTTTGTTTTTTGGTAATATGATTGTCATATCTAAAGCATTGTATATAAATTTCAAATTAGGGCACACGTTTGCTACTGATCTACTCTTATTAAGGTTTATAAATTGAAGGAACAAAAGTCGTCTAGACAAACTATTGAACAAAAATCTATATTCCCTAGAAAAGCGATGGTGGGCTTTATTATTTTGATTAAAATTCTAGTTGGTTAATGGCTTGTAGGTGGGATCATCAAGAAAGTTCATAAAAATTGTTTCTGTTGAGCTGTTTTAGTGTACGGAATTCTTCGGGTTTCCGGGAAGGCTGATTTAAGGATCCTTGCGATGTCCTGGTTATTTTTTTTCTGCTGTTTCAACGTAGATAGTATACTTCCGACATAATTAATTTTCTCTTCTTCTGGTATAGACTTACAGATAATGATTAGATGTCTTGCTCTAGAGTAACGTACATTTTAAGTAGTCCTATTTCGCATGCGTCGCAGAGTTCCACGCGTGTTCTTATGGTATGATAAGCGAGTGAAGTTGGGCTGCATAATAGCGCGTAGTAGGTTCCTTCATAGGTTTTAGTATTCTTGTAGGTCTGCCCCCCCCCCCCCCCCCCAGGCCATTGACGTGTGTTAACGCGTAGTGTTTCACCCATGGGAAAACATGTCTCTCGGTTTGTTCGGGATTTCATACTTGATATACTTCAGTGTCTCTAAATCTCTCCGCATTGATAGCTCCCACTTCTAAAATGGCGACACCGAAATATATTTTTCATTTTCGATAATTCAGATAATAACGAATTCAATAGTTTTAATTTAATCTTTTTTTTAATATTCTGGGATATATTGTTATATATCTTATCCTCTGGTTAACGTCGTAGATATATTATCATCTCAAAATATCAAATTATGCAGCGACAAAGCGTGCGGAATATATCACCGTAAGACATCAACTTCATTATCCACAGTCGCAAGGTACCAATTGTAACTGTCATGGTAATAATGCTCGTAGAAAATGGAAAACGTTGATAAACTTTTTCAGTCACTCGTTTATTATCTTATTAAATAATATACTATTTTTAGCGACTCGCCAAGAGCTTGCAACAAGTGACAACTTTAAATTGTGTCTCTAGATTTATTATCTAATTTTAATTAGTACCGTAGAATTGTAGTGTTTCATTAAAACGTGGAATTTAGTATAAGTACATTATAGTCTCTACTAACTCGGCGATAAAAATACGATTTTATTATTCGGCTTGACTTGGTTTTGCCAGAAGCTGATTTATTAACTAGCGTAATATACGAGCGGCGTTTCTTTTTTAAAAGGAGAAAAATAATGGGACTTGAACTAATTGAAAATAAATAATGGATTGCAACTTGTCACTGATAAGAGCTTAGTTTTCCATTATTTAAGAATTTCAGGAGCAATTCAACCCGACTCCTTGGCGAAGATCCAAACTAAATTTGATTTAATTTTTATCCGAAATTTAAGTTGGATAAATATGTAATGGAATATTAGGCTTTGTTTGTTTAATACATTAATCACTTGCAGATAAGCGAAGTATGGACTCCATTAGGCAGAAATGTTTCAATTTAGTTCAGGCAGTTTAATAAATCGAATTATCGCTGATACCTTAAAAATAATTTTTTCTTTGTTACCAAATGAGCGATTTCCTCATATTAAACATTTAGAAAATTCATATTATCAAGACGAGGAAGGTGAGACTATTTTTTAAAACTAATAAAATAGGATGTCTTTTGTAATTTCCCAGAATTGCGCCCTAACATAAGTTAAGGCAGTTTTTGTGTTGTCAAAAACTGCTTGATCTTTTAAAGGAATTCAGAAGTGGTACAGTAGGCTTTTATGCTGCTGCCATGATTTGTATTCCTTTTCCTTGCAGTAGTTTGTACTATTCTTCGTCATTTTCTGATTTATAGTTAACACATATCCTGTAGATTTCTATCTATAAACCTATGCCCCTAACTATCTATTTACTCCACATTTACTTATTTACTATCTATTTACATTCACAAATTTTAAATTACTTAATACGGAACCAAACTAACCAAACAGATATATTTGGAATTCAAAAAGCTCCTCAGAATTTAAGAGCTAATCTTCCAAAACAAGAAAGACTTTTTCTACCGTTCCTGATTCTTTCATTTCATATCAATCTTATTAGAAACATAAATCAATTGAGGGAAAATGCTTTTATGGTCATTAGAGAGTTGTTCGACTTCCTACGTTATAATACCGAATTGTGTACTGATCAAAAGTGCAGAAAGTATCACTTTAAGTCAGCTTAACCACTGTCGTGAGTCACTTCGGATATTTTCGGTACTTTAGTCACAGGTTTGTTGGCTATATGATGTTTTTGATGTAGGTTTTATGCAACGATTTTACAAACTTTTTCAGACATTTCTTTAATAAACTAGAGTAAACTAAAAAACAAATTCGAAACTAAAGTGTCTTTGAAAAAACTTATTATACACTCTGGTCCTTTCTTCATTCAGGTATTCTTTAAGCCAGTAATGTAACCACTTAAACATTGAACAATTAAAATTATTGTTGCTAGTTTCTTGCAGTTACACAATTACAACGATTTGACAACTAAATAAAACAAGCATATTTTTAAGAGCTAATTTTTTCTGATTTTCATCTGTTTCGGTCTATTTATTGGCCGAATCCCGTACTTTTGCAACTTTTTCAATTATTTTGTTGAATATCGATTGCTAATCTTTGTTCCCCAATCCCAAGTACCAATATTTCATAATTAACTTGTATTGTTCTCCAGACGGAACATATACTTGATTTTCTTGTCTATTATTCTATTATTATTATTCTCACTTCTCAACTTTTTATAAAATTGCTGCGCTTTTTATCTCGAGTATGCGAATAGAAGGGTTTCAATTTTTATTTAGTGATTTTCAGGTGACCATTTAGAAATGTCACTAGAATAAAGACATATCACTGAGCATAAGAGAACAATTTTATTTTTTTTTTGTTTTAATAACCTCGGTGACAGTTGGTGGTTATTTTGTTATAATTATTTTAATTATTATTAATTAGCATCAAATTCTCTAACTGAAGACATTTATTATTAGAGACTAGTTAGTTTTGGTTAATAATTTATACATTTTGTGTGTGGTGTTACGGTTTGATAATTTTCTGTTTTAGTATGTGTCGTATTGGTTCTATTGTTCTAAAAAATTATTTTGTTTGCAGAAATCGGTTCCTAGCATGCCTAAGCTAGCATATTTTTATCAGAGCGCGTTTATTGAATTTTTTACGTTACATTGTCTGTATTCTCATTAAACAAATCGTTAAAACCTGAAACTGAAAAGTTTTGATTTATTGCGATTACTCTTTTATGTATAGCTATAAATTCAAGGAAATGTGGTCACTACACATTCCTTCCGGGGAGTAAGCACATTGCAAAAAATATCTTGCGCCACATAAACGTTAAATCTGTGTGTAATAAATAATAACCGAGACAATTTTCTAATAAATAATTCCGCATTTATATATTATGCATTCGTATGTTTCAATATATGTTTGTTAGCATTTTACTAGGAAATAGATTTTCTTTAATTAAATATATTGAGTCTTGGAAGAAAGTTACTGGCAATAACTTATTTGAAATAACTAAATAAACTAAAGGTCTTAAAATCAATACTAGAAAATCAACTAATTTCAAATCAAAAGGTACAAAGCTACTGCGCAGACGTTGGCTTCAACTCTCCAGTAGATTAAGGTGATATTGCTTGGTCAGTTTTTCTTGCATATGCTCAAGTTCCAGGAAATGTTAGGGAGGCTGGCAGTGCAGTCATTTTTAGATGGACTGAAGGATATTGATATGCAACGAGCACTGATCCTTGCCTGTCCTAACGATTTCATGGATGCCCCTAGATTGCGCATTGGAATTTTAAACAAAAAAAGCATCATCCAGAAGTTTGTTCAAGGTGCAAGGATTGCTCGATTAATCACGTAGCTTTCCTATAACACGAGGACACTGATAACTTATGGTGAAGATCCTGCCCAGCAGAACTCAAAGATTGCAATGAACTTGAAGTCGTTGAACTACTGGGAGGGACGATCAACCGGAGAGCAATAAAAAGGAGCGGGAAGAAATTGACCGGGGTAAAGTCATAACAAGACCAGCGAGATTTTATGGGCTGCGTGAGATCTTGCTTTCCCGGAGCATTTATAAGCTAGCTATCCGTTCCTAGGTTAGCCAGCAGAATAGGAGAACTAAATTGGAGAGCCATACGAAACACGCTATAAATCATCCTCAAGAATTAAGATTCTCGTTTGCTGCTTCAATATGAAAGGAATCCCGTAGATTGATATTTCTACCAGCAAAGAGAGGGTAAAGAGTGACGCCGCTTCTCGGGAAGAGTGTTCGAATGTAAAAGCGCGTGTGCGAGTGTCGCGTTCACTTGTCAGTTAGTTGAAAAGAGGCACCGGAACGGAAAAACATATAGGAGGTCCGGCACACTGGTTTCGTTCATCTTGCAGATCATCCCACATAATTTTTAAAAATGCATTAGATATCTGACGTCTGTTTGTTGTCGTCTGAATTGCTAGCAAATTTGATTAAAATCAATCTCAAAACAGCAAGCAAAATAACCATTTTGCTCAAAACTAGATATATAAATTAAAAAAGTTTGCGCAATAATAGATTAGATTTAATTTCAATTGGAAATTGAAACATCTACAAAAATATCGATCGAATCTTATCTTATTTGCTGTGTGTTATAGGATTTTCTTTGTGACGATATATGGCTATGACTTTCTAATTTTTCGACGAAGGAGGTTTTTTTCTCTATTTTCTTCCCTTAGATCGGGCACCGAAATTTGCGTTTTATTGTGCAAACTAGAAAATGTAGGTCATCCGTTTTTGAAAATAAACGATTGGACGTTAGCTCGCTCCTTGCGTAAGTTCAAATGCAGGATAAATCTATTTAATGTTGCAAGTTAATAACGCGTGACACACTTGCTGCCTCATATTTTTGGTCTTCCAGACCGAACGGCACCTTTATAAATTGCTGCTAACTTAGAATGGATTCTAAAAATATTAAGTATGAAAATTGCAACAAACATAATAAGTCAACATTCACAAATTTTAAATTACTTAATACGGAACCAAATTAACGAAACAGATATATTTGGAATTCAAAAAGCTCTTCAGAATTTAAGAGGGAATCTTCCAACACAAGAAAGACTTTTTCTGCCGTTCCTGATTCTTTCATTTCATATCAATCTTATTAGAAGCATAAATCAATTGAGGGAAAATGCTTTTATGGTCACTAGAGAGTTGTTCGACTTCCTACGTTATAATACCGAATTGTGTACTGATCAAAAGTGCAGAAAGTATCACTTTAAGTCAGCTTAACCACTTTCGTGAGTCACTTTGGATATTTTCGGTACTTTAGTCACAGGTTTGTTGGCTATATGATGTTTTTGATGTAGATTTTATGCAACGATTTTACAAACTTGATTTTACACTTGAGGAACTCTATAAAACCACTCTCTGTCCCCGCAACTCCGAAATAAAAATGGCAGCAATTTTATGAAGTGTTGTGAAGTGAGAAACGGACTTTAAACAAAACAAAAAATTTTCCATGACCATGCCATTAATATACCACACCGTATCGATATTTTTGTTAATTAAATTCCTATGTATTAAGGTTGCAAATACTATTCTATTATTATAATATATATGTTAAGGATGCCGCTTCTTCGGAAAAGTAGTATCGACTTTGATCTGTTAATTAGAACACTGCGTGTATTCTTGGATTCTCCGTTCCACCATCAAGTTTGTTTGATACTATGCCTCCTTATACTACATTCAGCGGAAATAATTCTTCGTATTTTATTACAGCAATATTTTAAGTTCAGCCTTAACTTTTGAAAATTTTCAAATGGATGGGGTACCGCGGTGGGGAAGTAATAGCAGAGTTCATCAAGATCATCAGATACTTCGTCAGGTAAAGAGTATATTGGCAAGGTTAAATTCTGTGAGCCCTAGAAGACTTTCCGGAAAAATAGTGTCTTTCGAGAAAAAGATTATTTGGAATCCTACTAATTATCTATATTATCCTGTTTAAACATGTTAGCAATACAACTATCTGGAAGATTGTTATACTCTTCAAAGACTGTGTCCAAATGTATTATTATTGTTTTTATTAATATTTTGCAAAGCAGTCAGAATAAATGTGAATAACAGTGAACGACATTTTCTAAAAAAAATTATTGAAGATAATTCTTAAAATTCAATAGCTAGTTGCCCCTACACATCATGACGTTGTACATCTAGTATAAGATGTGCCCGTCGACTCAACCTTCTGCGTGCCATATAAGTCTGGGGAAACCTTACGAAAGTCGGAAGAATGGTTGCGTTAGCATTGGCTTGTCCGAGTGAGTCTCTGAGTGTGATCTGCTTGTGATTGGCTTGCTGAAAAATTAGTGCTTGCTGTTGCTTAAGGTAGGGAACGCGAAAGAATGCAATATGTTATTAATGTGTGATTGAGCATTGATATGTCATTCAAAAAAATAGAGGTGACCTCTTTCCACTCCAAACCATAACTCCTTTGGTAAGCGCAGTCTCAAGGTCCATGCAAGATTGAAGTTGGATCATTTCTTCACGCCCTAAGCGGATTCTTCTATGACCCGATTTCACTTCACTGATTTGTATTCCGACCTATTCTTAATTCACGAAACATTATTCATACTTTCAAAAATATATAAATTATGTTTGTAAACCCATCGGGACAGAAATGTTAGTATTACTTCACTTCAATGCAGGAAAAACATTATAAATATGGTTAAGCATATACTGAGGGTCACTATTTCTCCATAAAATAGTGTAACCGGAAGATTGTACCGAACTCTGTATATTCACAACCCCGCCTTTTAATATACATTACTCAAAATAAATTTTGAGCCGAGCGAGTGTTTAATAAAGGAGTGACTTCAAAAGTTTACCAAGCGTATTGCCCGTGACTCCGTTAGTGCTGTTTCTCGACATATGTTCATGTAGAAAACTAGGGCTTATTTTGGAAGAAGAACATCTAGGATATGCTGTTATAGTTTGGGTCAACTCTTATTTTTTTACAGGTTCTGAGTTAATCCAGCATCAAAAACGGGGTTTATGACCCCAAATATTTTCACTTGATTCAGGATCACATTAATGCCAAAATTTAAAAATTACCAATGCATACCAATGTTTACCAAAAAATTTTTTAAAATAGAAACACATGCAAAGATAGGAAGGTGATTGAACCAAACTAGTTAAGTTGGTCGAAGTATTAGGTGACAAAAGTATTGCCGTTCTTTAAAAGATCTTTAACCGAATCTATAATACTGCCAAATGGTTAACATCAGCTTTAATCCCCTTGCCAAAAAGAACAATTCAACAAAATTTGAGGACTATAGACTAATCAGCCAAATACAATATTCCTTAAGAATATCCACTATAGAATATCAGCAGTGCGAATTTGGATTCAGAGGGGGTTAGGCGATGGAGAAGCATTAGTTGCGACTCAAGTACTAATCCAGAATTGCAGCTATCTGAAAAATGCATAATGCAGTGCTTCATCGATTACACCAGAGTTCAACATCATAGACTCCACATAGACCAACAAGACATCCGTTGCATTCAAAACTTATACTGGAATCAAAATGACTGAAGTTAAAATTGTTAACGACTTAACAGTGGCAGAACCAATACGTACAGGGGTCAGGCCAAAGTATGATTTCTTCCCACTTCTCTTCAATTTGTATTCCGAAAACATCTTTTAGGAAACCATAGAAGAACGTAGCCTAGGCGTTAATATGAATGGTTTCTGGATCAACAATATACGTTATGCGGAAGACACAGTTCTAAATTCAGACAAAATAGAAGATTTGAGTATGAAGATTTGAGTATGCACACCAAGAGGACTAAATTCATGACAATTACTCGTAAGCCACAATAATCTCAAAACGTAAGCCTAACATATAATAACCAATCAATAGAACGAGTAAATAAATTGAAATACTTAGGAACGTGACTATGCTCACCAATACTGATTTCGATCTTAGCATTAGGCTCAGATCTATAAAATACTACATCTGGCCTGTTTTACTGTATATTATGGAGGGATAGACGCTTAAGATGAACAATATAAACAACATTGAAGCATTCATGTGGATCTGTAGGAGTATACTGAGGATACGATGGACTGCAAGAAAAACAATACGGAATAAAGAAGTGTGGACAAATCTGATTGCGAACATCTATTAGTGAATATTCAGCAGAAGAAGAAAAGGAATGGTTGTGTTAATAATTTTGACTCAAAAATAGATCCATTCCTGATGCAAATAATTCTCCAAAATACTCCAATCTCCAAAATTTACAACTTAGATTTCAATTCGAAATGAAATTTGAACAATGCTAAATGTGCATAAGTTATATAAAATATAAGTTCAAAAAATAATACCAAACATAAATGTTTATGATTTCTCAGGAAATAAACTATTAAAATATCAATTTGGGGAGCATAAAGAAAATATTTGATCCATTTAATGAGATTCGGTTACCAGAGTGCAAAATGTATTTGCACTTCCATTAATAATATATTTTTTAGAAAATACATTTTTCAACACTATTTAAGAAGTTAGAATAGATTAAAATTTACCGCTTCAGGGTTGAAAATCCATAGGTCAAAAAAGTAATCTAGTTGGTCAGTTCCAGATTTCCTGAACTATTTTGAAAATAGTTAGGGCATAGATAGATAAATACGAAGTTTTGCAGCTTTAAATATCATTTTGCGTACCCTGCAAGCGATAAATCAATTTCGAAAGTATCGTTCTTGTGTTTCCGTTTGAGGTCCATCTTTTAAATTATCCAGATATCTAAGAAACTCATGAAATTAAGTAAAGAAAAAACCAGTTCATAATTTTAGAATATAGAAGTGTTTCCCAATTATGAGGCTTTGATACTTACATATATAGCACTCCTAATGCAGTACAACAATGTCTTATACCTCAAACTTTCCTTTACAATTTTTTTTGCAAAATCGACACAATCAAAATGAAGCGACATTTTTAACAAATTGTCAACATAGTTTAATGAGTTAGTTAACCATACTGCTTTTGTGATTTTTTGTAGCTGAAACCTACAAAAAGGTGTTTGTGTTTTCCACAAAATATGCAAAAAGTTATACTTAATTATTAAGTGGTGTTTCAATAAATTTTTTTACAAATTTTCCGTTTCTTTTGTTAATGTATAAATTATTCTTCGTTTGAGAGATAAAACTCATACTTCAAACAGTTGGATGTTGTGTTGCGACCTTAGGATTTCAGGCCTCGTTGTGGTTTTATCTACTTCAACATTTGAAGGCTGTTTGGTTTTCGTATAACTCTCCAAACTATTTGTTTATGTATATAGTTTTTTACATAATTGTTTTCATATGGTGCGATTGTTTTTTCCTGGCAAATAAATCTCTCATATAATTAAAAATAAAAAATGTATGAACCGACACTTCATCTACAAAAGCTTATTTTAAGATTCATGGGGGAATTATATACCGAAATTCGAGTCACCCAGAAATCGATTCGGTTACAATTTCATTGTTCTATTTTAATGTGGAATAATAATGCATGCCTGCCTCGGCAACTGCATGCAAATTTTCAAAATATCGTGTTGATAATTTGTGGCCGCGCAATTGAATTTAATGCTTTAATTCGTTCATTAACATAGAGATAATATTCATCAAAATATTTTACCATAAGCTAACAGTGTTCGATCGCCTACGTTCAATTATAAACCAAAAATTAGTATCGCGATCGAAATTAGCATTTCTTACATATGTCAATGCGTGTTATTTATATTGTTTAAAAACAATACAAATTGTTATAATTCAAATTATAAATCACTGGCCCAATGTCAGTGTCGCTCTTTGTATGCGCTAATAATTTGTAATTGTCAACGAGAAGACCGGGGCGTGTTAGGCTCTCTAAGAGTATCGGTTTGGGTCAGAGAAACAAAATTATGGCATATTGTGCATGCCATTACTCTATTATATTTATTTGTTTGCGTTTGGTTATAAAGACTATTAACTTTACCTAAGAGATTTGTGATATTCGTTGTTGTTATCTAGACTGTCATCCCTGCGTTGGATAGTTTTTATATTATTCTTCATTTGTACTGTTTGGAACTTATAGGCAATTATTACTAATTTTTGTAAAAGCTGTGGTACTTTATTTATGCATATATATGCTCTCTGTTATATTACTGACATTAAATAATGTAATTAGTGAATCTGGACTTCGCCCAGCGTTACCAAATGATCGAAGCTTCTTTGCGGAAAATATTTTATGTTAATTTCGATAAATTCCCGGCAAGCGGATATTTTATGTTATATAACCAACCAACCAACTAACCAACAATATTGTTTATATATGTTGTTCTTATGACTCGGGTTCTGTTTTGTTTACAAATTGACCCGATTTCAATTAATTTATAATAAGGAGCGAAAATTGTTTATATGCAAAAAGTGCGGGTTCTAAGTTAATTTTTATAGCTGTAAGTTTTACAACTTATTCTATGTAATTTTACCATGCATCTATCTCAAATATGGCTTAATAAGGTCTGTAGTTTTTTATTCTATTCTTATAAAAACATATACCAGTGACAGTTTATTAAATAACAAGAAAACAATTAAGTAAGAGTACGTTATACATAAAATGACAAGAATAAAAAATAGCAAACAAGGTACTTGTGTGGACATCGGCCAACACTGGACCTATTTACATAGCTATCGGTGCAGTATCGGTTACTTTAAATCTGTCTAACGAATAAAATTAAACTATATAGAAATATACAATATCATTAAATCGTAATTAATAACTAAAAACTAGGCTTAAAACGCCAGTGAAGAAGTACACTTTAATGTTATCATTTTACAGAGCGATAATTGCTGCCCCACTTATATTGGAAATAAAGATTTAGATACCATCCGCAAAACACCGCCATTAGAGAGAATTGCAGTAAGCTTGTAATACCTGTAACAGAACTTGCTGACGTTTCTTATTATTTTCAAAGAAACTTACAGGTAATTTACAATTTGGCTTCCTCAATTCTTCTTTTTCTTCTTCAGTCGGCTGCTTCAGTTGCAGTTAATCTCTGAAGAAGCCAACAGGCTGATTGGCGAAACGCCAACAAGTTCGATTCATCAACAACCAACGCAGAAGGAATCTAGAAAATTTGTAAATAGTATTGCTGACGTTTCGTCAATCATCCTGTTTTCTTCTTTGAAACTTAACTGGATTACTGGTTTCAGATCTGTAGAATTTTTTTGGTTAGAAAATATGTTGGAAGAAGGCGAATTTATTTTCTTTCTCCCTACTATTTTCATTGCGAAACCTCATCGTCATCTGAACAGTTTTAGATAAAAATCATTGATAAAGGAATAAGGAATTCATGTCACTCGCTATTCGCGTAATTATTTACCGAAGTTTCGTTTTATGAGTACACTCCTTGTTTTTTCCGATTTTTATTAATTTTTAAGTTGCTACCCAATTAAAAATAAACAAACTGTAATACTTAAGTATATCGCTAATCGTACTTTTTAAAAATTTTCTGATTGGTTTATCAAGGACGCCTATTACTTAGGTGCATCTTGCCTTTGTTTAAGGTCAGGTGCAGCATTTCAAAATTTAATTAATATACGATACCCAAATAAAAATGGCAGAGTGCTTGAAACTAGGCAACAATGTTGCCATAGGAATGGATGTGCCGTCTTTGACACTCTCATTTATTTTTTCCAGTCCCGGCTGTAAAATGCCTAATTACCCACCGATCTAGCGTGCGGGAAGCATCACTTTACCACGTCAGTTTCGTTTCCCATGAATCCGAGCCACTTCGGACATTTCCGAGATTTTACCGTACGGATTTGGGAGCAATCGGATGTTTTCGGAGATATTTCCCAAGCTTTGAATTTTGACGTCTGTGAATTCTAACGGTCATGTCAGTGAATTTATCCGTGTTGTTTTGCGAAAATGTACCCAAAACTAACGGTCGTAGAAAAAGTATATTATGCAACACGTTCGGTAAACTTTTTAACTCACTCGTTTATTAAACAGTTGCTTCGCCGTTTACCGCACTTATTGCATAATATACTATTTTCAACAAAGTGACAAAGAAGGAGCAATCACGAAAGCAGTTCCCCCGTGTTCCCGAACGAGTTATTCTGCGTGCAGCGGATGTGTTAGAACTAAACAGATTTCGGACAGCGATAAAAAAAGTGGATGGTTTTTGTAAGAATTTTGTAAATTTCTGAGAAACGGTATAACAAAATTTGTTCTACTCCCTACTCCAAAATATCCAATTATGAACCGATGAAGGTGGGGAAAGTGACACTTTAAGACAGCATCTTCATTGCCAACTTCAGACATTTGTGGTGCTTAAGTCATTGGTTTCAGAGGGATAGTTTTCGGTAGATTTAAGTGATGGTACTCTGACGTTTGTTGGTTCTGACGGTCACGCCACATAAGTGGTAAAACGCCAAAACAAACTCGTGATCAAGGTGTGCTTTATCAAAATGTTTACATAGTATACTAATTTTTAATTAGGACATTAATCGAGAGATTACAAAATCAAACTTGTGGAGTGTGTGCCGCTTTTCCATAGCTCTTATAGTTACTGTGTAGGTATGATCATGGTTATTATAGTTATGATCGTTCCTTTAGCCTAATGTTTGTATCCCTTTTATTACTATTTACTTTGGTAGTCCTTTTTAGGTTACGAGATACATAACCTAGAATTAGCTCAACATATAACACAAATTTTAAGATGAAGTTTTCAGATGATAGTTATGAGTTTATTCCATAAATTGAAACCTCTGACGGCCACTCCAATTTTTTTTAATGGTCCTCTATAAATGGTAGTAAACTACCAACCCTTCCCGGCGAGAGAAGTCGCGATTTACGCACTCACAAAGTCAGGAGCGGAAGAGTCGTTCCAACTTATAGGCAGTAGCCCATAAGAAATACAAATCACCACCTACCAATTTGAGAGGTCTTTGAACAAATATATCCGGTTTAAATCCATTTAAATCTTCATCTTATTTTGTTTCTCTATACAAATCAAAGGGTTGTTTTGAATATCATAGGAGGAAACGCATGTCATCGTTTTAAATGTTGATTTTAGGTTAAGACGCTTGAAATTAAATCATAAACTTCATATTTCGCCTACGCAACGTCCGACATTAGAACTTCTGAACGCCGCATCCCACGATATTTGAACACAAAAGGAGACACTATTCAAACGTCTCCATATACTGGAACTTACGATCGCGTAGCATCATCATCCTACTCTAGTAAATATTCATTAATGAATGTCAGACGGATCTAAAACTTATTTTACGGCAACGAATAAAAGCTAAAGACCCTTTTTGTCTGTTATTGGAATTCGTCCAGCTTTCCAGTTTCTCTCCATAAAAGCAACGAAGGCGGCCATAGTATGATTTTACTGCGTCTATTATTTTGTTCCGTGTACTGGGTTGCCATTGGCAATCTTATAATAGATTTTCGTATTAAGATTACATAGCAGAATATATTAGTTGGTAGTTAGATTTTATGTTAAAGAATTGCTTTTAATTAATAATACTATTCGAATGCGAATAAAATGCGATTATGTTCAGCAAATCGTCATAAAATGTTTAGTTAATCTTTAATAGCGATTTAATTTTCAAACCTTGAAATATATGACGTGATAATCAACAATATTATAAATCTTAGTCAGCTATAAACCAAATTACACATTTACGGGATTATGGTACCAGATACTCAAACATGCTAAAACTATGGTATACGACCATCACAATTTTTTGTTTTCTGCGTATTAAATATTCAAACCAATAATAAGAATAATGGCTAAAAGAACATGTACTCAATTCGTTTTAGCACTAATTTTTGTATGTACCCCAGCATATTTATCTGAAATTAAATAGACCATTTAGTTAACTAAGATAATCGTATCATTAATTTATTTATATTAATTTCTATTTTTTTCTCTAGACTAATGCTTTCAACAACATATTGAAACATGCATATTTTTAGATCGTTTTCCAATAGAAAATAAGGAAGAAAGAGGGAAATAAGATAGATGGTTTTTCTGAATATATCATGGGACTCGCCCTGGAAGATACAGGTGAAAGTCTTTTGCGCACTGAATATAACCGAGGAATTGAAATCATGTTGCATGAGATCAAAACAGCAGTCGAATTGATAAAGAA
This sequence comes from Cylas formicarius, assembly GCF_029955315.1. Classification (NCBI taxonomy): domain Eukaryota; kingdom Metazoa; phylum Arthropoda; class Insecta; order Coleoptera; family Brentidae; genus Cylas; species Cylas formicarius. The sequence continues at coordinate 5,358,970 of NW_026844347.1, forward strand.
CTTTTTAAACTTGTGGAAGAAGTCCAACTAAACTGGCTAACAAAAATTGCAACAACGTGTATGAATCTGGACAAATTCCAATCAATAACTCTTCCCGAGAAACGAAATGCGATAAAATGTCAGGATTCTAGAATTATGGTTCTCATGAGCTACCTTCTTAAGGTCCTTCTAAAAATAATATATAAAAATATAAATTACGAGGACCATATGACTAATTTTTGAGATGCCCTTGATACAGGAAAAGCACCGTTTGTAATTTAAAGTTTTGTTCCAACGTTACAGAGGCGTTCATTTCTAGATTTCAATGTGACAAAAACAAAATATATGATCATTTGCAATGGGATCTCTCACAAGAAATCAAGAATAGAATCGAAAACGCGCTAAAAACAATGTCTTCAAAAGCCAAGACTCTCCACTGCAAAAAAAGATGTTGTGTGTTCTCAGTGTTGTTTTATGAAGTACAATGGAGAGAAAGCATTTCAGATGTGTTGTTATAGAAGAATCCTCAAAAGTTCAAGGACTAGAAGTGTGAAATTCTGAAACCGTAAATACCTAAGCCACATATAGCGTAACGAACCTCCTACAATCTGTAGTAACTCATAATGCAAGGGATGGTATATGGGGAGTTGGTGTAATTGAAGATAAATTAATTAACAGTTGTCTATACCTAGCAGTATTCCTTGGCAGATGCAAGTATGAAACTCAGAATCATGAAATATTTCCGAATAATGGAGCGATAAATGTTGGTGCTTCAGGTATATCTGTTGAACATTAACTTAGAACACAGTATACCAGTAACCAAAAAAGATAATATACCGTATTCCCAATATATTTAATATGAAATTAATATAAAGATTTTAACAATAATAAGCTTTATTGTCTAACAGAACAATGACAGGACAATTAATTCGCCAACTTTAGTTACCAGGTCAAATGAAAATTCCGAATACCCAAAATGTACCAAAAAACAACATAGTAAAAATTAAAAAAATCAAAAGCAACCATATGAAGAAGTTTATATATAGAAACAAAACAAAAAAAACTCAAAACAGAATCTAATGATGATTACATAACCGAAAATATACAATGTCGGACAGCATTCGCCGAATAGACCAGTGAGCGGTCAAGAAATAACCTATTGCGTGGAAAAATTAAAAAAAAAAACAGAAATTTAAAACGATGTTACAGCCTTTTCAGAATTACTAATTGCTATTTAATTCTAAAATTGCTCTCCTTACTGGGATTCGAAAATACTATTAATTATTTGGTGTAGAATGTGCAATTAGCAGTGAATACTCATCCTAAAGGATCTAAATTCTTCTCATCACTAATGATTAGATCAGCGTTGATTCGTAATCAACCAACAACTTACTTTAAACACTAAAATTGCTTAATACAACGCTAGTATATTCGTGTTATCATTAAATGGATACACAATAATTTCCACATCCCGTAACTTCTATGAACGCATCGATAGGCAAATAACACGTGCACAGCTAATGGCAACGGAATAACTTCAATTACGGATGCAAAATGTACGTGTGAAACATACTCTTTATCAGAGTCATTTTACTTATTTAACTTTTGGCTTTATATGAGCTACAATAAATAAATATTTTTATAATTAACCACTTTGTATGCAGATGTGGGAAATGGAGGCTAATAAACTAATGGTTTTTCATGAGATACTTGGTGTGAAAATGACTGCAATAAATAATTATTTGAAAAATATGCCATTACATGTATTTTATATTAACGTCGTGTGCTACAAAAATACGTTAAAAATCCATAGGCGGGGTTGTACCTTTATGCTCAGTTAATATTTTTTAAATTTATTTATTTAACTTCCAGCATCCAGACGACAGAATTAAAAGCGTCAATTTTTTTGAAAGAAATAAAATCTCGGGATATTTAATTGTATGTCTTCTTTTTGATAGTTTTTCAGAGTTTGTCTACTTAAAGTTTACATTTGGACCAATTTTTAAATCGATCCTATCTTGCTAAATTTACTACACAGAATTTTGCTGATGTAAATTGTTGTCATTTTCATTTTGCTTTTAAAAACAAACCCAAAACCCAAAACAAATTTATAGGCATGATACCAAACCCAAAATATAGAGAATGAACGATTGTTAGTATTAGTTGTTCCAAAAAAAAGAAAAGATTATTTTGTATTGGTATTTAAGGGGGGCGTCCCCGCGGGCGTCCAAGCACTTAGGCCACCAGAGGGGCTTGTTGTCCCACGGCGCTAGTCCAAAATGCCGCCCCTCCTATAGAAGGTAAGCAACTCCTTTAGTCCAATACCGTGCACTGAGTCCGGATCGATCAGGGCCCTTCCGAAGACTCCAAATCTTGCCCATGTCAAAGCAGGGCACTCGGTGAGCAGATGATACGGGGTCTCCTCCCCTTCCATGCACCACCTGCACTCCGGGTCTTCTCCAATGCCTAGCAAGCAAAGATGCCTCCTAAGCCTGCAATGTCTTGTGTAGGCCCCTGTTAGTGATCTGCACTCCCTTCTGGGCAGTACAAGCAGATCCCCGGTCCGAGGGAGGGCGGGCCCATCCTTCATAAGCCTCGCCTGCCTCATTCCCGGAGCAACCCTCCAGCCCATCACGGCCCGTTCTCTCACCCGGGCTTCGAGAGCTCCCCGCTTCAAATTAGAGTACGTAATATTCCCAATAACTAAGCATATTGAGTAAAACGCCAAAATTTAATAACACGCAAGATATGTAAGTTTGCAAAATGGGAAACATTTTTTAGCTTTGTGGACAATCAAGCCACTACATTATTATATGACTTTGTTACTAGAAAATGGGAAACAAAAGCTCCAAAAACTCCAGGAAAACTTTGATAAATGAATAAGTAGTAGGTAGTAGGTAGGTAGTTGGTAGAAAGTAGATACTCAGTCATGATAACATCTACTCTCGTTGTGCCAATATTCGCTGAAATCGGTGTAAACAAAAAATGGCAGTGAAGTAAATTTCCTTAATACCCTCGCATTGAGGCGCCACATTCGAAAAAGGTAAAACATAAAAGCTGACTTGACTTTTTACCCAAACCATTACAAGTTCTTGCCACCGATAACATTCCATTACGCCGCAAATTCTCAAAAATGTAACTAAATTTCTTAGCCGCCATTGCAATTAAACCTAACGAACGATATTGCTTATGTTCGCCTCCTTTTTCTTTCTGTTTTCGCGCTGCAAATCAGGGGTGGGCCAGTGCGATTTCCTTGAATTATTTTTCGTCTTGTAATATTGATTTGTTATCATGTTGAAGCATATCACAGATTTTAATACAAATAATTAGAAGGCTTTAGATCAAGAACCTAGTGAAGTTTTATTCTGAGTATTATCTATTCTTTCAACCAAGTCCAAGCGAGAGCTATGCCGACGTTGCAACGCTAAATGATAAAAAATTGCAATCAACATATTTTCCGAAAAGCCAGCTGATAAAGAATTAGTTTTTTCCTTCCTGGTCCATAGCGGATACACAGATACAAGCCGATTCAAGCAACTATGGAGATTAAGAAAAATATATTTGCAAAAGCAATACACAATAGCTTCATCAGAAAAGGACTGCCTGTTTAAAATAATGATATACCCGATTTGACAAAGAAAATGAAAACTAATAATAGATAAAAGGACGAACTGACATAATAATTCCGAGGCTCGGGCCGGCCCTGCCGTTTTCAATTGCCAACTTCGGCCCTTTTTTGGAGTCTGGTTCGTATGAATGGACATACAACCAACGTTACAGACACCATTAACTTTTAAAACTTGTTAAGGCGAATCAAAAGGAAGAACTCGCTGAGATTGTAAAATGTTGTTACCGTAATTATTGTAGAAGAGTTTCGCGACTTAAAGTAAAATTCTGGTGTATACAGGGTGATTCAAAACTAAAGGGACATGAAACGGTTAAGAATAATGAGGTACGATATATTTGTGCAGTGAGTGAACCAGTTACGTAAGTGTTAAAGCAGATAACTTGACAGTTATATGTTGTCTTATATGAGGGATTTTAATCGATAAAGTAACTGCTTACAACTTCAATTTAATTTTAGCTTTTAAACTTAAATAGCAATATAAATATATAATAAAGACAAAAATTTTAGTTTTTATTTTTCAGTTCTTTACGTGTTGTATTCGTCAACTACTGCGACTACTAAACCTAGCTTAAAATTAAATAGGTAACTTTTAGTAAATATTTAGTAACAACTTTTTTAACAGGAGCATAATCCCCGACAAGAAAAGTCACTATTTGTAAAGTATCCTGTGTTATTTTGTTAAAAGCTGGGACCAGAAGTCGTTTGTTCTTTCGAAGTTATTAGTTTGTCTGCATAAATCTTCTTCTTTTTGGCACTACAACTCTGGGTGAGTCTTGGCCGCATACACTATTGTCCTCCAGCTCTGTCTATCCTGAGCTTCCAATTCCCAAAGGGTTATACCCATTTTCCTCGCGTCCTCCGTAACTGCGTCTTTCCACCTCCTCCTAGGTCGGCCAACAGATCGCTTTCCTTCTGGCCTTTCACAGTATATGATATTTAAGAGTCTCTGATCATTGCTCCTAACAACATGCCCTGCCCATCTCAGTCGACCAGATTTAATACATCTTACTATGTTTTCCACACCATATAGTTGTTCAAGTTCATTATTATTTCGACGTCTCCATTCTCCTGTTACAATATCCCTGGTTGATCCAAAAATCGCTCGTAGTATTTTTCTTTCGAAGACCAGAAGCTTGTCGGTTTCTCTTTTGTTTAGGACCCACGTTTCGCTACCGTATGATAAAACAGGGCGTATTATGGTCTTATATATTTTTATCTTAGTTCCTCTTGTAAGTATTTTGGATCTAAGGAATCCTGATAGCGCATAGAAAGCCCTATTTGCCGATGCAATACGTGCGGCTACCTCTTTTTCGTTCCTGTTGTCATCTGTTATTGTCGCTCCTAGGTATTTGAACTCTTTTACGACTTCAAAATTGTAGTTATCTATTGTAATATTTTGCCGTATTCTTTGCCTGGGGTTCTTAGACGTTATCATATATTTAGTTTTAGCTTCGTTGATCCTTAATCCCATTCTTTGAGCATGATTTTCAAAAGAGGAGAATATTTCTCTAACATCTATAGTATTATGTGCCACAGCATCTATGTCATCGGCAAAGGCTAACATAAGTTTCGTACCATCCGTTGCGAAACCCGGTGTTATTTGGGGAGAGATTTTCTTCATGGCCCAGTCCAGAGCCAGGTTAAAAAGCAAAGGGGATAGAGGGTCTCCCTGTCGCAGGCCTGTATGTATTTCAAATATTTCTGACGTAGTCTCACCAATTCGTACTTTTGCTTTGGAGCCCCCTACGCACATTCTAGTTAAACTTATTAATTTTAATGGGATTCCCAATTCCCTCATTGCATACCATAGCTGATCCCGGTTGACTGAGTCGTAGGCCTGCTGGAAATCCAAGAATATTTGGTGTATGTCTTTATTGAATTCCCAGCATTTCTCCATAATCTGGCGGACTATAAAGATTTGATCCGTCGTAGACCTCCCCGGTCGGAATCCACATTGGTAATCTCCTAATATTTCCTCGGCATATGGTGTTAGTTTCTGCACAAGGATCAATGTCACTATCTTATAGGTGGTATTTACCAATGATATTCCTCTATGGTTACGACAGTCCGCTTTCTTTCCCTTTTTATGGATTGGTATTATTATGCTACTGTTCCACTCATCTGGCATCTTTTCGCGTTTCCATATAGTTGATATGATCTGGTGTATCATTTGGTGTAGTTCATTTCCTCCGTTCTTTACGAGTTCTGCATTAATTTCGTCTTCCCCTGGGGATTTGTAGTTCTTTAATTTGTTGATAGCCTTCTTAACGTCATCTAGTGTAGGCGGTTCCAATTCCAATTCTGCAGTATAGAAGTGCGTGTCTTTGTCACTTCCATCTACTTATCTATTAAGCAGTTCAGAGAAATATTGCCCCCATCTTTGAATTATATCATCCTCCGACGTCAGTAGTCTTCCGGTGCTATCTTCTACAAAATTTAGTTCTCTTATCGTCTGTCCTGTTTTTCCGATTCTTATTCCTCTATAAAATTCTCTTACTTGGTTGTTCGTGTTGTTTTCCTCTATTCTTCTTACTCTTTCCTCCAAATGTTCCTTTTTCTTCTTTCTCAGTAGTCTTCTGGCTTTGGCACGTGCTATATTAAATATCTCCTTGTTTTCATTCGTGGGGTTCTCCAAAAAAGTCATTCTTTTTCTAGTCTTCTCATCCAATATATTTTTACATTCTTGGTCGTACCATCCATTTTTCTGACTCCCTGTTGTTGTTCCTATAGTTTCACTAGCTGCTTCTCTTACTATTGTCTTTAATTGTTGCCATTCGACTTCAACATTTTCTTCAGTAGTTTCAGTTTGTAGCATTTGCATTTTGTTCCTAATTGCTTCTTTATATTCTTGTACCTTTTGAAGTCTTGTAAATTTGTTTATGTCCCATTTTTTCCTCGTTTCTTTCGTGCTTGATCTTTTGGTGGACAGTTTCTCTTTCAATTTGGATCTTACTAAGAAATGATCTGAGTCACTATCTGCCCCCCGCATGCTTCTGACATCTTCAATATTACTGGAAAAACGACCATCTATCAGGACGTGGTCAATTTGGTTTTGCGTTACTCCATCGTTGGATACCCATGTTATTTTATGGATGTTCTTTCTTTGGAATTGAGTGCTCCTAACCGACATGTTCATTGCTATTGCGAAGTCTGCCAATCTGTCCCCATTATCGTTTGTTACGTTGTGTAAACTATGTCTTCCCACTACACATCTCAGATGGTCTTCCTTTCCTAGCTGGGCGTTGAGGTCCCCCATTATGATTTTTATGTCGTTCCTGGGAGCTGCTCGATATTCCTGTTCTAACATCTCGTAGAATTCGTCTTTCTTTTCACCTTCTGCTTCATTCGTCGGGGCATGTACTGAGAACATAGTTACGTTGTGCCACCTTCCTTTCACTCTGAGTTTGCATATTCTGTTGTTCACCGGCTTAAATGCTATAATAGCCGTTCGATATTTTTTGCTTACAACAAAACCACATCCGAATTCATGTATATTTTCAGACCCTGACCAAAACACTAAAGAGTTCTGCATTTGTACACTGCCTGTGCCTAGCCATCTAATCTCCTGAATGGCAGTAATGTCCATCCGGTACCTTTCCAATTGATCGATCGCTCTTGTAGCTATTCCTGGTCTAAACCAGCTTAAAACGTTCCATGTGCCTAATAGAATATCCTTATTTCGTAGCCTAGGTCGATTATCCTGGTTATCCGTCCGTCTCCGAGGCAAAAGTGTTTGATTCGCAGCGTATAAAGTTTTTCCATATGTAGGTTGCTGGCCTACAGTACAACCCCCAACCTGGAGGACCAGGTCTCAGAATTTATGACCCCCTGAGACAGGGTGGCTCGATTTTACCCCCCAAGCACCGGGTTGGCTGTTTGCAGAGGTGGCCCTCTGGGCGGTGGGGTCGCCACATCCCTACGCCAAATCTGCATAAATATATTTACGTAATTTTCTCCTAGTTTGTAGTGACAGGACAGACATGGAAAACTAGCCGATTGTTGAATATAAATCGAGTCGAATTTCAACGTATTCCCGAAGTTACTGTCAAAAGGGCAGAACAAAATCCTTAGGAATTTACGCTACTGCAGAGTCAGATGGCACTGAACGTGATATCGATTCGGAAGTTGCAATTAGTGATAAAGTACTACTTAGTTATAACAAGATTGAAATGTAATATATTGGCTTATTCTGTTATATTAAACTAGAGCTTTTGATACTGTGCATGCAACAAATTATCCAAAATAATTCCGATGATATTTCAGTCGGGAATCATTTACTCATTTCAGTGCAAAGGAAGTACTTGATGCGGCTACAAAGGTTAACGAGGACCTAAATTCACTATTCAATATATCCTCAGCTCATAAGTTCAAGCTTAATGGCAATAAGTCAGTGGGCATATTATTTGGACCACAAAAACATGTAACCTATGACCAGCTAAAATTAATATTGAATGAGGCTGATATAGGGCAAAAAATATCGGGCCTAGATACTAACCTGCGATTCACAAAAAATGTCAATTGAACTCTGTCAATGAAATGGATTGCTTAAAAAATTATCTCTGTGTGAGTCATTAATTATATATATGCTGATTCATTTATGACTCAGGTCTAAAGACGAGGAATAGTGACAGATTTCCGAAAGTTCAGAATTAAATATTTGAGACAATTTTACGTGCTCATTCTTACTAACAAATATTACAAATATTAAAACTAATCAGCCGTCTTAGTTCTCTAAAAATGTTGTATCTTTTATGCAGCCAAATAATATCAAGACGAGACAAAAAAGTTGCTACTTTTTACTCGATATTACACGGCATTATTTCAAAGATCTTTTTCCCATTATAAATCAAACCAAAGATCTTCCTTTGTTCAAATTCTCACAAGTGGCCTTCAATCAAGTAAGGGACGTTCTTGATAAATTAAAAAGTAAAATTTGCCAAGATCACTTTAGCATATCCATGAAAATTGAAGCAAATAAAGAATATTTTAATATACTCATTTGATAAATGCCCTAATGTGTACCCAAATATTTCAAAAATATCAAACATTTTTGCCATACATAAAGGTTACTGCAAACAACTTTAGACCTATTTTTATGGTACCTTCTGTATCAAAAATTATTGAATCAGTATTAAAAAACCAAATTAACAAACATTTTGAGAATTTTTATCTTTAGTTGGGTCAGCAATACGTAATGAGGGAGGGTAGATCAACCGACTCTACTATCACCAAGCTGGTTAAAGCTATAGTCAAAAGACAAGCTAACTTTACGAGTGCAACATAAAACATAAAATTATTACAGTTTTAATATGTTTCATTATTATAAAAAAAATTGTACCCCTCATATTAGTAACTATACTGTTTGAGTGTGTGGGCCACTCGACTCTATTAAAAAAATAAAACTTCGAGTACATTAGCATTGAGAAGTGGGGTTGTAATGGGACCTACCCTCTTTCTCATATATATCAACGAAGTTCCTGAATCCCCTTTGAATGATTGACTGGCGTTGTTTGCGGACGGCACTACTTTTTTAATATATTAAAAAGTCTTACTGAAGCGCTTGCTGAAACTAACTTTGAATTAACAAGAGCTAAGGACTGGTTTATAAAAAATAGCTTAACCCTTAACAAAGGGAAAACAGTTTCTTTATTTTTTCTCAAAGTCATTAATAGACAAAGTTCAAAATTCTTGGGAATTGATTTAGACCCTAAGCTAAATTGGTGTCATCACACAGATCAAGTGGCTAAAAAAATCTCAAAAAAAAAAACATTTTTCCCATACGTAACCTAAAGGGCACTGTAGATTGTAAGATATTATTGACAGCATTTCATGCTTTGATTGCCTCCCGCTTGCTTTGTGGTCTGATAAACTGGGGCGAGGCTCCCGGTGCTGCAAGAGTATTTCACCTACAACGTAGTTGAAATAAAATAGATACAAACCTTAAATACAGAGAGGATATTAGACCTAAATTTTCAGAGCTCAAAATTCTTATACTGCCAAGCAAGTGCTTACGTACTTAAGTGTCTAGTTGTCTAGTGGAAAATCGAACATATTTTTTACTTGTGAATAAAGTACACCCCTACAAAGCACAGAATAGGGACAACCTCAGACCTGATTTCTTCCGTTTTAATGCGAGTAGGCTAGGTTCAAATTACTACTGCATCCATTTTTTAAAATTAACTTAAGCTTGAGACAAAACTTAACTACCAATAAACAGGTTCAAAAAGTTAGTCAAAGTTTTTTTAATAAAGCAATCATTTCACAACTTGGAGGAGTTTATCTTTTTTCAAGATATCAATAACTATATCTACTCCCCTATTTCGGTAATAAGTTTCTGTGATAATCTTCGTTCAGTTTTAATGGATGTCCAGATGCTCACAAAGCGCTTTATGTTTTATGTATTTTGCTTTATGTTTTATGTGTAAATTATGTTGTAAAATTGTTATTTCATGTTATATTTCATTGCCATGACTGAAATTAAATGAAACATAAATCTCCCAAATTGATAAATAAACTTCCAGTTAATTTTTTAAATGACTTAAGCTTACTTAATGACCAAAAAAGGTTAATATGATAATGATAAGCAATATGGCTTGTATAAGGACTGAGAATTTCTTGAATTATTGAATTTGTTGATTGTTCAGATTGATCTCCATGAGTTTTTTTTTCTAGTATGAAAAAGATTAAGGTTTAAAGCGCCCTTTGGGTGACATTTCACCTATTTTTTTAATTTTGTCATGATTTAAGTTTCTTGCTTTTTGGATAATAAAAACACAATAAAAGATAAATAAATAAATGTAGTATTCTCTAAATGATCAGGCTACTGCTCAGTATTTAGGGAATTCCGCTAGTCTTCGGCTTTGCATAATAGATCGAATCTTCCAAAAATCGAATTTTTATAATTCACTGGTGTAATAAATCCGTGTATTGCTTACTAGTCACAGTTTACACGCGAAGACGACTCAATAGAATATGAGGACATATTCCAATATCTTCTTTAATCTCCAGCTGCAAAATCTCGAGCTGGGTAATTGGTAGAAAGTTACCCTTCAACCAAAGAAATTTTTCTTAAAGTAATAGACACTTTAAAGTCGACATTTGTTCCTGATGATTTATTTATTTAATATTAGTTAGTATTGAAAATGGTTGGTAATTTATAGAGAACGACAATCACTTAAAAAGTTTCCGACCTAACCCTGAAGATCGCGGCACTACTAATTACTAAAATCGCTAGGAGAAGTTACAAGGAGACTGTAGAGAAATAAAAATAAAATAAAGAAAAATACCTTCTATCATTGTTGGGTCGGAACCTTTTCAAGTGACTCTCGTAAACTGAAGCTAAGTAATCTAAGTAACTTAGAAGTTCAACTTCGAGCACTAGAAACTTTGCGTGTCATCACCGACAAGTATTTTTATGCTTTTTCCTGTGGTTCATATTAATAAAAATTAAGTCAGGAATATATTCAAGTAACTTTCTACAAGTTGCTACCATCTGGTCATTCCCTAAATCGAATTAATTTATTCAATTTTTCGGATTGTCTGTACGTTAGGCTGTATCCACCGCAAAGGATGAATCCCTCAATTTTTATTAGTAATTGTTTAGTTTATTTCAACACATTTCTGTTCAGTTTTACAATGTTCTTACTTATTTATAATAACTTTTGGATTTCAACAAAAATGTTTGAACCAATGCCGACCAATATCTGGCTTGTGTTTTCCTTCCATGTTAAAACTTAATTCAATGTTTCTAGCTAGTGCACGATACTTTAAAAAAAAATGATATTAGATTCAGAAATGAATAACGAAATAAACCATTCCCGGCAAGTTTAGCATGAAAAGGCCTTCTTGTGGCAGCAGGTGCACTCTTTAGCTGTCGCTATAACTCAAGGTGTCCTATCTACATAGGCCTATTCATTACATTGCATTCAATGTATTTGAAACGTAGGTACACATGTTTGCGTATTCGTTGTGCGGAGTACCCATCGTTTTATTAATTTTTTTTTCAGCCATTAAACCACCTGTGCTCGGAATAGTAATCGAAAGTTGCCGGCACGCACACATATCCGCCCGTGCTTTTCAATGAACATTTCTGCGATCTTGACTTTAAAGAAGGGTTATTAGATCCGCAGATAGCAGCTGTTGACAACGTAATACTGCCCATAAACATAAATCAAACTAAATCGTTACTTGTTTTAACTGTCTCGTTTTTTTTAACGAACCGTTAACGATTTTAAGTACCCGCCGATCCGATTCTTTGAATCAGTCGTGTTCTGGGAGAGGAATGGGCGGACTGAGTCGTGGGAGCATTATTTTTGTACATCTTTTTGCTCATACATTTCAATTTCAAATGCTAGACCAAACATTAGTTCGGACGTGGTCAGCGTGGTTTCCGAGTATTATATAAAAAGGAAATTTTGGTTCAGCTCACACAGAATATCAATTCTTTTGGCAACAGTATTTACTCTCGGCTATCAAACTTTGTTTGCGGCAATACGAGTGCATGATATATTGTGATATATGTATAACGCATGGATAATTAATAATTGTCTTTATTTTAAACAGAACAGAACAGCTTATATTAGAGCATAGGACATATTTTATATATAATATTTTATAGCCAAGTCTTACCTTTCCTGACATATTTTGAATTTTATGTCAAAAGTGACCTTGTTATATATTTGGGATTAATTTCCTTATAGAAAAGTATGTCTTGATATTTAAAAAATAGCTAGTAAGTAGTAAGGGTAGTAATATTAAAAATTTAAATGATGAAATCATTTTAATATTTTTTTCGCGTTTTTCATTTAAGAATCTAATGAGTTTGTATACGGTTCCCTACTGCAAAAAATTGTAGATTTCGAAATATTAGCAATAAGATGATTTTCCATTGAAAAAATTATTGACTATGAAGATCACTGCCAAACATTACAGCAAAAAGAAAACAACCCCCCTACTTACTGTGGTTTCTTTTATTTATCTCATAAATTTGCTTAATTTATAAAAAAGACACAGATTATATCTGAAATAGCGTTAGGGTTACACAACGTAGGATTTTAATATTATTATTATAATAATATAATTATATTTTATACTATTATTACTATACATTATTGTTTAATGTTACAAATAGCATTTTTTTTAGAATATTTGACTTAGATGGCGTAAAATTGTCAAACATCGATTTCCAAATTCACGGCAAGTCAACATAGCACCCTTTCTGTAGTATTCGATTGTCTTTTTTTCGTCGTGTTCCGTAGTCGTGGCATTTTTACAATGAAAAAACGGTTTATTGCTAATATTTCGAAATATACAACTTTTTAAAAGGGCAACCATATCTAGAAAACCAAATTATAGTCATTTTAACATAATAAACAAAACAAAATAAAAATTAGAATACTAAATATTAAATTTTAATCTTTTACAAAGAAAAATTGTTTCGCCATTCGTATCTCAAAAATCGAGCACTTGACATGTGAGTTGATTTTGCTTTATCTAGTTCAGAATTGGTATATTATGCAACAAGTGCGGTAAACGGCATTTGACTCACGAGTGTTTAATAAACGAGCGACTTATAAAGTTTACTTTTTCTACGACCGTTAGTTTTTGGGTACATTTTCGCAAAACAACTCGAATACATTCACTGACATGGCCATCAGAATTGACAAACGTCAAGGCGTGGGAATCTCCGAAAACATCCGATTGCATCCAAACCTGTGCGGTAAAAGCGCGGATATGTCCGAAGTGGCTCGGATCCGTAGGAAACGAAACTGACGTGCTAAAATGACATTTCGCGCACGCTGGATCGGTGTGTAATTACATATTCTAAAGACGGGACTAGAAAAAAGGTTTTTGAGGTTAAGACACTCCAATTACGGCCACCCTGTACATATATGTATTTAAAGTTTTAAACGTCAGTGACATAAAATTCAAAATATGTCAGTAAGACTCAGGTATAGAATATTATATATGGAATATGTTTATAATTTTCTGAATACTGTAAATAGTACGTTGAAAATATGTAGTATGTTTTATCAAAATAAATGCAGTATATCTTTTTTAATTAGAAATCATCAGTTGGAATAGTAATCCTCATCTGCAAAAATCCCTGATTCCAAGTTTCAATATCTCAAAAACGGCTTGAGCTTTAGGGAAACCACAATTTCGAGAACTAAACTTTTAAACTCCGTATTTTGCTGAAATTTCAATAACTAAATTTGTATTTCGCTAATGAGCGATATTTTACAAAAACATATTTGGTTCAAATTTTGCATATCTTACGATTAGCTCAACGAAAGAGATTTTTGGCTGTAGGAGTATAACGCCTGCGGCAAGATTTATGTTGGAACTACCAAAAGATCGGTGGGATTGAGACTCAAATTGAAAAGTCTGGAGTAGCCGCACACGCAATAATCAAAGGACAGTATATATTTTGAAAGCTGTGAGTTGCTAGCATTAGATCCAAATAGGTCGACTGAGGTGGAACAAACCTCGAAATTAGCCGAAGCCTAACGAGCCTCGAAGTCGAGATCCCCTCGAAGTTAGCTAAAGGGGAACGAGCGTCGAAGTGGAACTTATCTTGAAGTCAACTGAAGCAGAACCCGTCAATCGATATCAGTATACCTGCAACGTCGGAGACGGAACGACCTTTGAAGAAGCTTGCCACTCTTGCTAGTGAAATCTTAGAAAGCAATACCAAAACACAGCGGCCTTTAGTCCCAAAGTAGAACAACAAATATTTTTTTACTGTACTCTAGGCTACTCAACTATGCACTGATCAGGCATCGACAAAGTGCTGCGCTCCCAAATAACTGCGCCAAAATAAACTAGTGACTAAAGCGTGGTTTATAAAACATAATGGATAGTATTCGTATAACACGGATATTTCCGATACTTTAGTCAGGGTAGATATTAGCCTCATACTTATTTTTAGGCTTATTAATTCTGACGGTCACGTCACGAGTCACTCAGTGAATGTGTTTTGCAAAAACGTACCTAATAGTCTTACAAAAAGTATAATATGCCAACATGTTGATACACTTCTTCAGTCACTCGTTTCTTAAGCACTGCCTCCTCTTATGTCGAATCAAATTGGGGACCATACTGGCGTAAAACGTTAAGTTTCGCTAAATAATGTTTCGAGCGTTTCCGATACATTAGTCACGTATTGGGAGCGGTCGGATGTTGTAGTCTCAGTTTTTCCTCAAATGTTACGGTGTTAGCTACAGGGAATACTTTTACTGTAAATTTTGGATCCGATTTAAATAACGGATCTATCCGATTTACTCAGAACGATTTTTGACCACTTCCGCATGTCTGTTTACTTCGGCAAACTCGAGTTTTTAAAAATCTTTAATACTGCATTTGGGAAATGGTAAATATTAATGATTTTCGTGACATTATTGGTGATTCCTTATTATTTTTTACGAAATATATTTTTTGTCATGAAATCTTGTTTTACTATCACAACGCCCATAGTGAAAAAGTAACCATCTAATATCCACAATTGCGCACTTGCATTTTTTTGCGTTTATTAAGGCATGATCAAAACAAATATAACAATGGACGATAAAAAATATTTGTTTACGAACCTCGCCTTTTCATTAACACAAATATTTTTAACAGTAACGTATTCCATTCCAATACCGAGCCAATAAAAAAAATTCATATGGATGTCTGTCTTAAAACGAAATGTTGTTGCCATTTTCACAGGCGACAACCTTTAAGATTATCTACATATTTTTTTAAACGAATGAACGAAAGCAGTGTTTCCATTTGCAATGGCAACAGAACATTTTATTGTACAACATTTTGTCATTGCAAATTAATTGAATGATTTATGATTTCCTGCACGGTGTTTTTATTTTTTCATAAAATATTCCATCATAAATTATTTAAAATAGTTTTAGGATAGTTTTATTGGTTAATAGGCGACGGAGGATTGCGATTACTTCCTTGTAAGATTTTTTGGTCAATATCTTAACCCCTGGCGTGAGAGAGCTTTAAAAAATCATATCAGCTTGGTGGCACTGCATACCAGAAATAAAAAATACCGTTCGGGTGGATCACGAAAGTTCATAAAATTAATGCAAGAATCGAAAGCGCCATTATAACTAGTACTAATCCAAAAAAGATTATAAATTTAAGAAATAAATGTATGGCTGTTATGACATCCAAAATAAAACTGCACCAGATTTTGAGAATGAGTTTTTTATGTATATCCCGAAAACTATGCGCCATAGGAATTTGAGGCAAAAAAGAAGCAGTAGATTCCGGCAAGATTAAGAACCATTTGATGAAGTTAGATTGGGCTTTTTTAAATAAAATCAGAATAAGGCAAACCCCATACAGCAATGTTGAGTATAGTTTTATAGTGCATGTTAAGAGCAGGATCTGTGCACTTTTGAGCTCTGGTTACAGAACATTCTGCTCTTTCCATGAGAAACAAAGAAAAAGTGAAAGTTACTCACAAATACGTATAACTACTTCAACAGGATTGTTATTTAGGAAAAACCACCTGGAACACTCAATAGTTAGTTTTATTCAGATATCAATTCTAGTACAAAAAAATTCTAGTACAAAAAAATTTTTAAGCTGCCCATATTAGGTCACTTGTTGGTAATATTAGATATTTTTTAAACAGCAAAGACATGATACTACTTTTTAAAGGTATAATACTCTAGATATACGAATAAAACCTATTGCTAACAATACAGATTTAATAAAACTTGAGAATTCATATTTAAAGAAACATTTAATAGTTCATTACCTAGCTTGATTGAAAATACCTAATAACAAAAATAAATAATTAAATTTTATACTCTAACTAACCAAGGTAACAAATTTGAATAAATAAATCTTTAAAAAAAGTTAAAAGCAAACCACAAAGAAATATCAAAATATTTAAAAATGTAGTTGGCTATGGTATCACCATCTTTTTTTTTGACGCCTTAAGGTATAAACAAACTTTCTGTTTGTTTTTGTTGTTTTTCATATTTCTATTTAAAAATGTCATAGTTGTCAAGTCTTTTGTTAATATAGATTTGATTTATATTTTCGATAAGTTATAGTTTTTTAGTTAACCTATAAAATTTAATTATATATTTTGGTTATTAGGTATTTTCAATCAAGCTAGATAATTAACAATTAAATGTTTCTGGGGAATGGTTTTGGTTTATGAGACATTAACTAATTTGTTCAAGTGAATGTATTTTTTAATGTCAGTCTCAGTGTCGCCGAGTATAACGAGGTAATCAGCTAGAGCAGTTGGTGGCATCGATCGACTATGGACGTTAGATATAATTGACTTGCATAGGTGAGACGCCTGACTTGTGAACTCTGATTTTCCTATCTGTAGCAAATCTTAGTCCAAGAACTCTAAAATGCCCTTTACTTAACACCCTTATTAAATACAAACAAAATTTGCTTTCAGGCTGATCTTGACTTGGCTCGAAATTCTCACTACACGATGTTTGAAAACAGTTTAGTACTAGTGACTGTTTCTCACATTCCTTAGCACTAATTTTCCACTACACACTACCAGAATTCTAACTCAAACTTAGGCGAACGAATAATCATTTCACAAAATTCATGTATAAAGGTTTCTTATGTAAACTCAACCAGACTGAACCGAAATAAAATGGAAAAATTGAGTTTTTTGTTGAAAAAATAGATAATCTTACACCTAGAACCGGGGTGGATATCTGTGCAGGGTTGATGTCGATTTTAAAACTTACGTCGTTTCTTATTAATTAATAATGTTTTTCTTTGCCTTCCTATAGGCTTCACGAAAATGTTTCACGAATCAGGTTAAACCTTTTTTGGTTATTATTATTATTATCATCTTGTTTTATTTTATCTATTTTTTGTCAGTAGGTGTTTTGTTAGAATTGACCTTAGCATTAAGTACGTATTAGCCTTAAGAGATGCTTGTTATAAGAATACTTGTATTTCCATATAAACAATAAATAAAATTGAATTGAATGCAATTGACCAAAAGAAGGCAGTGAAAAATATTTTGATGGTTTCATGGTTGTTGACAGGAAGTAACCTTCTATCCTTATGATATTTTCCTCTAAAATCTACCTACCAAATGTGCTAAAAAATATCTGCTTTTTAAAGTTAAGCTATATTCGGGTAACATTTGTTTTACCTTTTTTGCCGAACAGTTTTAATAAATAAACAACTGTAACTCCTAAACTATTATAATAAGCAAAAACAAGGTAATTCAATAATTTTATTTAATTAAAATGTAGTTAAACCCACCGAGTATGAAATTGTATAATGATGTTTGTCCACGTTTGTATCAAGCTAGATCTATCTAGAGCACGCCACTCGGATATTATAAATACTGTTTCAACTTATTTAGGAGGAAAGTTGTCACTGGTGTGTAAAACTAAAAGTTAAATATTAGCCGAAATATAACAAAAAAATTAAAGCAATTTTTTAGGAATGCGCATTTTCAAAAAACACTCTATGACTGAACGTCGCGTCTGTCTTAATTTTTGGTCCATTTCCTTTAGAACTGTCCAATCTTAAATAATAAAAATTTCAGTTCAATTTTCAATTTCTCAATCACTTTTTCAATCCTTGATCAGTGTTGTGGAATTACACAACAACAATAAACAAAATATTCCAAAGCGATTTTTAATTTTGACTCTGACTAAAGTGGTGAACAGGTTAATAGGTTTCCCAATAAGGGGTAAGCGGCATCTCGAAGGAAAATGAATATCCAATTTTTGTACTGTGGGTATTCCTGTAAAAACATTCAAAAACCTTATTTGATGGTCAAACATAGCTTACGAAGTAATTGATGGTTTATGCGCAGGGATTTTAATTTAAGTAAAGTTAAGTTAAATATAAGGTAAATAGATGCCATCTTATAAAATTATAAATCCCTGATAACTAACAGTAATAACACATATTAACTTGTACGTTTAATATCCGCACATCCACATAGAAGGTTAACCAATGTGTACTACATATAAATGTTGAAAATACCAGGGCTAACCCTCTTCTGATGCTATTTAGAATAAATCTACTTTGTTTAAGAACATCTTCACTCACCAGTTTGGGAAAGTTGCACTTCTGTAAAGAATTAATTTTGCAGTTTCGTGGTAATTTTTTATATTCCCGTCAACGTTCCCGCGACAATAGGATTAAACAGAAATAATAAAACTCTCTCAATCTTGAATTTGCATCTCTCTGCCGATGAGCCGCTGTCGAAATGTGAATTTTGATATTGCGAAAACAACATGCTCTGAAATCTTACAATCTTCAACTTTATATGCATGACAATCAAATGAACAGTTTGAACAATTTGAATTTTTTGAATTTTACAAAAATATTCCAACTGTATTCATGTGCATCTAGAATGTTCTTTTGAGTTTAGTAGCATTTATATAATATAAAACTTATGTTATAATATAATATTGATATATATATGTATATATATATATATATATATATATATATATATATATATATATATATATATATATATATATATATATATATATATATATATATATATATATATATATATATATATATATATATATATATATATATATATATATATATATATATATATATATATATATATATGTATGTATCTTTCTGGCACCCATTATGAAAGTAGTCAAATAAGCACCCGCTATATTATGCAAAGGGCAAAATATATGCCCTTCTGACACTTGTACAAATAGTGGCTATGTGGCACATATATACATATATATTTTTAGTGAAACCAGATTTATCTAGCACCCAACAGTATTGCCATATTTCACGCCAATTTCTGTATTAGCTTACAGAATTTAGCGCTGTTAAGAGGATAGCGAGGAACATAAAACTTAATAAACGCTGCAGTCAGTTCAGTGATTATTATTTTTTCTAATTGTTATTTTTAAGTCAAAATCGAGGTAAATAAACACTTATTTCACTTTATTGTTATTATTAGTTATTATCTCTTATTTTTTTAAAACACATATTTAATTCCCTTAAATCCGAGAATTTAATTATAACAAGATACAAGTAAGAAAATAAAATTACTTTTACTTCACACTATTTTTTAAGAACGGTATTAAATAGGAATGTTTTAACACGAAACCAAATAACACCTTCGAAAGAATTATGTTTTTTAATAAATATCTTTCATTCCTGCTTCCTCAGAGCTTTGTTGTTGTCAATAGCATCCTTAAAATGTATCTCCTAAAATATATTTTAAGGCTGGAATCATATGATCTAACAAATTGTTTTTGATGAACCAGAATTCTTCCTAAACTTGCTTCCCCTAGAAATAATTCTTGCTGTAGCTACCTCCTCATCTGAGTCGATTTTTATATCCGACAGGAATGAAGAAATAATTAATTTGAGATGAACTCAACAGTTGATAACTTCAGGGACAATTTTTTCGTGTCCTTTATTATCGAGGAGGGCTTTAAACTTTGGGTATTCAAAATACATAGGTGAAAACCATTCATACCTTCATCACTATAGCAACTTTGTGTGCCCTATGTTGAAGATACATTCTCTTTGTCCGCTTCTAAATTGTGGTCTGGGACATCTTTCTATCAATTTTATCCAAGTTGTAATTCTTAAACTTATCCATGTTTTATCTTAATGAATGTGGGAATGTTACAAAATATGTATTTTCATTCAGGGGTATTTGTTTTGATCTTGCACATAGTTTGATAAAACTGTTGCAATGTTTTCGGTAACATAATACTTACAGGCCTACTTCACTTTCGTATAGCAGTCATGCGTTTATAATGTCTAGTCAGCAATTTTTCATTTTCAGACAGAGCCATTGTCATTTCACTTCGTTTTGTATTTGTTCTCTATAGGATTTCATATCATCTTTTCCTATTATGAAGAATTGTATCTATTACTACCGTTTCATCTAATATTTTGCAGTCGGCCTGATTTTTTATTAACTCTAGTTTTGCAACTGCTTCACGATCTTTTTCCTCTACAAAATCAAACACTGTTAGTGCCAACAGTTTTTGTTTTAACGCAGTGGATGATTTTAAATTTTTGGTTGCCACAATTCCGAATTCGATGGTCCATTGCGACTCAACCAAAGCTTTAAAACGTTCTAATTTCTTCAGAACTTCTTCAATATTGCTTTTTGTTGAGATTATAATTATAGTTGTTCCAAAATGTAACGCCGAGGAATCAGCGCCAAACAGTTTAGTATCTGCGATATGGCTTTTACTGTTTTGACTATATCATCGGACCTTTCTGGTTTTAATGCTGAAAGTATATCGGTATAATTACCGAGCTTTCCATTTTCTAACAAAAATCGAGCACATTCTCGCAATTTACTACAGATATGTGATACAGATGGAGCGCTGCAATTTTTTTTTGAGATCTTCTCCAATGGCTGTGTTTTGCTAAATATTTCGTGCCGTACTAACATCTTGCTTAAATGTTTGCAATACGTTTTTTTTTGGAAGCAGCCTAAGCACTTGATTCACTCAAATGTCGAATAAATTTTTTCTAAAATTTTATCAAATGAATTGATTGATTGGATAATGTTCTCTATCCCGCTACGTAAATTTACAGCGTAAAAATCTTTTTGCTCCTTTAATGGTGGTTCACTCAATTTATACAGAATTTGATAATGTTGCGCATGATCATATATGTTTGATGCATCGCTTTCCAAATGAGTTGTTTGGCTACCTAAATCCAAATTTGGGTTTTATGCAACATTACGCCAATTTGATTAGTGCTTTTGTGCGTCACGTTGAAAATGACAATTTAAATTGGATGTGTAATTTAAATTTGAAGCACCTTCATTCAACCCTGTTACATATTTATTTGGAATATCCATCTCCAATCAGTTCTAACCTGATGATGCAGGATATGCCAAATTTTGTTAGATGAGGTGCGTAGGCATTTAAATTTGTAATAATATCCGAATTTGAGGAGCCTTAATCTAAATTTAAAATGTCGTCATCTAAGTCTGTTACTTCGATCTCTGAATTTTCGTTTTTATGATCGTAACTTAAAAGAAGTTAGTCTGGAAAACTATTCATGATCTTAGGAAGATTGATGTATCAGATAAAAGTGCTTTATCAGTTTTGAACAGTATTTGAATAATTTTTCAATATTTATTGAAATTTGTTTCAATAATTTAGAAATGAGTAAATATATAGCGAAATCCAATAATACAGGTTTACTAATCGATTGATGTTAGATAAAGTAAAAAAAAAAACAAAAACTTATACAAACTTCATAGTTTTTCCAAAATGCAATTGCTATAGAAATATTCGAAAACTGTTTTTTTAGCTGCAACTAAATAATCAAAAAAATTATTTACTTGCGACCAACACTAAATTTTTCTTAGCCCTTTGACTCATTTTGACAGTTCTGCCTACACACTTCATCACCTAACACACCCGCGCAAAATATCGCACAAAAATATAATGGAACATTCAAATCGGCGTTGCTAAATTTTGGGTGTCTAAACGTCGAAATATTATCTATTTGCCACATATTACAGATTTTATCTACTTTAGATACAAACTTTTTGCGGTGCGCCTCCTAGCGTTAAAGAGGGTGAACCTCTGGCGTATAAAAGGCGATATAAATGAGCCATATGGCTCCCAGGAAAAAATCTGTAATTTTTCGTTACAGAAGGAGGAGATGCAATCCCGGATGATATCCCGGAATATAGTGTCATCACATTTATATATATATATATATATATATATATATATATATATATATATATATATATATATATATATATATATGTATGTAGTGTTCGAAGTGTTTTCGGAGCGCGAGCATTGAAGATGCCAAGTGAGATTTTGGCGAAACGTCTGCAGGATTCCAGTCGGATGCAGGATTTGCAGGATTCCAGTCGGATGCAGGATTCCAGTCGGAGTTCAACGAGCGAACGGATGATATCCCGGAGTATAGTGTCATCATATATATATATATATATATATATATATATATATATATATATATATATATATGTATATATATATATATATATATATATATATATATATATATATATATATATATATATATATATATATATATATATTTTGTTTGTGCACTTTTTAAAATTTATTTAAAAGTACGGAATATTATAATTACACCGAGGCATATTCCAACAACTTCCTTACTAGGCATAAAAGATGTTATAAGTATTTTTTTAGAAATGCCAATCAAAGTTGCGACTGTTATTTTATCACTTGTATATGAAATAAAATTTGTTGGGCCAATTTCAATGATATACCAGACACGAAGTCATACAGGTGTTAGTTACTGAAACATTACTCCTTGTATTTTTGTAGTATGGGACTATGTAGTTTCAATTGAATCGGAGAAGCCATACGAAAGACATTTAAAGTATGCAAACACCAAAATTCAGGTGTAGCTTCAACATTTCAGTTGATATTCAACAGAACCCCTTCTTGAAAAGTCAATTTTAACTGACTTAATAAATTATTTGATTTATTTTCGCTAATAAATATTTCACAATGGGATTACAGAGTGTATCGGATGGTCTGACCGCCAGCGGCGTAAGTATAACATTTCAACACGCGACAAACAAAAGACAAATACATTGTAACACAAAGTGATTCCATGCGTCATATCAAACATTACAATTAAAAACTATTTTTAAAAGGCATAATTAGCGGAATTAAAAAATTTTCAACGCTTCAATGATTATATTATTGCATTCTGAAACGGTTATTAAACATTGTTATTGTGTCAAAAGTCACCGTCCACATGTTACAGTGCTGAACAATAGGGTTTTTTGTTCCAAAGGGGAATTATTTATAGTTCGCTAACATACAAGTTGAAGATTGGATTTATTTGGTTAATAATAATAATACATTTATTGTTTGGTTATTGCGCAGAATTTTCCTCACTTAAAAGCATAGGCAACTTACTATTACGCGAAAGAGAGTGTTGCCATACACTAAATTGCAGTACACCAAAGGAAATTTCTTTGACATACATGGCAAACTAGACAAAGCAAAAAACCACAAAAAAAAGACCAACATTGCCAGAATCCAGTTACCAAAAGTGAACATTAAATAACAGAATTTCACATAGTGTGGTATTAATTTCACATATTTTCAATATATAATACACACATAAGGTCAGAGTAAAACGCAAATTACACAAATTGTCATCGACGCTGTATGTGAAATCTGTTAAAAGAAAATCTACGCCTTAATTACTGCAAAGATGTTGATAAAACAAGAATTAGTTTTGGGTGTGTAGTGTAGTAGTTTAGTTAGGAATTGCAGAGTGCCACCGTGTTGTAACAAGGGTATTTATTATAAGCTGAAATTTCAAAATTTTATAGCTGCCAAACATCAAAATTTCTAAAATCTATCGAAAATATTGGATAGCTTGCAAACCCATGGCCAAAGTACCAGAAACGCCCGAAATGATTTGCGAAGCTGACGTTGATGTGACCAAAAATATTTTTTTGATTCAAATATACCGAATATCTTAGTTATTAGATAAATAACAAATCAAACCAATATTCTAAAAAAAAAAGCAAAGTATACATTTTTAGATATGTTTAACATAATCGCCATTTTGTAAAGACGGCATTTAAAGAGTCCCTTGGTAGCTTATTGTAAGATTTGGAAGCGAGGCTGACATAATTTAGCCTATATTGGTTCTTGCTTTTGAAACACGTATTTGCCCACGGGATCTTGTCAGGTGAATATGCAGATCAGAGTTTTTTATTAGTTTAAACCTCGTTTTATTTTTTGCGTGTGTGTGAAATATTTTTTGTACTGATTGACTTTCTTCTAATGGTATTACTTGGTTGGTATTACTTAAATATTTGATGTGTTTGTCTCTACAATGGTAAAGTTGTGAAAGTTAGCACTTGGAATTTTTTTTCTTTAGAAATGCAAAAGTACAAAATAACATTAAAAATTCAGAATAGCATAACGTTCGTACTCCAGTCTGAAAGGAACAAAAATCAAACACGGAATACTGATATACGAGAAACTTGAATTTCCTTTGAAGGCTAACCAAATCGTTTTTTATGAGATACGAATCGCATCATCGGCGCTGCCTTTTGATGTGATAATTCAGCGTTCGCAAGCTGAGTATAACTTTCAATATATTCAATAACCATATTTGCCTTTTAATATTTATGCAATTCAGGAATTCGAAAATTGATCTTGAGTATATTTCTCAACCATTGTGGTTTTACGGCGTTTTTATTCGGCGTTGATATTATTTTAATGAACGCCGGTTAGTACACCTGCGGTGTTTTTTCTTTTTAGTGCGCTTATCGGCGATTAAAAACTGTGTTTGTATAAATAGGATAATTACATGTTCCGTGAACGCGAACGGCGTTTAACTAGACATCGGCTGATTATCTGGCGCCTTTGGAATAGAAATCAAAGCCCTAGCGATTTCTTTTGGCGCATAAATTATTTCATTGTTAGAGGCGGCACTTGTGTTGTATTTAAACGTTGTGCTCAGACTAGCTTTTCCGCATTTGCATTGCTTTTGCAACAATATCACGTATACAAAGTATGCAGATGCAAAATTATATGAATGCGCTACTCACTTATTATCTAAAATCTATTCAAAACATGTATTTGAACGCGATGATTTAAAAAAAAGAAGGTATTTAACTAAGGGGATGCGCGACCTGTTGGTTACGTAAAAATTATATTCTTTATGCTGTGATTGTTACTATTAGCAAAATCATACCATAAACGTAAAACGGGAAATGGCGCACAATCTGACAACATCGCGTAAGGGGGATATCTGGGAATCTTCATCCTTTAAGGGTTAAATTAAAGGCTAAAGCCAGCATACACGTTAACGAAATCTAATCTCGGTTATTCCGTACAAATTCCATGAAAATCTAGTTATCGGGATGCACTCTTAAGTTAGGTGGTAAAATAAATATAAACTTTTATCTATATTTCTAAAACGCTAAAAAATATCAACTTCAAACTGACCAAAAATAATTTTAAGGATAATCATAACAATCTTCGATTCTATATTGACATTACGTGTATATGGGGATCAAAGCGTTTTTTAAAAAAAATTGAAACTGTTTGACAACGATACTTGTGGCAATTTCTTATGTGGCAAACAGTTTAGAAGGAACCTCTACTTTGAAGTACGGGTTGCACCAAATTTTAAAAAACTTAGATAAAATTCTTATGAGTATTATTTTCGGCTTGTTTAAAAAAACATAATTAAGCATATTATTATTATTATTACCTAAAATATGTTTGGGAATTTGTATATCGAAAATACCATCTGATAGTAAATATGTAAACTTTACATCATCAAAGATATTGCTAATTATCTCAAATACTTCTTGCGATATCAAAAATTTGTCGGGCTAAAACAGTACGACCATAGGTATCACCAGCGGCGCACTACTATCGTTTCTAAAAAAACTTAAAATGGTAAACGCATCGAGTTCCTGACATCAACACAAATAGATATGGGTGTGTGTCTTTTTTTTATTTGGTGTCAGAACTGGGATAAACATTAGAGAGTGGATTTCTCCTGCGTGTCTATCTTGCTGACGTTTCAACAGGCATGCTGCTGACTGGCTGGTTTATTTGTTGGTTTATCAATCGATCACGCGAATAAAACTTTGGAACATTTGAGCTAGAAAAGAAAAGTAATAAATTAAAATAAAAATTATCTGGCAAATCGATAAAGATAAATTTGTGACATTCCAGGCGAAATTCGATAGATAATCACCTAGAACAATTTTTATACTTTGCGTTCTAAATAGATGGAAGTATGAGTTAGCAAATCAGTATCAGGTGAGAATTCACTATTCACATCATGTCATTCTGTGAATTAAAAAAAGAATTTAGAATGACTACAATGACAATAATAAGAGCGATCGTAAATAAATAATGTCCTATTCTTTAGAAATAACTGTTTCGATGAGTTCCGATATTTGTTCTAGCCCATAGCTTTCTTCGACGAAAAAGAAAAGTTGAGTTGAGTATAACTCGGTGTTATTACATTACATTGCATTATTAATAAACGCTGTAAAAATTAGATCCTTTTATTCAACTGGTTCGTCTTTGCCTCTGAGATATTTGAGCAACCTTTTAGTGCTGCGATAATGACAAAAATACCGGCTTGTGACATTTTTAGTTTATGAATTAAAAATACTATACAAAATATCCTTCAATTTCAAAAATGGATCTCATGATATTGATGAACCCATTTAAAATTTACTAATTGAAATTACCCTATGTCGATTATTTTATCTCTATTTTTCACTTAAAGGGACGAACATGAATCTTTCCTTCGATGTATCATAGGTCGAATTATTTGAAAAGATTGACTTCATAGGTTCGCGTGTTAAAATGATTTCTGTATTACCTTCATTGTTTTTACAGTTTGTCAGGAATTTATGGCTAGTTTTTGCACGTAAAGGTAAAGAGCTCCAACAGAAAGAATTGACGAGGTGTAAGATAAAAAAACAAAGATTTTTCCACAAACCGATGACGTCGCTGTAATGAGAATTATATTATAGGCTAATATACACATAAATAATAATATTATTATTATCAAATTCTTACAATTACTATTAAAACTTTAAACACGTCAATCTCAAAGTAATAGGGAAATGTACCGGGGTAATAAATTATATAGTAATTGGTAAATGTTTTTGTCTTTTCATCACGCTGCATCAAGCATTATTTAGCCATGAGACATACCGCCAACTAATGTCTTAGATTGTGCAATTGTGATCATTTATGTTATTTAGAATATTAGTATAAGTTTTAAGAAGATTTTGGATTATTTTGCAGATTATTTTACAGTTTCAGCTGGTGCCAAATAATTATAATAATCATAATTAAAAGGTTGTTTTAGAGCCAACACTCACAATTGGAATTAAATGGCTTAAATCGGACAAAAAATATGAAGGATAAATAGCATAATTTATTTTTAGATTGGGATAGTTTCTACTAATCATATGTAAATGTACTCATTCCAAGTGATTCTGCCGTCTATCGCCAAATCTGGTTGTTTTACTTGAGCACCTTTTGGGAGACTTTTATTATTTGTTTCGAATGAAATAGGACTGACAGTTTCGCTTTTTTGATTGCAGATCATAAAACCAGTTTTCTCAAAATTAACTTTTTACTTAATAGAAAGCAACCTTCTACAAATTCTTGACAAAGCAGCATTTACTATTTGTTCCAGTTAATGTATAGTTCTGAATACAAAATGGTCGTTTCATCTGCAAAAACGTAGTACCGTACCTTTGTCGGAACTTATTTGGGTATAAGGTTAATGATTAATTTAATTGTGATAACATAGTAAGTGTAAAGATGTTTAAATAAAAGTGGGACAGTTTAAGGGGATTCAAGTTTCATTTTATTGTTGTGGCAGGCTGTGAATTATTGCGACAGCTGAGTATTCGGGTAACAAACGATGTGTTTGATATTTTGTGGCGAGTGCAAAAGCTTTACGATTGTTGACACATCGTTTTTCGTATGTAAAGCAAAAACGAAAAATATATAAAATGTCATAGTTAGTTGTTATGAGAGGTTTATGAGATACTCTTATAATGAAAAGTAATTTAATTTTATTCAGCACGTTCATGCAATCAACTTTTGGTATTTAAAATGTTTCTATAAAAGAATTTCCACGCTAGTGACATCCAACAATATATCATAATTGCCAAGCGTTTCCTTTCCATTCATAAATTTAATGTTTGTATATGTCGTTTTTACTGATTGTATATATGTGAATGAATATATAAGATACTCTGCACCGGGTTTACCAATTCGAGAGCATTTTTCATCCAAATTCTGTGCATTTTTCCAAATAATAACTTCTTAATGATTAACACGATGATTTAAATGTGTTTCTGTGTATCGGCAAAATGTAGCTATATCAGAGAAATGTTATCAACATGTGCAAAATATAAAATGACTCACACCACATAATCTTGTCGAAGCGCAATAATCATTGTTTTCCTAGAAAAAGCAATGTATCACGAAGTGAGCCAATGTAATCGATCGTGGTCTGCAACTGACGCACAAGCATGGAAATGTATCGGTGTCTGGGCTATTTAGTTCTAAATATGGGGTATTGTATAATAATCCAAACTAACAGGTAAAGGTTTGATTCTACAGGTTATATAATGGATATATAGTAAACTCTGTTTATAACGTACATGGGAAATAACGTACTTCCGGGTATTACGTACTTATTTTACTGGTCCGGCCAAAATACTCTTGACTTTTCATCGGATATTACGTACCATAAGTACGAGTGTACGCTAAAACCGGATTATCGGCCTGTGATTATCTATATCAATATCTATAATTTGTAAATCGCACATTAGAAATCCTGTACGTTCAGATGTAGATAAAGCTCTTTTACGATGGTTTCAAGTTCGAAGATCTGAAAATATTGCAATATGTGGTTCAGTTCTGAAATCGAAAGCTGAAGAATTAGCCAGAGGATCACAGTGTGAGGATTTTAGTTGTTCTACAGGTTGGCTCGAACGTGTTAAAGTTCGTCTGGTAAAGCATTAGATGTTAACAAACAAGCTGTGCTGAACTGGTGAGGATAAGTGGCCCAATATTGCACTCTGAGGATATTTTCAATGGTGACGAGAATGGGCTATTTTACAAGATGACTCCAGATCGTCCGAAAAGTTTTTGGGTGGGAAGCAATCGAAGTTGAGGTACACCGTTTGGGTTTGTGCAGATACGACGAAAATGCAAACTTCTTGTTATTGGTAAATATGAACGACCGAGATGCATGTAAAAATATGAAAAATGTACCTGTCATTTATACGTCAAACTAGCGAGCGTGGATGACTTCAGCATTTTTTTATAATTATTTAAAGGATTAAGATGAAAAACTAAAACGTCAGACTAGAAAAATATTGCTTCTGGTTGACAATTGTGCAGCTCATCCAAAAAATCTAATCCTTTCAAATATCAGATTAGAGTTTTTCCTCAAAATAGTACCTCAGTCGTCCAACCGATGGGCAAAATGCCTTAAGACATATTACTTCAGATATTTTTTGTAAGGTTTGATCCAGTCATTTGAAAATAAGGAACGTTTCAATATCACTATCCTAGACTCCATAAAATTACTTCCACAATGTTGGAATGATGTTACTTCAACCACTATTTCGAACTGCAGGTCTGATATAAGCGGAAGATGAGTTTGACTCAGACGATCTGGTTCAGTGGTTCTAGAAGTACAAAAATAATGACGACGGTGACTGGGAGGTTCCCCTAAGTAATTGGTTTCGCAATAGCGGCCAAGATCTAACCAACATTGAAATGTATCTTCCTGAGCTGGATAACTTCCCAACTGTTGATGTTAATTTAATAACAACGGAGTTATTAACGGATAATGATTTTATTACTGAAGTTTTACAGCCAAATGATCCTCAAAGTTCTCGTAACGAAAGCGACGATGATTTTCAACCGGACAAAGTACCAAATTATTCTGAAGCGCTTTGTGCTGCTAAAATTGTTACAAATTTTTTTACAATCTACTGATAATGTAACTGATGATATTAAAATTTGTATTGAGAAAAAATAAAAAACAAAAATAAAGAATTTTTTACTCAAAAAGAATAAAGTATGTTGTATGTTGTAAAGTTTATAAGATATATATAATAATATATTTGATAGACAAGTTTTTAGTTTAGGTACTTTAGTTTCTTTTGTTTTTTAGTACTTATTTTAGTGTTTATTAGTTTTCTATTTTTATATAAAATAAAAATATGTACGTACCTACATTTTTTTTGTGTTTTTTTTATAGCGTACTGGTACTGGTTGTCCCTAGAGAATACTTTATAACCGGAGTTATATAGGAATATATAAAAAGCATGCGGAAGACATCAACTTCGGACATTTCCAGTGCTTTAATCACGAATGAAAGCGTTTGAGAATATTTTCATGTTTATTATGTACGGTGCACCAAAAATGTTTCGCTATCTAAATGTCTTATAGTTTAATAAAAAAAAAACATATGCAAATTATAAACTCTCTCCAAGTTATATTTAAGTCGGTTGTCTTGTTCTGCTTAAACATAGACAACAGGTTTAATTTTAAACATTACTACGGATGGTATTTTTATGTTCGTCAATTCTGACGGTCACGTCAAACGTCACCGAGTGAATTGAACTGAAGCGGCTTTTACGTGATGAAAATTCATTTATCAAAATAAATAAGAACTAAAAGTTCAGATTTTCATGAAATTATATATTTTGACATGATAATTGTTTCGTGTCTTTATCAAATACATACATTTGAAAAAGACACGGTGTTGTCGAAACAATTGTCATGTCATAATATATAATTTCGTGAAAAACTGAACTTTTAGTTCTTATTTATTTTCACTCAGTGAATGTCTTTGTGTTGTTTTGCAATAATGTACCCAAAAACCGAAGTATATTATTAAACACACTGCTACACTTATTTGCTAGCTCGTTTATTAAGTACTCCCTTCGCTCGACTGCGCTCTTGCCAAATCAAACTCTTGACTAAAATGCCACAATATACTATTATGAACGGTGAACTAAACAAACAAAAAAAAATTGTCCGTTGTCTAGTTCTGTTTAAGCATAGACAACATGTTAAATTCTGAACGCCTAAAACATTACTTATTATTAGATCAGAGACAAAAAAATTCTTTAATCCTATCTAAAACATATCTGTAATAATTTATTATTTGCTGTCATGGCAGCAGTTTCACGCCGAGCCAACATTTATTACCACTCAACCTAAAGTAAGCAGGTGTAGGAAAGTTTGTTATTGCAAATAAATAAAATTATTCCGACACATATTCAGAACGAAACACCGATAATAAACAGTTTATTTGTCCGTTCTAATGTTTTATTCATAAAATGTGGTACAACTTAGGGTTATAAAGAAAAGACTCATTGACAATTATTTTCTTTAAGAGTGGTGCTGACAGTGTCATAGTACTCACCAGAATTTACATTAACTTAAAATTGCGACAGTAAAATTTAAGTTCCAATTAAATTGGGAAACGTTTTCGATATTTTAGATACTGCACGTACGTTGGAATATGAGAATTCGAATTTTATGGTCACCAAGTGCAAATTATTAGCAGTATCTCGACTTTTATAATTGGATTTAACGCACCTGCACTATCGTTTAAAAAGGAGAATCTGATAGATGTTCGGACACATAGGATTTCAGCTTTATGTAGCAGGAATTGAACAGATTAAAGTAGACTTAAAAAAAGTCAAGATGTCCCTCTATGTAAAAAATAATGAATATATACGGTAATTACTTTTTGGGTCCAGGTACAAATTTTGTTAGTTTCACAGGAACACGTATCACTATATATATTCGCAGAGCCTTAGGATGGATATTTTAAATAAATTTTATACCAAATAAAGCAATGTTGCCACGTTTCGTGTTTTGTAAATTTACTATATTCTTTTAAAAAGTTCCCCTGGTATTTTAGCTTCACATAAAATTGAACTCTAACAGTTTTAACAACATTCAATAGTAAGGGTTTAAGATGACCTTTACTGAATTATTGTTTGCAATTACATTAGAATTATTTTATTTATAAATTTAGCTTTCTTTAGGAGGTTATAGGAATAATAATAAACAAAGTCTTAAAGCATTAAATACTAGTTTTCTGTTTTTGATTTTTGACAAAGAAGGGGAAGAAATTAATTTAAAACACCCATGTGCGGCCAGTAGAACAAAGAAGGAAGTTTTTTTTCTCTATATGTTTGCGAGAGAACTGTTCGGCGTTTTGTTTTAAATGAATGCTTAAACAAAATAATTTATTAACAATTGCAAAATAATTTGAGGAACGTTAATGAGATGTTCATCATATCAATGTCACACTGTCACAAAATCCTAATATATTCTAGCTTCCAGCTTCTTCATTAAGTTTTTAACTGTTGTATTTGAAAAAATAACCAACAATTAAATAGGTCGATAGATCGATAGTTCTATTGCCAATAATTGTAAAAATTTCGAAGAGATGCTTCTTCATCGGCGACATATTTATTTATGACGGAGAGCGACAGGCAACGACGTTTTGGGAGAGTCATTTGTGCTTAATCTGCCATTCTGTCGTAATCTTAATTATTTCGGAGGAAACCTTTCAAGAATTTAACCTTCCCTTTTATCCGTTTGCCGCACTCAGTTCATTCAAAATTTAAAATGAGGAAGGAATGTCGCTACCCCTACGGCTAATACCTGTTATGTCTGGCGCCAACAAGTTATTTAGGCGCAATTCTTCAAGGCATGCTGTTCACTGTCACAACAAACGCTTATTGTTCGCGAATAACAATACCTTAATAAATAGTTTGCATATTTCTGTAAGTGAATTTTGTTGTTAAGTTTGACTGGACCATTGAGGAAATATAACTATATAGCTACCCATAATATTAACAGCAGCGTAGGGAAAACAAAAAATGAATATAGACAACCTGTACTGTACTGTCAAAGTATGCATTGTTATAAATAGCGTCAACATGTAATTAATAAATACGCACTGTCATTGTTTTGTTTGGAAATTAAAGCCACACTTGAATGAAAGTAATTTGAATATGTATTATTTTGACAACAATTGGGAAGAAAAATCCTCAAAATAACATTTTTTCAATACAATGTCAAAGAAAAAAATGGTTTTTGATTGCTTAAACGACAAAGTTTTGCCAAGTATCGAATGCTTCATTTTTATCTTTTTAATATCAATGCAAATTTTTCGGTTTTTCTAACCCACAAGAATATTTATTTATTGAGTAGTGCAAGACCCGTAGTAACTGAACAGGGCTTATTTATTGTGCCATAAAATTGAAAAATATGTTGAAGAAAATATCAATCCGTTTTCAAAGAATTAAAAAATTAAAAAAAAACTTACTCCCGAAAAAAAATTTTTCTGCTCTTATTTTTCTTAAATTCTTTGCTTTTGTAAAACACACTATCTAAACTAAAATATTTATATTTGTGTCAAATTAGATTGAATAGAGAATTTGAACTTGATAGGATATATATTCTTTTAATTAAAATTGTATGGTGTTTTAAATGTATTAACAGTGTCCACAAGCGAGATACGTTATAGAAAAATAGCAAGAATTTCCAAAAATTTAAAAATAAGGTATTAAATATGTTACTTTCATATTAAACGATGCTTTAAAAGCGATCTATTTAGTTTTATCGAATCGTTATAGAGAAACAACCAGAATGAGTAGTCATCGGTTGCAAACATCCAATAGAACATTTTTCAAAAAAACTTCCACTGGCTACTGTAATACTTTTTACAAAACTTCTCGGATTTTTCGTTGGTTGTGCTCGGCAACTTCCGCCTTAGTCTTAAGGCTCTTTCATGTTCTTTGAGCTTGGTTGATATTTTTCGTCCGCTCTCTCCAATGCTGCATATGTATGGAATGCTATTAATTCCTCGCATCTCGCAATATTCAAGAAGACACTATCCTGCCCGTACAGTCTAGCATGTGGGATTTTTACCCACTAAAAGCCCCCTTCTTCGCCACGTTCGATACATCCGGAACCGTATGTGGACATAACCTCAGGTGCATCTGGCAGTCGGTCTAAGTGCTGGTTCTCCTTTCCTTTAAACTCATAATGTTACGGATCATTTTGTGCACCACATTCTAATATTCCTTTTTTAGGGTCATAGTTTGAATTATATTATCCGGCGTCAGTGTGTACCCTATTTTATCACTTGCATCCCTTCTCATATCTTTCCATCTGTCACAATCAAATATAGTGTGCTCTGCCGTGTCTTCCTCTGTGCAATATATGTATCAATCTGCCTCATCTTTATGAAAACGCTTCGCATACGCCCTGTAACATTCGTGTGCATTCAATGCTTGTGTTGAGAAATAGTCTATATCTCGATGCACACAATCTATCCAGCTTTTAATATTCTTTATCAGCCTCTTAGTCCACTGCGCTTTTTTGTCTCTCTATCCTACCTGCCTTGCCACTCTATCAAGGATATTTGTCTTGCCCTAGTTTTTCTGTCCCTTTGTTCTTTGTGTTCTTGTATATATATATTCGCTCTTTTATAAGTAAGTCCAGGACACCAGTCACCAGACACCAGTCACAACCTGAAGTGCAACCGCGGATGTCGTCCTGTAGGCTGATGCCACTCGCAGAAGCATGTTTCTTTGTGCGCTAAGGGCTTTGTTTCTGTATTTTGCTTTCTCGGCGGCTTTGCTCCAAATGACCTTTCCATACATTATTATATTCTGCGTTGCACTGCACAGCATCTGTCTCTTCCCAGCTCTTGGCCCTGCTACATTTGGTAGAAATCTTTTCAATTTTGCCAATATGTACACAGTAAAATGGGAGCACCTTTCAGTCAAGCTCTCATGGAGCCAACAGGATGATAGGCGAAGCGTTAGCAAGTTTGACTCAACAAAAACCAACTCTGGAGAAATCCAGAAGTTTTATAAAAAGTATTAAAAAATATTTGTTCAAAAATCCTATTTTATTTACTTATTTACTTATTACAAAATCTGATACAATCATTGTAAAAAAATCTATTGGAATTTACTTATACCGAAGGGTTAGTTACTTGTGTTACAAACTGTATCAATGCCTTACAACCAAAACCGAAGTAAATAAATAAATAAATGCTTGTAATTTTATACTTTTCCATCCTTTTTGTTTGATTTAAATTTGTTTGTCGTATTTGTTTTATTAATAGTTTTTCGATGTATGCTTTGTCCTTTTAGGGTGATTTTGCAGTATTTTATTTTGTGATAGTTGATTGAAGACAATAGATATATTGAGTATATTGTCCTATAATGGTGCAGATTGTTGTGTTGTCTAAGAAGCCTACGAAAAACACTTGTATAATAAGGCTGTCAAAAATAAATACAAAGCCAACCGTTCATAAACAAAACACGCATTGGATGCAGCAAACAGACGCGGTTAATAATTCAGCAGATTTTATTGCGAAAAACCTCTGTAAGTATATTTTCAGTTGAAGCGCAAACCACCCGCAAACCAAATTAGGATAAATCTCGAAACAGAAAGTACCAGAATACAATCTTCGTACCGCCAAAGCTAATTTGATTATATTGCAATGCTAAAACCAATTACAGTTTAAGTAACGTTTCGATACGAGTGAATTTATTTGAATTCATTTGTAGTTTAAGCCCAGAGTGATGTGCGAAAAAAGCATCATGGTATTGATTCCTATTTTGGCATTTATCTTAGAGTTCATTATAACGGATATGCAACAACTTTTTCTAGAAAAGCTGAATGAATGTTTACTGAACTGAACTTAAAATCTATAAAACGACCGCCAAGCTAATACAAAAACGACTTTTTTATGAAACCTGGTTTGAGTACGTTTTTTTTCAAGTATTAACTGCATTATTTTTTCAAATATTAATAAAATAGTCAATTTTTTAAAAAATAATTTGATCCTAGGTATTGACAGCAGTGCGCCATGAAAAACCATACTAAGGAGATAAAACTTACAAGTTCATTGGAATCTATAAAAATTCTGAAAATACGCTATCCAATAGTTATCAACGTTTTCCATGACCATTGCTGCATGGCCATTTTTGCAAAGCAGCACATTCGTTCATTCACAGTGATGTAATAGGAAATAACAAACGTGAAAATACCGACAGTGGCTAAAAACCTTTAAAATGATTATTAGAGCATCAGATCTTATAATTAATTAATATTTGCCTATTCTTAAAGTTTGAACCACACTAACAAATCACACATAGGACACATTAAAAAAAATATATATGCCACGCACAAATGAGCCGTTTCCTATTCATTGACTTACAAAAATAACTGATTAATTATTCTGTTCGAATGCTTTTGGATAGATACTCTTGAGTCCAAAATTTTTTGGCAACATGTTTTTGGTTTTCAGGAGAGATCTACTAAATTAGTTCACTCTTACTTTGACAGAAGATCGCAACAACAATCTTTCTGTGAGACAGATTGGATCCTAATGATTGCACCTGGGACCTCTGTTCTTCTGTGACTTTGCTTTTGTATTAGTATTAGGTTCTTCTACAAAGATTGACGATGACCTAAAATCCCTATTTGATATATCTTTGGTGATATTATGTGTTTTGTAAAACAGGTCGACTACGTAAAAAGTGATGTCATTTAACAACTATTGAGATAGCTATAGAAGGAAAGTAAGTAATCTGAATAATCTGGAGGTTTATCTGCAAGTTATCATAAGCTGGCTTGGTTTGTGGCCTTAGGTGGCGCCAGAATGTTCAGAATGATGATCAGTCACGTTATAATCTTAATAAACTTAATTTTTTAAGCTAACTTCAGCTACTCAATTCTTCTTTCGAACTTTAAAAACCAATCAGCCACTCCATTTGACTAAATAGCTTGTATCTTTTAGGAAGCTAACACAAAATTATTATTTTTATTTTTAGCTCGGTATAACACTGCATATTTTCAAAAAATCATCATAAATTACTTGTAGGTTTTTTATATTGTTTTTCTTTATGTAATTGCAAAAAAAGCTAAAAACTTAGTTTATTATTATTTTTCATTATTGCTTGACACATTCGTGTATAACGTTTCTCTTTTGTAGAAAAGCGCCCTTTGGGTGATATTTTGCCGATTATCTTATTTTTGGAATTTTTGTTCAGCAAGTTGTATTGTTTCTAGCTTTTAGGATAAAAAAAAAACAAAGTAATAAAAATAATCAGTAATAAGAAATTAAACCGGCTGGTGATACTTTATGCTCATAGTGTTCCCCGGGTAGTCAATATTAACTAGTTAACCGTTATTTATTTTTTTTACTTTATAGAACCCGTCTTATTTAACTGCATTCCTATCGGTCAATTGCAATTCTTCAATTCATTAAACGAAAAAATGTCCACGACAACCTAACCGATTTGCCGTCGACTTTAATTCAACCCAGCTTAGAAGCTTTTCAACTGTGTGTTAATTAATCGAATACGGAGAAAATGAAGCGTGTAATTGCTAAGCAATAAAACGTTTTTCCTTTCGCCGCCCTGCGACTCCGATTGTACGAGAAAAATTTATCAGATGTGTGTTATTAGCGCGCCTTCGAGATGTTTAAACCAGTCTTTTAATATCGATTTGTTTACCACGAAATGTTTTGGCGAACAGTTTCTTACAATACTGTGACACGCTTAGTTGATGATTGATGAACGTGCGGATATACCCGACGTTTAACTTTGTAGGAGACACGCCGATTTCAGACGATATTTATAGTCAAACTTACATCCACTAAAAATCAACCAGTGCTCGAGTCATGGGCGCCCAACTTAATGCTATTTGACCCTTGGTTCATATTTATTACTTTTGAAGGAATATTTTACTTAATTTTCCGTGAATGGATAACAAATTTAAATTACTGTTATTGATTTTAACGTCCAGGATAATTCGACCAAATTAAGGAGCAACCTAAATTTCTTGCCAACGGCAAGGTTAAGGGTAATCATAGACGATTAAACGGTTAACAATAATAATAACAGGTTTTCATTTATATTTCTAAAAAAATAAGAAAAACAGTATTAGATAGGAGGGTGGCGAGATCTAGAAAAGCTAGTCACCTAACCACCCTGGATAAGATTTTATGAATTAATCCACATTAACTTGATTGTATCACTACGAAAGAGCGGCTATAAAAATACATTTATACACATTTTAATAGAAAAAAAACTCAAAACATGCAAGGAACTACAGAAATAAGCAAAAAAAATAAAAGGAAAGAAATAGTATTAATTGGACAGTACATTAGTTTTAAGACGCTTTCTAAACTCGGAAGCGGTCGAGCAGCACTTCTCATATATATCTCATATCATATATCACCTCATATCACATATCATCTCCTATCATCTGGAAAAGTTGAAACATTTAGTGATGTTATAGCCGAAAGAACACTGATGGAGGGCAGTTCGGTACCGCGGGGCAGTGTACACAGATTATGAAGAGTGGTGCGCTGATGAATATCAGATCCCTTGACAAGTTTTCCAAAAAGATTGAACTGAGGTGGCGTTTACTTGATGAAAATCCATTTATCAAAATAAATAAGAACTAAAAGTTCAGATTTTCACGAAATATTATATTTTGACATTGTTTCCATTCATCGAATGATTGATGAATGATTGATAAAGACACTTTTAGTTCTTATTTATTTTGTTTTCGAAAAAGATACTTTGGGTGTTCGGACTCCTCAATTTTAAAGATTAATGTACATAAGTGGAGAAAGAATCCTTCGTCTAATTTAAGCCTTCCGTATTCGCGATAATACGGTGAAATGTGATCAAATTTCCTGATATCATAACAAAACCTTAGATAACTGTTTTCTAGCCTGTGCAGTCTTATCTGATCTTTGTTGAAAAGTGCACGCCAGTATACTACATTACAGTAAGATAAAAGGGACACAAGGAGGGTCGCACAACCTTAGTTTGATGTCTTAGTTTCCCATAACTTCGCTGAAGTAAGACACACCCAAATTCTAACAAGAATCGGTATTATTAATGTTCTCATGATTTACGCCAACCTTAAAACCTATACTCTTGAACAAGCTGGCGTTTTTTCCAAAAAAAAAACCTTATTTTTCATTTCATCTATGAGAAGAGCATGGGCACAAGAATTTTTCGAAACAACTCGCAAAGTAAAATTAATTTGGCGGTTTGCCAGCAGTGAGTTTTCAAACTTATACGATAAGTATAGCTGCATATCATCAGCAAGGTTAGCAAGATCCGCGGTGTAGACAGAAAACCATAAGGGGTCTAATATACTTCCATGCAGAACCTCCCCTGTAATATTAAAAAATGGTAAAAGTGAGTTACATAAGGATACTCTCTGATTTATTATTGCATGTATCAATGTTAACATCCGGAATACTTTCAATAAAGAAATTATTAAAATCGTTAGCACTGCCTACTTTTTCAGGTTGACTATTAGGAGAACCATTGATATTAGCTAATTTCAAAGTGCGCACAAATCCACCTGATCGATTTTAAACTGGTGATGGAGATCTAGTTTTCTAGTAAATCTAGGAACCTAAGGAATTATTACAAATTTATTGTTGACTTGTCAAATTGCTTGCTTGTCATCTTGCTTGAGTAAGTATTCTCCTATGGGTCTGTCGTGTTCAACAAAAATTAGCGTCTTTGTGGCACGAGTTCGGGCAATAACTAAACACTCAACGTAATGTTCATGTTTAAGTGCTTGTTTTCAATCAGCTAGGACCAAATAACGTGAAAGTTATCAATTTGCGAACAACTCTTACTTTTTATAATTCATACGTTGCTCCGTCGTCACTGTCTGCCTAAGTAAACATAAAACCTTGATATCGAATGCTCCCACCAAAGTAACTATATTTTCTCAGAAAACGCTCTTCCCAAACAAAATTAACGACAAACTGACGATAAAAGAATGGAAACTTAACAATCTAATCAATCTAATGGCATTCAAATGGTTTAGCGGATGCACTGCTTTGATTTCTGACTTCCGACACCCTGCGCTTTCCTGCATACACTCCGTCAGATACAGGGAAAAGCAGTTGTACCCTGGAGGTGTCTAGATGAGCCGGTCGTATGTGACCATATACTTCAGGAATCACCTCTTGTAAATTAAACATTGGCGACTTAATCTTCGAGTTAAATTTGATGGGAGCAATCCCTTGAGGGAAGGATCTTTTAGTTCAATGTTCCAGGAACATAACACAACTCACTCCATTCTTTTTCACGTCGAACCCTTGAAAGGACACTTAACGAATTTGACGCCACCATCCAAGTTATTTTGTGCACCTCGAGATAGTCGGGATTCAATAAGAGCGGCAAGCAACTGCGCAATTCTGGATTTAGCAGCTAATAAATGCACCTTAACTTGTAGACCTTTCGTTTACAAAAAATAACAGCGTAATAGGCACAACTGCTTGCATTACTGAAGGTATCGATACTTACATTACACTCTGTTTCACTGCCGATAAATGCAGACATTAATCAAATTTTTAAATTCTGCCACCAAATTAAGAAACACTTTTCTTGCATCAGCACAGATCGTCCCAACGAATGTCCTTTTGCCATATATGTAATAGATGTTACTCAAATATCAATTCAACTCGAGGGAGAGAGAGAAGCAGTGTGAGAGTTTCGTGATGTTCCAAAAAAATTGCGTAGCCTCCAACACAAATGGGCTACTAGTAATGCCAAACACTACTCTGCGATCTCGATAGTTAATTTGGTTGCCGTTCTAATCATATCACAACGAAGTCTATTCGTCATTAACCGTCAACAGGAAAACCTGGAATTGATAACATATGCAACCAAATTCTCTTACGGTCTAGTTTTGTTTATTTCTTTCTTTAGGTTTTTGTGATATCTCATCAAATTCTTTCGTTCCTAACTAACTAACTCCGTCTTCCACATAAAATTATTCTCGCTTTTGACTCTTCATTAAATGGCGACTTATCGCAAAATATTTGGAACAAGCGTGTTCGTCCTCCGAAGTTGCACATTTTGGTTCTGAAGGCATACCTTTTTTTCTATTTTTTTCCGGCTTTCTAAGACCTTTGAATTCGCGAACGAATTATTATGAATTATAATGCCTAAATCTGGACAGGGAGCAGTGCAAAATTAAAACTTTTATTTTAAAGCGAAATTTGATTATTATCAAATGAATGAGATGAAAGATTCCCTAAAATATATCAGAATTTCGAATAACTAATAACAAATCAGAAACAAGTAAAAACAAATACTTAATTCAAGTAATATTACAACTTTTATAGACACAATATCTACACATCCTTCTCAACGAATAAAACTATAATCTCACCTTATTCTCTCTTTAGAAAAGGTTGCGGGGAAAGCAACACTTTTAATTTAAATCTTGTTTTGCGTTTTCTGTTTTCTGAAATTGCCATTAGAGATCGACTCGATAATATCTTAAATTACACTTGGTAGATGTCAATTTAGATTTATCAAACGTAAAGCAATTAATTTTTATTGCACCTTTATGAACAAGACTGACAGTGTCAGTTATTATGAGTTATATTATTAGTTACCATCGTGTTGTCGTAAGTTGCACGAACATCGTAAATAAGTGAAATATTTAATCGTTAGCTGAATATTTATTATTTTGTAATGATTCACACAAGATATATTGCCTCTAATTCTAGGAAATACTTGAATTCTTGGGTCAACTGCCGTGGTAACAACTCCAACTTACTGATTAAAATGTCACTACAAATGGGGTAATCACCATATCATCCTTGTTATATCTCTATTATGTCAATAACATTTCCTGGTAAAGAAATGCACGAAAGATGTTATTATATAACTGAGATTGACGACATGATTGAAATGAAATAAAACGAATTGTGTGAGGTACTATCAAAATTCTTCTATTATTTGAAAGACTCATTAAGTGGAAATATGGTATACTTCCACGTTGAAATGCCTCGTCTTCATTCGGTGGCACGGATCCGAATGATCTAATTTTCAGTGACTCTTCTGCATGGATCTGTCTGAATGTGAGTGATGATCTTTGTTATGTTCTCTTTTAGGGCATCGGTCCATTGTGGTTTAAACGTTGAATTGTTGACTGTGAGCAACCACCAGGCGTGCCGTAAACTGGGAACAGTGCGCGCAACTCATTTTGATAATAAAATTTGAACGTGTAGTTCAATTATGTAACCTGCCTTGGTTATTTGGCATAAGTATTAGCATATGAATAGTAAAGAGAAGATTTTGCAAGCGATTGACTTATTTGATGCTTAAGAAAATTCTTCATTCGGCTACAGGGCGCACATTTCTAAAGATCCACCAAACTCCATCAATTTGGTGCCATATTTATGGTATAGATGGGAATGGGACGATCACGTTACTTATAGTGGCAATCGAGCTCTCCCGTTTAAAACATTTTTTTTATTGACGCACTTTTATGAATCACCATTGGATAATTCGTTATATTGATCAGATCAAGCACACTGGAAAAAGCATCAGGAAGCGAATGAGATTTAATTAATCGATTCAAAATATGGATATATGCCCCTGCAGTCTTGACGATCATGGTCGAAGCACTACTAGTTAGTATAACCCAACTATTACAATAAAAAAGAACGTTAGGCTTGAAAAGAATTTTTCTTTATGTAAATGATCATAAAAATAAATAATTTCAGATATTCAATATAAATCAAAATTTCTAACAATGGCTAATGTTGCCAATAACCTCGTCTGCCTTTTTTTAAGAGTAGATGTGAAATCATTTTGTTCTAGAAGGTCGTAGATAATGGTAGGTTTCTGTATCAAGATATTTTACCACAATTTTGGTGGAACCTTTCATGATACACGGCAAACTTGTCAACCCAATTTATTGCATTTGTTGCGCTCACGTCCAAGCCAAATATATTGTGCAAATGTAGAATTGAGCTTTTATGTTTTGCTTTAATTAGTTCTTTTTCTCATAATTGCTTTACATAGTTGTGTATATCGGTATAACATCCATCATAACCATTCTCACTTCCGAAGGCCAAGAGGTAACATCTCTTTACTTCCTTGCCAGTTTCAAACTATTGGATAGAATAGAATTGCTACGACAATTGTTTCCGAATACGTGAAACGCCACAATACCAAAACTGCTTCAGAGATACTCGAAACATTTCATCGCTCGCAATCCGTAACTAAAGTATTGAAAAAGTAGCTCAGAATTTAATGAAGCTGATGTTTTAGAGTCATAATTTGTGCATGCCTGATAATTGGGGATTTTAGAGTCGCAAGTAGAAATAACCTTTTGGGCAATTGCGTGCTACGTTTCAGTGTTTACGTTATCT
This sequence comes from Cylas formicarius, assembly GCF_029955315.1. Taxonomy (NCBI): domain Eukaryota; kingdom Metazoa; phylum Arthropoda; class Insecta; order Coleoptera; family Brentidae; genus Cylas; species Cylas formicarius. The sequence goes on from NW_026844347.1 coordinate 5,402,375, forward strand.
GCCATAAAGTCCACTGGAAGATTGGCGCTGGGAAAATTTGAGCAAACATCGATTAAGATATTTTTGATATCCTACGTCATCGGCAATTTTATTTGCCCACGCTGCAATAAGTAATTCCTTGTTGGGCGGTTATCATTTTAGCACACATTCGATCGTAATCATAACATCCAATCGATGTTTGCAATGTGATGTCATACGGCTTTTCCTGTTGACGTCAAAACATACGTTGCCCAATCTTCGAAAAACAAAACTTGTGCTTTGTTACTAGATATGACTATTGGCCTACCTAACAGATATATCTAAAAGCTTGTTGGCGTATTTGGATAATAGTGAAGTACCTAAATTTGTAGAACAAATATATTTACAAGTGCAAATACTGAGCGTACAGTACAAAGCAGTACAGACTGGGAAAGTACTTTTCGACATAATTCAAAAACACGTCAATTCTATTTATCATAGGGCAATTTTTTAAGCAAGTAGCATAGTAAGATTTTCAGCCCCTTAAGTGGGGGCTAATTGTATCAAATGAAGATGAGAGTCAAAATGGATTCAATCGTTTAGGAGGTGTGAGAGACAAAAACACGTTTGACAAAACTGGCAGTATTAGTCCAGCAAACGGTCAAACTGTTGGTGGCTTGGGTCATAAAAAAAGAATTGTTTTCGATGAGCTATCCGGTATGACTCAGTTGCTCGTAGTGCTAAACATGACGACTTTTAGCGCGTTGCAGTTAACAAATTAGATTAACTTGAAAGTAGCGACTATTGTTTCCAATCTTTAATAAATGTGTTTTATTGTAGATCTTCCCCATCTCTGAGGAAATGTGAAAACGTCAAAATAACGGAAACTTATTACAATATAAAGGGTATTACATGCTCGATCGCTTGTTAAAGGTATTTAAACAAATTGAGGTTACTGTAGTCTATATTTCAAAAATATTCTCGCTTTCGCAGTGTTGTCAGATCTGTCTCAAAACTTTTAAATTTTAAATGAGACATACTGTGCTATGCTATATATGCTATAATTCTAATTTTCTTAAATCCTGCATTTTCGAGGTATTACAAGTTCCTATACCCAAATGGCGTAGTTTTACAATTACCTTGGAAAAACTAATTTAATCAAAATAATGACTGAGCGATGCACTTAATTTATATGCTTGTCAAACTTGTTATGTTTCTTTGTTCGCAGTTAAATAACTTGTATGATGTTATATCCAAGGCAACCAATTTTATTCTAGCAGAATTAGTTTTTCTAAATTGCTGCTTTCAGGGAGTTGATCCCGAACGTATTCAGAATATCAACTGAACAGGTGATCGATTTTAGAAAAACCTTTAGAATATTATTTTACCCATATTAATTATTTATTTATTATTTAGCACATCTTTTCTTTATCATGATCTAATAAAAGAAGGTAAACAAGACAAAGTTTTCCCTATTAATTTCTTTATCTTTTCAACGTAACCCATTGGATGCAAATAAATTATTTTTCCAATTTTGTCAGAATTTTTAAAATTGTCGTGAACCTCCCAATTACAAACAGGAAGCAGAGCATTAATAATTATTCTCGTCTTGCCTCTATTTAAGTCAAATAAAGTGTGCTTCAAAAATCTTAGCCGATTAGCCAATTAAAGCATGTGTATTTGAAGGTTACATTTTCTTTCGAAAAAAAAAGTCCTGCACTGATTCTAGAATCTATTGAACATGTTTAGCAACATTTTTTTAAAAATTAATTTATAACTTTAACAATTAAACAGTTAACAGTATATATCGTAGTTTGGTTGGTATAAATTTAGAATGTTATGCAGAATCTACAAACAAAATATACTATAGCGTCGTCTCTAATTTTCTATTGTAATGGATCATCCAGTATGGAATAGCTTTTAATTTGTGTTCTACTTACAGAAAAAATCGCAATAAAACCTCTTGTTCATTTTCATAAGCAATCTACCTATTTAAAACATTTTCAGTGATACGAAGTTGAGAAGTGGCTATGTCTCTTGTTTTTTTTTTTAAATGTTGTATTTATTTCTCTGTACCCATCTTAAGCGCTTTTTGGGAAGCGAATTATTTTCCTTATTTTCAATAAACAAAACTCTGACATAATAATTATTGAGATCTTGATCCTTCTGAAGAATTTGAAGAATTGACAGAAAAAAAATTGAACTGTTATTCTACTCTCCCGATAATTTTATAATTCACTTCAACATTAGCTAGGTCTAAATGAAAAAACTTTTAATTAATTTAATCAAATCCTACTAAATTTAGCCCTAAAACAGAAAAATTAAACCTTAGTCAAAAAATTCATCGCTTCGTAATTTTTTCGTCGATGTAGCAATTACAGGGAAATCATTATCTAGGCAGTAATTAGGTATATATTACCGACACCACTTTAGTGACATGCATGCGTGCATTCTCTAGGCTGGCGCCGCATTTGCTACTTGCAGCAAACCAGCGCAATTCCTAATGAGTATAGATTACACGATTAGCGAATTGTTTAGGCAGGCCAGCAAACCAACTTTTATTTTTAATTCAAGCCGCGAGCGTGTATATTATCAACGTAAACGCTTCTGGCGTAGTAGTGAATACGTCAAAAAATAAAGCGGCGATATAAATTGAAATAAAATATTTTGGATTTCAAAATTTCAAAGTTTACTACTCAAACAGTTTGTTAATTGCTTTAGTCTCAAAGCACTCTAGTATGTTTTTTTTAGTGAACTGCGCACCTGTTTTAAAAATTTCTTGTATGTTATGTGCGTACATAAAAGATTTCGCGAAGATGTGTGACAATAAGTAAAAAAATTGTTTTTAAGACATTATAAAAGGATAAAACATTATTTTGAATTGTTGTACATATTTTTAAAACATTTAAAATTGGGAATACAAATTTTTACGCAAACGTTGTTCATGTGTGTTTGGAAATTACTGATTATATTTTATATACAGTACAGTGTTCGAAAAACGCTCGATTTCTTTATTAAAATTTAAAAAATGATAAAAATTTTGATATTTTCGCTATAGATTTAACCGTTTAACTGTATTAGTGAAACAGGAGATGTCAAATTAAAATTAAAATGCAAATTCAAAATTATCATGACTTACAATAAACCAGTCGCTTAATATTTAATTTATAAAAAACGCAACAATATATCACCAACACTGGAGAATTTGAATTTTATAAAAAGGCTTCAGATTATTGCGCAGATTACTTGACCAATTTCGGGTTTTTACTACCCCCTTAAAAATATATATAAAAATTTAAATCAGCTTTTCAAGTGTATATCATAAACTAAATGTATGACACCCTTAAAATTCAGCATTGTGAGCCACCTTTTGGAAATCACCCTGTGTATAAAAAAATAAAGATCAGAATATCAAAATCAATATCATTAGACAATTTAAATTCAATTTTAAGTAGACCAAATTGAACATTTTTGTCTCTTTTATAAATATAGGTAAATTGCAAATCGGAATCAAATTATTTAAAAAATAATAGAACACAACCTCTCCTTGAGCGTTACTTTATTTCGGCTCACTAGGATATGACCTCTGAGCAGGCTGTGATATACCAGGTTACAGGTATACCATGTCTCGAAAAGTAATTGCCGTGAAGATTATTAAATCACCTTTTTTGAGAAAAAAATTTGTACAGACAACTAGAATAGTTGGGATAAATTCGAGTCATTGTCGTAAAACGGGAAAGTAAAGTAAATATCAATAACTTCAGAATGGCATTTCGCCATAACATGTATGTATCGCCGCAGGAGGGTGTTTTGCGACATAAAATTTATTTTCCCATAAAAATCAAAAATGCAACGACATCACTTTAGCTACGATTATGACATACTAATTTATTGTTAAAATATCAACACATACGTTTAAACTTGCATAACTTGTTGATTACATTTACTTTATTGTAACGAATAAGGAAACTATATACTTTCTATATAAATTTAGCCCTTGAAGTTTGCGATGACTGATGACTAAAGAAAAAAAATAATAACGGCCGCCAATTTCAAAATTTTAAACAAAATTTAATTCTAAAGTCTCTTGGAAATCTAAAAATTAAATAAATTTTCTTAGTGAAAACTGTAATGTCCAGTATTTCTAATGAAAACTAGCTGAGCAAGTGTCCAATTTAAGGCCAGGATAATTTAAGATTAACCTTCAAATTTTAACAATTAGGTTACAAGGCTTATTCTAAATATCTGTTCGCCTATCTGTTTATCGAGATTATTGCTAATACCAGGTTATTTGTTATAATACGGGAACATCCAATTTCAGAAAATTTTAGGTCATGGGGAACTATTTTGCATTAGCATTGATAGCGCCAAGGAACGTAAGTTTTATACCATTTAAATGTTGTGTAGTTCTAATTCTAAGTAAGCTTAGTTGATATTGATTAATTAAAATTGTGTTACTTAGTTTGTTTGCAAAACAATTTTACCTAGTTCTTAGCTAGCATTATTTGGACAGGTTTAAAATTTTCACTGGGTGACAAACTTCGTATATACATTTATTCAATGTGTTCGATATAACAGCTCTTTTCGATTATTTGCTACGCTGTTCTGGAAATCAGGATATAAAAAAAATAAAGTCTAAAGCAAATGATCCACAATCAATAAACAATTATTTGTAGACACTACGTTTTCAGTGAAGGCGATAATTATGCTCTAAAACAGTAGCTTTACTTTTGTCAATTATAACTGAAATAGTACATTTTTGTGCTCGTCTTGGTATAGTTCTTCTTTTATTCTATCCCACATACGAAAATCAATGGGTGGCAAATCTGAAGATCTCGATGGTCATGATATTTGGCTACTTCTTCCTCTCCAAAGATTTGCAAATATTTTCTCAATGTGAATCCTTTGTTGGAATTTTTGATAAAGCAAGTTGTGCGAAATCATTGTCAATAATTACAAAAAATAAGAATTTTCCACCTCAAAATCTTAACATAAAACATTAAGACGAAAATTCAGATGTTCGTACAATGACTTCTGCATTGTTTATTAACAAATCAAGTAACATTTTTATCTCTCGGAAATAATCAACATCTGTTGAAGCAATAAAAACTGATGATAGTAACTCGTTCCGATACAGCAATCAGCAAATTATCACCAAATTATAATTTATGAAGAAAAGTGTGGAACCCTACCAGAAAGCTTTTAACACCGCTTTTTCACTCCTCGATACATTTTCAATACTTAACGGCAGTATGGGTCCAATCAAATAAAAACATGTTAAGCCTATATTAAGTACTTCGTTGCTCCACACAAAATTAAACATTTACAAATTTTAAAAATAAAGAGACACAATAGAAAAAACCGAGACTATGACCCATTGCGCACGCTTGGTCAATGAATATTTGCGTATTTTATAATAGGGAATAGAAAAAAAAACTCGTTGAAAGTAACACCCCATATTCTTATTACAATTTTGTTAAATATTTTCTATCTATATATTTGAAGGTATTTCTGACTTTTGATTTTATCTTTTTTAGATTATAGCTCTCCTATTTGATTCTTGTCTTTTTCTTATAATTATTCGTACGAGACGGTTTTGTATAGAATTATAGCATAAGATTTCAAAATGTGCAGTAAAGTAACGCAAATATAACATGTTAGTAGGTGTTTCGCGGTAACTGACAAGTAGCTACCCTTTACTCATCTCAGTTGTGCTAGTCTCTAAGAACACTTAATCTTACTTACTCCGGAACTCTACAACCCTAGGTGGATTTTGACTGACTGTACTATTTACCTCCAACCGTCTCGGTCCTTCGGGAGGCGGTTTCCATCTCGTATCCCATGATTCTAAGGACAGTGGCGATGTTCACTCTATTTTTAATTATACAATTGTACCCCATCATTACTTGCCTTGCCCAACGTCGTCTTGTGTTGCTCTTTGTTTGCTTTGATTCTATAACTTTGTGGAACGAAATCCAGCATTGGGTCATAAATCGTTCTCAGCATTTTTCTCACGGAAAAACGAAATTTACCGATCTCTCCATAAATACAGACGCTATATTCCGGATAACATTAGAACCACGTTAACTCCACATCACACGAAACCACCAAATCTTTATGGACTGAAAAAATTCATAAAGATAATATACCACTCAGACCGATCACTAGTTCAAGAGATTCTGCAACCGGCAGCTTAAGTAGATTTCTCCTTCAAATCGTCCAGCCACTTGTAGGTAAAACTTCTTTGTTTGTAAAAAAACTCCGGGCACTTGGTAGATATTCTAAAAAACGTGAAACTAGATACTTTAGACAAGTTTATTAGCTTTGACGTTGAAATATACCATATACCAATGTGCCCTTTTAGGAATCGTTAAGTATTGTCGAGGCTAGACTAAGGAATGATACAACCCTATCAGAGAGAACTTCGCTGCCACTTGAGCGAGTGTTGGAGCTTCTGAGGTGCGGTCTGCATAATTCTTACTTTCAAGTCAAATATAAGTTTTACACACAAGATGATAGCCTGCCGATGGGTTCTTCTCTCTCTCCAGTGATAGCGAACATATACATGGAGTGGTTTGAAACTCATGCCATAAACACTGCAACTATTAGACCTAAGATCTGGCTTCGATATGTTGACGATACCTTCATTATATGAAGTGGAACCGATAGACAGCTAGACTCTTTTCTCAACCATCTTAATTCTTTGCGAACATCAATTAAATTTACTATAGATAAAGAACGGCTGTCTACTGTTTCTAGACGTTCTAGTAAGTAGAAATAATGGTTCTATTAACACGTCTGTATATAGGAAACCTACCCACACAGTATCTAAATTTTGAGTCTAACCATTCTGAAGCAACCAAACCATGAAGAATTAAAACACTGTGCAAAAGAGCAATCACAATATGTAACGACCAAGCATCTCTCGATGCCGAATTGAATAATATAAAAAAAGATTTGCTTCAGAACGGTTACTCCGAAAAATTTATAAACAAAATAATAACAAACTGTAAGCGGTAAACAACACCGGAACCATGTGAGGTAGAAACTCTTTCTCTCTTGACGATCCCATACGTGAAAGGAATATCAGAAAAGATTATTTATATAATATGTATTTAAATCTGAATCAACATTAAGATGTGTACTCACAAAGACAAAGCCTGAAACGTCGACTCAAGAGAAAGAGATACCCTGCGAATGCGGAGAGTCATATATTGGCGAAACCAAACGACCTCTAAAGATAAGAGTTGAAGAATATAAGAAACAATGAAAGGCAGAATATGTGTGGACCAAACAACACAACATCCAGTGGTCCAGAGCGCGGGTTGTTCACAGAGAGGAGCATTGGCGAAAGCGCAAATTTAAAGAAGTAGTTTTCATTAGAAACAATGAAAACATCTTCAGCAATCCAAGCGTGGATATACCATCAATTTGGCAACCTTTAATAAGGCGCACCAATGCTGGCGCTTGACTACACCCGACTCCGTCATGGATCAGCGCCGTCGCCTAGTATATAAACCTTGTAGCCTTAGAATTAAGTTTAGTTTACACTTGATAGCGGGTAGTGATACAACTGTCCGAAACGTTGTGTAAGTTAAAAATAAAGGCAATGGAAGTTCGACATCCTTTTAGTATATGCAACGAAATGTAAGTTCACTAGGCTTTGTCATTGTCCATGTTTCGCCGACTTGTATCACTATCGGTCTTATATAGCTGAAGTTTTGAATGTAGATGCATCTATTCCCTAGAATTCTTATTCTTATCTTCTCTTCGTTGTCTTGTCTTCTGTTATTATTGCTCCCAAGTATTTGAAACTTTTTACCCTCTCAAAGTTTCGTCTTCCTTAAAGTGATCTGATGACCCCCGTCTTTTTTGCATTCTCTTCTTATTGTGTATTGTTTCTTTATTGATACGGTGGTTTTGCCTATTATATCAAAGTCATCGGCAAATGCCGCACGGTATCACCCTGTTTAAGGTCATTGTTGACAAGGATATCAACTTTCCAAGACAAAGCTCGAAGTATTCTCAACACATCTCTCAGTAAGCGGTATGATTTTCTGGGGAATTGACATTTCTATAACGGTATTCCACAGAACAACATGTAGGACGCTGCCCTATGCCTGTTGGAACTCGATAAACACATTATGTAGGGCTTGGTTAAATTCTCAGGTTTTCTCTAGCATTTGTCGAATGGTAAATATTTGATCTATTATGGACTAATGTTTTCTGAAGTCATTCCCGTAGTCCCCAGTGCTAGTTTCGACTAAAGTCGTGCGGCGATCTAGCAGGATATTGGAGAAAGAATTTGTTCCCTATTTTGTGCAATGGGATGATCTTTTCACTATTCTAGCAGCTGTTCTTTTCGGCATCGATATAATTACTGTGGTTAATAGTAGAGCTTTTCTATTCGACGTTTTTTTTACTTTGCTCGCTTTAACCGTTTCCCCACTGATAGGTCGCCCGTGTAGTACACACATTGCTTTATGTCTTTAAATATTTCGACCGTTAAGAGGAAATGTTTAGTAATTTCTGAAGCAGATCTCTTCATGTCCAGTTTCATTTGTAATTAGAGTGTTGTTGTTCCTCTTTAATAGCTTCCTCGTTCTCGGTATCAATCCTCATTCGATGTTAGAAACTTCATCGAAGAATTCTTTTGATTTGGTTAGTTGTATCTCCGCGAGGGCAGTTTGTTCCGTTTTTTTCTGTCTAATTGTTTCCTTGAACTGCCTTGACACCTATTCTAAGTCACTAACTTCACTTAATTGAGGATACACGACACATAGTCTTATAGGAGGTGTTGTTAATACCCCAAAGTCTGCTTATATTTAATAAAAGCACTTTTGAAGACAACATCAAAAAACTTGTTTGCTACCAGAAAAAAGTGTCATTTCAAATCTCACTTTGAGCCCATAGGACCGTCCAGCAATCAGCATGGCCGCTGACACTGCAACAATTCGATATTTTTTAGATTGTGGATGTGGCATTTTTCGGCAGCATTGTACGAAAATCTCATAGTTGCCTATGATCTATTCATTTTACGATATTTATGAGGATACCTTATAGAACATGCCATACTAGAGAATTCAAAAATGATATAACATACCTGGGAGTCTATTTAAAATAGTAAGGACAGTTACTTTCGGTACCTACAACTGCAAGAGATACTATCTTGGAAATATATAAAAATAACTTAATTTCCAAATTTTTTAGGTATTGGCTGACTGTGCCTCCACCAGATCAATAAGTGTAAATTGTTCTAGTTATTGCCATTGATGAATTTACAAATTTTTAATATTGTTATTTGATATTTAAATATAATTTATATTTTATAATATTACTAAACTATATTATAAACTTGTTAATTTTTCAAAAAAACTTTCACAGGCTACTGTAATACTTTTTACAAAACTTCTGGATTCCTCCTGCGTTGTTTTTTGCTGAGTCGAAATTGCTGACGTTTCGTCAATCATCCTGTTGGCTCCTTCAGAGTTTGACCGAAACTCTCAGTTTAGGTGGTCTAGTTCAATCCGTTCAATATTCAAATGTTGCGGCTTTTAATTTTTCTGCGAAATTTGAAACCTTTATGAAAAAAATGTTACAGTTACAATAAATTGTTTGTTAAAAGGCACCAACGTGAAAAGTAAAGGTGCAGAGAAAACGACGTTAATTATTTCAAGTTAAAACGCCATTAGCGAAGTCGAAGAAAATGTATAGAAAATCAAAGAAAAAAAAACGAACGACCTTTTCAAATTAACAGCCGTTTATTTTCAATTCTCTTTAATGAGGCGAGATAATTCTGTTGTGAAACACAAGTAAACATTGTTTACTGTACTTGTGTATGCATAAAAACTTATCGTGTTCGTTCTTGAATGCGACGTTGTCGCTGCAATAAAATGCATCTGTTTCTAAGTCGGAATATTAATGCCGTCCTTTTGTTCACTAATAACAATCCATAGCACCTATAGTTTCCTTCAGAACAAACTCCAAAGACAATTCGGATGTATACGAAAGCAATTACAATTGCTTTGCTTGTGTTACAACGAGACACTGACTGACTTTACCACGAGCAATTTTTTCTGCACTTTTTTCTTAAATAAAGCTTTATAAGGAGTGGAAGTGGGGAAAAGATAAGTAGATATAAAATATTTAAATATAATGAACGGAAGGCTTCGGGACTGCTGATAATTGGCAACTTCATTGACATTTTCATAATAGCAAAATTAAGAAAAACAAATATATGGTCGCCTTTTATTACTAGCGATATAAACCAACATAAAAGTAAAAGGACCGTTTATTAGTGTTGCGAGTGGCGTAGCACTTCATAAAGAATTACACACCAATCTAACGTGCGGGAAGCGTCACTTTACCTTCAGTTTCGTTTCCTAAGGATCCGAGTCACTTCGGACATTTTACCGCACGGGTTTGGGAGCCATCGGATATTTTCGGAGATATTACCCCCATTTTGACGTTTGTCAGTTCTGAAGGTCATGTGAGTGAATGTATTGGTGTTTTTTTCGAAAATACACCCAAAAACTAAAGGTCGTAGAAAAAGGATAGTATGCAACACGTTCGGTAAACTTTTTAAGGCACTCGTTTATTAAACACTCGTTCCGCTCGTGTCAAATAAATTCTTGAGTTTACCGCACTTGTTGCATAATATACTATTTATTTCCTGTAAATCATTGTTTTTTTAAGAAGTTTTATGATTTAAGGAAAAAACTAGGTTTAATTTGTTAGCAATTTGTCTATTAATATCCAGTTATTATTATTCACATAAAATGATAAACCCATTTATTAATATATAGATTCCTTAGATACGCCATTCACATCGCAAGAGCTACAAGGGGCTATCAAACAGATGAAGGAGCATAAGGCAGCAGGTGTTGATGACCTAAGAACTGAGCAAATCAAACAGTTTGGACCAAAGACAAGAACATGGCTGCTCAATCTTATCAATAACTGTGTCGACACTATGCAAATTCCCAAAGAGTGGAGGAGAGCACGAGTGATAGCACTCCTGAAACCTGGGAAAGAGCCAAACAACTGCAAAAACTATAGGCCTGTCTCTCTACTATGTCATCTTTTCAAGTGCATGGAGAGGATGATATTCAACAGGATCTCTGAGAAAATCGATCAGTCCTTGATCGCGGAGCAGGCTGGCTTTAGACCTGGCAGATCATGCTGTGGGCAAATCCTCAACCTGACACAGCACATAGAGGATGGGTATGAGAGGGGCCAGGTGACAGGAGTTGCATTCATTGATTTAAGTGCAGCTTATGATACCATCAATCATAGAAAATTGACGCACAAAATATATAATCTCACTAAAGATTACAGGCTCACAAAGTTTATCGAATGCACTCTCCAGAATAGAAGATTCTATGTAACGTTGCAGGGGAAAAATAGCCGATGGAGACAACAGAAGAACGGCTTGGCACAGGGAAGCGTTCTTGCACCCTTATTATATAACATTTACACGAATGATCAGCCAAATAGTTCCAAGGTGAGACGTTTCATATATGCTGATGACACAGCGGTGGCTGTACAGGGGAAAACCTTTGGGAAGGTGGAGGAAGAGCTTAACCAGTACCTTGGAAACCTTGGTTTGTATTATGAACAGAATAACCTTAAACCCAATCCATCTAAGACTCAGGTGTGCGCTTTCCATCTTCGAAATAAAGAAGCCAACAGGAAATTGAAAATAAATTGGATGCAACAAGAACTTGAGCACTGTGACTGGCTTAAGTACCTTGGTGTCAAACTGGATCGAACGCTGTCATACAGAGCACACTGCCAGGATACGAAGATGAAGGTGGCTGCTAGAAACAACATTATACGCAAATTGACAAGTACAAGATGGGGGGCTAAACCTGGTGTCCTGCGAACCTCAGCTGCTGCACTCTGCCTCTCCACAGCAGAATACGCTGCCCCAGTTTGGGCAAATTCTGTACATTCCAGGCATGTTGACACTGCAGTTAATGAGACTGGGAGAATAATTTCAGGCTGCCTCAAACCTACGCCTGCTGAAAAGATTTTCCCAATTATAGGAATAGCGCCGCCACCCATCCGAAGAACTGTGGCGGCAGAAATAGAACGGAAAAAGCAAATCAGTGACCCAAGGCATCCTCTGTTTCACCACCAGCCAGTAGCAGCAAGGCTCAAGTCAAGGAGGAGTTTTATCCATTCAACAGTACCTCTCACTACCACACCTGAACAACGAAGGTTAAATCTATGGCAGGAGAAAGTGCAAAATCCGCTCTTAGATCTGAAAGAAAGTATAAGCTGTGGCGACGAACTCCCCTTCGCAACCTGGAAGTCTTTAAATCGGCTACGCACAGGAGTCACAAGATGCAAAACAAACCTGCTACGCTGGGGATACATTCAGGACAATGCTACCTGTGACTGCGGCTTGGAACAGAACTACAATCATCTGTTGCAGTGCGGGTTGCTTGGCACAAATTGCTCTCATGACGACCTCCTCAAATGCAACGACAAGGCCCTTCAGGTGGCCAAATTTTGGGAGCGAAATATTTAGAATAATACTTTTTTCATAATGGTGATCCTGGACACGGAAAAGAAAGAAAGAAATATATAGATAGCATTTAAATGCCGATTAATAGTTAATATGTACTAGTTAATAATTCTTTGGTAATTTTAAGTAATTTTTTAATCAACGCATGACGGATAACTCAACAAGTTTGCTGAATGCGTTAATTAAAATTGGTATTCACATTGTATAATTAACTTTAGGTCTCAGAAATAGATTGCATGGCGCCTTGCTTGAAACTTTTGGCAGTCCGTACAGGTTCTAGTGATGCAATTCCACAGAGTTTGGTTTCGAAATATGGCATTGGAAACTTGGACACACCATCGATTATATTACAGAACCTTGATAATTTGATGAAGAAATCAATATTATGATTGTTTAGACATTAAACGACGAATGAATGAACTAATATATTATATACCGGATTACACTCCAGTAAAAGTTGACGCTGACGATGGATGAAATTCATTTCCTTGGATTTTTTTTACCATGTTAATGTTCCAGTGGACTGCTTCTGCTTCTGTTTGGATATCCGCCATAATAAAATTTCTCCAAGACCAATATATCATTTAAAAATTTTCATTGTTTATTTAGTTAATCAGTCACTTTGAAGTTTCCAGACCCCACGTACAAAACATTCCGGTTAGAGTTGGCAACAACCCCTTTTGGATGATAAAACCTACTTGAAGATATTTAATGTAATACTGGCTTATATTATTTTTGAGAATCCTACTGAAAAGGATGTTTCAATACATGTATTTATCTTATTTTGATGCCCCATAAGATTACCATAGGAACAAACGTGTATTGCCCATTAATAATGCGACAAAAAATCACCCATCAATAAGGCCGAGCGGCTGAAAACATTTATATCCTTGGTATATCCTCCGCTGAAACGGAAGGAGCGAAGCGACTTGCTACTGCAGAATCTGCGGCTTGATGGAAGGGGCTGCAATAGTAACAGAATCGTCGGCAACAGTCAGACACTTTGCCAGTGTCGGACGTTCGACAACTGCGAACAGAGCAAAGCAGTAGTTCGGAATCAATCGAGACCCTCAATTCGATAGTGCGAATTTTTTAACGATTTTGGCGCGATTTGTGGTGATAACGCGATTTTAATTTTTGGTGGGTGATTTTTGTTGAACCGATTCTGTTTAGGGTTTGCCTGCGGTAGCCTGAGGTGTTGAAATATATTATTGTAAGTTGCACTTTTGTAAATTTTCGATTTTCTAATTGTTGTTCCCGGATGCCAATTTTACAATTTGTCCGCAATTTTGATAGTGTGGACAAACAATGAAACGATCGGTAAATTTTATCTCTAAGTTATTCTTGTAGACCCCTAATGAAATGCGGGAGTTTTGATTACTCGGGGCTTAAAACATAATTGCGTGACAACAATAAGGGTTCAGTGAACTACGGACCGTTATAATTATTATTAAACAATAATGCAAGATGTTTTATCTAAAGTTTATCCTTCATAGGTTATTAATAAAACCGAGAATGAAATATATATGTGTTTTGATTTGATTTTTTTGCGTCATTGTAGCATTGGTTTTCCTTCGCGAGGGTTTGTGACGCGCATTGAATAAATGCGCATTACAGCGACCTTAAATTACAAACGCTAATTAAAAGCGGTACTTTTGCAATATATTTCGTGTTAATAATTTAACATGTAATCAACGAAAAATTTGGGAGCATTAATTGTTTCTGTTAATAATTAAGCATTACCATAAAGTAATAATAATATTTTATTATAAAGATTTCATTCTGTTTTGTTTAGAAGAAAGTAACTGCATGTGCGTACCAAAATATACGGTGCACATACCAGAGAGATCCGTGATCAAGCATGCATAGTTTTAAAACTGAAAATGAAGTACGCTACGCTACGCGAGAGTTCGTATTTTTCAAAAATTGGTCCGTATTATGTTACGCATGTTGATAGATCATGATTTTGATAAATACAGGGTGGCCTAATTAAAATAAATTTTACACTGAGTTGATAAATGGAAAAGGTGATGATTCTAATCATTGTGAATCCGTTGATGCCTTTTACCTTTTTTAGGAAACGAACATTTGCTCCAAAATACTGCATCCGACTGTAGGACATTGGAAGGCAGCACTGATGGTTTTCTTTTTTGGCAAATAATTGAAAGGCTCCATTACTAAAGCGATTAAAATTAAAAATCAGTTTTTAAGAGTCGCAAAGAAATGTAAGATTTAAAATCCAATCAATCACTTCGTCATCAAAAAACATAAAAAATATTTCAAGCGGAGTTTTTCCAGAAAGCCTATTTTTTAGTTCCTCACATGATCTAAATTCATCGGATATAGGTGTATGAGTGTACTCAATCTGACCTTTCTTCCATTTGACAGTAGAAGCAAGCCTGTCCTTTGCAGAAAGCATACGTCTTCTTTTGAATTCTAGGGTCTCATCACCCAATGAGTCCCTTTTAGGTTTAGTAGTTGATGAATCACAGGACTGTTGAATGAAAGCTGAATCATTCGATGTATGTAACTCGAAAGTTACCTCTAATTCCTTTTGAGTCAAATACCTCGAAAATGCCATATTTTACAAACTGTAACGTTCACTACACAAGGCACAAACTAATTGTTGGATGTTTATTCTACATGCGCTGACTTGTCTAGACTTGCAATAATAAAGTTTTGTTTCACAGATAAAACCAGTGCATAAAGCATAATCAATATAGTATTTCCAATGTCTGTTTTCTACGATGTAATCTACATGCTATAGACTTATCAAAAATGGCAATACGAATCCAAAATATCTTTTTTACTATTTTGTATTTACTTGAAAATGTGATACAAATTTATGTACCGCTTTTGTTAACTTTTGAAGTCAAATATAAGATCTTTTTACACATAAATTAGCGATTTCTACGGTTTTGTGTCCCTTAGTAGTGATAATAATAAAATTTCTAAATGGATGTGTAAAAATATTTCCTTGATGTGACAAAAAAAATCATAAAATAGGTGGTGCATTAACGCACCACTGGGACAAAAAAGGGTTAAAAAAGGGAATAAATTAATATGTACATAAAGATATACATGGCATCCATGTTGATAGTTTAAATGTGTCAGTGTTTCGGACCATGCATTGATAGATCTATAATGCCCTTATGATCATTTATGTATTATATATTTCTTTTTTAGTGATTGGTGAGAAATTATTTTTATTGTTTGAATTTTAAATTTATAGTATTCCACTTAAATCACTTCTTAACAAGCAATAGGAGTTATATTTAAATATTTCACATAATTCTGTTGGTACTTTAAAAATATTACGAGTTGTAAATTAGACATAAAAGAGCCACAAAAGTACACCGCAATGGTAGATTGGTAAAACAACGTCGAGACCAACCGTAGACTACCAACTAGTTCTTCGGGTCGTTGACAATAAAATTTTGAATGAAGGGGTAAACAAAAATCTGATTGTTGTAACCACACAAGTAAAAATGAAAATATTAAAATAGAGAGTTTTTGTGGCTTCCTAAGATTACCATTAAAAATATACGATCATCATATTGTCCGTGTTTTTTGTTTTCCATGATTATCACGATTATGACTTCTGAATGTTTTTGCTTTATTTAGTTAACAAGCAGGAAATAAAACATTCTATGCCAACAAAATAGTTAAAGCAGGTTTAACCTCGACAATATCAATTTTTAATTTTACAATAAAAATTACAAGTTAAATTTGTTATTTAATATGATATTCAATTAGGTTCAGTTTGGTTTATTCAGCTTACATCTACTTAATACTATAGCCATCAATTAAAAAGCAAAAAACTAATATTAAATGTTAAACTTTTAAGTTTTATGCATTTTTATGTATTTTTGGAAATTAATTAATTTTTTCCGGTTGTCGTCTATCGTCATATGTCGCACTCTGTATATCGTTATATGAAAACAAATGTTCATCCGACTAAACTATTTTACTAGATTGGCGCCATATTGGTTACATTATCACAGATTATAAATTCAAATCGAAACGCACTAGATAAATAATTTGTTGTTTAGAATATTTTCGACTGTAAAATTATAAGCAATTGCGTAAGGTCAATGGAAATCCGTCGAATTATATCGACAGTTTCATTATTCTCGATGATTATTTAAACCTGGTTTGACGCTAATTATTTAGTTCCCAACCCATTTTTTTTTGTTATACATATATGCTTGTTCGCTGTGTACTTATTAATTAATATCATATTTTACACGATCGAACAAGCAAAGTGTATTTTCATCTCACCAGTGGAATAATCTGGAAAATTGTAACGCGCGTACTACCTCAAGTTAAAGCAAAATTTCTAGTTTTCGATTTTAATTGTTAGAACTACATCTACGAAAAATGAAAAAATAAACTCATCAATAAAAATTTACTGCAATAAATCTGTGGCTTTTGTTCTTTAGTGAGTAGTTTCAGTTAGTGTGATTTTCTTCTAAAACTACTTGTCAAACACAAATTTCGCAGAGGTAGTGTGTCAAACAACTTCTAGATTGTTTTTCGTGCTCGGTATTGGTTTTTGGCAACAAAAACACAATCACAATTTGCAATGATATATAGTTTTTTCGGAAATGTATATTGCAAATCCTTATAATTTTAATTTAATAAATTTCGTTGTAGAAGAAAATAGGAGAAAAAAAATTGACATTTAGTCATACAAGGTGGTCAAGAAAAGAATGGAAATTAAATCGAAAATACTGATCGACATTAAACTCAAATGACGTATTTTTATATTCAGTTAATGGTACGCGTTCAATTTTAATACTCAAGTAATCGGAAGCAAATTGTTTTAAAATTTTTATGTTTTGTGATAACGTAAAAGCGCCAATAACATTTGTTTGTTTAATTTGCCAAAATATTCAAAAACCGAAATAGGAAATTCTGTTGGGTAATAAATATGACACTATTAGAAAAATAGATCTATTAAATCCACCCAAATCATTAAAGGTTTTGCAAAGGAAAAATTGCCGACTTAACAACATTTTTTTATAATTACTTTTAGTATATACATGGGTACATAATACAGAACAAAATATTCTGCGACGATTCATTATATTCTATTTTAAAGCTATCAGAATGAGAATGACCCCAGATCATTGTAAGAATATGTCAATTGGTTCGAAATATCTCAAAATTTAGTCTACATTAAGGAACGTTTCATTCTCTAAGTAAAGTATATAAGTTCAAGCAATGAATAAGTGTTTCCTGAATTTGTAATTGCGAATTTTTTTGTCTACTTCATTGTTAATTGTCCTGAGGTCTTTCGTTAATAACGTATATGAAATTAATATTCCGTTATGTGCAATTATTAAAGGTAATTGAAAAATTCAACCAACTTGCCATCTACAGACAAAGATTTTCGAGAAAATTAATAATGCAAGATATTATAAGCAGCTTCTCCAAAGGAAGAAGAAGAATATTATAAAATACCATATATTTTTCAAGTGACTACGCTTTATCAATAAATTTAACTGGGTATGGTCCTTCTAAATTTTTAACAGGGGTATTGCCGTTAAACCTATTTTAAATAAATAACTGCTATATATCATTGTACAACTTTGCCAGACCTATAAGAATTCGTCGGTGGCAGGTTAGATATCCTGGCTGATATGCATATACGGTGAGTCATGGTACCAATTTCGTTAGGATCTAGTTTAAAATTCTATTTTATCTTCAGGATCCTGTCTTCAAGAAAAGATTTGGGAAATTTTTTGAAAGACAGGTCTTCCGAACATGTGGCGCAAACCAGAATGTATCCTTAATAACTAATATTAGCGCAAAATTCCTGCAATTAATTAACATTGTTACGAATAAAAAATCACCCGGACAGCGAAGCAGTAATTTAGCAATTTTGTAAGTGAATTACATGAAAGTAATCTAATAAAGGCTTGCAGAGACACACGCAATAATGTTAATTGCAGTTTAAATTAATTAAAAATGTCGCTCCAAGAGAACTATTTTAATTGGAGACAAACATGGGTTATCTGAAGGATAGTTTCAGAGGTAATGCAATTAATTGACTTCTACGGTTGCATAATAATTTCTCGTCTTGGTGTGTTTGTATTAAATTTAAGATTTTTAGTAGCAACATTATATTATATATTTTTTGTGGAGTTGTGGAATCCGCTGTAGTCTTTCACATATTGATGGTTGTTCCTCTATCGTCATACAGCGAGCTGAAAAAAAAAGAAACATAAATTGAAATGCATGTTTATCTCCATAATCACAAATGACATATATGAAACCCTGCTTATTTTGAATTCCTTTAAAAAATGAATTAAGATACGGCTAAAACTATAATTCATCTTTCATTAACGACCAGCGTATTGCGTGTTACGTAACAACTAACTGACAAGGCCGTGTTGCGGCAGACTTTAAGCACTGATGAATTGTAAACTGCAAAAACTTTAGGTCTGAAATTTTAAAGTAGTGGTCGCCAACCTCTTCAATGTGGTGAGCTACTTTGTTAATTTGGAATAAATTTTGAATTTTGAAGCATCTCTGACTTTTGCAGTTTGTATTTTTAAAATTAAAATCGTTGCAAGAGCTACCAGAATTGCCTCCGCGAGCTACCGGTAGCTCGCGATCGACAGTTATAATTAATATATACAATACTTGTCAAACAACTTAGATATAAAGAATCCCGAAAAAGTGCATTTAAAGCAATTTTATCCATATAAAAAAATATATATTAAAAAGTTAGAATTTCACTTTAGCGATTTTTATGGGTCGATCAATCTGTTCGCTCATATATAAATTAAAACATTATATTAAGAAAGCCCGTAAAGATAGGAATATACTATACAAAAATGACCTGAATATATTAGCGAAGCCGACAATGTGTGATATATGATGTGATATATAGCATTAACGCCTATTGTAATAGACCAAATCCTGAAAAACCCCCATCCGTTATCTCCCCGTATATTAAATGTAGCTGAAATAAATTACAGACAAATGTCTGCAATACTGTCTCCTTTGGTACAGTACCCGAAGAAGCTATATTCGCAATTACATATCATTAACAATTAAACAATGACCGCGTATAGACAAATAATAATATATTACGAAAAAAGTTTCATAAGTGACACAAGAGGAATGCAACGGAGCGAGTGCCTAATAGACGAGTGTCTAAAGAAGTTTAGAAAAGTATTGTATACTAAATTTTGTAAACTACGTTCACTGAGTGACGTGTGACGTCAACATCAGGACTGGCAAACGTCAAATCTCATGAGTGTCAGAAATCTGCTGAAAACATCCGATACGATTATGCTATGGGCATTCCTAATCAATGAATAATTACAGTGAGGAGGAGAAAAAATATGTTCTAATTTATTTTCCTGTTTCTGACAAGGAAAGGACAAAGAAGAATGTACTATATATTTAAATAGCTTACCCACATTAAGTGAAGTTATTTGAAACTATTACCATTTTTTCACATAAAACGTCGATGCACGGAATTCACGTGCTTCGTCCAATATTTAAATGTTAAATAAAAACTGGTTCTTAAATTTTGCATTCATTTACTGGTTTGTATCGAGTATTAATTATCGTTTAGTGTGTATGCAAATACCAACGAATGTGACCTGCGAAAGTAAGTTACCGCCGAGGATTACATAAACATTCCACACATTTGAAAGATATTGCCTCGTAAGAGTTGGCTACATTATCTATAATATGTGTGTATTTTGCGCTACGCGTTTGTACCGATGAAAAATTTTTGGGACTACATTTGAACCCGAACTAGCGCGAATAGAACATGTATGCTGGATTTTCCTATTTGTTTTTTTATTCTTAAGGAAGAGTTTTGTTTGGTATTCAACACCGTAGGTGTGATCCTTGATCGCCGAAATTCCAACTAAATTGTTTGGCGTCATTTTTTTTTGTCGGAACGTAAAAGACGTAGAACTAAAAAAATACAATATGTTTGCACTATTTTTTAGTTCCTGCAATTATATAATATCTGTTATGGCATTTCTCGATATATATGAGTACTTCGTATGTTGATACTAAAAATTCTAAACTCCGGACACACTTAAATAAAAAAGAAAAGGCATTTGAATTTAGCGCGTAATATTGTCAGTAATATCTTGTCAAGTGTGTCAAAATGCCAAAAGTAACTAAGCATTTTAATGTTATGACCGAACCTCTTTGGCGTCGTACAAACGCTTGTAAAAAAATTGTTTGCATTACTTTAAATGTGAAAAATATATTATGAATCGTATACCTACTCAAGCTTCCATTTTAACTCCAAACTTTCCGAATCTTGCTGAGAATTTCGCAATCGACTTCAATTCCAATCATTTATATTTGGATATAAAAGGGTTTATAAGACGATGCCGGCGAAAAAGTTGCATTTTGTTTATGTTACGTTTATAATCATCATAAAGCATTTGCATGCCAAATTGTTTTTTTAATGAGAATTTTCGCATACAAATTAAGAGTTTTCATTAATATACTATTTAGAAACAGCCGGAAAACTGCATTATTGTCACTTTTCCTTTTCTTCTGTCTAAGTCTAGTTTTGGTTAGTTTTACGCAACCTTTGCTGGTCTGCGAACTGGTTTGTTAGTTTAAGTATAAGTATATGCGTTTGGCAACGAAACTGATATCTCGGAAACGGTAGTTCCTAGGGGACCTCCATTGTTACAGAAATGATCAGCGTCGAAAAAATTTTTTTTCAATTTTCTCCGTTCTCCTTTTCTCCTTAGAACTGGCATTAATTGGCTATAACCTTTGAATGGTTTGCCATACGTCCTTCAAACTTACCTACTTTTAAGCAATCCACGAGTAGCATAAACCAATAAAAAATGAGCCCGATCAAACCACGGCGTCCATCTTTTTTTTTCTAGATTTTTGACTGTTTTTGCACATTGCTATGAAACACGATAAGTGTCAGAAATTTGAAGCCATCCACTTGAAATTTAACACAGATATAAAGTTTAGCTCCGTAACGAAACTCTATATGCAATCGAAAAAATTCTTAAACCAAAAGATGCGTAGAAAAAACCTTTATTCTTGATGATTTTTTAAAAATTTATGCATCGGTAATTTGCAAAAAACTAAAAATTGTGCTCCCTTTATAATGATTATTGATCATAAGTAGAAGGCTGCGATCCTGTTATCAATTTCTTTCACATGACTATATAGCCCGTACGGACAGCTAAAACTTTTGAATTTAAGGCTTTCACATATTGTACAGGGTGTTCGGGCTATATTTAAAAGTTTTATAGGCGTCTCAAATTTGTATCTGTCGACTTCAATTTTAGCGGAGAAGTAAATGTCCATACCCCCATCTCCACTGTGGAAACTGGGATCAATCAAAATTCGACGAATATATATTTTTTTAATTTTGGATTTTTTTGTGTTATTCTGACTTCCACACAATAATTTTTTTTCGAAAACTATTAATCGGCTCGGCAAAATTCTTTAAACAAGAAACACGGAAGATCCGGTACTATAACTTTTAATTTAATCATTTTTTCGATTACATACAAGGTTGTTCAATAATGGACAAAAAACTAAGAGGCCCTGAAAATTGTTCTTTTCGGGTGTAAATTATTAGCTGTAAATCAAAATTCGTAAAAAATATGGCTAATTGAATCAAACGGTATTATAGGCCACAGCAAGAGCTACAAATTTGTATTTACAGTTTTCGACTATCACATTACACTTCTCCAGATTATGAAAAAGTCCATACGAAAATCAGAATTTTTAGCACTCTATCTAGAAAAGATGACGTCATTTACTATTACGGAGTACTGCATAGTTTCTATTTACCCTATTGAAAAAAGTCATATAGCGGGATACGTGGGAGAACCAGGGCTAAACTTTTACTTCGGGATTTTTTCGATTATGTACATGGTGTGTCGATCATGCGCGAAAAAATCTAAATAATCCTGAAGATTACATTTTTTCTGAGTAAATTATTAGAAGTAAATAAAAAACTATAAAACATGGCATAATTTGGTTTAAACAGTATCGCAAATTGTGTCGAGAGTTTCAGGTGTCGTCTATCACACAGGGTGCCCGAGATATTTGTACAAAATTTTATGTTGATACATTGATATGTTTGCCGTAACTTTGTACGGCGAGACGTGGAAGTCACTTTATACAGAGTACATTCACAACAAAATTAGATCAATTTTGCTCCCTGGTTTTTTGGAGAACGTACTATTGTAATAAGAAATGCAATGTGATTTATGCACAATGGCGCATTTTAGTCAGGTTGCTTGTTAGTTTTGGACACCAAGATACGGAAATCGCTGGATTGGCCTCGACAGCGAAATTGTTGGCTCTAATTACAGTTCCTTAGCAAAGTGACCGTTATTTCTTGAGAACTTTAGGCGTTCGTCAATCGAGTAACGTTAAGGTTTGCCTTTCTTTTATCTCGTTTAAGGGGAAACTATTTGCGTTCTACCTTTTATACACTTAATTGCAAAGTAACTTCCGTCGGTTTACTACAGTTATTGTAGTTGTTAAAACATATTCTTCCGAAGGATAGTTAACATTGTATTTTAGGGTAGTGTCATTATTACTAGTAGTTGCAGTCTGTGTTATGTTAGTGACTAAAAATTTGGTAATCATACTGGGGGGGGTAGTTGTTTTAAATTAAGTACTATATATTTTGTCCAAATGAGTTGTTCAAAATTCTTGAGAAGATAATTTTAGTGCGCTTAATTTTAGGTTTTGTAAAATATTGATTCGGTCAAAAGTAAAATGTAATTTGACGGTCCTTGCGACATGTACTGAAAACCCTTCTTCAATTTGTCTTTGATAAAGGTTTGATTGTAATAAAGCTTTTTTTTGGAAAGCTTTGAATGATATGATACGTATTAAAAACAATAGGGTTGTTGCATAAACATCATTACAGTGACAAAACAAAATATTCTCATGACAATACGTGAATTTTCCAGGTTTTATTTTAATCTCAATACTTAATAGTTCAATAGCTCAATAGTTAAATATATTATTCGGAATGAAGAGAAGGAAAGGAAGGGAGTTGGGGTATAGGATTCTTCAGTTTTCCCAAATTTTTGGAAAAAAATAAACAAATTTCGCTTCGTTTCATTCAGAGTTATTATACCAAGCAGTAATTTAGAAAAGAAGATCCAGATACATCGTCAAAGCAATGCCAATGCCATGGATTGTTAAAATTATGCAACTGTTCATCTGTGATCGGTTTATTTAACTAAACTGAAGAGTTTCATAACTCATTCGAGTTGATTAAGTTTGATTTCCTTTTTAGTTTATTTGCATCAATTTGAGAGCTAGTACTAAAACCTAGTGTCATCACATCCAAGATCACAATTTCACAACTACTGGTATGGATTTATTTTCTGCATGTGTGATGTATTCTTCAAACGGCTTAAGTTCGTAAGTGACTAACTTACGTATGTAAAACGGTATGAAACAAATGCGATTTTACTAGACCGTTGTCGGATGGTGTAAAGAGAGTAATGACGGTATGATTGGAAATAAATGTTAATTTGTTCTTGGTCAACCAATCAAAAAATAAAAATTAATTTAGAAAGTGATTGCCAAAGCACTTAAATATAAGGGAAGATTTTGGTCTCTATTTTAGTCTCAAATCCACTTTAAAAGATTGTTGTCTGCTGCAGTTTTTTATTGTCGTAGTCGAACAATCAATCCGGAAGAGACTGTTCAATCAATATACTCGTATCGAAGCTTTTTTCGACCCTTGGTGTAATATGTCTTGTAAAAAATATCTATTCCCAGGCATGCCCATAAAATAGAAATAATGGGGTATGTCCCGAAACAGCAACATCTTAGCATTATGGTAAATTAATTTATCATCATTTAATAGATTTTTCCGGATTGTTCTATTCTTTAGGGTTTTTAAATTATAACTATAAAGGAGTAGTTGCGGTGGCAAACTCAGTTTTGTATCTAAAAATCAAGAAGTAAAAGTTGCATGTACAGTGTGTCCAATTTTAGTTTTAAATGCATGTAATCTCCGTGATTAACAAAATTACAGCCATGAAGGTTTCGCAATATCGCATTACTTTTTCATGAAAATATAAAATGTTATTGAAGTACCTAACATGAAACGTGACCGATATCTAATATTATTTTCATTATTAATTATGAACTTCCAAAATTTGGGTTATTATTAATCTTCTATAAAAATCACGCTGACTTTGTAGGGTTTATGTTTAAGTTTTTTTTAAATATATAGTTCGAATTTTTCTCTTTTTATCACACGTTTTGTTATCGTGACACTAGCCAACACGCAAATTTCGCCAACCTCCTTATTTTCTATAGCGTAAACTTTCGCTCTAGGCTTTTTGAAAAATTCATAATTTGTTAAACTAGCTTTGTTGGCTGTCTTTTTTCCGGATATCTATGGTAGAAGTTAAACTTTAAGAAAATGTACCATACACCATACATCATACACCATAAATACACCATGACATCATGTTGTTCATAGTTTTCGACTAAATGATTTGCTGCTATAATAAGCCTAAAAAATAAAATTAGAATTAGAAATAATTTGCGAGGATTACAGTGTTTGACATCATGACTTACTATTTAAAAAAATATAATATTCCAACGAACCAAAACGAACGAACCTGAACCGCCGATAGCGATGAAAACGTGATACTGCGGTAAAATTAAATGTGAAAAATAGTATATTAGGCAACAAGTGCGGTAAACGTCATTTGACTAAAGAGTTTATTTGACACGAGCGGAGCGAGCTTTTAATAAACGAGTGAATTAAAAAGCTTACCGAACGTGCTGCATATTATACTTTTTCTACGACCTCTAGTTTTCGAGTACAGTCAGAATTGACAAACGTGAAAATTCAATGCGTGGGAAATATCTCCGAAAATATTCGATTGCTGCCAAATCCGTGCGGTAGAATCCCGGAAATGGCCGAAGTGGCTCAGATTCATGGGAAACGAAACTGACATGGTAAAGTGACGCTTCCCGCACGCTTAATCGGCGGGTAATTAGGTATTTTACAGACGGGAGTAGAAAATAGTATATTATACAACAGGTGCGGTAAACGGCATTTAACTTAAGAGTTCATTCGACACGAGCGGAGCGTAGCGGAGCGAGTTTTTAATAAACGAGTGAATTAAAAAGCTTACCGAACGTGTTGCATATTATACTTTTTCTACGACCTCTAGTTTTTGAGTACATTTTCGCAAAACAACACGAATACATTCACTGACATGACCGTCAGAATTGACAAACGTGAAAATTCAATGGGTGGGAAATATCTCAGAAAACATTCGATTGCTGCCAAATCCGTGTGGTAGTATCTCGGAAATGGCCGAAGTGGCTCAGATTCATGGGAAACGAAACTGACATGGTAAAGTGACGCTTCCCGCACGCTTAATCGGCGGGTAATTAGGTATTTTACAGACGGGAGTAGAAAATAGTATATTATACAACAGGTGCAGTAAACTGCATTTAACTCAAGAGTTCATTCGACACGAGCGGAGCGTAGCGGAGCGAGTTTTTAATAAACGAGTGAATTAAAAAGCTTACCGAACGTGTTGCATATTATACTTTTTCTACGACCTCTAGTTTTTGAGTACATTTTCGCAAAACTACACGAATACATTCACTGACATGACCGTCAGAATTGACAAACGCGAAAATTCAAAGCGTGGGAAATATCTTCGAGACTTATCAAACTTGAGTCAGTAAACTAACGAGACCAACTGAAAAAATCATTTTGTCGTTCATTCATTTATGGATTGAATTGAATACATATGTAAATATTTCTAAAATTTAATGTCTCGATGCCCGTCTAATAATAAACCGGTTTGTCATATTTTCGCCATCAAACGCCTAGCAAAACATTAATCATATACTTAGTTACTATTTTAATCTACTTTGAATATTCCTTAATTACACATGCAAGTGTTGATTTCTGAAAATCGTTGAAATAATTATTTCCTTAAATGTAAATTGCAATCTAGCATACATACATATACACAACATACAGCGTATTCTAACAGCAAATAATGTTATATTAAAACTGTAACTATGAAAAAAATTATAAATTTGGGATTAATATCAACGTAGTTCGGCATCTATATAGGAAGTTTTGCACAACATATACTTTATAGGGTTTATATTTTCGTATTTTTTTCAATATAGTTCGAACCCGCGATTTAGTTGCAACCAGTTTTGCCTGTTTTTCTACAAGAAATTTGAAGCGTAATCTTAACACTAGGCAACGCGTCAGCTTAATTTTTTATTTAAAATTAATTAATTTAGTTTAAAACCAACTTCCTTTTTTTCTTTACTTAAAACTTTTGTCCCAGTCTTTTTGAAAAAAACGAAATTTATTTAATCATCTTGAATGCAAATTTTCAATTCTGGTTTCAGAAGGCAGAATTATTAGGAAAATAATCTTGATCTTGATAATTATTAATGCAGCAAAATGCAATAATTAAACTAAAATTAAAAAAGCCAACAATTTTTTTTATTCGCATTAAAAATTAGGTAGGTAGGTATAAGTGTACGTTTCCTCATCGAATATTTTTTTGATAAGCTTGCTTTCGCCAATCCAAGCATCGTCAGTCATAGCCGATAAATCCGGGCCATTTTTAATTGGGAATATAACCAAATCTAGGTTTCATATAAATTTCATGTAAGAGCGTTGAAAGGAATGTCAAGTACAGAATGGACACCTTGTTATGCACTAGGTAAATTTATGCAAGCAGGTAGACACCGGCCTTGAATATTTAAACATACTGATTAGGAACGAAATTTTTGCGGATTGCAATTAAAAAAATATCTGTCTATTTTTTTGGGAACGTGGTAAACTTTCCAGAACCAGAAACGGGTAACCAGAAAAATTGAAATAATTTTAGGCGATTATATCTTAGGAAGAAGTTAATTTTTTGTAACAAAATTTATTCGGAACCATGGTTAAAATAGTAAAAGTTTGTTTCCAACCTGTCACTTTTTGCGTGGTATTCCAATAAAATTTACATTTTACACAGGTTACACAAAGTGATAATATCTAACGGTTAAAATTAAATTGAACCATAAATTTTTGAACTTGATGAGCATTTATACCATCAATTAGATATGTGAAAATAATTCGCATTGAATTTTTACCTTGTTATAACTTGAAAGTAGCTAACTGCGTTTTGCGTTTATAATTTTTTTTTATTTGGTGCTATTTCGGTAACAAATATAGGTTTTTTTTATAGGTTTAGTGAAAAATTTTATTTTTTGAAAAAGCGAACAAGGGACATAATAACTAAAAAATTATCAAGATTTCATTATAATCCCAATTTTGTAGATATCCCCTCTTTTTGTTGCCCTCTTTTATTCGAAAAACTTGTAAAAATCTAACTTATTCTGTAGGTATAATAATAATAATGTAATGTATGTAATAATAATAATGTAAACAACTCCTAAGGCACAAGTTAAGACGGTAAATTTATTAAGGTAGTTGTTCATTCATTCTTTCAATTTTTGGCACTGCTACTAAGGCAGTTGGTAAGCATTTTATGTAAGGTGTCCGTACACCAATATCCATTTGCTTTAACTGGAATCGGAACCCACAAGTGTGTGCAGTGGCAAAATTCGCGTCATCATCGCTAAGCCACCAAATTTACTTATTAGAAACGCGACATGTCAATAAAAGACGTTTCCAAAACAAAGATAATCTTTCGACTTACTTATTATTGTAACTTTATCCAATTCTCGTTGTTTTTGTGATCTCTTTAGAAGTAATTAGTATTAGCTGTTGATTGAAGCGGACGGATTCGCCAGAGCGACATGACATTTTCATATTATCATGTTGTAAAATTTGATGATAACCTTTAAAGTGGTGGAGTGTTTCATTTGTAACAGAAACCGAAGATAACAGCTAATGTTGACCAAGGTTATATGTATACAGTGTTTCGAAAAATCTGGAGATTGAACTTACAGTATTAAGTTAAAGTAAAAAATATTCCGGGCTATCCAGATTTTCTCTCAAAAATTGCTTATTTTGGGTTTGGGGTGTTAGTGTTTTCTAAATCCTCAGTAGAAATGTATCGAGTGACTAACTTAGAATGACTCCCGGGCATATCTCTGGAAGGAATAGCCGTATGGGTCACTCAAAAGAAAATAGAAAATAATCAAATAGCATTTTTACAAAATTGTCCCTATGGAAGAGACGCTAATTGTAACGTTCTATGGGTTTTCAGACCATTTAGATACATGAGGTACAATTTTATTCAATTTTGTTGCCCTCTGTTTGCTTACGTCATTTACCGATATGTTGTTGTTACTGAAATTATTTAAACATTATTATTTATTGATCAAACAATATCTTATTTTTATTGAAAAAATATCTAAAAAAGAGCGTATAAACTTAGAATCCGACAATATTTAACTCTTTCTGAAATTTTAACAAAAAAAAATATTCGTTTGATAATAGTATAGACCCTTCGTTTTTTTTATTAGTTGTATTAATAGGTAAATACTGACTTATTTAACATTAACACGGCATATAATTTAATTTTAAATTTACATGAAGAAATAAAAAAAAACTTGAATATGGGTCCGAAAAATTTCAAGATACAGGGTGTCAAACGTTTAAAGAAATGGGTTTTTAATAAATATATTAAATATCCGTTGACTGATTTGGTTCAAATTTGGTAATATTGTTTGTCATGGTTTTTTAACATTTTTTTCTTCGTTTTCTAGAAAAAAAACATTTTGCTAATTGCCTACACACAAAATTACACTACGCATGAAACTGCCAAATTTCTAGGAATATGGATAACGGTTAATAGAGATATTCATAAAAAACCGACGAGAACTTGTTGTCAATTGGTTTCTATTTTTTTATCGACAACTAAGCAAGATTTTTTTATTAAATTTGAGACATTGTATATTGAAAAGTATTTATTTATTGCCGGACCCATGTTTATATGAAAAAAATTTCATGTACAATCATCCCTTAAACGTTACTTCCGGGCACCCTGTATATTTACCATTTTTACCATATTGAAAAATTTATGGTACGTATTACACACATACAAGATTGCCACCGTCAAAAATAGTCAAGAGATATCACTACTTAGTCGAAAGAAGGATAAAATATTGAAACGATCTCACTCTAAATCAAATTTTCCTCAAAAAATTCAGTTTGGCTGGCTTAACCGCAACTATCTCGGCCGAATAGAAGGAGTTCAGTGCAAAAAAGTAGTTCAGGCTTACAAAATTCTCAACGTTTTTACGTTACGTTGTACACCCAGGAATTGTAAGTCAAAATGTATATGATATTTACATTTTCGTCGTATGTATATAGCAACTAAATACTTAGGGACCTTTCATATGCTGAACCCAACACCCAACATCAAAAAATGTTGAGGATGGATATTCATTATGCTCGTACGCGATCATTTCGAAGCTTGCCTTCCACCATTTTACTTTCAGTTAATAACCTTGGTGCTTTTAACACTCAACAAGTTGTTTTTATTCAACAATTTCAATGGATGAAATATTTTATTTATAGGGTTATGTAATATAAACGCGGTTCTTTCTGAAAAACAAATTAACGCTGTGAAATCCCGAAGAACTATTTTAAGAGAAACGTACGCCAACTCCTATTCATTGATGAGCGTACTCAAGATATTTCAAATTAGTTGTTTCTTTAACCTTTGCACGCTATACCAGTAATACTCATAACAAATTGTGTTTGCTTGGATTTTATTGCCCGAAGCTTGAATGGTTGAGATTAAAGGTTAATAATGCCGTGTGTACATCTTTTATAAAAATTGTTTACTAGATATATTTAATAAATTAAAATTATGTATTATTTTCCACTAATGAGTGATGAACTGTCATATAAATTTCAAAATGCACACATAAAGTCAACAACCATAAATTTTACCATATAACGCAATAGCCAATTAAATTTGTTTATGTTTTGACTTGAGCGGTCACGCAAAACTCAAAAAAAGTGTAATAATTATACTGAAAACCAGGGTCGAAATAAAACATTAGAAAATTATGCCTCATTCGAAAAGATCTAAACGAGGTTTAATGAATGATTTTCCCTCCACAATAATGAACATTTTACCAATTTTTGTTTGGGAGCGGTCAGATGTTTTTGGTAGATTTAAAACGGTAGTATTTTGATGTTTTTCTGTTCTGTTGGCCACGTCACACGTCATTCAGTGAATTTATTTATGCTGTTCATTCACCCAGAAACTAATAAATTTAAAAATAAACAGGATAGTATGCAACAAGATTATTAGCTTCTGCGGACACTCGTTTATTATTCTTCCGCTCGTGACTAAAGTTTTGTGTGTAAAATTTGTTGCATTGCACAGTTGGGCTTTTGGTTAGTTGGGAGTTGATTTTGGTGTTTTGGTAAATTGGTAAAATGTTCCGTATATGCATTGAAAACCAAAAGTGTATTTTTTCAAGAGATCGCATTCACATTTACATTTATAAGATAATATATTTTAATATAGAGAGAAATTACTATGTATCAAAGCTATTTTGATACCGCACATTAACAATTAGGAAGTCATTTTATTAATTTTAGGGGATTGATAGAACTCACTAACTTTCTCAAAATTTTAATCATTTGTCTAAGTAAATTAGAATTTATTTATGGAATGATTTCTTTTGGGAAAGACAGACAGAGAGACAGAAAGAATATTAAAATTTCCATGGGATGTACCAAGTTAAAACTCAAGACATTAGTATCTAGCAAATACTAGTTCCTGATATACCCGATATACCAATACAATAAAGTCAGGATATTAAATAAGTTATTTTTGAAGTTCTCGCAGTTTTACAAATGTCCAGTCTCTGTCTACTTGTCTACAAAGTTACAGCCAACTAGAAGTAACGTTATAATTGTTACGGAGAATGAGTTATATGAACAGCTAAGATGTCCTATTTAATATTTCTGCATAGAGACGTGTTATTTAACAGAATTTCCAAGCAGTTAGTAACCTTGCGAACTTTGTAGAACTAGGCATTTATAATGAGAATTCGAAGAACATCTCTTTTTTCAACCTTTTTTATTATAGGAAAAGTATTAGTTTGACATTTTCATATATGGTAACAGCTCATTAAAGCTTATTAAAGCAATTTAAATGTAACTATGTTATTCAAAGATTCTACAAACCCAATTCAAATATTAGATTTTCATTGATATGCCGTTGCTTTCAAGTACGAAATTTGGCGTGCGAAGCAAGTAGCAAAAAATAAACGCACTTTCCAAGTACCCATTGCCGCGAATACAGTGTATTCAAAGTTTATAATTACCAGCAGTATTCGAGGTAAAAATAATTAACTTTAATGGATACAACCATAACACTTGCCGCTATAAACGCGTGCAAGCCAAACATTTCCTATACCAGGGCGTTTTCTTTCTAGCGAGATTTATGACTTTTATGCTAATAATTTTAGTTGACAGGTACAATACAAATCTCAAATATAGCAGTGAATCCATTTTATTTTATTAGTATCAATGAGTCTTTAGAAAACTTATTATCAACAAAGTAAAACCCTAATAGGGCATGTATCTCTACATAACATTTTCTTTATTTTGTTCCTCGCAACTGGTTTTTTGTCTTAAATCTGGAGATTCGTAAATTCTTACTGTACGTTTATTACAAAACATAAGTGATAAATTGAATAGAATTTATTGTTATGTTTTATTAGTTGAATATTAATCGATATTTTTTATTTATTTCGTTAATAAGAACCAATGTGTTTTACGCATGTGTGATATGATGAATAAATATATAAATAAATATACAAAGTTGCTACGAGGTGTGCTTTTTTTCTTATACTTACGCACTTATGCATAAGCAATTTTAATCCATAGAGCTTCTAAATAATATTGCCAAAATATTTTTTAATAAATAAAGAAAGCTACGTTGTAGTTTATTTGTATTGTAATTTTAACGACTGTGTTTTAGAATGCACAATCTAAACGTCATAAAAAACAACCATATTTTTATTAGGCAAGGTTGTACATTCAATTTTCATTCTGGCGTCGACCTTTTTGCACCGGATTGAAAAAGACCCCATCGGTTTATACACTGCGGCTTCCTTTGATCTTAAATGATAAAAGCATTGATAACTTTTTTTGCTTATTTGTTGTTATTCATGTTGAGAAGCGAGACATTCTTAATTGGATTATCCTATGGCACTTATAGGCATAATAGTAACGATAATAATCACAAATGTGTGGCATATACTTTCCCCCTAATGGTCATATTATAATTAACATGAAAATAGTGGACACACCTGTGAATTAGCATCCGAATTTTGTAACACACACGTTTGAAGTTTTTATCCACCACTGCACAAGTATAGTAAATCGCAATTAGCCTATTTAAACATTTATTTCGTTCGCAGATTACAAGGTACCTAGAACAATTTATTTAATTCTTCAAATGGAAGTCGAATGGACTGGTCGACTAGCGGCTATGTCTAAATTACGTGCACATACTCGCAATAACACGCCTGGCATACCGATTATCTGATGGGGACCGCAGAAATCACTGCGCACAAATTAATGACTCTAAATTATTCGCAGCAAATATTATAAATGGCTAATCTGCGAGTTCGTCTCTGTCATACTGATGTTTTTCTTATTTATAATAAATGCCATGCTTAACGGAATCTTCTCGGCGGGGTTCTTCCAAAAAAAATGCTGATAGTAAAGTAAAGACGTAAAATACAATAAATTATCCAGAACTTAGATCGAATAGGCGTTGTCTTCAACTTGGATATGCTACTGTTGGATCCAAAACGAATTGCAACTTCGCATCTAGTGAGATTGTATGTCGGTGGGGGGTTGGGGGGACCCTTAAGAGGAACTTAAGAGAAAACAAGATCCATACCTAACCACCTAACCACCAGAAACACGTTCTAGTCTGTATTTAGAATTCTTCAAAATGTTAAAAAAATATTTATTATTATACGACAAACAATGAAATTATTAACTGTTCATGGCGTTAGTAATTCGAAATAAATATGTGTTATAATATAATCTTCCTCTTTAATAATACATGGGACGCTTGAGGAGGATATCAAGTACTTCAATAACAACAAATTGAAAATTACTTCTTAGTTCGCCTCGATATTTTCAATAAAGACATTAATTTTATGAAATAGAGGAAAATAAAAGCTGAGTGGTTGTTATTGCGGCCTACCTTTACGAAGCGCGTTGTGAGGTAACAGGCAACATAAGTCATAATATCGATCCATAAGGTCTTAATAATATGTACTTATCGGGTTTACTATTTTCGATTGGAAAAGCACAAGTGGACGTTACATCGGACAGACATGACGAATTATTTAGGAGCACACTCGTTCAGATAACTAGCAACCGAAAGGAAATTGTAATACGACCAAAAATGTAGTGCATTTATTGCTTTGGCGTTTTAAGTATATTACAGTAACTTAACCGTAGACCTTTCCAGGACCGCGGTAAAACCAATCCCAACAGATGTTTATTCTGCATTAAATATGTCTTGCCTGAGATGGGCCGTAACGAATATTTGTAGACACTTGAAATTTTTATTTGAAACGGAAATGAACCGTTTTGAATTTGATTAAGCATTGAGGCTGCGGAGTATTTTCGAATACGTAGAAGGATTTTTGCGGTTTCAAATTGAATTTAGTTAGCTGTTTGAGATGTAATCAAAACCTCCTAAATCTAATATTCAAAAGGCTGAACGCATTGCCCTAAAATCTTTAAAATCTAATCCCGACATCGTAATCCTAACAGCAGATAAAGGAAATTCTACGGTGGTATTGAACACAAATGAATATCAGGAAAAGATTCAAGATATTACATACGGATCATATCGTCAACTGAAAAAAAATCCTACGTCATCTATGGAACTCAGACTTAAATTAAGGCTTCTTCTCTATCAGACTCCGTGAAAAAATCTGTCGCCCCAGACGACTCTGAAATTCCTCGTCTCTACGGACCCCCAAAGATTCACAAACCAAAATTACGCCTTCGACCTATCGTCAGCACCATTGGTTCTCCCACATATTCTCTAGCAAAATGTCTAGCTTCCTTATTTAAACCCTTCGGGTGATTGTGTTTTCAGAAAGCTTACGCACACAGAATGATACCTTAATGCATTGTCACATCACCATCCGGTCCAAAAATGATTGGTTATCAACTCTCTTGTTTACAGAGACATAAAACTATCTCAGCTCGAGTCACTGAACTCAGAATTAAAACGCCTTACCTCTGCTCTTCTCTCTAATCATTTCCACATTAAAAATATTAAATCATAACCTTCCAATAACAACAAAGCCGAAAGCAATCCCACACTTTCTACTGTTGTCCTTTCTTACAAACATCAATGACCACATTTCAAACGTTTTAAAGAAATATAACTAACCAACCAAGAAATATAACTAACCAAAAATCTCTCAACATCTTCGATCCATCAAAGACAAAATTCTATTTGAGTTTACAACGAATACATTTAAGAGACCGGACGAAAATATCAACTAGGCTCAACGAACATCAAAGAGCCTTAAGACTAAGACCCGTCAGCAGTTGCCGAACACAATCACGAAACCGGATACTAAATTTTATTTGAGAAAACTAAAATTTTTGCATGTAATCAATTCTTCTACCAACGAAAAATTCGAGTCTATAGAGATCTATATGCAACCTAACAATCTTAACCGCGACTCGGGTATGGGACTCAGTTATCCGACACGTTGTTTATGCCCGTCATTTAGCTCCGCCCTTTCAAACAATATATAAGCAGGTACAGAGTAAAATGCGAGCCAGTTTCAGTCAAGCTCTGAAGAAGCCAACAGGATGATTGGCGAAACGTCAGGAATTTCGAGTCAGGAGGAATCCAAAAGTATTAAGTAGCCTGTGGAAGTTTCTTTCAATAAAAAATTATATCCCGCTTGTTAGTGTCGGTAGATAAATTCCTTGGACGGTCTTGGAATGGTTACCGGTAAGGGTCTTCTCGGCTGGGTGTTCCCACTGTTTATTACCCCGGTGTCGGAGTAATAAACAGTGGGCAAAGTTAATCACTGGATCAGTTGTAAAGGCGCTATATTTGTGGACTAGGTATACTATTAGGTGCCCATATAGTGGGTAATTGAAAAATGTCCGCAACATGCCTTGCACTGTGAGGTTTACAGAAATCATGTTCGTTACAGTCTAGCGCATACATGATTTAAATAAGAATACGTGTTTTACTCAGTTGGCAATACCAGAAGTAACAAATAAAATCCCCGGTCCCCTTGTCTCCAGAGATATCGCGTTCCTTCATAAAAAAATTAATTACAAAGCGTTTTCGGTTTTTAAAGGAACTTTTATGATATGCATGTTACATTTATACAACTTGTTCATTTTTTATTGTACAGGAATGAGCTTCCATAAAAGCTTATCTTAAATACCAAATGTATCTATAGCAGGCAGGATTTGTTCGCGGTCGAGGCCCACAGAGAAAATATTAAATCTTCTGTTTAATAATAAATAAATGAATGCATGCCGCATTACGGTTGACGGAGTAAAGAACCTTCGCTACACGGATGATTAACTACGTCCTTTTAACTACCAACCAAGAGGTCTTGCGAAAACTATAAGTGGAAAGCAATAACCTGGGCTTAGATACCAACTACTCAAAAACCAAAGAGATGATTGTCGATAGCGATCAGAAGAATCAACCAAATACGAAAGTCCTAGCCAACAGATCCATCTGGAAGCATGGATTTCGAACGAGAACAGTTGTTCACAGAAATATTAATCGTAGATATGAAAACGCCAAAAATTGTACAAAAAAATGGCGAGACAGTGCTATCACATTGAAGATAAAAAATGCTTAAGATATTGATATTCGAGCAATGGTTAAACGTGCAATTAAATGAGTTTCAATTTCTTATCACGACTCCGCTGCTGAGAGGAAAACGAATAAAAAGAAGAAAGTTTAAAAGTTTAAATTTCAGCCACCTTAATAATGAATATAAAAAAAAGCAGTCTTACCAAACTAGATCAATCTCACTTGTAGATTTCAAAAATTTTCTCACAAAATGATTTAGTATAACATCTTTAAATTACTAAAATCATTCCAAATGTTTATTGTAGACTTGGCAAACCTTGGTTGAAACTGTTGTTTATGTTGGTTCCCTTCAATTAATAGACGGCTTTTAAATAGACTCACGAGTTTATTTTGCACGAGCGGAGCGCAGCGTAGCGGGTGTTTAATAAACGAGTGACTTAAAAAGTTTACCGGGCGTTTTGGTTACATTTTAGCCAAACAACACGAATACATTCACTGACTTGACAGTCAGAATTGGCAAACGTGAAAATTCAAGGCTCCTAAAACATTCGATTGCTGCCAAATCCGTGCGGTAAAATCCCGAAAATGTCCGAAGTGGCTCGGATCCGTGGGAAACGAAACTGACGTGGTAAAGTGACGCTTCCCGCACGCTACATGGGTGTGTAATTAGGTATTTTACAGACGGGAATAGAAAAAGTTATTTTGAAGTCGAAGATACGTACAAGGTGAGGTAAGGTGATCCATTTACTTTTCTCACAATCTGGAATGGTTATCAAAAAAAATTTAAAATCAAAAGTACTTTGCATTTAAGGGAACTTTAGATGATTTCATTTTGGATTATACAGGGTGTCCCAATTCTTCGGTATGGATATCAACTTTAGATATTTTATATTAACTTTCAGCAGACCGACCTATTTAATTTTGGCACGGCTTGGGAAATATGTAAGGTTATTTGGCTTATTACTGAATAATCAGCTTTTTAAGAAAAGCAAGTAAAATAGATATTAGGCTAACTAGTAATATTTTCAAAAGGTACATATACAAACAAGTATGCGCATATATATACACTATTACAGCTTTTGAGAAGAGTTTAGGTGAGACACCTGGTACTTATTTGCAAATTAGGTTATTTGCTGTAGGAACTAAGGCAATGGAACCTTTCAAGTACCTCGGTGTATCTCAATTACCAACCACCAACTACCCTATTTATGGTTTAAAATATAACTTGATATAGTTTGGATATTTCGTAATTGGCAACGTAAAGGCAACGTTTGAAGTTAGCAATATGTTTTTAATATTTGTAAAGGTCTAATTTATATGTTACAATGGATTTGACATACATCACAATTTTCCTTACACGTAACTTTTACAATTCGAGATAAACGAATTATAATACTGTTGCATGGCGCTTTCAACAATGTATTAAGTGACTCATGCCGACTGTGTAATCGTGCGCGAGTAATACGATACCAACCCGATGGCGCTTGGCTTAAAACTCGGCGTGTTTATTAATAATTAATAACACTATTAACGAAATTCAAAACCATTTTGTGGGTGATTTCTCAGTGACACGATAATGAGCAAACAGTCTTCTTAGTTTTCCACTGCGCACAATGCCTGCTTAATAATTAGACCTCGTAGCTCTATAATTCTTTAAAATAATTAAGTTATTAAGCAATTTGCATACGAGAATCAGGTTCGGACATTTTAGTGGATGAAGGTCGTTGAGTGTTGTTTCTTTATAAGAATTAATCACCACCTGAAAAAATATTGGTTATGCAGAGAGCACATAAAGGAGGAAAAAAAGTGGTTTAATTTCACTGTTTTCTATTCTGTTTAGTTTTACGATACGATACGATATTTTGAAAAAAATTGGAAAAACCATCATTTGCGGTTTCCAATTACATTTTTGCAAGTATTTCGCGCACTACATATGATTGTCAAAACCGTAAGTACTACAGTTTCCCGTGTTCCCAGGATCAAGAATTTTTTCTATATAGTAAATATTTTCGTGAAATTTTTGTCTTTAACTCAAATTATTATTCTCTGATTTTCATATCTTAGATTACTCTACATAATTAACAAAACTACAGTTGTTTTAATGTAATAAACAACCATTGCAATAAAGAATATATTGGAAACTTCTACCAACATAAGCTGTTAAGATTAATTTTAGGCCTTAAGTGGTATAGGCTATTTTTAATGAATTTATATGAAATAATAACTCTGTAATAAATTCATCATATGAGTTTCCTAACTTACGCTGCGCTAATTATTATGGTGACTTTATATATTGATACCTTGAAGTAACTAGGATGATAGGGTCACTTCGCGCAAAACTTGAACAAAACTGAACATTTATTTTGTCAAAAATAACAATTAAAATCACATATAAAATTTAATAAAATACAAGTGATACAAATTACGAATTTTTTTAGGTCGATTATTAATGTTTTTGCATCCGCATCGTCTGACCGCGTTTTCTTCTGCTCCACTGCACACTGCCCTCTATCGTGTCTTCTCGATATGAGTATTGAATGTTTTTATGTCGCAGACAGAGACGGAGAAAGCGCATGCTGATCGCTCGTTCCAAAGGACTTTATGGCCAGAAAGAGATTCAAATGCACAGAATGGTGATACCTGAACGTTTGCGTCAGTAACTTCGTTGGTTACATTGACAGCAATTATCCTTTTGAATGGACTTTCCTTTTTTGCACCATTCTTTGATGTTCCAGTTACATCTGCACATCCGAGGAGTAGTGTGCAGTTTCTTCTCAGTCAGAGAAAACGTGATGCTGCCAAGATTTTAACCTCGGAAGTTGATATTTTGCTTATTGATTGTTTTATATAATTGGATAAAAAGAAAATATGGATGCAGAATATTTTAATAATGTAATCCTGAATAATATGTGCAAAATGGTGGTCATGGATATTCAATATATGCGTACCGAACATAGAACATCAGTTAAATTTAAGGTTTTGTGATTACATTTATGTGGGAGGTAACTAACATTAACGTTTAATGATAATGATAGTTTTGTTGCAATAAATCAGGTTTCAATGAGCCGATGTATAAAAGAGATAATCAATGCTTTGAGTAGAGCAGACATTTTTATGACCAGTCGATATCCTATTCAAATTTTTCAGGCATTACTTCCAGGTACGTTAGGACAATTATTACAATATATTTTGTTTGTTGGTTTCTGTAAAAACAAGGAAAATTGACCACACCAAAATGTAACTGTCACTATTTGGTTCTTTATATGGGTTTTAAATTAACTTACTTCCCTGGGTACCTTCCCGGGAATGCTCCCTTCACCGACATTCAGGGATAGCGTCGCCTATTTGTTGCTCCCGGGTTTGCTCCCGGTCATCCATCACAACAGTTCTTCGAACTGCAACATATTTGTTTTCTGAGCGACAATAATGTTTGCGATTTTCTTGAAAGGGTCTTCTCGATGAAGCATCCGCGTTGCTGAGATGTAGTTAAGCCACTTGAGCAATTTTATTTGGAGTTTCCCGTATACTTGCTGTTCGACGCTCACTCACATCGATCATTTCGGGCGGCTCCGCCTTGTCGCAATGACTTTCAGTAGGGCACATTAGTCTGCCGCACCATCAACACTGTATACGTTTCTCCTTTCATCGACATATTCTTTGTCGTCATTCGGGTCAGCATCGCACATTCCGCATATACTTAAAATAAACCTCTGGCTAAAAATGAGTGGACAGCAAGATGTGCAAGACGAACTAACTGAGCATTTCTAGCTTCAAAGGGTCCTTCAGAATTTAATTAGATTTCTTTCATACGCCAATTGCATCTTATTTCTTATTTTTTAATCAGCATTCCTCGGCAGTCTAGTCATTCAGTCGGAAATAAAGACTAAAAGATGTTTTATCGCCGCACAAAACACAGTTAACGCAGTAGCTTTTTTTACTGGGATCATGTGTTGTTGTGTTGTTGCTTGTCCAATTCCGTTGCCCCAAGTCACCATCTTTCAATTTATCAAACTCAAATTAT
The DNA here is from genome assembly GCF_029955315.1 of Cylas formicarius. NCBI lineage: Eukaryota > Metazoa > Arthropoda > Insecta > Coleoptera > Brentidae > Cylas > Cylas formicarius. Next base: position 5,442,711 of record NW_026844347.1, read on the forward strand.
ATGGTAACTGTAACTCTCATCCACAAATCAGGTCATACCTAGATACTAATTGTTACGTTTTTAAATCAGTGACTCATTTATCACTTCGAATACAATTTAAATAGCACTGCACATTTATTTCCTCCGAAATAAAAGTCACTACGAGCTGAAACTGCACACGACTATTCACCACGCACACGCTCTACTTTTAATTCATATAACATCTATTACTTATACCGATCGATTATTTATGATTTCGTCGCCAAATCACTTTCGTGTCCTCCACTCTACACTGCCGTCTGTCTAGTATGTAGATTTTATAGATCATCGCGCCATCTCGCGTTGAGAATATTCCGTAGTCGGGTATTCACAATATTCTATATTTGTAAATAAACGTTTCTCTATTTTTTGCGCTTAATTAATCCAAAGACAAAGTATCTAAATATCGTTACTCATTGAAAAGTATTGTCAGTGCTTAAATTTTCTCATGATTTATGAAAAATGTTTAATTTCATTATTTCAGATATTACACGATAGGGATTAGCCTCAACTTCTAATAACAAGTTTAATTTTGTGTTCTCATTAGTTTTTGGACTAAAGTCTGTTCATAGATATAAGAAAGTGACCAATTGCTTTTGAATGGGATTATCCAAGGGTGGTCATTAACATACAATGCAACAAGATTATTACCTAAAGTTTTGGAATTTAAATTCAGGTAAATTTGTGGTCCGTAATAGAAAATAATTTTATACCTACCTGTGTTTCATATTCTTTGGTTTGGTATACTGCTTGGTTTAAGTTTATTAGTAATCATTCTTCTTTCGTGTGTAATACAGCGGGTGTCGAATCGTGTGCGAATTATGCAAAATATGTGCGAGTCTAGTGTATTTCAGGAGATGCTCCCGCTCAAATGTAGAAAACACTATTCTATTGAGACGAAGGAAGTTATAAACAATGTTTATTTGACTCTCATTGAACATGGTGCCAGCAAGCTAGCTTCTTTAGAAGAAACGGCCACATTGACGAAAATTCCAACATCAACTGTATGGAAAATTGTGAATAATCTCATTTCAGCGAGGAAAAAAAGAAGCGATGCTGACATTTTCTCGAGTATAGATGAAAGTGATCAAGATATAATACGGCATACAATTTACCAGTTATACGAGGAACAAAGCGCGCCTACATTAGATATCTTAATTAGGAGGCTTGAAAAAGATGAAACCGGTGTTAAATGTGGCAGAACTACCTTATGGAAATGTTGGATTCCAAATAGACTTTCTCTGTCTGCAAAAAATATTAAAGATTCTTCTCTGGATTACCATGAAGACACCACCGCTGATTTATTTGAAAGTTGGTTTAAAAACAAACTAGTTCCAAACATTGCTCCTAATAGCTTCATTGTAATGGACAATGCAAATTATCACGGTAGACAGTTGATTAAAACCCCTTCCTCATGTGACACAAAAGCCATAATCCAAAACCTACAAAATTAATATGTCTGTGATAATTTGTAATTTTATTTTAGATTTAAACATAAATACATACATAAGTAAATAAATATTGTTTAGTATCTTTCCTAACAAAACCCAAATAATTAAATTCTAAGCAAAGTACGAACCTGTTCGGCCATATTTCATTCTTACAGCTTGGCCGGGTCTTTCTTTAATTCGTATCAGTTAGTCGCTTTCTTATATCCATGAGCAGACTTTTCTTTCTTTCTTTCCATACATTTTATTTTAATTTTAATCACTGTGGATCATGTAACTTCTTTTCGAATTCTCGTTTTGTCTCCATATCCAATAAAAATAAAATTTTAATTCTCTTTCATCTCTTTCATCATGCCTTACTGACAAAAATGTAATTGTGAGAATTTAAGAACTTTGTTGGTACTAGCTGCTTACCTCTTCATTTCAAAATTACATTTCTACTTTTTGGCTCCTAAAAAGGAAGCTATAAGTATGGGGTATGCTAAAACGGTGTTCCATTTAAAAAAAGGAGCTTAATATTGACCTCTACTTTTTGACCCACTATCGACTACTCTTTACTGCAAGAAATTTGCATCTTTATGAAGTCCAATACCTGATTTTCAAATAAATTTCTTACATATTTTAGGCGTTCACTATGTAATATATCTGTGAACAAGACATTATTCAGAATTATTTCCACAGGACATCTGGAGAAATGCCGAATTACGGGAGGGTAAAAAGGCACAAAAAAATTTCATTGTTATTGACTCAGAAATTCGCGTTGTAATTCAGGTTTCTAAAATTATCAGTAAAGGCGACAAATGAAATGTGATTTTAAGCGCGAACCTGAATAACTCTGACAGCTAATTAATCTTCCATGAACCCTTAATTAGTGGTGGTTTCCATATAAATTCATTGGTAATAATTGACAATAATGAATTAATAACATATTATGAAATTAGGAATTCTTGCGACTCAACACTTTGCTTGAATTCATATAAAAACTGTATTGATTTAAAATTTAAACTATTGTTATATATATGGTTTTCTCTTTTATCGTGGAATAAACTATTTTATAGGCCGCACCAAAGCAGGATATATTTGTAGTAAATATTGTAAAATTTTATCTTCTAACTTCCAAAATATTGGCTACATACGCCAAATATCTACCCAGTTTAGTGTGTTGTACTTCTTAATCACTATTCGATAATAATAATCCCAAAATAAATAGTATTGCATCTACAGATTTTATCGTAAAACACAATGGACGTAGGATGGTTGAATTATATCCAACCTTTCCCAATAGTGTAAGCGTTGAACCTCCGCAAAATATTTTTCTTACTTTTGATCGCGAACTCTTTTTGCCTTGGGTAACTGTAAATTACAAAAGAATCGCAGCAGTAGATCCGCATGCCATATTAATATTGTATATGTCAGTGGCGCGCCACCTTATTCTATTTTCATTATTTTATTATTACGCGATACGCGATACTTTGTTTAGTTAAACAGCGAGGAGCATTTTGTTGATGTATTTTTTTTCGACTCTCAAAAACTCTGAATGATAGAGCATCGTTTTGCAAATTCAACTGGAAATTAAAATACGTCAACAGTATCTGGTCCTTTTGAACTTCAGTCACTCTTTTTCTAATGGATGCTTTATTTAATTTTGTGTTTTTAAATTGAAATAATCAATTCTTTTAACTTCATATTCTTGATATTCTTAAAACTCCTAAATTTAAAAAAAGTAGGTTTTATTGTACAGAAGAATGTAGCGAGAGCACTTTCTGTACAGCGTGGCCTGGTTAAGAGGGCCCTATACCTTATCTCGAAACCTATGGGGTTGCAAAAAAAATTAAATACTCAAGTTGTTTCTATTAAAGTGGCCTTTATTTTTTTTAATTTTCCTAATTGTCACTTTTTTATATGCAAGGTGGTAAAAGAAAGTTACATTTCTTTAACTAGAACACCATTAGAACACATTTTTAGCATTTTTGGATAGTCCTTTCGTAGACAAATTCAACGATATATATGAGTATGGATCTGTGATGCACCCTTTCGAACTTATTAGCGATCATCTTCAGAATTCAGATAGTGTTTAAACCGTCATAGTTGGGTTTCTTATTAACTTTTTCAACTTTTTTCCATATATTATTTTTACGAAATTAGTGCTTTTCTTTAGACAATGATCAAATTTAAAATATTTTCTTTTAATGGCAATTTCAATTATATAACATAGTACCGGTCTCTGACTTACCGTTTTGGCTTAATTGGCAAATAAAAGTTAAAACTGGGTATAGGATTTGAATTATTAAGATATGAACCTAGGAATTAGCTCCTTATTAACTTGTTCACAACAGTTTTAGAGCGCTGTTAAGAAGTATTATTAAAAAAAAAGAATATTAAGCTTTGCACAATGTTTCCAAATTTCTCAAATTACTTATTTCTACGTTTAAATAGCTACGTGAAATGATTACAAAAAATTAACACTAACTAAAACTAACACTCTCGTGTGAAAAACGAATGATTGCAGCACTTTGGGGAATATTATGATGTATAAGTGGCCGAATTTGGTTCCTTAAGGACTTTAAATATAGTACGGGTGTTAAATTTTGTTGCTAAAATATTTGTCCTAAAATTCTAGATCTCCAGATTGCGTACCTTTCTATCACGGATCTTCGCCCCTGCTTGTTTACTTCAAGGACACATTTTTTATTTTCTGAATTCAATAATGCGTATCTTTTCTATTAAATAACACTTCACGCGTTGTAAATATTGATTCATCAGTTCAAATTCTATTTTGAAGTAAGAAAAATTCGAATCTTAAATTTTAATCTGCTTGTTGTAGTTTTTGTACTGATGTGAATTTAAATGGCTAATAACTGTTAATTTTTACACAAGGCGGGTGGAGGTGGAGTATTTTCAAAATGCAGAAGAATATTTTGATCCAAAACCGTTCGGCTCCTATTTTTTTTCACTAAAACACTGCCATTTGTTCGAAACTGCTGGTATATTTTGACAAATATTTTTTACAGGCAATCGCCTATAGGGAAATTTGGCTCTATATTGTCCGAGACATTATATAAAATAGACAACAAAAATGCAACTTAATAAAATAAATAGAAAATATTGGAAGTCCGAAAAAATACGCTTAAAATATTATAATACATGATTGATACGTGTCAAAAAATCAGTAATATTACCACAACAAAGAACTACTATTGTTTTCAATGCTACTGCGATGATTATGTCAAAAATGTCAAAATTAATAATATCATCAATTTTGCGTTTATGCCTTTCAGCAGGCAGGTTTCTATATATTTTTTAAAGGTCTATATTATTAGGAATATGTTAAATGTTTTTTCTTTCAATTTAAGGACCTTATTTACAAGATTGTTAAATTATGCATGGAAAAGAATTTATGTATTATTATTAAAAAATTATTGCCAATTAAGCCAAAAAAAGTCAGAGACCCGTATATAATTGAAATTGCTATTAAAATGGATATTTGAAAATCCAATAATATACAGGTTGTCTCACTTAAGAAAATTGAGAAAAGTATCATATTGCGAAACGAGACAACATCGCGAATTTTAAGAACATATTTTAAATTTGATTATTGTCTAAAGATAATAGATGGAGAAAAGTTTAAAAAGTTAATTATATATATATATATATATATATATATATATATATATATATATATATATATATATATATATATATATATATATATATATATACAGTGTTCGAAGTGTTTTCGGAGCGCGAGCATTGAAGATGCCAAGTGAGATTTTGGCGAAACGTCTGCAGGATTCCAGTCGGATGCAAGATTTGCAGGATTCCAGTCGGATGCAGGATTCCAGTCGGAGTTCAACGAGCGAACGGATGATATCCCGGAATATAGTGTCATCATATATATATATATATATATATATATATATATATATATATATATATATATATATATATATATATATATATATATATATATATATATATATATATATATATATATATATATATATATATATATATATATATATATATATATATATATATATATATGATGAAACTATATTCCGGGATATCATCCGTTCGCTCGTTGAACTCCGACGACTGGAATCCTGCAGACGTTTCGCCAAAATCTCACTTGGCATCTTCAATGCTCGCGCTCCGAAAACACTTCGAACACTGGGAGCGCGAGCATTGAAGATGCCAAGTGAGATTTTGGCGAAACGTCTGCAGGATTCCAGTCGGATGCAGGATTTGCAGGATTCCAGTCGGAGTTCAACGAGCGAACGGATGATATCCCGGAATATAGTGTCATCACATTTTTCCATCCGTGAATCAAAATATATATATATATATATATATATATATATATATATATATATATATATATATATATATATATATATATATATATATATATATATATATATATATATATATATATATATATATATATATATATATATATATATATATATATATATATATATATATATATATATATATATATATATATGCAATAAAATGTAGTGTGCTCTATTTAAAAACATGTAAGTTTGTCTTACCACCCTGTGTATAAAAATTCGACAATTAGGAAAATTAAAAAATCATTTTAATTTTTGTGTTTAATTTTTTTTCTAACCCCGTAGGTTTCAAGAGAAGGTATATGCCCCTCTTAAACTGGCCACCCTGTACATTGTGGTCCTATTCTAGTTGCAATTACCTGGTATTTCGGTAATTAACAAAAACAGAAACGGGTGGTGTTCACGAAATTGGACTTTCATGAAACGAAGGATATTATGCAAGTACTCCTGTAACTCAGTTGTCTTTCAACTTACCTTAAAACAGCTTACCTTTAAATAGTATTTGTAATATGAATCAAAGTATCTTTTTTACCACCATTGATATTTTATATAAATTTCTAATAGTGTGGGACTGGCCTTAGTAAAAATTGACAACAATTTATAGTTACAAATGTGGGGCCCCGAGCTTAAACGCATAAGCTTGAAGGAATTTGTTGAGCATTAGTTAAAAGTTTAAAGTAATAATTGTGCAATTGAAAATATACTATACTCGCAAAACCACTACAACGAAAACTCAATTTCCCAAAATTTGACAATAGCTTCATATTACATATATTTCGCCTTTGTGCTTTCCGATATTGTTTTCGTATTCATTATGAATTATGTGCCCACAACCTCAATTAAATCAACGCAATGTTTGTTTAGATTAAACAGGTCAAATGGCAAGACGCTTTGATAATTTCATTGTCCATTATGTTTATTTTTTTGATTTCTTCTTCTTAGTTCGAGTGGTGATTGAAAATGAAAACCACTTTGGAGTGCATTTCCAATTTAATAATCATAAACGAACACTTTTTTGTATTATTGAACCAGATTTTACAATATTGTATTTCCTTGTTCAAAATCGTTCATCCAAATATGATTTCCATTGTTTCCTTACTTTGTGTTTCAGTTTTGATTTACTAGTACTTTGCGATCATCCGGTATGTTGTATATTTTATATGCAGATTTACAATTCGCGTTATATATCGTGATTGAATGTATTCTTTAATTGCATATTTTCCATTTTCTACCATATTAATTATACATTAAAATTAATTAAATCGAGTTTTTTTTCCTTTAATACCGCATGTGCAATTATTTTGAATTAGCATCATTTACGATTGAGCTGCACCTGAGCGTGAAACGAATTTCCGAGAAAATTTTCACAACCGCTCCGATTATTAATACGTATATACAGTGTGCAACGAAAATTGTATATATACACAGTGACTATTTCTACAAACTTTAATAACATAGTTGTTATTGTCCAAGTACTGTTGAAAAATGCTACATTAGTTAATTTACAATCATCAATAGAAATTCTTAAAATTTATTTAAACAATATTCCTTGGCAACGAAGTTGTAAAAACAAAAATTTTTGAAACCAATTTTTTTTATATCTTTTTTATTAGAGAACATGAAAAACTGGATTTATTGCTCTGTAAAGTAATTAGGATTATAAAAAAATAGTATATTGTGGAAGAAGTTTGATTAATGCCATTTTAATCACGAGAATATACTCGCTGAGTGACTTGTGACGTGTCGGTCAGAATTGACACTTTAATCACGCTAGATCCATGCGTGATTGGGAATTTTAGAGTAGGGCGTGGGAAAGGTTTTTTTTTTGTAACTAGAAATACTAACCACTGTTTGTAGTGGCTTTGAGTAGATTTTTCTTCAATCTAAAGAAAATAGTTTAGAGTAGTTTGTCAAATTCGCTTATCAGTTTCATCCTCGAGATTAGATTGGAAATTGAATTCTGAATTCTGTGTCTTTCGATATTACGTATTTGTACGTTTTTTTTTTGACAGCATGTTCATTTTTAATTTTTCATGTTTATTTATATAAATATTCTATTCAGTTTGAACCAACCGAAGTACAAGGAAACCCAAACATTTGTTTTCACTGGGTAACGTCTTGAATCATTTCAATCCTTTATGCTACAGAAAAGAGAGAGAGTGCTTCAAAAATTAATATTTGTGCTTCAATATAATTTCCTTTGCCTGATAAAACAAAACCATCTATATTATTTTATGAAAATTATTTCTTTTAAACGAGTATATATATTTTTTTGTAAAATATTATATTATTATAAAAGCGTGTTAAGCACTCCTATTCTAGAGTATAAATAACAAGTTATTAAACTATTGCAATGCAGCTGTTGGGTCTTAGGCACGCAATCTTCTAAAATAATCGTATTTATTCTCGCATAACATGGTTTAAGGAGCTTTTTGATCGAAATCTAAATCTGCAGATTTATCATCTGCACTACTCAACTATTTAAACAATTAATCTATCAACTTATAAAAGCTTGTAGTAATTCAGATATTGGCGAACTTCAGAGCAAAAAAAAACCAGATTACCTTATTAAAAATATTTGAAATTGTTATATTCAAAATTATTGTCTAACATAATTTGTTCGGAGTGCATTACAACAGCTTTATTGTTGTCTAATTTTAAGGCAGCTTCTACTAGTTTGGGTAAATTATCTTGTAAAAAATTCAAGTATATTAGTCCCACCACTTTTCCAGGTAAAATAATAATGGTATTGGGTTTGAATAAAATACGGATTTTCTGTGGATAACTTATTTACCGTTTCTGTTTTTCGGTAGAATATAACACTGAAAACTTACGGATTATTTAATTCATATGGCTATGTTCTTTCCCTTTTTCATACACCTACATCGCGATTAATCAATGTTACACAAAACAAATTGAACATTGACCATTGTTGGGCCAACTTTGTCGTTTCGTGGGTGTAGTGGTTTAATTTCAAAAATGATTCTTTTACGCAACCTGAATATACTCAAAATTAGAAATATCTAATATTCCAAGTCAAGATTTTAAAGCAAATAATGAATGAATAAAATAAATGAATAAGTGAAGGAATAAATGAATAAATAGTTTGCACTAGGTAATTACACAAAATTACAATCTAGTGTCTGTCAATTGGTCTAATTTTGGCGTATAAATGTTATACCCTAAAATTACGCGCATTGCCTTAATAATTCCATAAAAGTTGCAAGAGATTGAACGAGCACAGTACATTACAGAGTAAAGTATTGAAAGTATTGAAAATTTAAGAAAATAATAGTATTCTCGATTGTTTTGTCCAAAAACACAAATTTCCGGATATTCTTTTGTCTGTGGATCTAAAATTACCTAATTTTTCAATCGAAATTAATTTTTAAGAGATTGACAACACAAAATTGCTAATTCGTTTTTTAAAATTGCAACAACCTCTTCGAAATTGTTCCCACGCACAGAAATTCATTTGCAAATAAGTTAACAAATGAAAACTCTACAATTTGACTTAGTTCATTGCCCTACATTAATTATCATAATTAAATAATTACCTACAACTATCTGAAGTCTATTCTCTACGCTTGTATTCCTTTGACATACCATTCCTAAGATGCATTTTACACAAAACCAGGACTTTCTTACAGAAATACACCTTTAAATTTAGGAAAAAAAATATGTTTATCGTAAATACCAAGGCATGTTATTTGGTAGGCACTACACACCGTTAGTTTTGGATCTTGGAGGGTAGCTAAGAACTTAGGGAGCAGCCAGAATCTAAAACTCATTTAGAAAACGTAAAATTAGAATGTTGTCATTTTGATCAGCTGTTTGGATTAGGGGTTCGTTCTTTGCTGCTCCTTCATTAATTTCTACGGAGATACTATTGGAATTGCAGTACTAATGCTGGTAAGCCAATGTGATATGCTTTCGTACGGTGCATATGTATAACGAAAATGTTAAATAGTATATTATGCAACAATTAGGGTAAACGGCATTTGAGCCACGAGTTTATTCAGCACTAGCGGAGCCCAGCTCAGCGAATGTTTAATAAACGAGTGACTTAAGAACTAATTGCTTATTTAGTGTTATATTTATGCGGACATCAACCGAGGATGTCTATAGTTTTGTATTTTTTGGGAAACGGAAGCGCATATTACGCGATCTAGTATGTATTGAAATGTTGAATGAGGACGCACCTCGATGGATTTATATTCATTTCGAGTATTTCATCAACAAATCACATATGACCTGTTTCGTTTCATGAAGTCAAATGTGTGGTTTTTGATAAACGTTTGTGGTATTTTTGAATTGAAAAAAAAAGGAAAATAAAATAGCCTCCATTTTTCCAACTCTCGTTGGAGCTGAATCTAACTGACTAACTGAAACTAACCAAAACTAACTAAAACAGTCTTTCTTATTTTCCTTGAATCAGTAGTTGAACAATTTAAATGTTCTATAGAAAATTGCTAGAGTAATCGAACTTTTAGCGGATTCTTATCATAGAAACACCAAGGTCTTCCCACGTCCTTGCCTAATTATTTTTGTAGAAATTATTATAACTATATATTTGACTTACAACTTTTGCGTTACTGTCACACAACAATGTCAAGTATGGCAAGGTTACGATATTAATTTGCCAATTATTCATTTGCCCTTTATATTGTCTCGTTAAGCAAAGTAACATTCGGTAGTTAATGAAAAGAGGTGCAAAATAAAATGTTACGGTAGATTGAAAATATTGAAAAATCAATGCCAGTACGAAAGCTCATCTACTCTCTTATTATAAAATATCCAATTATACAGTGCTCAATCGTTCGCAATCGACTTTAATATTACAGGTTTCGGAGTAATACGATGTTTTCGGCAGATTTTAAATACCCATGGTCTTTTAACGTTTGTCAACTCTGAAGTTTACGTCACACCTCACTCCGTGAATGAATATATTCGTCCTGCTTTGAAAAAACATATCCAAAAACTAATGGTACTAGAAAAACTATAAAATGCAACACGTTGATAAACTTCTTCAGATACTTGCTCTGCTCGTGTCAAATCTAAAGTTTCGTTTATCAAACTTGTATACTACTTGTTATGTTATACTACTTTATATACTTCTTTTTTGTTCTTAGGATTTTTTATTAGTTTCAGAGAATTCCTATTATGTTTTTTTTTTTTTTTTTAAATTAAATTTGTAAGGGAAAGCTATTAACCGGCTTTTTTCCATAAAATAGTTTTTGCAACATCATTTATATTTACTAATTATTCTTATAATTTCCCACCGTAGTTAATTACCAACGTTGTAAGTATAGTTAGTGAATATCGTTGTTAAAGCAGACAAATGTGTCACCAAAGTACGCGTATTCGCGCTACACGTCGTCTGACGGACTCGGTAAACAAATAATCGGAGTGTGATTCCTGGGAATGTAACACTTACTATATTGTTTCAGAAACTAAAAATAGCCGCCTTTTAAATATTGTTTTTACGTAGATGAAACACGAGCAACTTCTTAAAAATAGACTTTCTGGTTCGCAAATTTCATTTCATTTTCGATATAAATTACGTGCACGGTTTTCTTGACATTACGTCATGCATGTTTAGGCTACAGTAAACGACCCATACATAAAACGGCAGTTTATGTATTTTGGCCTCAACAGCGTAGAGTTATCGTTTTTGGGTAAATCGTAGTTGGAACATGGTAAAAACCCAAACCCGTAATCTATAAAATAACATGAATTGCAACTGAGTTCAGCGAAATTAGTTTTAACAACCCACACAAAAAAATGAAAATGTTAGAAATATACCCTCGAAAAATCTAAATAAACAAAATTAAATAATGTTAATAAGTCTTTCAATTGAAATAGCTTGCCAACAAATTATACTATTTTCAATAAAGTGCAGCAGTAGTAATTCTTATTCTACTAAGTTCTACGTTTCTATAAAAAAAACACCAGAAATTATAAAAATAAACTCGAATTTCATTAGCATTCTTCGGCATTCCTTTGACTTGCTTGGAATCTCTAGGAAGTCTGTAAAATCACATGGAATTGTTTTTACGTTCATGTTCGCGTATGTGAATCAGTTATTATTACTATTACTATTTACACGATACTAATGAGGCACAATAAATTACATTAACGTAACATGTACTTAATTAGTGTAGAAAAATTTAAAGAGTTTAAATTTACAAACCTTCTAGACTCCTCCTGTGTAGGTTGTTGATAAATCGAACTTACTGACATTTCGCACCGACGCAAGAGGAATCCAGAAGTATTACAGCATCCCTTGTGGAAGTTTCTCTGAAAAAATTAAATACAGTGACGCACAGCTTGAATGATGCCGTCGCTATAGCAAGAACTAACTCATCTAAATCTCTCTTTATTTATTTGGCAAAAAACAACTTATAGAAATTAAGTTAGTAAAGAGCCTTCTAAAAAAGTGTGAATTACTTTGTGTCTTAAATATGCCTTACTTAGTTAACAATAAAGAATTAATTAAATTATATGCAATATTAACGTCACAGCCTGAATGATGCAAGAATAATAACTGGGGTCAAAACTTATCAGTTTGAAATTTGCAAAGGTTTTTACATATTACTGCAGTTGATTCTTGATTGTTCAAATGTCAAACATTTTAAAACACTTTTTTTTTTTTCAGTAAAACGAATTTTTTTTAAAAATGGGTAGTCGGATTACAATTCCTGAGAGAAATTTAATTATTACTGAACACTGAACAGCCAAAGAGACATAGCCAAAGTGTAAATAAATGTCCGTCAAGCATATTATTGAGCGTTACTGTAACGAAAATAGGGCCGAGAATAGGTCAAGGTTAGCTCCAAATAAGATCTTCAGTGAACGTGAGGAAAGATGGATTGTAAGAGAGGTATCGAATTGTCCAAAAAAAAAGTGCTCCAAAGATGTGTGTCGAGCTGGAAATATTGAAAAAAAAGTGTAACCCCGAAACAATTCGACGAATCCTGCGAAAAAATAATTTACATGGTTGAACTGCCAGAAATAAGCCTTTTATTGACCGAAGAAATAGACGTGTGAGATTGGAATTCGCTAGGGAGCATATGGATAAACATTTGAACTTGGATTCAGTAATATTTGCGATGAGACCAAAATAAACTTATTTGGATCCAATGGAAAAATATCAGTATGGAGAAAGCTTAAGGAAGAATTAAAATTGAAAGATTTAAAAGCTACGGAAGTTATGGGGCCATATGTCATCTGCAGGAGTAGGTAATATGCATTTCATTGAATGAAATATGAATCAATATGTGTATTTGGATATATTAAGACAGCATCTGGCTGCTAGTGCCCAAAAATTAAATATGGGTAACAATTATCGGTTGTATCACAATGTTCCAAAACACACGTAATTTCGGGTCCGCAGTTTTGCATCAGTTAAGCTGCGACGTTAATATTGTGTATTATTAAATTAATTCTTTAACTTAACTAATTAAGACACAAAATAATTCGCACTTCTTTAGAAGGCTCTTAATTACAATAAGTTTTTTTTTCAAATAAATAAAGAGACATTCAGACCAGTTAGTTTGTGTTATAGCAGCTGCATAATTTAAGCTGTGCGTCACGGTATATACACAGCGATCAGTTGAAGATTCATCATTACAAAAAAGAGTTTACATAAACATAGTCCCGAAAATGCTTAGTAACTAAGATATTTAAACTGTTGTTCAGTATCGGATACAGTGCCGTCCCTAGAATTTTTGTTAAAGCAGTGTGCGCCACAGACAATTTTAGTTAATTACTTTCAATAAAATTACAACTTTTTTACTCTTGAGTGGGTTTCGTATCCTACCTCCTTTTTTTGCTTTCAAACTAATTGAGGACTGTCAAATAACTAGACTTTTTAATTTTCAACTTATTATTATTAAAAAAATCCAAAATAAAATACAAAATAAGAGATTTTTTGTCTTAAATTTAGCTTATTTCAAATTCAAATAAAAATATACGCAAAAAGCGTTTTTATTATACTTCCGTAATAATTTATTGTTCCACATATTTTTGCTTTTATGAAAAAAAAACATTATTTTTGCGCCATGTTTGTGGCGTTTTATCTCTTTAACTGTTGACTTTTCACCCAACTTGTTTATAACAAACTACCCTCTATCTTAAACAAAGAATTTGTTTTGAAACACCCCATATAACTCGTTAATAAAGGTAACTAAAAAACAAACTATATTAATTTGGCGATATTAGTTGTAAGTTTCTAACATGCATCAAAATAGACACTTCTTTAATGAAGATACAAATAAAAGTAACAATATAATTCTGATGAAGTTATTCAATAAAGAAGCAATACTTCGGAAGTGGAGAAATGTACATAAAAAAATCACATCCTTTTTTTCAGACCCATGGAATTGAAAATGCGACCCTGGAATATCACAATTTTCCTGGTGTTGGCGATATCCTTAACCGCTGCATTTACATTAGGTAAGTGGTCATTGTAGATAATTGTTTGCGTTTGCAGAAGTTTGAATTTGGCTAACAATTTTAAATTTTTAAATATGGACAAGAGCTAAATGACCAGCGGTTTAACGTTCCTGGGGTGAAATATTTATTATTCTGATTGCGTCATTTGCGCGATTTAAATTATTTTTCAGCTTAGCCAACTTTGAAATTGTTTGCGGAATGTTTCGTTCACATTTTCTCGCAAACAATGGTAAATATTTGACCGAAGAAATGTAAAGAATGACAGCGGCGAGATTCTTTCCGACTCGAAACGCCCGCTTTTTCATCCACCGGCATGCCAGCGGCAGTTGCTTCTCGACCAGATATCTTTTAACACGTAATGCATTTTCAGAGAAATAGCATTATGTCTTAAAAATTTCTTTTTCTGAAACGAACTGTCGTGAACAAAGATATCAACAACACAGCGAAAAATTCCAATAATTTCTGGTTTGAAAATGGCTGAAAATTTGAACAACCTTGAATTTATAGATCCACAATGCTTAACCTTGATTTGATACACGATAATAGAGAACAACTGATCTGGGTCAGCGACAAACAGACGCGTGTATTCAAAAACTCAATGTTTGGATATAATAATTCGCAGTGGTGGATCATATTTGCATTCATATAGTATAGTAAGTTTATTTTTTGAATATCTTAGATATTATGCAGTGCAACCGTAAGCATATTGAATTTGCGAAAAACTGTTTTTTTAAAAGCCAATTTAACACTCGCGTCCAATGTTTGCATTTTAGTTTAGTTCAGTGACAAAATGGTATAACTCACGTACTTAGCGCAAACTCATCATATAGAATTCAGCTGTTATTAATATTTAATTTATATGACTTATTAAACGACCCTATTTTCCGAATAAATAATATAAATAGGAACTCCAAATAATTTGCACCGCTTTTCCTCTGAACGCCACAATACCTTTTTTATCTTAAAAATCAACTAAATAAGTATAATATTGTCGCGCACAGAGCGGAAATGTACAACCTTTCTCTAAAAGAAATGCACTTTTAGCTTTGTTGTATAGAATAGTAATGCAACCAGTGCGGTAAACGGAATTTGAGTCGTGAGTTTAGTTGGCACGAGCGGAGCGAGTGTTTAATTAACTTGAGTGACTTGAAAAGTTTACCAAACGTGTTGCATACTCTAGTTTTTCTATGACCGTTAGTTTTTGGGTACATTTTTGCAAAACAACGCGAATGCATTCACTGACATGACCGTCAGAATTGACAAACCTCAAAATTTAAGGCGTGGGAAATATCTCTGAAAACATCCGATTATATCCCGGAAAAAGTGACACTTCTTGACACACTTTACAGAACCGAGTAGAAAAAATCATATTACTGCACCGAAAACAGTGTAAAAATTGGAATTTTCAGCAATATTTCTGTAAAATTGTTATAAACCTCTTTTTTTTTTCTCAAAATATTATGTATATTTAAATATTATGTGAAATTAATTGTGAAAAGAGAAGTTATTGAGTAAATCAGCCAAGACAAAATGCTGGAAATTAGTCTCGAGATTATGAAATGATCACCAGAGGGCGTAATTGTTACTTTGAAATTTAAAACACTATTTGAAAAAAAAGTCTAATATTTAACCATGGTTAAAGTGAGTACTATTTTAAAGCTGAGAACAATTAAAAAAAAAATCCGTATTTCCAAAAAGGCTTAACGCATTTTAATAAACTTGCAGTTGTTGAAAAAGGCTTTCCCTAGGCTACGAATCGGCATTTTCTGATATTATCGTAAAAAAAGTAAATGGTAATGCTAAATAGCTGAAAATGGCAAAGCATGTCAACGTGGTAATGTCACGGGGTTACCTTCGAAGGTAGAAAAAGTAGTGAAGATTTGATTTTCGATATCATTTGGCGTCCTACTTAAAAAAATTAGCGTTTTGTTTCATTTATTCGGAATAATCAGACCTTATACAACCCATAAAGTCAAAATTTTTGCCTAAAATACAACTTTTTTTTTGCACTTGTTTGTTGTTCTTTTTTCAGAAAAATATATTTTTTGCGATTATATCAGAAAACGTCACACATAGCAAGAATGATAGCCAAGGAAAAGTCCGTTTTAAAGACTCCAAGTTTATTAAAATGGATTTATGGGTATTTATTTAAGAAAATGTTCTAACACCCCCACCACTTTTCTTGCAGAGATAGAGCAAACAGCATTAAACAAAAAAGATTTGAATTTGTCAGAACTTTAAAACGGTGCTCACTTTAACTATGGGTAAACATTGGAAATTTTTATATAAACAGTTTAAAAATTCACAAATACTCGCAGCACTTTCTCTTGGCCAATTGACTTAATTCTTTTTTTCAAATTAATAGGACCTTTCGTTTCCCTAATACCGTACTTGGCTTCCATTACCGAATTAAGGAAATATTTTCAAAGCTGTACCACCAAAATTCGAGTATTCGTGAGTCGTGCACTTCATAACGTGTGTGCAACGATCTATTTTCTTCGCATCTGTAAATCCACCAAACCGTTATTTCCGACATGGAGCGTTCCTCTCTGCAACAACTAGAGTACGTAATAGCATTTAACACCGAACATTAAATTATCCATCAGGTGACAGTTATGTAATATTGTCACTCAAGAAACGTTATTAAAACGATTTTCTAAACTGAGTTACAACGAGGTAAATTATTATTTACTGACAAGGCGAGGCTCAATTTACGACGCAAATTATGCGACAGTTATTAGCATGAACTGTGGAAAAACTAGCGAGACGGGCGCGAGATCCTATGGTCATTGATTTCATTATTTAGTTTTTCTCTGGTAGGTAGGTAGGTGATTTTGAGAAGAAAATTTTTAAAAAAGATTTTTTTTGTCGAGAGATTAGCAAAACACCGAAACATTTTCAGCTTCTGTGCCGACGTTTCGATCCTTTCTTGGAATGTTTCATTGTGAATTGTGACTCTACACAAAGTTTTGAAGGAACACAATTTTGTCTGCCACATTGCAACAGTTAGTAAAAATTCTAAAATAATGTGTAAAAAATCGGGATTTTTTACAATTTGCTTGGCTAAAGAACACTTTCATCTCCTGGTGGCGGTCCAACAAAGAGTTGAAACGTCTTCAAGCCTGAAAAGATTTCAGTGTTTTACTGACTTCTTCTAAAAAATCTAAATATATTTTAAAACATGTCTCTCTAAAATTCGATTTTGTTTTACTCCTTACTCTAAAATACAATATACAAAATATCAGCTTCACTAGACACTGTCTGATGCTAATTGGAGCGTTTTCGGTATATCGATATTTTTATTCGTTTCCGACTGATCGCAGAATAAATGAATAACTTCCTCCACTTAACTGGATTCGAAATAATAGAATTCGTAGAGCATATTTAACATTTCATCTCGCAAATTATTCTACTTTAGTAGTCCTTTGGTAAAATAAAAAAAAAACTAGTGAGCTTGCTAATTAACGCAGATAGTTATAGACACTTTAATAATTAAATGTTAAATTCC
This sequence comes from Cylas formicarius, assembly GCF_029955315.1. Lineage (NCBI taxonomy): Eukaryota > Metazoa > Arthropoda > Insecta > Coleoptera > Brentidae > Cylas > Cylas formicarius. Next base: position 5,460,497 of record NW_026844347.1, read on the forward strand.
CCTATAGCTATTTTTCTTCCCTCAAGAAAAAGTCCATTTCGTCATTTTGCAAAAAAAAAATAAGTTTCTCTACGAGAAAAGTTATTACTATTATATTAAATATTATTATGAACTAACCAAAATCGTCATTTCAGAAAGTCGTTTTGTCTTATTGCCGAAAGCAACTGTTTACAATTGTTTTCGTTAGATTAGCCAATCAGATCAAATGTTTTGGGTAGTCCGTTAAAATCAGAGCTGTAGTTTGGTCTTTATCAATAGTCATCAATACTTCTCGTTTCGTCGTACAGACCCATACATTTCCTGATTTAGTTGTTCATAACTTCTTGTAAAACTTTCAAGAGCACTGTTTATTATCAGGGTTATTTATGCAGGACGTCAACTCATTATTATCGGCATTCTATGCGTAAACTTGAAGAAACAGAAAAAATCTTAACACTTTGGCGTCCTGTATCGTAGACAACGAAAATAAATAAGTAATAAAAAATCGTTCCTTTATTTCTCGTAAAATTCTACTATAAAAAAATTAGCATGAATACCCTTTATAGAAACTTGTTTTGAAAATATCAATAATTAATTAATAATATTAATTTTTTATATGCCAAACGCATTTGAGCACAAAATTTATTAGGAAAGGACATGAGATGACAAAAGCGTATTTGTTTAGTTTTGGTAATGGTTGGTGCTGGCTGGATCTATAGGATGTCCATTAACATTATAGAGAAACATGCTCATAATTAAAGATAAAATGAGTTTCCCTGAACATAACACTCCTTCGGTCATCTAACTCACCTACTCCGCATTTACTGCATATATAAAAATTTTATCGCAAAAAAATTATTTATATTTAACGATAACAATCCGTATTAGCGTACACTAATAACATTTTACTTCCTACAAACGACACAAGGTAATTATCATTTTTTACTACCGTTTTTATGAGCATTCGTACTTTGACAAATTATTGCAATTTATTTTTATTAAAGCGATAGATTGTGCACATGCTTTGTTACGTAACCATTGTAAACGAGTTTTCAAAATAACAGCAAAATATGTCTGTATGATACCATTTAACAAAGTTCCATTCAATTGTAAAAACCATCTAATGAAATTAAAGCAATATAATTTTGTTTTTATTTTATAGTGACACTTGTGAATGTGCTACTTCCTTTATAGGTACGAATTCTCCAAATTTTAACCTTTTCATTGGGATTTCGGAAACCATCCGAAAGAAAAGATCGTAAAATTGGAATTTTACACAATACTTCCTGAGATATCATGAAAAGCCTTACAATACTTGTAAAATAGTTTTTTCAAGTTTTTTTCTGGATTTACTTGGAAGCATGCCTCAAACAAACTCAACGAAATTTTAAATAATATAAATAGCACAAATGGTTATTATATTACGCACCTCAAATTTTACCCGAATATTGAATATTAACAGAAATTTTAGGAGAATCGATGATTAAATTGGGGAAAAGTTTCTGATTTCATTGTCCAACAAAATGCGGTTGAGACACATTTACAGTCTGAATACTTTCGGAGAAATTCGAGGAATACCGAGAACTAAAGATTTTAATATTATTTTCTTTAGCCATAACCGACATTTTATCTCACATTTTTCTTAACCAACCAATATTAAAAAAGATTAAAAGACTTTTTTTGCCTAAACAGGGTTCATTAAATTTTTGTTATTATTAGTAATTGTAAATAGGACGATTTTAAAATACTTTGTATAATAAATATTTGTTCCAAACCGACTTAGTGTGCAAAAATCTTTGGAAAAAAAGTTTTATTACATTTCGATCATTCATTTGCAGTCAAATGTCCATGTTCCAATTCTTTATTGACAGTATAAATGAAAATTATGCCTTGTTTTTATACTTATAATTTATATAATATATATGTTTTGGAAAAACTTAAAAAAGTAATCGATTCTGTTCCTATTATAATTTTTAAAAATTACAAATGAGTTGAAATTCTCGAGCAATTATTGTTATTTATTGAACCTATTAACTCGGTAAAAAAAAACCTGAATTGCGACTTAAAATCATGCCAAATTTGTTAGTATAATTTAATTTCAATTCGGCTACCGGAATTCACTTGAATTATTAAGTTGGACCGAGATGATTATACATACATATGTATATAAAATTTAAACGGGATCGATATAAAAACCAGATTGGGCAGCAGCGACATCGAAACCAAAAGATTTAAGGTCAAGCTTTCTTTCTTCATTTTTTTATACGAGTTTCTTTAAATAGTTTAATATAAATATAACTTCGGCCAAAAAGCAATGACTGAACCTTAGGAGAGTTGACGAAAATAATATACAAGATCTGAGAATATGCTTACGGTTGTAAGATTTTTGCCCAAAAGTTAAAAACAAAAAATTTGTTAACCAAGCAGTTTTGCAAAATTACCAGTAACTTTACTAACGTATAATAGGATATCGGGTAACAAACAAGTTTTTAAAAATAGTCGCACCATACTGCAAGCATACTTAGTCGTGAGTTTGGCTGGACAGGAGCGAGCAAACGCGCGCCTGAAGAAATTTCTAAACGTGTGGCGGCATAGTGTGCTTTTCCTACCACCGTCATGAGAAGAAAAAGTCAAAATACCGGAATCTAATGTTTTAAAGTAACGCGTTGAGCACATGCTCGGTGCTTAGTATTTTAGAGAAGCGTTTGTTGCTTATAAAACTTGTTGCATAATCTAATATTTTCTACTCCTTACTCTAAAATACCAAAGTATCGCGACTTCTGTATTGGATATTTTCGGTAGATTTAAAACACTGATGCTATATTTATCCAGTTCTGCTAGTTACGTCCTACATCATTCAGTGAATGAGTCCATGCTAATTTACAAAAATTTACTTGTAACCTAAGGGTTGTAGAAAAATTATAATACAATTTCGTTTATATAAAACTTGTTGCCTAATATACTGTTCGCCCTTTTTTTCTAAATCAAACTAACAATTGATCCATTCAATTAAATAATATTTCATTGCCTCACAGGAAGAGAATTACGAAATTGTGGAGCAATATACCGATGATTATTTTGTCTGCAGGTTAAAGATCAAAAATATTAATTACTATTTCCTAAAAATATATATTAGCCTCGAATAATACTCATCTAGGTTGCTATGGTCCATAATTGACAAGTAATTAATTTTCATCAGTTATCAGTTCAGTGTCATATAAAATGATACGCTATCTATAACCATGACAGTTTTTATTTTACACGGTATCAGTAATCTATTGATCTATTAACTTTGTGTTAGGTGTTACTAATAATTAAATTCATATAGCATTAAAGATTCGACACGCCCATTGTAGGTACCACCGGCACTATTTGAATTTATTAATTAATAATTTTATATTAAGTCACGAAAAACAAGATAATGGAATCGTTCTGAAAATTAGATTGTTGTCCCTTATTTAAGGGTCGAAGTTCTGGGGATCGAAAGTATAAATAACGATAAAATATTGCCGCTTATTTGAAAAGTATTTCGGACGGCCTCTTAGATTACTACCTCTTCCCACGCCATCTGATATTTGTATTTAAGGGTTCTTGAGAAATTAATTAATTTCCTTATTTCTCTCTAGCTCCACTTAAATGCTTATTATTGCCATCTCTGAATTTGTAGAGGGTTGCAATTTTGATATGATCTCCGAAGGTTCCGTACAATATTTCTATGTATATAATTTTAACTGTTCTGGAAAATGATTAAGAATCATTCAACTGATATATCATGTTTCTAAGAAGTTGATTCATTGTCCCTTTTCAACAAACCATATTTTTACAAACATATGGGTTGGAAAACATAACTCTAAATATTATAAACTTGTTTCACCAAAATCTACAAACAGTTTTTGAATTTTTCCTACAATGGGACGCATGCGCAAGATCTGTTAATGTCAGTTTCATTAGTAACTACCTACGAAGTATGGGAATCTTCAACGATGCATACAGTTAATTCATTTTCTTTGAGATGCCCAGTTTTACTTCTTTCAATTTTCCCCTGTTCTTTCATTTCCATGTGAACTAAGCTTCCTAATTCCTAAAGTTCCCTATTGAAGAATCATTTAACACATTCTTACTTAAATTAAGAATTATTGGCGAAAGACTTCATTGTACTGAAAAGTTTCTAGAATTTGTCGAATTCTTTTTGAAATTGGACTAGAATATACGTTTGGAATTTTCTTTTTTAGATTTTATAGCTCCTTTTATGATATTTTCTCAACCAAATTACTAACTTGGCGGCTATGACATCATCAAAGCAGAATGTACAATCCAACAACTTCACGACGGATCCGAAAAAAATATATCCTGACAACTAAATGAGTGTTGCAATTTGTAGGTTTTATAACAATATATTTTTGATTAAATTAAATCATCATCAAGTTTGTACTTTTAATATCCACAAATAACTAATGAAACATACCGCAGACTGAATTCTGTAACTCTTGCCATGGCGCTCATGTTTTTGAGATCAATTAACCCTTGATTGGGGACAGGTAGAGACCTGAGTCGCGATTAAGATTGTTAGGTTGTTTATAGATTTCTATAGACTCTCGGATTTTTCGTGGGTAGTTTCAGTCATGCTCTGAAGAAGCCAACATCGGCAATTTCATCTCAACAAAAACCGACGCAGGAGGACTCCAGAAGTTTTGTAAAAAGTATTACAGCAGCCTGTGGAAGTTTCTTTGAAAAATTTTATATTCCCGTTGTGTTAAACCGAACAAAACAAATCAATTCTTCTTCTGTGAACTGAGGTTTCTTGTTTTTGATATACTGTGTGGGAGTCACCTGAGTAACGCCCAGAAATAATTTTCTTGCAAGAGTTAGAATTTGCAATGGAGGAACAAATAGTATTGTATTGCATTAGACATTCGTATTTCAGAGAACTGAACTAAGCAAATTTCTTTTGATAGTTATTTTTGTAAGACTTAATACTGTGGTGTTCGAATCACCTCTAGTTTAAAAATAGTATGAAACTGACCATTATCAAAAATATATAAATATTCCATAGAACTGAATGTATTGTTGGTAAATGTTATTGAACGTGACCAATGAAAATGATTCACATTTTGTTATTCTACTGCTATCACCGGCACATCTACTGATTAATAAATTACTGTGCGATTAAGGCATGTGCGTGACAAAACTACGATGGTATTAAATCGATACAATGAGACCTACGAGATTTGTTCGATATCGATCTTGTTCGTTGTGCCACTCAATAATAAATTTCGATTGGTGGATGTCCTACAGTTATCTGTTGATAAGCTTTTGTAGGTGGTAGATAAAATAAAAAAAATATTTTTTATGTGTCACCTAAATAAAATAAAAAAATGCCCGGTTTACTAACCTGTGTAATAAAAACTAAAAAACTAGATAAATTTAATACTACAAAAACTCTGTTTTTCACTACTACTGATAGCAGTGCTTAATCATTCATATTTGATTCATGTTTGTAAATTTATAAATACCGAAGGCACATATTTCCTATAAATGGTATTGTTAAATTCCAAAATAATACGAATAATACGAACGGAGTGAATGAAAAAGCTTCGAAGTCCTAGGTTAGACATTTTAACCGGCTCGGCCACCTGGGAGATCCCCGTGACCGGCATAAAAAGCCCTAATCTTTTTTTTGTTTGCCAATTAACATTTGAACCACTCAGACCATATAACTATGTTGTTTCAAAAAGGCTTTCTGGGGGGGTCGTTAATAAATAACTGCAGTTGGGTCCCTTATTAGTATAATTTGCCATTTAGGTCCATTAAATTTTTATTCGGTCGACCGTAAACGCATATAATTTTTATTAACAACTCTATTATTTTAAAGCTAAGATGTGTTTGTTGCGGTATATAGTTTAACATTTTCAGTCATTTTCCAACTGCATTAAACAAATTTTACTTCTGTTCTTCTAAAATAAAGCATGTAGATGTTTAGAAAAATCCCGCTGAAAGAGCATCAGTTGTTTTCGGAATTATAATTGAATAGTTACTTGTACAAATAAAAAAACGATTTAAGGAAAAAAATGTGAGTACTTAAATGGACTTAATTTCTTGTAATGCTGTAGAATTCAGCTTAAAATTTCTTCTATTAAGCATATTTTATATTAGATACTGTTAGTTTTCGTTATATAAAAATAAATTCCAAAATGGCGGATACTAAATTATTTCACATACTCTATTATTATTGTCTGTCTAGTTTTTATTGAAACATGATGAAAATCTGAAAGAATTTTCAATTTTTCAAAGAAAGGTTGCCTAACTCTGACGACTTTTCACTTTTTTTTTTATCAGTATTTAAATGATGAAAAGTATCCGGAACAATAACAAACTAATATTTAATAATAATTCGCGTAATAGTAATAAAAATACCAAATTTGTTAATATTTTGGTGTCTATTACCTCCAGTTTAGAGATTGCCCATGCTTTATGACCCACCCTGTATAACTGATGTTGCGATTCGCAATATCCCTTACGAGATACTTATGTGAGAAATTCCGACTGGTTTTTCAGAAATTTTGACCTATTTCTCAGAAATTCCGACTTATTCTTCAAATATTTGCCTAAGTTAACTAAAGCCTATATTTTATTTTTGGTGGAATATCAGCGCATAACGGTATATGCAGGATAAGCAATTTTGATTGATTAGTGGTCCACTATAATGAATGAAAAGTCATGGTACAAAACTATTTCCCTTACAAATACAAAGGAACCACTAAAAATGTTGTTTGTGGAGGTTCGCAAAATGCTTAAATATCCATGATTCTCAAAAATTAAAACAATTTAGAAACATTTAGGAACAGGTTATGCCGATGCTAGTGTATTATTATTTATTCATATTTTACGAATCTCTTGGTGGGTGTGAAAGACAGTGAGTGCACTTACTGCATGTACCACACGCGCTACCCTTATGATTCGTTTTGGAAGAGTTAGCATTTACCCTGAAGCCTGCTTTTCATTCAGATTTTTTTTTCACTAACGTCATTATTTTTACAGCCTTCCTTTTGCAGTTTAGCAGCTCTGCTGCAAATTTGGCTAATGAGATTCTACAGAATTCCCTTGTCTTGAGTATCGGTCCTCTATTGTTCGGATTTTCTTTCCATAAACTTTTTGATATCTGATTTTGCTATGGGTTTAGCCACCTCACAAATGAGTTCTGGTCGAATCATATGTCTTTGCGGGCTACTTCGTTGGTACTTTCGTTACCTTCCTGACCTTCGTGCCCTGATGGTACTTGTTATTTTGCTGGATTGCGGCTTTTATTGCCACTTGGCTGTTGGTGTAGATTGTAATTGTTTTTTAAGAATCTTTTGTTTGTTTGTCATGCGCAGTATGATAAACTCTTTTTTTATCTCTATATACCTAATGTTACTGGACCTCACTCTTAAATTTAAGGATAGAGCAGAAACAGGTTTGCTTGGAATACCAGTTGAATGAAACTTTTTATTTGAGTCGTGGGTTCAGACTGCTTTTTGAGTTTTTGAGCATTCTGGTGGTCCACTTTCTTGCTTGGGACTGAGTTTGCAAAGCTGCACTTGATGATCAAATTCACCTCTAGAACTTCGTCTGCCTTTAGGACTGTAGGACTTGTCTAACCTTGCCGTCGTCAATTCTGCCTCTGGGGTTGAGTTAATGCTCTTTTTGCTTTTTTTGTGAAAGATGTGAAAGTGGACTAACAGATCTTTTACAGTGTGAGGTTCCGTTTCATTTAATAAGTTTCCGGTTTGTTGGCCTTTGGAATTTCCATTGGTTTGTTACTTTGGCATCTTGGCTTTTGTTTTTTTGGAACGGTCCAACGTGCTGGGATTTGAATGTCAGCAGAGCCCCGCATTCTCAAGTAAAGCTGAATATATATGGGTCTCGTCTGGTGAACCAGAGGAACGTCAGAGACCGTAGTGTATCGCGGACATTGATACGACACGTTGAATTACTCTTTAGCTTGAAGGTGTTGACGTTTTTCCTATCCACCACCTAGATACGCGCCTGACTGGAACCTAATATGCTTCCTAAACAAGTTACAGCCTTTTACACCTTTGATAAACATTTCTGAAAGGGTGCTTCTAAAATGTATATTTCATATAAACATCTCATTCAATTTTGAACATATTTCAGGTCATCGGCGGCTATTTCTTTTTTGATTGCATTTAATTGATAACAGCAACTCATACATACAATATTTGTACTACCTTCATCACTGTCATGCGTGATACCGGCGATATTAAAAACTTATTTATGGAAAATAGAGTTATTAAAATACTGGTCAGATTATAAGTAATCTGCGACCGACCTGCGTCCGACATTGTTATGCTTGATTATAACTTACCGATTAAATAAATATTATTAAATTTATGTTCGTATGCGTATCGTATGTAAATAAGTTTATTTTTGTTAGGCGGTTGCCTACAAGCTTCGCATAAATATACGGTTCGGATAACCATATAGTTTTTCATTCCGTGTTATTAAGTATGAACGGGAGAATAAAGCGCCGCAAATGTAAAATTGTTTTGCATCGGTTTTATGGGTATCCGTAGGTGTCGATCCAAATTTTCTATTTGGATTTCGTATCTCTATTTCGTGATTTATCTGGAATCACTTCACTTATTTTTACGTATATATTTGGTAAATAACTACTGTTTCAGTCTTCTTGTCAAGAAACTATCCATATTTCTGTATTAAAGGATTACCAATAGGTAAAAAAATTAATAAACAACGGTTTCTCATGATATAGGGTGTTAAAAGTTTCTTATTTTAACTCGTTTTCCAGTATATACATTAATTGATTTGAATTTTTTCTTTAGAATAATCGAAAGAGATGGAAAGATAAAGAGTTTTTGAAATATTAATAAAACAAACTTGGTCATCGTCAAACATTTTAGGACCGAAGACATGTTTATATGAACATTTCTACTTAAATGTGGTACATAGCCTTAAGTAGCACCATGTATATGTCAAATCACGCTTTTTGCTATTGCACAAAAGAAAAGCAAACCGAAGCCATCACCTACAAATTTCATCCTCATTATAATCAAAATAATACTTCAACGAATAAAAGCCCTTGTCTGATGAAGGCTCTGCAATGTTTACCAATCATGCAGAGGGATTTCAATATTTATTTTACGCTCGCTGTTTTATAGTTAACACGTTTTATTGTTTATTCATACAAACCCACATCTGTTCAAAAGATTTATTGCGTTTATTCGCGTAAAGGATTTGGTAATTAAATTAAATAATATTTTAATTTGTCTTTTACGCTCCAAAAATCACGATCCTAATTGATTAATTAATTATTAACACGATTTTTTGTTGCTCTTGAAAATTTGAGAATTTTGAAATGAATATTTTTAGCTCTTGAGATATGAGTCTACTCTGTTAGAAATTTTAAATTAAATTGTAGCGAGGTATGATTCGCATTAAACTCACCTGGAAATGACGTTACTTACAGAACCGAAGGAGTAGTCCATAAAATTAAACTCGATCTGCTTTTGAATATCCCATGCACTAAATTTGACCGCCAGTTGAATTAGTTAACAATGTTCAATAATTTACAGTCCTCCGAAGACAGACCGTAAAATTTTCTAATTTCGCAGACTAATGAAGCTGCCCCAACGACCACTAACGAATTTTCGAAACGAATTCATGGAAAACGATAGCAATGACATTTAAAAATAAAAAACTTTTCTCAACCTTACCACCTGTTCCCTTCGCGGTTGAGTCAAAGAAAATCGGCCGTCACGAACCGCCTATTACAGGTATGATTTAGCGGCCATTCTGGTAGGTTAATGTTTTAATTTTCATTTAATATACCTGCCATTCGGCGTTGTATTCGGCAAAGAAGATCTTTTGTTTGTTCTAGGTCGTGACGTGGCCACTTTTGATCTTTTATGAGGTAGTTAGTTTCACATGGCTACGAATTGGTTCACGATTGTTTGGAACAGGGTTGGCACGCATTTTAAATTGATTGCGAGAGGGCGTGTTATTTATGTTACGACTGACTTCACACAAACCACATTTGTAATTAGTCGGCTCTTATCATATCATATGTACAAAATTAGTTGTACATTCTCTGAAAGCAACACACTAGGCAGTGAAAGTTTTTTAAGAAAGCCAGATTTGCACCAAGATAACCTTATAAGATATTTTGATTTATGTTTAGAAATCAACCGGAATTTATACACGATGGACACACATAATTTTTGTGTCTTCTTTATTTCAAATTTCCGCTGTTTAAAAGGTATCTTATTGGTATGTTAAGAACCAGAAAACTTTATGGGTTTCGCGAATTTTATTTTTATTATCCTGTAATAGTAATCTGCATTTGGGATTTTTAAAAATCAAATCAATTTTTTTTTTATCTATTATTTATTACTATTATTTCATTATTTCAAATAATGACCTGCGTTTTTATATAAGTTTTATATTTGTTAGTGAATAAAAAGTTTCAATTCCTTTAGTCAGGCTCTGGTAAATATATTTCAGTATTTCATTGTAAATTTGTGCAAAGTTCTGAATTAAACTTTAAAAATCAGAGGATGACACTGATTTTGCGTTAAATTCATTTCGATACATTTTCTTCGTCTGCCATATTTACAACATAATTAGCGAGCATTTATAAATAATAAACATCGATTCAAAAATTTTTCATGACAACAAAATAAATCTTATGAGAAAGAAATAACCGTTTTCTATCCTAATTACGTACTTACACTCAATATAAACCATATCTCTAGGGCTATTATAAAACTCCAGTTACAAACTAAGATATTTTACTCTATATATTAGACGTACTATCCGCGTATTCATTTTCCGCATAATTCCCATGCAAACACAGGAAGGCTTAATTATTTTCCTTTGTGAGCAGGCCACTTCGCGCTTTATAGGAAAACATTAGCTGCACATACGCGTAAAGGAAATACGTTGAAGTTCAACTCCGTGTAGTAATAAACTTTAGGCATGTTTAGATTAACTGCATCACAGAGTTTCGCGCAAAGCGAGAAATACCTTAGGCCGCATTTAATGTCTATGTCGTAAGTAATTACGTCATTTTCTATGATGTTTTTGTCTATAGTAACATCGATTATATGTTAGAAATATGCGACTTTCTACGTCAGACGACCATTTAAGCTCACCCTGGGTTTTTTAAATGGTGGCGTTTCATTTTTATTCGGTTGACCCTCAACGCACAAACGAAAATTTTGACTTGCCAAATGTTTTCAGTTGTGTTTATCCAAAGAAACCAATTTTTTGAGAGTTAATATGTAATTTTTCTGTTTAGAAAAGAAGGCGCTTATATTATGTTTGTTAGGAGATAAACTTTCACGCAAGCAATCCTGTTCTACTCCCGATCTGCGCTTTTTTGCCTGAGACCAGGTTGTTTTATACTGAAAATGTTCATTAAAATATTTCAAACAATAGAAGCCTTATAATCGACATCCCGCCGAACATTCACAGCCAGTTTTAAAAGCTTTGTTATCGAATATTCGACCATTATTTACATCGAGCAGCAAAAAGAAAAGGTAAAACAACATCCATGACGATAAACACTGATGTATAGCATTAAAAAACCACTCAATACAAAATAACCCATCGGGTCATTAAAATTTATCGGCACTGTGTTTACAAGGACTCCTCTTGGGAGTCAACCTTTTTCAATCTCCTTAACGTTATCTAAACAAACATCTAAACAAAAGAGCAAAACCGTTGAAATCATCGCATCTTCTCTGAATGCCGACACGTCAAGATCGCCGTAGCGACTTCATTCAGGTTATCTCTATAAAAGAGCTTAACGAGGTAAGGTCCGATGTTTTTGGAGCTTCCCGCAGATCCGCCCCTGGCCGCTTAATGACGGGGGCGCTGCGAGCCTTTGCCGGGTGGTCTACAGGTTAGTATTGACTTGTGGGCCGCACTTTGTATTCGGTTGGAATTTTACAACAGACATCCAACGAATTGCTATATTTATGGTCTTACCTCGACCGATCGATTTTAATCTTTACAATGTTTTATTTGACAAACTTTAAGAGGAGTGTCGTAGGTTATTCCGCCGTTTTGTCGATCAAATGTTAATAACATTAATCATTTTAGATCGCAACTTGCAATGTGTTTTTACGATAAGTTTATAAAGGCAATTGTCGCACACCCTTGACTTCATTGTCCATTTCGTGAACTTGACGTCTAGTTCGTGAAGTAGAATCACAAGGTTTGATAAATTTTATTTCACTATCTAGAATTTCAATCATCGTACAGTACCTGATGTGTATGTACATTTCGCACGCGTGCTTATGAAACAATATTTTTTCGTAAATAATAGGTTTTTTACTACTGAAATGTTTTTAGTGCCAACAGGTTGAGTATTTTAATGTAACGGCGATATTATCAGAGATAAGAACAATATTTGTCTCTATTTCTTCTTTTAGTGAGTTCTCCAGCAAACAATATTAGATTTTCATACATGGTTCCCCCTTTTTTCCTTTTTTACAATTTTTTTTAATCACTGCTATGGCCCGGTCATACTTTTGGAGTAGCTGTCAAGAAAGTCAAGTCAAGAAATTCACACAGATTTGTTAATTTTTGTTAGCTGACGTTTGTAACCAACAATAGTTAGCAATCAGCCTTCTTGTTTGTTTTCTTTGTTTCAGTAAAATTCTCTAAAAAGGTATGAGTCGCGAGACTCTGCAAAGCTACTCTGCATTGAAGTCTCCGATTATATAGAGTCCCTGGTAGGGTTGTAGAATTAACCAGTCAAATTCTTTTGTCTGGTCAATTGACCAAAATAATTTTAAGAATATCATAAAATTTATATTTATACGGAGTCGATATTTTTATTGGGATTCCCCGAATCGTATTCGGATATTCCTTAAAGAGGGTTATAGGTAAATTGGACCTCACGAACGCACAATAATATATTATAAAATACATATTATTATTAAATAATGATAGATAAAACATTTTCTGACTAGTTAATTAAGAAGTGGACAATTGATTGGCCAATTGACCAGTCCCAACACTAGTCCCTGCTGTTAATAAAGGAATTTTTGAAGACAATGAAAACAAATATTAAGTAGGCTCATTTAATACGCGTATTTGCCGTCATTGAAATTCTCATTCTCAACACTTCTTAATTCAACAAATAACATGGCCGCTGACAGTTCTCCAAGTCGGCAGATTTCAGTTCAGATGTAGCATTTTCTCAAAATATGCCCAGATCTTGTTAAATGTTCTCTGAAAAGGAGTTGAGTCTTGTTAAGTTAAAATTGCAATGTTGTGATACAAATATACGTCTTTAGGCAAGGGACGACTGGGTGCTGTTCAGCGTTCTTTGGAAATTTCAAATCGATAAGCACAAATACCAATACAGAAAAAAAAAGTCCATACACATGTGATTTTTGGAACTTTGAACCGCCTTGTTCATCGAAATCAGCAATATCGATAAACACATTTTCACTTGCAAAGAGTCACTTTTATGACAAAAAATAAGCAAAAGTCCAAAAACCCTCTTGATTATACACTTGGAGTGCCTGTAAATATAAATCTATATTACCATTCCTTATATCACATTGTAACAATTCCGAACAAAAACAAACTTTTTTCCTCAAAGCCAACTAAGTGAGTTAATATTTCTACTGAATTATCATGACGTTTTAAAAATTAATCGTCACAGTCAAATGTACAAAGTGTGGTTTAAAAACAAATTAATTGTTCCAAAACCTAAACTCGAAGTTAAGTTTTCCAATTGAAATGTTGATAGAAATGTTTATTAATATAATAAAAAATGGAAAATAACCCAATTGAAATAAGTTTTTTTCATATGTTTTATTTTCCATTGATGTCTCTCATATGCTTCCTATTGTGCTAAAATGTTGTAAAACCATGGAATAAACCTGCGATTCAAATCGCCCGCCATTATCATCTGATATATTATTAAACAAACACACACGCAATGGGTCAAAAATCTCTGTGCAGCCGTATAATTAACTCTCATAAAACAATAATAACACACAAATTACTATTATCCTTGCCTTAAGACTGAGCAATTTTCAGTTAATCGACACCGTCAAGACCAGCGTCATAAGCGCCTTCGGCAATTTTTTCGAATCCATTTGACATGTGGGCAACGATCAACTTGACATCGTGACGTGGCAATGAGAAATTGTATCTAGAGGTGTATTTACATAATTACGAGTTAGCTGCAATCCCGACGTACCCTCGCTATATTTAATATAGCTTTCTAGACGACGATAATAATATAGGGAATGTTATTTTGATTTATACTGATGCGTTCAAAAAATAACGAAAGTTAATGTGCTGACAAATGAATTGCACGATGGTCCTTGGCGGAAGAGCAAAAAAAACGGCAGCTGAGGTTTAAATGGGCCATGACGGATCTTGTATATCAGGATTAAACATGGAAACCTCTAATCCGCATATCGAGATCAACAACATGAATATTGGCTCTCTTCTGAATGAAAAAATTCAGGAAATATGTCTTTAATATATATCTATCTCTCTAAATCTATATTTTAGCCTACAGAAAATACAAAGAAAACAAAGATTTCTTTACCGAATCAAAAACACAGGATATCGGACACCATTAATGCTGCCGTCGCAATAAATAGAGGTCGCCACACACTCGAAAGTTTAAATTTAATTTCAGATAGTGTAAGTGAACGATAAAAACTAATAATTGAGTATGAACAATCGGTGTTGGAAAGCACTTGCAAACGGTTGAAAAAGTTTGGAACGTTGATTACATTGATTACATTTGAAACTGGCTAAATGGTTTCAAGCTCGCGTTACAACTTGATAGACTGGAAGTTAGTTTTTTCAAATACGAGCAACAACAGTTTTGAATCGCGTTGTGGTTCGAAACCACAACGCGATTGAATTTAGTTATGCCACTTGAAATTTCAATAAATAATGTGCAATATCAGCTACCCAAGCAAAGGAATATCGGTTAAATTTCATAGGCGATTTCATAGGCGAACACTGTGTTCGAAGTGTTTTCGGTGCGCGAGCATTGAAGATGCCAAGTGAGATTTTGGCGAAACGTCTGCAGGATTCCAGTCGGATGCAGGATTTGCAGGATTCCAGTCGGATGCAGGATTCCAGTCGGAGTTCAACGAGCGAACGGATGATATCCCGGAGTATAGTGTCATCACATTTTTCCATCCGTGAATCAATACGTGAGAATATATATATATATATATATATATATATATATATATATATATATATATATATATATATATATATATATATATATATATATATATACAGATTTCAAATAATAATATAATAAAAAGGCAATAAAAAACTTTAGAAGGAATAACTGAAGCATAACTGACTTAAAATATAGTTACAACTGATTTTGATTTTTTTAACTGTCTTTCTGAATTCGCAACAACTGCTCTTCGATATTATATTTGTATATTATTATTTAAAGCTTTTTAAACCTTATTCATAGTTCAAAGTATATTTCATCTAAATACTAGTCGACAATTAATTTTAATCAATTTCAATTAATTAGTCTAATTTGAAATGTAAGAATTATTAATTTAGTGAGAAATTTAGTTTACGTAATAATATTGAATATTGCTATCGGTTTTCCATAAAAGTTTCAATGAGAGCGAGGAATATTGGATAACATCATTTTGTTTATATGGTGGCTATATCAACGATTTTCATGCTCAGTTTAGGCTCGTGCCGTATAGGTGTCTATCTATATAAATAAAAAAAATAACACTTGTTTCTTTACTCTATATCATATTATTTTAGCAAATGCCGTATCCACAAATACGCTGATGATACGCAGTGCCTCGGAAGCGATATGGTTGTGGCTAAAATCTAGTTTGCCTACATTGTTTTTAAGAATGTTGAATCCCAGGTATTTGAAAGTGAAATATATAGCTTATTGTAATTTTTTTACATTACATTTACAAAAAATAACATTGCACTTTGTGTTATGTTACATCTGATTTATACACTAAGACTTAAAATTGTAAACAAGCTATTTAAGATTAAAAGTCAATCATACTTCTTTTAAAAAATATTTTCGGTATACTTGATACAACAAATATTTTCCAATATCCACACTTTCCGATATTAAGGCAGATATTTTATTTGTTGTATTTCATTATCTGAGAACTACTTTTCTGTGACATTTTTGGTGATTATTTTTTGATGCCTTCGATATTGTCATATTTTGGTATAATTATTTTTTCTACATTGAAAACCGTTTGCCCATTGCAAGGCGTTTCCTATTCCCTATTTAAGCATAGTCTTGTTTCTATTAAGCAAGTAAAAATTATTCATTTCTGCGATGTTTTTACTTTTCTTTTTTAAATTTTACTCAATTTGCTAGGTACGCTACTTTATTCTACAATACTTGTTATATTATTATTGTATTGAGGATTTCTTGAAATGTTAAGAATCAATCATCACCTGTTTCATATCAATTCGACTTTCTTCTTTGCCAAATTAAGCAGATAGATTCGAAAGTCGAGTTAATTTGTCAGCGACACAAGTGATTTAATTTGCACGATGACAGTAGTTAGGAAATCCCAGCGTGACTTGACTCGGCTATTTTGGACCGTTCATTGAGAAAGAGGCATCTGCTTTCAAACTAACTTAATTGTGGTCCACTAATAAGTGTGTGGGCATATGCGAGCACGCGTTATTATGATTTTCTTGCATCATTTTGCCAGATCCGTTTCTTATTAAAAACTAATTATATTAATAAATCATGAAAGAATGTTATCAAGGTATGTCCAAAATTGTAATAAATTTATTTATAGCAAAGCATCGGTGCGGCCCTACCTCACTGTAGCCATATTCGGAAGTACACAAACACTTTATTTTGCGGTAAAACGGTTATATCTGGTATATTATCCAACAAGTTTGATCAACGCCTTTTAAACGTTAAAATATAACTAAAATCTACCGCAAATATCGGATTGCTCCTAAACCCGTGACTTATGTACCGGAAACGCTCGAAGTGAATGCACTATATCAATTAATTTATTGCCTGTTACTCGCCTCGCTCTCTCATGATGTCATTCGATCACACTGATCTCAATTAAACTTAAAAATTTTATTAATATTCTTTTTTTGTATTTATTCCATAGAAATTTGCGTATTGAGTAGGTAGGTCAGATTATTTAGGTTATTTCAATTTTGAATATTGTGTCAACAACCCTGGTTATATGACGTATCGAATTAGGTTTAAATTTAATATTTGAAATTGTTAAAATGAATTTCGCTTCACAAAATGCTCCTCATATTTTAGTATATTTGTATCGATATTTCCCGTACTAAGGTTCGGAATTTTTGGGGCCCGTATGACCTGGAAAATAAAGAGGTATTTTTCGTATTAAATACCGCCAAACAATGATTTCATTGCCAAGATAGAGGCCTATATTGACAACGACATAAATAATAAATGAGGGGATCAGCAGTGGTAATAGTATATTATGCAACAAGTGCGGTAAACGGCATTTGACTCACGAGTTTATTTGACAGGAGCGGAGCGAGTGTTTTATAAACGAGTGACTTAAAAGTTTACCGAACGTGTTGCATACTATACTTTTTCAACGACCGTTAGTTTTTGGGTACATGTTCGCAAAACAACACGAATACATTCACTGACATGACCGTCAGAATTGACAAACACAATTCAAGGCATGGGATATATCTCCGAAAATATCCGATTGCTCCTCTAAGCCGTGCGGTAAAATCCCGGAAATGTCCGAAGTGGCTCAGGTCCGTGGGAAACGAAACTCAAGTCATAAAGTGACGCTAATGTTCACTAACCAAAATTAAAGGTGATAGAAAAAGTATGACATGCAACATGTTTCTAAAATGTCTTCACACATTCGCGTGTAATCGCTCTCTTTGCTATTGCCAAAACGAACTAGAGTGTCGTTTAAATAACTTGTTGCATAGTATACAAATAGATTATACGATTAACTAATTTTTTGTTATTAGCGGTTGATCTTGCTTTTATTAAAAACAAACCGCGCTTATTTTCATTAAAAAAAAAGCTATTTAAGCATTTCCTGCATTGGTTGTGCTCAAACCAATATTTGCGTGGTTGCGTGCTTGGCCGTGTTATTACTTCGACCTAGAGAAAAGCTGCCATGTGAAACATGTAACATAATTAGTGTTATTGCTTTGTTAGTGCGGTGAATACCATCGTGGCATAGTCAACTTTGGGTCAATTTGTAGTTAATAACAGCTATTAGCTCATATAAGCAGGACTACTTGCAAATTAGTAATTTTGAATATGAGATGAGCAAAAAATAACTCGAAACGATAAAAAATAAAAGAAAACTTAAGTTTTTCATTTCTTATAATTCCAGACAATCAACAGGGAGATAAATCAACTTTCATATAATATTAACCACAACTTTTGCATCCTGTGCGTTACATTTCGTTAACTAAAGTTTAACCTAATGTAGGTGGTGTCGACTACTTTATTGGTTGTACTTGCAGCACAGGTTTCAGTTTTCGGATAAGAGCTTTATCCGGCTCCTACTATCTCAAGTACCTCCAGTATGGTTTGCAAAAGTTTTTGCTTCCAAAGATGTATTTTGTAGAAAACTAGTTGATTCGAAAACATTCTTTGCATGAGCTTTAGATATTTAATTTCACAAGTGGAGCATTCCTCATTCGTTGGTTGAAAAAATTATTTCAATTGTAAACTGTTTAATTTTTAGGCTGTGATACTGCGTAAGTTTGAATATTTATGGGTGGTATAGACTTTTCATTACAGTTTTGTGTAATAGAAGAATGAGCATCAAAGTGATTACTTAAAATAATTCGGAGAAAATTTGTCCTTCTGTCCGTAAATCGATAAAACGTTCCTCGTGTGTTCCAAAGTTTATGGTCGTAAAATCTTTGGCCGTGAGCTATTCTTGAATTCATTTAAGCAATCTTACGTACGCCTGTTTCGCTAATATGAATAGGGTGATTATTAGGTTGCCAGAGGTTTAAATGAACTTGATCTTTTCTGCCGTAGTGGAATCTTGAAATAACTGGCTGACCTCATTTTTACCGAAGATTTATTTTTTGTTATTTTTGAAAAATACCTATATAACCAATTGCGTTTTGCAGCAACGAAATATTAAATTGTAATGCTTTGGGACAGTAACGATTTTGTTTAGTTTAATGTATAAATTCCGTATTTTTTTCCAGCCACATGCAATGTTTATCAATAAATTTTTCATCGATTTTAAATATTTTTAAAATTTCGACTCAGAAGCAGATTTAAATTCTGAATTTTAAAACTAGCAACCAAGTATTATAAAAACAAAATTTCTACATAGATAGATATATATTTTTTGAAGTGGTAATAATATTTGTGCTGCTTAAACTTGCATCTACAAAAACTATGTCGATCAGGTTCGCGTATGCACATTACATCAATTTTCAAAAATGTAATTTAATTAAAATTGTTTAGGGATGGCTTGAATTACTTAAATTGTTTAAATAAAGAAAATGTTAATATAAATTGTTATTTTAATATCTCTCGTAAATCGAATAGGGATTTGATAATTCGATGATCTTAGCTTAGCTGTAGCTTTCTCGGAAATGTTGTTTCTGTTGGCAACAACTCGAACGCAAAAGATGCAAAGGAACATTTTCAAAAGCGCGGCATCGGCGCCGCTGTTATTTAAGGAGAATCGCGATTGCTTTAAATGAAACTTTCACTCTACTGGACAGCAAACGTGCTTGAGAGAACGCAGGTGTTCTTCAAGGTGTAAAAATAATTGGGAGTAATTATCTATAAATAGTAATATCCTATTCGGTAACATGTAAAATATCTAAAATAAACAATCTGACAATTTCAGGGTAAACATGGAAAATATATAAAACCGAAAATTTTATAATAATCGAAGTGTTAAGTAGACATTTTTTAAACAGTGTGTATGAATGTTCTCTGTTGATTTTGAGCTTCTTCTACGCCTTATTATAAGCCGCAATTGTAACAACTTGCTTTTATTTGCAAGGTATATATTTGCCAGAAAAGGGAACGAATGGTTAAGTTTCTAGTTTAAATGTAAATTAATAAGGGCACAAGAAATGGTAAAATATCATACATCAAATTCCCAAAAAGTTTATTCTTTCAATATTATTTATTTTATTTAAATCCTACTAGTACCGAACACAACTAAGCTATTATATAATTAAAATCTCATAATGCCCTTTTATCGCCTCTAAATCGCAAGGATTCGTGTCAAAGATTAACGAAAAAGCAGATGGCTGGAGAGCAGATGTGAATGTAGATCACGACAAATTAGAATCAATAAGTGAATCGATTTGTTTCGTGTGTACACACATATTTTGTACTGATGCCGCAGCGCCTAATTTTTAGGATTTATTTTTAACTAAACCGGAGTAGTTCGCAATCTTCTTCGTTTATTAAAAGAAGTCGAAAACGATAAACGTCTTAAATGCGGCGATGACAGCTAAAATTTCCCCATAGGAGTGATCTTCGACGATTATTTTCGGTGCCTGGAAAGACCATCTGCTCAAAACAAACGTGAACCAAAAATCGGGTCGTCGCTCTCTTTCTGTACGAGTAGTAATTAAAATAGTATGTTCTCGAAGGCAATGCTGTCATAGTTCATTGTTTTCCAACACCTCTTGAATATTGCAACTATTCTCAACTATTGCATATAACTCGTGTTTCTTTTTCAAAAATAATAATTTCTAGAAAAACTAATTAGCTCTGTATACCTAATATGGCCTTATATGGTGAATCAGTTTTTTTCAGTAGTTCTTTAACCTCCTAGAGAATACAATTTTTTTAGATTTTAGTTTTTAATTTTTTTCGTTCAATTTTTAATTACACTTGAAAAAGTTATTATTTGAGGCTCTTAAACGTTTTTCAACAATACTTTTAATGGTGTATATACACAGAGACTGTCTCTCTCCATCGAACGAGGAAACAGGAATCGTGCCTCTACAAATTTTCATAAACTCGCTGCACACCTACGTGAACAAAGTGTTCTCGAAAATGCTTTGCATTTTTCATGCATAATAGTGCAAAAATGATTCTTAACATCTGCTGGATAATGTTTCTGAAAAATAATAAAATATCTCTTTACTTCTAAATGCTTATCTGAGTGGCATGAAATAGATACTTACATTCGAGCTTACATTATATATTAAAGGTACTTTGCTATATTTCATTTGCGTGTGGGTGAATGGCACGTTGTTTCGATCAGTCGTTTTTAGTGTCAATCTATGCTGGCCTCTTCTTAGAAAACATAAAAATTTTGTGGCAATGCTTTCAATAAATTTATATATTATTCATAAACTTCACAACATAAAAATCGCTAAGTATATATATTTTTGTAAAAGGGTAGATGGCATATTTAATTTTTTTTTTGGGCCAGTTCGTTGCTTCGGAAATTTTGAAGTGTCATGATATAGCGACAATACAATAAAATATATTTTTTTAAATACGTATTTACGTAAGTAGGACTAGTCATCTATGTTTCAATCTGCTGCCTTTATGGTATGAAAATCGGAACTTGTTATTGTCAAATTAATGGCTCGGAGTTTAGTGAAGTTAATTATTTCAATTTTTCCCTGTTTATGTTAATATGCGAAATCTCGCTCCCAATCACAAAATAATTTCTTAATTATATTTTATCTAAAGCAAAAGCACCAAACGGTCTACATAGTGTTGTAACATTTTTTTAATTGCATCACTGATTAGAAAAATTAGAACAAGAAAACAAAACACTAATTTGCTTGAGATTGTTTGCTTATTGAAAGCTTAGCAATACGCATTATCGGAATCCGACTGAAGATCTTTCTAGCTGAAAAATGAAGCAGCTTTCTCGAAGAATGTTAACTGATGTCTAGAACGTTGTTGTACCCCGTTATTAAAGTTATACGACGTAGAGGGTATAATTCCTGAGACGACCGCTATTATGAACACTACGGTTGGTAATAGTAAAATAATGAATAAGTGCAACGTATAATTACCAATTTTGTATTGTGAAACAAAACTTTTATTCAAATTAATCTCCGATATAATTAGGTACAATAATCTGCCAGTCATTCTTTACTGCGCAAAATACATAGTGAATATTGTGCAAAAGTGTCGCAGGTTGAAGTATGTATGAAACTAATACTTTGTCATTATTATAAGTTAAAAAGTGGGAATGCCGTTTGCAACTGTTGACTGAGAAACAAACGAACAAGCGTATTTTGGTGTATTATTTTAAGTGTTATTTCTTACTCAGTTACTAAGTGCCTAAATTACTAAACGGCCATTTGTGCTTTAAATTGTTGCTTCACATTTAAGTCGTCTTGATCACAGAAACGTTTTTTTCATTACTTTTATGTACGCACTATACTCCGACTATCTACATAGTCTAAGCAATGGTGGTATAATTTTCATTTTATAACCATTTTGACACCAAGAGTTTCACAATTTATTGTAGACGCCGCAACGGAAAATTTTCTAACCTTAACCCTAATTAACATAATTAACACATTTTACATTTATTTTTTATACCATTTTCTAGTAAAATATTGATTTGGTATTTTTAAAAAATTAAATTTTGTTTTGCCTGACATTTTGCAATTTACAAGGGGTCTCATTTCTCTTCGTGCGTATTTTTCGAATGGATCAAAATATTAAGCTAGTAATACTTATTCATATAATCATTTTTTCTGTATTTTGTAACCACAACTAAAATGCGGATATTATAATTCAACCCCGTCGGGGGCATTGCAAAAGCACTTTCTCATTAAATAAATTTTGCTATTTGTTTGGGCGAATTTCGCGTTTTTGTGATTCTCTTTTTCAGTAGGGGCGGTAGCGGGTAATAATTCATATAAAATGGTCTGTAACTTATCATTAGCCACGATTCTGAAGCAAACCAATCAACGACTCGCTTGAAATATGTACGAAATTATTATTATCGTGCGTAACCGTGCAGGCTGACCCAAATTTGCAGGTGTGTTAAAAACACCAAAAACAATTAACTTACTGAATCAGTGGCGTAGAAAACGAAATTTTCTAAAATGTGATCTTCTGTTGCAGTCCTTCGATGTTGCATGCAGAAAAAGTGACGCAAATTGTACAATAGCAAAAGACGACTCTTAATAGGGTTTCTTGTCTTTCTCTCGCTCATTTATATTAATGGGAGAATGGAGAGTTTTCGTTTTTAATTACTTCCACAATATGTCCTTCAAATTATGTAAAAAAAATGCAATTGCACTATAAATAAGATTCTATACTTCGGAAGATAGCAATAGAGACAAGACAATTGGTTTGTTTTCCAAATAAACAAGATTTATGTAAATAATTTTTTTTATGAAATGAAAATTTATTTTTATTTCTGGTATTTACAAAATGAAAATCATTTGTTAAATTTATAATTATTTTTAAGAATTATCAATCCATTGACGATGTCGGAAAACATTTTGCGACTATAGATGAAGAATATGAAACACTGTATTTCCAAATTTTAAGCACAAATATATATTATTGTATCACAAAAAATTGACAGAATATATCGATACCGCGGATAAAAGATTGAAATAATTTCATAAAATAGGCGTTAAAAAATAATTCGAGAAATTGGGAAATAATATAAAATAATTTCTATTTGCACTTATTTGCACTTGTATAACTACCCTTCTCCTAAATTTGCATGTCGAATCGATATCGACTGAATTACTGGGTCAGTTCCTCTTTAAATCGAGTTCATTGTGCGAATATCATACTAATAAAAAAATAATTAATAATCTAGTATACCGGCTGATATAGGAAAGTGACTGTGTAATTGTATTCTCGACTTGTGCGTCAAAGAGATACGTTTTTTTAATTATGCTGCTATCATCGTTAAAAACATGCTAGTTCGTTATTTTAGGAGTTACTTGCCGTTCAATAAACAAACGAATTTGATTTACAAATTCCCACCAATCAGCAAACAGAAGTTACCGCAATTTTGGCTTAAAACTAAAGTGGAATTGAAATTGTTTTTATTCTAAATTTGCAATCGCTATTTTGAACTATTTCATAGTGACCGCGGTACAAGAAATTAGCTTACGAAAGTATAATAGATAAATGGTTTATGAGTTTGTTAAATATTATTATTGTTTATACAGCTTAATATGTATGAACATTTTATGCAAATTGCAAAATGTTCGTCGTTGGGGGGAACGGTTTTATATGTTTTAACTTCAACTGGAACATTCCCCAGTGTTAGTTTTTGGGTAATTATTAGCCAAACAACCTTGCATACGTTGGCTACTTGCCAAAGTACCTTTCGTTATAGCACGATACCATGTAGTTTTGTTAAGAAATTTTTATACGCTTTCACTTTTGCCTAGTTAAAACATGAGTGAAAATTGCAAATTCTTTTATAGGCCGTAAAGCTAGTGCAGCATATTATTTCCTAGATTTGTCAAAGAAATGATCGTTAACATAAGCAGTCAAGAAATTAAATTTTTTATACTCTTCAAATATAAAACAAGCTTGTCTTCCTGCACATAAATGCGTCTCTTAATTTATTTTGAGCTTACTCCTCTGTGAGGAATGGAAATTTAAATATTTTCTCAGAATGCTGCTAATATGAAGCAAAAAATCTCAAATTATAATGTGAAAATATTGCTAGTGCTATTGCTATTGCTAGTGATAGTGAAAGTTTCTCTTTTCATGTTCTTTTTGTATAAGTTTCTTTAACAAATATTTGTCTCACAAATCAATTCCACAACTCGATATCGTGCCTTTTACCGTTGCCTTTATTCCACTGGGTTTACAAATAAAAAAAAAAGAGAAAAAGTTAAAACAGAAAAATTTGAAATGTTTTGTTATATTTATTCTAAACAAAAAAAAGGAGAGGAAAATATAAAAAAAATAAAAGTGAGCAAGCTTAGTATAGAGACAGTAAGTGCGTGAACTTCTGACGACGTTAATGAACTTTGGATGAATAAGACTTTGAAACATTTCTCCTATGGTCTCCATTGGTCCCAAGATGTACAAAATAGATATAAATAACCGAGATGATAAGCGAGAACAGCTTGCAATAACTGTTACGGTTTTAGCTTGTGGATATTCATTTACTTTTCAAACTCGGAAAATAAGTGGGTTTGAAAATAATTCCCCAAATTTGCGACACTCTGATTGCGGAATTGAAAGAAAATACTCATAATTCGTCGTCATAAAGGTTACTTTTAATTTGTTTTGATTTAATTTAACCAGGACCCAAAATCAGCTATCATAGTAATCAATAGTATTAGCTAGTTTATAACCTAGCCAAATAAACATGTTAACCTTTGGATATACACAAAATACAAACAGGCAATAACTAAAAGACACATTTATTCAGGAAAATTTGAACCAAAGGGATATTGGTATGTATGTAGGACGATAATGTAGGCATTCAAAGACACAAAATCAATGTTATTTGTGATATCACAAATAGAATTGTGTGGTTTGAAGGATAAACTGCTTGTCCGTATTTTCAAGGACATGTTGCATTCTATTGAATGTGTCAAAAACTGAACTATGATGTTTTAAAGCGATTTTAATTACTAAGTTCATTTGAAGCTATTTTGTATTTTGTTTTACCGTGTTACTGTAGATTGTTAAGTTTGGTTCGAGGATATGACGTATTATTGTGACAAAATTATTAAATTAAAAAGTAATAACCGTCGACTGTTTGATTTTTCGCTCAAGGAGTTGTATTTTCTTAATACATCTGGCTTAGTGTACGGTTCCAATTTACTGTAAAAACTGTAAGATTTAAGAAGATGAATATAATTATTGAGCTCAATTTAATTTTGTGTCAATGCTAAATTTAATTATTTTCAATACCTTGTTAATACGAGCCCGTTTGCGGAGCTGTATTTTTATCGGGCGTAAGCCTCACATTTAGGTCACGTCAATTACTTCTTCTACTCCCGTCTGTAAAATACCTAATTACCCACCGATCTAGCGTGCGGGAAGCGTCACTTTACCATGTCAGTTTCCTTTCCCACGATTCCGAGCCATTTCGGACATTTCCGGGATTTTACCCCACGGATTTTGGAGCAATCGGATGTTTTCGGAGATATTTCCCACGCTTTGAATTGTGACGTTTGTCAATTCTGACGGTCATGTCAGTGAATGTATTCATGTTGTTTTACGAAAATGTACCCAAAAACTAACGGTCGTAGAAAAAGTATAGTATGAAACACGTTCGGTAAACTTTTTAACTCAATCGTTTATTAAAAACTCGTGAGTCAAATGCCGTTTACCGCACTTGTTGCATAATATACTATTTCCTACTTTCATTTGTAAATTACCTCATTACACACCGATCTAGCGTGCGGAAAGCGTCACTTTACCACGTCAGTTTCGTTTCCCACGAATCCGAGCCGAGCCACTTTGGACATTTCCGGGAATTTGCCGCGCGGATTTGGGAGCAATCGAATGTTTTCGGAGATATTTCCCACGCTTTGAATTTTGACGTTTTTCAATTATGACGGTCATGTCAGTGTTTGTGTTGTTTTGCGAAAATGTACCCAAAAACCAACAATTTCACTCGTTTATTAAAAACTCGCTCCGCTCGTATCAACTAAACTCTTGAGCCAAATGCCGTTTACCGCACTTGTTGCATAATATACTATTTTGTACCAAGAACATAAAAAAAGTAAATCAGTTAGGACGCCTATGGGCAAGAGAAATGTTTTGGAGAGTTGCTTTCGTACGACAACAAAAGAGACTTGTGTTGTCTTGTGTCCATTTCTTCGGCTACAAAATTTGGGTCAGAAGAAACTGTTACATAATAAGTAGTAGGTGGTGAATCTGGCACCATGCTCAAGGCCGCAAGCTCCATCGATGTTTAGTCATCGTTGTGACATCTAAAGAATGAGGCCATTGATATCGCTTTCGCAAATTTAGACCCGCAACGCATAAGGGATATCGTGCGATTATCATGTCCCGTCGTTAGCACATTTTGTGAAGAAATGGACTGTCTGTTTGTTATAATTAAAAATTATACCCTTCGACCTTTAAAATATTGGGTCATTTCTCGGTTTGAGTATGCTGCCAAAGCTCTATTACGTGTTATATCTCCTTTAAATGCTTTAGAGCAATATCCTGTGCTATATCTGATATTATGACACACTGATCTCTAGTACTTCTAAGATAATATGGTTATTTCAATTTACTTGTTTCATATGAACCGGTTAGCAATCATTGATGAACTGTTGGCAAATTATTAAACGGCGTACCCATTTTGTTTCAAGACTATTGACTAATACTAACTTGCAAATAGATAAAAAATATCGCTTCCAAGTTTGCCGATTATTTTTGTCAGATTCAATGTTAAAGTACAACTTATTTTTGAAGTCTTGATAATTAAATAAATGATTTACGCGCTTCTCCTTACTTCTTCTAAACTATCCAAGTACTCTCTAAAGCCGATAAAAATCCAATTAAAAGCCAATTGGCAACATGGTCGATGAGCCAGCCGGGTCAGATATATAAAAGTCGTCAACCTTCTTGCGGATTCCCGGCAAGCTGTGCTTAAATGTCTCATTGTGATGCGATGTCACATGTGCCGGACTAGTACCAAAGGCCAGCGTCTTTTTCTTATTGATTTTAATAAAAGCGAATTACTTTTTTCCTGCACGGTATAATTGGTTTTTTATTGCATCAAACGGGCTGAGCCTTTATGGTGAGAAAACCGCATTTTTTTCTGTTAGAGCGTCTCAAACATTTATTTCATCCACGATTAAATACGCGAGACACCGCTACGACTGTTGATCAGAAAATAGGTACTTACTAGTAGAAAGAGAATTCTACAAGCTCCAATGTATTGGGAGATTGAGTAAGAAGGAACTTATAGAACAATGGGAAGTCCGAAATATTTTTGGAATTGTAAAATTGAAATTATTAATTTGAAGCTGAAGAATATTCAATTCAATGTTTAACCCTTTGAGGCCCAACTTTTTTTTTCTTTTAAAAATTAACTTAATCCGTTCAATTCTGGAGATAAAATTGCTCTTGGAATAACAATTGATAGTTCTTTGTTTTTCGCAAATCTGTCGGGACTGAGGTTTGACAATAAAACGGGTGGACAATGAAATGTTTTTTTGATGAATCAACTTTCTTGTTCATATATAACTAAACCATATGAAATTCGGCAAAACAATTTTTCTTATCATTTACACTCAAACCGCCATTGTACCTAAAAACAGGACAAAAAATAAAAATAAATCTCTCTTACATTAAAATTTCCTATACCTGGGATTCGATGGCATTGATTTTTGGCATCTTCTTGAATTTCACACGATTAGTTCATATGCGGAATTTTAGTTATTGGCGGGTGTTCTAATTTCTTGTAACATGTTACTGAAGCACCATAAGAATTGCTGCGAGTCTAAAATGTTTACGATTTATAACCTCAGAATGCTAATAGACATGACACTTCTTGTGAAGTTCCGTCTTTCTGCTTTCCTTTTGATGTACTTGTCATTGAAGGATTCATATAATTGCTTGCTTGCTTAGCTTTCTATTTTACATAAACTATCTTATCTTCCTTTTCATCAGCTGGGCAACCTTTTCGTCCACGTTTTACCGTGCCAGAACAGTAAATCATTTCTAATTGTAAACTTTTTTTTCTACTCCCGTCTGTAAAATACTTAATTACACATCGATCTGGCGTGCGAGAAGTGCCACTTTACCACTTCAGTTTCGTTTCCCACGGATCCGAGCCGCTTCGGACATTTCCGGGATTTTACCGCACGTGCTTCGGAGCAATCGGATATTTTCGTAGATATTTCCCACGCCTAGAATCTTGACGTTTGTCAATTCTGGCGGTCATGTCAGTGAATGTATTCGTGTTGTTTTGCGAAAATGTACCCAAAAACTAACGGTCGTAGAAAAAGTATAGTATGCAGCACGTTCGGTAAACTTTTTAAGTAAAAACATTTAAATTTGCGGTCTTACGGTGAAACCCGTGGGACAAAACGAGTTCAACCAATAATTATCTCGCCACAAAACTTTGAGGTCATTTTCCTCGAAATTATACTATATTGTAGTTCAATTTTCCTAGAATTAGTTTTTACATCTGCCCGTTCTATACTTCTTCAAAATTTGTCTATGTCAGTCCTTTATCTCCTTGCCTTTTTGAATTAGATCTTCATATTTTTGTTTTCAAATTGTCCTACTATTACTACCATTTATCATGGGCTTCTCATTTTTTTGGAACTTTCAACAGCACTGCCGCATAATATCGTGTTAACAAGACCACTCAGCAGGCAACAGGACTTGGTTCATGTATCCAATCTCCCGAAGGTCAGGCATCGGCCCGATCGCGGGTACGGGTTGTACACTGAAGTAGCGTGCATGCAGTCGCTATTTAATTCTAGAGATATAAGTAAGCATACTGAAAAAAATTTATAATGGTCTCTCTTTAGAAATATGCCTTAGTATACGATTTATTGCATCCCGATAATGTTCCCGCGCCGTATCAAATTATGGACTACCGAGCTCGTCACTCTATCTACTGATTTACAAAATCCTAATATAAAAATCAGATAAGATATATAATTAAAAGAATTTCGCGGAACTGAACTTTTGTAGGCTTTATATTCT
The DNA here is from genome assembly GCF_029955315.1 of Cylas formicarius. Taxonomy (NCBI): domain Eukaryota; kingdom Metazoa; phylum Arthropoda; class Insecta; order Coleoptera; family Brentidae; genus Cylas; species Cylas formicarius. Next base: position 5,490,123 of record NW_026844347.1, read on the forward strand.
CTAAAGTTCAAACTCAAAAACGACAAACTGAATATTGTAATGAAATAGGGAGACCAAGTTGTCCACATTTAATTTCAAAACCGGTATTGCGCGGTCGTCTCCATATTGCTCCATGGTTCATTTTATGAAAACACAAGCAACGCTTGAAATATAAGGAAGAAATTGAACCCATCAGGAACAGGAGAAACGAGAGTCACTTGTTTACGTCAAACACGACAAATGCAATTTTTTTATATTTCAAATTTTCACGACGCAATTGTTGCACTACATGCGTGTGTCGTATTAGAGCCGCACCTGGAAGATCGACCAAGAAAGTTCTGTATATCTTAAAGTTGGTTCTGACTTCGATGCCAATAAATTTGCTAGGTACTGGTGTAGTATTGTTTTGCATGTTCCTAGGTAGTGATAAAGTAGATCCCACAAGGGGCTTGTAGAATTAGTTGTCCCATTCCCGCTCCAAGCTAGTTCAATCAATTTTTACATAAGGCTTTAAAATCTAGAGGAAAAATCCTCCCACTAGATCCACGACGACAATACACTTTTCAGCAAGTGACGTTTTCGTCTCTACCCGCAAAAGTTACTTTTTCATTATCTTTCGGTTTTAACATTAAGTTTTTTCAAAACAGCCTAGTAAATTCAATTTTTTTTTCAAAGAAACTTCGACAGTCTATCTACTGAAATACTATTTACAAATCTTGGATTCCTCCAGTGTACGGTAGTCATGAACATAACAGACTATGAAGAAAAAAAATCTGCGTATTCTGACAAACGCGTCCTGTGGCCATCTTAAAAATGATCTTACGTCATTTATGGAACGCATCCTTAAATGTGCTATTATAGGTTCTTCTCTATCACAATTCGATAAAAAGTCAGTCTCCTCTCACGGCTCTAAAATTCAGGTATACCAAAATCCAAGAATCTAAAAAATCAAAATGCTTGCCTGGAACATATTTTTTCTTGTAACGCTCAAATTTAGGAATAAAAATCCATGAATAGCTTTGGGTTCCTCATTAACACCACTCATCACAAATATATTTTTGGATGCTTTTGAGAAGAAAGCCCACTCTTTACACTTTTCATTTAAAATCGAGAAGTTTTGTAAAAAATCCAATTTATTATTAGACTCCCTGTAAAAATGCTAAATTAGCACAATAAATTGACATTCCATTTGCTGGAGTGATCAATAATAAATTTGTGTTACCTACACCTGTGAATATATGCAGCGCCCATCAATAAGCTGCAAAAATATTTCTCCGGTGAAGTATATTTGGTTCGTATAATTAATTCATTTCTAAATAACACACATGCGTCTAATTGGTTGACACGCATTAATTTGTTTGGAACACGCACCTGTTGCTAATTAAACGAGAAAAATGTAACTGTCCGGTGTTGATTAAGTGTATTTGTTAATTGATTTTGAAAATTTCCTTTAATTTGATTAGGCCATTAATCTCTATACGTGGAAATCCAACGCCAGATATTTGGAATTAAATTGGTTGATTGTCGACGTTCGCTATTGCGTAACTGTAAATCTATTAAGGAGCGAACGCATTAAAAACCGATTTTCAAATAAAGCACTGTGCAGCGGCTTTGCCTCCGTCGTGTCATGCGGCTGAGAGTAAAAAAAAACAAGAGATGCTAGTAGACTAATAAATTATGTTTTTTTTTTTCATTTGAAAACATTTACTGCCAGCCTAGCTATTACACTATAGTAATATTGTGGAAAACGAGTAATTTGGTTTGGCAAACATAACATAAACTGTTATTGTTTTTTTCTCCTTAACTTGTGACATTAACTTGTAACATAAGCTTTTACTTTTACCTTTTTTTTGTAGCAGCCAAGCTTGGAATTTAATTGTACATGTTTCCTAAGTTTTTATGTAAAAATGTAATCTGCCGGTGAAATTCATAATAAATAAATAAATGAATAATGTAAATATGTACTAAAATTAGTGCCTTCCAACAAGATTCATGACGTCAATACATCTTATAGTGGTTATAGAAAATTAAAAGTCGCACCAGAAGACGCCTAGAATATTAAAATGAAACATCAGACAGAAGTGAGATGGCGAAATTAATATCCATTGGTTTAAAAAATATAGGCGAGAGAAAGAGGCGTTAGAAGTATGCATTTTCTGTATTTTTATTTCCTGTATATCTTTACCATTTCACAGCTTCCTTGGCATACAAATATATCAAAATAATAAGATTTTGAGACACCCTGTATGATTAAAAGATCTTTACAAGAGAATTTATTGGATCGGGACCTAAAATGAACAAGTTTAAGACGTTAGATGCTAGAAGGATTCCTGTCCAGTCCTATGTTTGAAAAGATAGTTCAGTTTTTGAATTTGATGAAACACAATGAAATGGATGAAATAGAAATAATGGCGCTCTTACTTTGTGATCTACAATAAAACACATCAAACGAACAAGCAGTATGGACGAATTTTTTTGTATCCTATACCGGAAAGTTTTCAAGATTATGAATTTTGTTATACGACTTCCTGCAACTTCTAGAACTGGAGATAGGAACTTTTGGTCAACTACCTCAATAGTATTGTTTTACCAAACTCCTACGATTATTAGTTTTCGAAATATTATACCTCGCCACCACCATTAATGAACCAGCCGAAAAATTGTGGTATCCCAAAAACAACAGTTTTTCGCTCAAAGGTTGCGGCGCAAATTGAAAGAGTCCACTCGTGGCGTCGATCTGTTACTAAAAATTAGCGCATTTGGACTAGTACATGATCCATAAAAGTTTTAATAATTCATAAACGATACGACCACCGTCGTGAATCGCCATTACAGACCGCAACATTCCCCATTGCTACGATGTAAGAGAAATAATTAAGCATAAAATGTATACGATACACAAACCAATTATTACGGATTTGCATAATTAGACCCCAAGGAGAACAATGAGACATAAATTGTGTGTATAATTTTTCGATGTAGTTGTGTCCCACGTCGATACGGAAGTGATTGAATGCCTTCAGACTCGCTTTAGACTGTTACATTTGGATTAGATTTTTATGCAGGACAGTAAAATGTAAAGTAGCAGGTGTGTTTGGTCTTCTGGACGGGCGACGGTGAAACCAGTGGCTTACGCGATGATTTTCAACGCGATAAAGTAAGCTTGGTGCCTATATTTTGATCACAGCAAAGTAGTTTGTTGTTTTGTGATGATCACGTCACGCGTCACTCAGTGAATGTATTTTCGCTGCTTTGGAAAAAATTCGCTAAAAACTAATCGACGTAGAAAAAATACAGTCTGCAACACGTTGGTAAATTTCTTCCAACACTTTATTAAAAATTTTATCCATTTTTTTTATATTTTCAACTCTGGTGTGGCGAGTGTGGCAATTGTGCACTGGTCAGGCGAACGCAAAGCGTCACTTTAAGACGTCAACTTATTCTTAGGAGTGATTACATGTTTAGCTGATGATATTTTGACGTTTGTCAGTTCTAATGGTCACGTTATACCTCACTCAGTGAATATTTTCGTGCTACAAAAATGTACCCAAAAGCTAATGGTAGTACAAAAAGTGTGTATGCAAGAAGTTGGAAGTAGAAAAATCAATTCTATTTTATTACGAATTTATTTTTTAACGATTTACTGTGATGCACGTCACTCAGTGAATGTTTTCGTGCTACAAAAATGTACCCAAAAGCTAATGGTAGTACAAAAAGTGTGTATGCAAGGAGTTGGAAGTAGAAAAATCAATTCTATTTTATTACGAATTTATTTTTTAACGATTTGCTGTGATGCACGTCACTCAGTGAATGTTTTCGTGCTACAAAAATGTACCCAAAAGCTAATGGTAGTAGAAAAAGTGTGTATGCAAGAAGTTTGAAGTAGAAAAAGCAATTCTATTTTATTACGAATTTATTTTTTAACGATTTGTTACTCATTTTTATTCAACGGAATGCTAGAGTCGTTCTTAATTTGAATTTTGCATACTTTTGGATCTATGCTACTAAAGGCCTTGAGTTCAAGAATGGTTGTGTCTGTGTTGCTTTTAATATAAGTTTCTAATTCTATTATTTCATGTTGAATTACTCGGCCTATACATCATGATTTGGTCCTCTTTTATTCATTGAGGAAGGTCAATATCATTGAGTAGAAGTAATTCTGAATTAGTAAATATATTTGCATTTTCCATTCCTAATTTCTTCGCTCCTTACAGATGTATTTTAGACGCCACTGATCGGTCGCGAAGCCGAAGTTAAAAGCGTTTGTCTGTATCGCGATCAACAGCATATCGCGAGGATAATATAAATAACGCTCCGTGCGGTCTGGTGGAAAATCATGACTACTTTTTCCCACAGCAAAACGAGATTTTATTCTGAATGGCAAGCGTAGATTGCCGTTTTTGCCACGGCTTCGATGTTTAAATTGTTTCTTCACAATAAACAAGTACTCGTTCAATATCGAATTTTTGAATTTGTTGCTTCCTGTTGTGAAATTGCTACCAAGAGCCGTAAGTTAAATAAATCCAATGGTAATATTAAAATTTGGTTATTTATTATATTATATTTATTACATTTGAACGAAATCTGTTAGGAACAGCACACTGGCGCTCACTGACATCATAGTCACTTAAAAGTTTAAAATGTAGTGGGTGAAAGAAAAACTATTTTTTTTATACATATTGCAAAATAGCAAGATCTCTCTGGGTTTATTTATTTCCCCTAATGTGCTCAAAACGAAGGAGAGTTGGCCGAATATCATGGTATCAAGTCAGCTAAACACAGTGTTCCCACTTGAAAGAACTCAATAGGATAACTAGAATTGTCAGATTATTTTCAGCGTAAGATCACGTGCAATGGATTTGCAGTCAAGAAGAATCAGTCCATTAAATCAAATTCGTGACTAAAGTTAGTTTTGAAATGTATACATTGTGAAAGCAAGTAGATGGGGAACCAAAATATCCTACCTTTATCTAAATATATTACCTTAATCAACAGGCATATCTGTTAAAAAAAATATAATTTAACAACGAACTGTCTTGGCAGTTGATCCTAAAATTTGGACCGAAAAGGAAAACCACTCGCATAAACAGGTTGTTCCGTAAAAGTTTTGATCAGCAACAATCTCGCGTTGCTATCATACTTTGTTTTGTTCATTATTTTGGGCAGGATTTATATTTAATAAAACGGATTATAAGCAAGAATGCGCAAGTAACAATACGAAATTCTTTGCGTGAAAGTCAACCGCCGCAAAACACCTGGCTCGGATCAAACGAAATCTAATGAATAGAAATTGTAATTATAAAGTTTGGTCAATTAAGTGTCTTTGAAATCGGTTGCCCTAATCGGTCATTGTGCGATAGAACGTATTATTAACGCATAATGGTGTCTATCAGCCGACACGTGCAACCATTGAAATCGAATTTTCGGAGCAACGGAAGTTTCTGGGTTCAATAAGTTCCATAAGATGTTTTTCTTCGGCAGCGGACCAAACAGTTCCAAATTTTTATCCAACAAAGCAAAATAATTTACAAATTTCAAATATAAGACAAACGCAATAATCCCGAAATGCAAATAGGACTTTTGTTCGGTGCGGTAAACGGCAATAAACGAGTGAGTTAAAAAGTTTACCGAACGTGTTGTATAGTATACTTTTTCTACAACCGTTAGTTTTTGGTTACATTTTCGCAAAACAACAAGAATACATTCACTAACATGACCGTCAGAATTGACAAACATCAAAATTCAAAGCGTGGGAAATATCTCCGAAAATATTGCTCCCAAACCAGTGCGGTAAAATCCCGGAAATGTCCGAAAAGTGACACTTCCCGCACGCTACATCGGTGTGTAATTAGGTATTTTACAGACGGGAGTAGAAAAAATTATTTTCGAACATGTTTCCTCTTTTGTGTGGCACTTTCCCAAACTAAAACTTAAATTGACTGGTCAAAAATTTTATCTTATTATCTATATAAACTAATTATGTATTATATAAAATAATATAATAATAATAATAATAGTAATAATAATAATAATAAATAATCGTTTATTGACCACTTATAAATACAAAAACGTATTTTTGAAGTCAGGAAGAGCACAAACAAGATAAATATATTACATATAAATAGGTAAACCAATGTAACCAGAAAGTAAAACTTTGTACACTCTAAGAATAATTAATTTATAAAATAACTGTGCTTGGTTATAACAAATTCGTTTATAGAATAGAAACAATGCTCTTCAAAAAACTTTTTTGATAATTGTTTGTATTTTTTAATGGAAAGTCGTTAACATCAATATTTTTGGACCGAAAAAGAGTGTTGACCCTCGTCGACGTTGCAATTCCCGCACCTAACAACTTGCAGAAGAAAGAACGTGAAAAAAGAGAAAAATACATACCGTTAGCGGATGACATAAAACAGACATGGCGTGTCGATAGGGTTTACATTGTTCCTATAGTGATCGGTGCAATGGGAGAAATACCAAAGTCCCTCAGAACCAACCTGACAACACTTACCGTAAAACCAGGCGCCTACTTTGAAATGCAGAAGTCTGTGGTACTAACTAGCTGCAATATAATTAGAAGAGTTCTTAATCAACCTCAACTTCAATAGCGCACATTTCATGTTTTGCTACTCACCTAGCCGACATGAGAGGACTCCATCTTCCGATGAAAAAAAAAAAAAGATAATCATAATATAAAAGAATAACAATAATTTCAGTGTAGGCAAAATTAAGACACAACCATTTTTAAACTTTGGCAAGGTTACACTAAACAAATCAATTCCTCCAGGCTGTTGAATAGCCTCTACAAATATGAGATAGGGGACAAAAATACCAATAGTTTGTATGATGATAGTCAATACTAAAAAGATGTGTTTGTATAGCGTTTCTTGCAGGTGCATTAAAGTTAATAGCAGATAGAAGTGCAGAAAAATAAACATGATTATTCAATAGTTTAAATCAAAGACCAAAACATTTTTAACGACTTCCAAGGTTCGAATATTATATATAATATTATAATTAATTTCGTCTTCTGTTCTCTTGTCAATGAGACTATGTAAGTTCTGCTCCTCACCACAGAAATCCTTCAAAATTCACAGCCAACACCTAGTAACTTTCTAGTCCTATTACATACAATATCAATGTGCCAAGTGAATGTTACAGATCTTTATGAGAATGAACTCTAAGTATTAAACAGTTAAACAGTTAAACAAATAAAATCTGCACCCCCGAAAGTACAGTACATCTGTGGAAACGACAATTTTTTCGTTTTACATTTTTACATTTTGCATTCTGCCTTTTCATCCATTACAGTAGAGTTAGGCTTCCTTAGTAAAATTGATATGTTCAAATTATCATACTCTTTACTACAATCCGTGCTAATTGAGTCAACTTGAGAGCCACTCCCAACAACGGTTAGAATATTATGTTGATAGATCATAAAATTAGTAGGGTCGATTTTCCCTTGACAGAGGAGCCTTTTTGAGCCTGCGTAAGTTGGTGAAATCTTACCAGTAACAATTGTTTCAAACATTTTTGGAATCACAGAAACTATGCTGAAATGCCACGAAGTTATTGACGAAGCTTGTTTGAGTATAAAACTTAGTCGTGATTGATTGACATTTTATCTCTTTGTTATGCTTAAGATGCAAAAGGTTCAGTTCATAAAAGTCACTTACCACGATTTTCATATATACATAACCAACGTACTTAAATTCGACATGTGTTTTCATAATTTTTGCTTTAAACATGACCAATAACAAGTACAAGTAATTGATCTTGGTGGGGTTCGAGAGACATTTTGAACAAAACTTGAACAAGTAAACAGATAATATCAATTATTTAAACACAGTCGATATGTTAGCAAACACAAATCATATTGGCGTACTACTTGTACACAAGTACTTGAATGAGTTATTAAAGTTACCTTGGAAAAGGAGGTCGACCATAATATTCGCTTAGATATTTGCGCGGTAGCGGTCAATATTGATAACCTTAAGATTAGCATCTCGAAAATATATTTCTTTAAAGTACGTACCCATCGCAATTTCCAACCGCAAGAAATTTATTCGCTGGTTTCCTGCGTTAAAGGTTTCTATAGCGATAAATATCCTCACGGGCTGAAGTGAAGTTTGTTTAGATACAAATTTACTTTATTTTGTTTTAATTTTCAAAGCCTACGGCTTAGCTTGACCAAGATGTTGATTTTCCAAACGGGATGTTAGCTATAGAAAAATCAGTGTGGAAAAACATTGGGATGCTTATTTAATCTGTGCGTGCGCGCGTCACTTCAAACATCCCGTCTAAAATTTCATTGCAATACTACTTCGGGATACCCCAACATTTAAAAAAAAAGAAAAAATACATGGCAACGTGATTAATTGAGTATTAGAAAGTGTTCAACAGATTCTGGAATAAGAGAATAAAATAAAAATAAATAAACATAATAAAAGAATAGGTGTGGTGTTTGTTTTACAAATTACAAAATACATTAACTTTTATATATTTTTAGATGATGCCTTCAAGCTCGAAAGTTGAAGACACCAACCTGCTTTCCGTAATTTTGATTTAAAACCAATTAAATGAGAGTTGTTGTTAATACTCTGCTTCTGTTTATGACGTCAATATTAAAACATCCACCAAAACTACAAAATTACCAATAGAGCAAAGTTTACTTCGATTATTCTTGAATCCTCTCTCCTTGAATCTTTTATTAGATAATGCTAAAGCAAGATAGACTAATTAATCGAAGATTAAAAATGGGCATAATTATTTTTCTAAGCCGTCATTATTTGGAAAATAAAATATTCTTTGATAGCACTTCACCTTAATTCTGATTTAAACAATTAAATTTGGTCTAGTTTTATTCGGTGACATTTCTGACCGCTATATTATTGGCTAACCTCCGCCACTTACAGATACAGATAATAATAACCTCTACTTCTCTGATGCTGTAAAAATTGATGCTCCGCAGGTGGAATTGATATTTACTGACGTAAAAATGCTTCATTCAAACTTATTATTCAGAGATAAAAACATATGGGAATTTGTTTACACCTTAGGCTAACATGAGGTTGTTGATGTTGCTGAGTCGGCTTCCTCGTCAAGAGTAACATAGTAAATGTCTTTTCAAATTTGAAAATAGGACACAAGGAAGTTTCTATTTCGAGTTGAAGACTTAAATTGATGTACCCAGTTTGCTTGTAATTATTTTTAAAGAATCGTCGTAGGAATGTGAATCGACCTTAGGCATAACCTATACTTTTTTACGTGTTTCTAAAGAAACTCATTTGTTTTTGAAATTCTATTAATTTACATGCGATCTACAATCTAAGTTATTTGTTCCAGAGGGCAAGAGAGCGGCATGTTCAAACGAAGGAGAACCAGTGACTTTGGGCAGAATTATCGATAGACAAAAATGTTTTTCCTGCATATGTAAGGTAATAAACTTAAGCAGTAAACATTAAATTTGCATGTAAAGTCGAAGGCCTTTTGCTGCCGTCAGCTATTATCGAGTGTTATCGTGTCACATTTTTTTTGACTGCCAGGTGAGCTTTGAGCATGGAGAATATTGACTATGCGAAAAGTTCTTAAAATGCCGGAACTGATTTTAAATTTTTTGTAGGAGCTTTCGTTTTTCTTCTGAAAGTGAAGTCAATAATAATAATCGGTCTTCCTCTGAAAAAAACATTTACATTTTGTGACATTAACAGCGAACATGCGACATAAAAGTTTCACGTTTTTGTTTAATCAGGTACTAACGACGCTCCTTATTATTACAAATAACACTGCTAACTTTAAATGATATCCGCCAAAGAATGTTCGAAATATAAAGAAAAGGAAGCTTTATCACACTGTACTTTACTTAATAATAATTAATATGTATATACGTCATTTATTTAAACTAGCCGTTTGCGAGATATAATTTTGCTTAAATTTGACGCACTAAGATTACTTCAGCATATTTAGAATACTTGAAACTATTGAAAATTGTTATACGGACGTTTTTCTATAAACGAGGTTATTTAATGATATTTGAAAGAATTCTTGCCTTATACATATATCAAAAACGAAAAAATTAAGCTATGGGACCTTACACAAAAACGTAATAAAATAATGAACTGAGGTGGCTTCTACTTGATGAAAATCCATTTATCAAAATAAATAAGAACTAAAACTTCCGATTTTCACGAAATTATATATTTTTACATGATAATTGTTTCGACAACACCGTGTCTTTATCAAAGGTCATCATGTCACATTTGATAAAGACACGGTGTTGTCGAAACAATTGTCATGTAAAAATATATATTTTCGTGAAAATCTGAACTTTTAGTTCTTATTTATTTTAATAAAATACACCCAGCACAATGAAAACAATATAAACAAATATTTGAGGTACTTTCCAGGAATGCTTTCAAGTATACTTTCTTGATCACTTCAATAAGAAATAAATAAATACGAAAAATACGTCGGGAGATAAAATAGTCAATAGATGCCCATTCCACCATATCAAAAATATGATTGCCAGATGACGACCTCGTCGAGTTCAGCACAAACCTAAATAGAATCAGAGAGGGGAATTGAAAAATGATTGAATTGTTCTAAAATAATTGTGAATTGCGCACAGGTTTCTACAGCTGGAGCTGTTTCTTGCCTCAAACTTTCAGCGTTTTCTATTTGGTTCTCGTAGCTTCCCCTATATCGATTTTCCTTAGGAGATCTACATTTTCTCTGTGGTTAGAAAGGTCCCACTCCATGCTTTTACGTTTTCTCAAGGCAGTTCTCGATAGTAGTAGTAGTAATATTTCTATGATCTCTCTTGCTTAAATTTATTGACGTTTGAAATAATTTCTCCACATTCGTGGTGCTGTATTCTTTGTGATTTTGCTACAGGTTTAATGGATTATTTTATCATTGTTTCAGGTACCAATAAATGTTGTTTTAATGGTTAGTTTGGTCGATATCTCTTTAGTACTTTATTTTAATATAAAACATTCCATAAGTCTGTAAGAAAAGCTTCATCAAATTGTAGTGTGAGCCGCAAAGAGACCATCACCTTCTGTCTTGCTGTGATTAAATAACAGAATCAGGGAGTGTCCGTTTGTGTGAAAATATTATGGCTAAGCATGATTAAGTTATGCAATATTTTCAGAATATTTCCTTCTTATCTGCAGCACTTTCTAGAACGAGGATATCATGCATTCATCAAACGTTTAAGCAAAATGTCAAAAGCCGGATTATATATATATTTTTTTACTCCATACTTTAAAATATCCAAGTATACACGGATCAAGCATGCGAAAAGGTTCACATTTAGGTTCGATACTAACCATTTCCACAACTTTAGTTCCGAGTTTGGGAGATGATATTTTGACGTATCAATTCTGGCGCTTACAATTCACCCATTGTATTCGTACTCTTTTGCGAAAAGCTATCCAAAAACTAATGGTCGTTGTTTATTAAGCACTAACTCCGCTCGCGCCAAATAAATCACATTTGTTCTACTATAATATCTAGTAATTTTTCGAATATTTTGCTAGTAGGCAGTTTTGCAACTAGTGCTTAAATACCAGATTTTAAAAGCTCGAGAATTACGTTAAAACTTTCTAGAAAAAAATATGCTTTAAATGACAGCAAATTATTTATAACGAGCTCGGTATATCGGTTGGTATATTGATCGAATTATACCCAGGAACTATTTTGAGCTAGTTGGTTCGGAAATTTTCCTCATTCCGCAGACCCATAAAGTTAATTTAATGTTTGTAGTAATAAAATACATAATAGTAAATTATGGCTCTAATTATTATTATCGCATGTAATTACACCGTTCGGCTAAACCATTCTATTAATACCCACTTCATGGGTGATAATATTCTTAATTGGTTTTTATTGGCGAAATATGTATATTTAATGACAGCGCAACTATTTTTGATTTTGAATAGATCGACATTATCGACGAACATATAGGTAGTATATGGGTGTATAATTGTTGTTTACTGTCGCCAAAGAAAATGCTGCAGGTTGTTTTATTGCATATTTTTCTTTAGAATCTGTAACAAATACTCATTTAAATTCCTCAGTGTAGGCACGCACCAAAGTATGGCTTTGAAATTTATTTCTTATTGCATATCATACGTCTTAACTGCGCAATATTAACAATAAGATATCATGTGTGGTATAAATTGAATTTTTCAATAATTACAAGATATGTTGAAATTGAGCAAAGGTATAAGGTAAAAAGTATTTAAAATAATTAAATAGATTGATTCTCCCATTCTTTGACTTTGTATTTGTGTGTATGTGATTCATGGCGATTTACTATATTTATGGAACTAATGTCGTTTGAGAAAAAAGTGTTATTAAGGTCATCGACCAAAAAAAATTCCTCGAAACATTTTTTAAATTCTTGTCTTCACTGCTCTTAGGCTCAATTGGTATGGTTCTATAAACTAGTATATTAAGCAAAATTTTGCTAATGCTTAATAAACGAGCGAAGAAGTGAAGAAATTTATCAAAGTTTTGCATACCATATTTTTTCTACTAGAGCGAATATATTAACACACGTGTGAAGCGACCGCCATAATTGGTAAAAATTAAAGTGGTCATTTCTGCGGGGACTCTTAGAGCACGGACCATTTTTTTATTTAACACTTTTCCCTGAAGGGCGCAAAATAACTGCGGAAGCAGAAGTTTTTTTCGGTTTGACAAAATTTGGCAAACTGTGTCTGGTTTAGCAAAGTAAAGGCTAATTTTAAAATAAAATAAACAGCCATGTGAAACTGATTTTTTGGATTTTACCACAAAATTCTAGATAAAATGATATATTTATTTCGTCAATTTCGAACATTCGACTAAATTTGGAATACAAAATATTAAAACTACTGTCGATATCTTCATTCGTTTCCAACTTATTGCCACAAGAGTATTTATAGGCGAATTTATTGAGGAAACAATTTAAATCCATGGCCTGCATGCCATAGAGAAATAAAAACGCATTATTATGACATAATACTTATATATACTCAGTTACATATATATATATATATATATATATATATATATATATATATATATATATATATATATATATATATATATATATATATATATATATATATATATATATATATATATATATATATATATATATATATATATATATATATATATATATATATATATATATATATATATATATATATAAATATACACTTCAAATAAAATGCCCTCTAGCCAACTTTCTCTTACGAAACTCTCGAATGACAATGATTTTTCACAAATGGTAATTTTTGACAGTGGCCCAGATTTGATAGAAAATATGTTGTATTGAGCGATTATACGACTACATTCAATACGTGTTTTTGCCATAAACATATAAGTTGTTTAGCCTATTTTACTGCTTCAATATTATTCTAAAATCTTTTCAATAATTTCAAATTTCGCCTAAAGTCCACCATTATTTGCCGCCTTTCAATAAAAGTTAGTAAGACAAAAAACACAAAGACAACGTAATCTTGGCATATATCGTGGCTCTACAACGGTAAAAATTGATGCGTCTGATGATATTTTCGTACAGAAGGGACTGATTTCACGCGCATGCTTGAAGAAAATCTTACACTTATTGACGATCTGTCAGCGGCCATGTTGCTTGTTTCTTCTTCTTCTTTCTACTGCATATAGACATGATTGTCTGTTTTTCTTCCCATCTTTGCCATCATCCAGTCATTTGGGAGGTTTTTGCTACTTTTTTACCTATGTCTTCCAAGGCCCCTTCGTCCATACGATCAATGTGTTCATTGCATTTTATCTTTCGATCCAACACCCAGTCATTGAAATTATGTACCCCGCACACTCGCCTAATATCTTCACTTCTTTCCCTATGCATGAGTTTTTTTTCCCGTTATTCTGCGAACTATTTTCATTTCCGTGGTTTCTACTATTCTTTTTGTTTTCGCGGTCTCAGGGTTTTTGCTGCATAGGTGAGTATAGCTCTAATAGCAGTTTTATATATCCGGGCTTTTGCTTCAGTTCGGATGTGTTTATTTCGTCAGATGGTACTTTTCAGATATGCTGTTGCCCTAGACGCTCTTGTAGTTTGGTTCCTTACTTCTGTCTCAGCGTCTCCGTATCCAGCGATATATATATATATATATATATATATATATATATATATATATATATATATATATATATATATATATATATATATATATATATATATATATATATATATATAAGCGGTTTGGCTTGACCTTCACGCGTCTCGATCGCTATAAACATTTTTCTTTTAGTTTTTTGGGACATTAAGTCATTCCATAACACTGGTGTAATTGACGTATAACAATTTTTCCTTTATTAATTTTGTTAAGTACGCCCACTTCGTCTCTTCCGTCCGATGTTATAGTCGCTCCTACGTACTTATACTGGTGTGAGTGTAAATCTTGTCCGTTTATTCCAATAGCCATGTACTGGTTTTTTCTCCATATTTATTTCCAGGCTCCATTTCTTGTATTCTCCTGCAAGCTTTCGAAACATATAGTTTATACGATATCATCATCTTCTGCTAATATTACTTGATCATCTGCAAATAATAGACTGTAGATTGACTCATTGTTCATCATTACACCCATTTTACTGCATTTTCGTTTCCACTCCTTTACGGCCTGATCTATGTAAATTTTAAATAATATACAATATCCCTGTCTCAGACCTTTATTTTCCAAAAGTTCTTGAGAAGTTTCTTTTCCAATTTTTACTAAGCTTTTCGTGTTATGATAGAACTGTTTCACTGCCTTTATGTACATAACTAGTACTGCTTTTCCTTTCAAAGCATCCCATAATTTATATATCGCCACGGTATCATGTGCCTTCTTCAGGTCTTTAAATATACCTAAGCTGTAATTCTCTCGAGCAAGCTATAGTTTTTTCGGCTAGTTGTTTCAGGCAGAAAATGTTATCGACGCAGGATCGTCCCGCTCGGAAACCACTTTACTCTTCTGCATCTTCAATTTTGCTTTCTATACGATTTTTCAATAAACGTCCATACAGTCTACCAATAGAAAATGTTACACTTATCCCCCTGTAGTTTTCGCATAAATTTTTGTTTCCTTTCTTATGAATGGAGCTTATGTGAGCTATTTTCCACTTATCCGGAATTTTTTCACCTTTCGGATATGTATGAAATATGGATGTGAGCGTACCTATGACAGCTGAGGGAGACGCCTTTAACAGTTCTCCAGGACACGATGCTTTATTATTTTTCATAAATATTAATGTATATTCTACTTCTGTCTGTGTAAACTCTGGTTCCTCGATGTGTGTTGGATCTATTATTTTTGTCTCCTTTTTGTTGGTCTTAAGAGATCTTAAAGATTTCCAAGCCTGCCTTGATTTCGAGCTTCCTATGCTTCTGTTAATTTCATTGCATTTATCTTCCAGATATTTCAATTCCTAAATATTTTAATTTCATTTCCTGTTGTATTATGTTGTAACAGGAAAGTGGTGCGTGTTTGATCTTCTCAAATTTTTTTTCGTACTGCTTCATGCGCATTTCCAGCATACCCAGGGCTGAATATTTATCGTGGCCTTTGTTATGAAAGCAACGGTAGGCAATATCACTCAGGTCACAAATTGTTTTAAACATTTTGGAACTCCAATAATTTCTACTATTAAAAGTTCTGTCATAATTGGGTTAACGAGGCAATAATTGTTGGATAATATACTATTTTGTAATATTTAATAACCTATTATTTAACAAGGCTTTCCCACAAGCCTGAATAAAAAAACAACTACAACAAAATACAGTATTTTAGTTTAAATATGAAATTTTATGTTATGGTAAATTCGAAAATTCAAAACGGTAACGATCGTGATCATCGACCGAAAGTCAACAACGTCTTGGTGGCATACTCGGAATTCCTCACATATCATCGCGGTAATTCTACACCGTCTGCTTTTATAGGAGTTATTAATTTTGTTTACGAATTCTGCAACTGGTTTTACCACTATCGGCCTCTATAATGAATACACTAGCCAGGCTATTACAGGTTTTATTAACCATTGTTATATTGCTAAAATATAATATTACACTTTTTACTCGTGCCGAGGCTAATCAATAATTTGTTTGTCACCATGTTACTTTACCTGAAAGGTTGTAAAAAAACGATTATGTCAACTTATCACTGTCTGATATTTGATGTCCGACGCCTAATGTTTGAGTGTCAATTCAAACAAACAATAAAATTGCACTTCTTATTAGAATAGCAGAGACTTGTCAAAGACCAAAATCGGACTTAAGTTGACGTAACAAATATTTCAGTTAAATGAGAAAAATTGACGACTTAAAAAAGACGTCACTTAAATTACGTCATATATAAAATTTGGTGATTAATGATGTTTTTTACGACTCACTGCTACCTGGGAAGTTATATACCCAGTCCTTATATGACAAGCAAACAGTTTCATTATTCCTTTGTGAAAATTTCCATTCTTAAAAGGGTGGTTATTGTGTGCAACGACATCAACAAGATATAAATCCTTAATTCACACTTTCAATTTAACTCCTAATCATTTCGAAACCAGACATAGACCAATAAATTTCCCACATGTACTATGAAACTTTCTGGTAGTAAAAGTCGTCTCGTTCGTGTTTTTCACATGCAAATTTCAAATTTAAATGAAATTTTCGTATAATTTACGGACTTTTCACGGTAATATCTTAAACAAATCCGAAACGGTGTTTATTTTTCTAGCGCAAACTCATGCCAGGTGGATTTCGCTTACATCTGTTTAAAATAATTTATTCTAAGCAGGAGTCTAACACTTTGATAATTTCGTTAAATAAATAAGTCTACCATTCGGTGCTGCCATTAATTAATAATACTAATCATTTGATAAAAAAAAGTAAGTCAGCCGTGGGCAGAATTTATAGTTCGTGGTGGCTGATCGATTGTACAGTTGAATGACAATAAACTTAAATAAATTGAGGTTTTGTTTAATTTTCCAATTCTTTGTAAATGCCTAAAAGTTAAAACGTAATGATAACACACAACCTGACGTTTTTATTAATATTGTTTCAACTAAGACGACCAATAGATATTATAAACAAATAAACTTATATCGAATAATAATAAGACTAACAAGGTATTTGTTTTCGTATTTACTTCTTTTCATTTCGGTAATAGGTAGAAATGGGTTTATCGTGTATGTTAAAATGACGTACTGAAACGAAACTTTTTTGTCTTGTTTAATGGGTTTGCCTTGGGCAGATAAAAATAATACATCGCAAAACATTAGTCAGTTCTTGATTAAAGTGGTAGTGAACTTGAGACGGTCTTATATCAAATCGTAGTCATTTTTTACTATTTCAATTTTTGTTATTTATAAAATTGTTATTTTTTAACATGCATTTAGAAATATTAGTTTTCGTGTTGGACATATAAGCTGATGTAATTTTCCGGATTAAACACATTAGAAATTTGGAAAAAACGGAAGCTAGCACAATCTTGATTTTTTAAATTAGACAACCTGTATATTGTTAACTCTTTTTCCCAGTGTCAGATATTAAATATTATATTTTCTGCCGAAATTTAAATTGCTTATTTGAATATTTAGAAAGCCGAATGTTGATTTCTGATTGCCAGTATCCTGGGCACTAGTTTCCTGTATAGTAATAACTTCTACATGTGTTTATAAAGGCAAGATTTTTTTTATTGTGAATATTATGAGTAAAACGGTATTCAGTTCATATGTCATGTTCCTATGTCTAAATGACGAGGTTCTCGAAATACAAGCGATTTTCTAACAAAATCCAATTGTTTTGATATATTTGCAAGTAAGTGTGAGGTAACCATCAAACGCGATACATATATTTATCGAAAATTGTTAATGGTCATTGCATTAACAATCATATAAATCAAATGTTTTATTTACACTTACAAATATGTCAAAATAATTTGACATTGTTAGAAAACCAGTTTTATTTTGAAAACCTTACCATTTATGTGTGACATGAACTGAAAGCGGATTTAATTATCTGTCAGAACAATTCGTAAAAATAAAACTTTTTTTTGAGTAAGATGTTAAAATTAAGTACATCGCAGAAGTTACAGGGAACGATTGCCCAGGATACTGGGCAAATTGGAATTAAAATTAATGGTGAACTAATCCAACAGTCAGAATTTAAATTTGTTTCCTGTTTCAGTCGAAAAATATGGCAAAGGAGAGTAAAAAAAGGACAATATACAAATGACAACCATGCAAAATGAAAAATATGTCAAATTGATGCACAAGAATAAAAAAGCCATCTGACCAAATTTTCGGCAAATTGCTAATTTTCGTTTTTCCAAAATTTTCTCTAGATAGGAAAAGTTGTATCTCTAATATGTTTCTAAATATCGGTTATTTCCAATTTTTATAAAGAAACATGTAAATGTGTTCTAGTGTAAGAAGACGAATACAGCACACAACAGTGATGCGGAAAAACGAAAATCAGAGTTGAAATTTAAAAATTATTCTAATAAGAAACTATTAGATATTGAAATAGTAAATTTATTTAGTTTCCCAACATTTTTTAAGAAATAAAGTGTTCTTAAACATTGGGTATTGTACAGGAATTAACGTTTAAAATAGTATTTAATTTAATGGGATAAATAGAAGTGTTTTTTTTCGATGTATAGAACTTTAAGTTGGCATTACTGTTCAAGATGGCGACCGATTTAACAGCTGTCAAGTGATTTATTCTCAGTTTGGTTTGGCAATTCATCATGAATAGACTCACGTCTGAACAACGTTTGGAAATAGTGCAATTTTCTTTCGAAAATAATGGTTCTGTGCGGAATACGTGTCGCGCACTACGTCCATTTTATCGACGACAAAATCGTCCATCAGAGCAGTTAATTCGATTAACCATGGAACGTTTTCGCACCACGTTTACTCTTATTGATAACTCGCATCCCCAGAGTGCGTACAGAAGAAGCTATTGCTGCTCTAGATCGTAGCATTGAGGAAGACCCGAATGAGTCCATCCGCCATCGAGCACAGGAATTGGATCTGTGTCCATCCACTTTATGGAAGATTTTGCGGAAGGATCTTGATTTACGTGCCTACAAAATCCAACTCGTGTAAGAATTGAAGATTCGTCGAATGGGCCCAAAACAACATTGCCGTCGTTCCCGATTTTCATAAGCGAAATTTGTTTAGCAATGAAGCGCAGTTCTCTTTGAATGGCTACGTCAACAAACAAAACTGCTGCATTTGGAGCGAAGCTAATCTTCAAGTGTATGTCGAAACACCGTTACATTCAGAAAAACTGACTGTTTGTTGCGCTTTATGGGCTGGTGGAATCATTGGTCCGTACTTCTTCAAAAACGATGATGGCCAGAACGTTACAGTCAATGGTGATCGGTATAGAGCTATGATTACTAACTCTTTCATTCCTGAATTGAATAACCATGATGTCCAGGAGATGTGGTTTTAACAAGACGGCGCAACATGTCACACAGCTCGTGTCACAATCGATTTATTGAAAAACACGTTTGGTGACCGCCTCCTAATTTCACGTTTTGGACCTGTGAATTGGCCTCCAAGATCTTGTGATTTAACACCGCTAGACTACTTTCTGTGGGGCTATGTAAAGTAATTGGTTTATGCGGATAAGCCACAAACGCTTGACCATTCGGAAGACAACATTCGCCGTGCTATTGCCGATATACGGCCACAGATGTTGGAAAAAGTCATCGAAAATTGGACGTCCAGATTGGACTACATCCGCGCCAGCCGTGGCGGTGATATGCCAGAAATCATATTTAAAATGTAATGCCACAAGATTATCTTTCGGATAAATAAAATTCATGTCAATCGAATAATCCATCGTTGTTTTATTGCAACTTAAAGTTCTATACATCGAAAAAAAACACCCCTTATAACCCGGACATTTCTACGTACATTTAATCAAGAATCATGAAATCCGTAAAACGCAATTTATGGTTGACTCCAGCTATAACTATTTGAGAAAAAACCGTCGGATATGTATCCACTAATGCTCGTTAAAAAAATTACCGATAATAAGAACTTCCAAGAATGTTTTGAGCTCTGTCAATATTAGGGCACGAAAAACTTCGGAGCAGTTTTTAATTTGCCTAGATTAATTACGGCATATTTTGATTATTTTGATTATAATTGTTTTTGTCAGAAAAGCTCTGAAAGTAAAACTAGACATTTTCAATCATAGTTTTGACTGGTGTAGAAACTCTTTTCAGTTTCTTAAAATGAAAGTCACTGCTACAAACCCAAATAGTAACTACTATCGCGGCTGATGTTTTTCCTACAATGACAGTTTCCCGTATCTACTACCTATAGAGACCTGGCGTAAGTTTATTAATTCCTCACACCTACAAAAACACCGAGCGTTCGAGCGACATGCGAGTAGAATAAATATCAACTTAAACCGCTTCCGGGTCCACTGATTAAAATTTCCGGTATACAAATGTATATCAATTGTTGTGTTGCCTAGAAAATTGAATTGCGCGTGTTTTGCTACGCGGAATACGCGGAATATGTCGTCAAACAAACGATATGAAAAACACGCCGTCTGAAAAAGTGTGGTGGTGTCAGATAATGGCGATAAGCCTAGGAGGTCGTATATGTTGATATATATTAATTACGTTATAATTTAGTTTGTAAATAAACTTCATTGTTAAAAATGTTCGCCATTCATGTTTAGCGGGGGATAATGAAAACGTAACTGGAGGTGATTATACTTTTAGCAGGTTTTGGAGAATCGTCATATTAGAATTAGAAAAATACTTGAAGTTCAACAATCCAACAATCAGAATTTAAATTTTGTTTCTTATTTTAGTCGAAAAATATGGCAAAGGAGAGTAAAAATGCGACAATGGCAACAATGCAACACGAAAAATATGTCAAATTGATGCACAAGAGTAAAAAAGCCATCTGACTAAATTTTATGATGTGTGTCATACTAGAATTAGAAAAATACTTGAAGTCCTATTCCAAAATATTTGTATGGCAATTAATGCGACGGCGTCAGGTTTCCTCGAATGTCAACGTGGGAGATTTTAAATCTTTCTGTTTCTGTTTTGATTTTCTTAAATTACAGCCCTGTGGCACCCCACTTGTGTCACTGTTCTATATATGACACGTCCGCCGTCTTGATCCTGTATGCTCAAATTGAAATAATATAGCTTATTTATGGTATTCCGTTTTACTTTTTATAAAACTTCTGGATTCTTCCTGCGTCGGTTTTTATTGACTCGAACTAGCTAACGTTTCGCCAATCATCCTGTTAGCTTCTTCAGAGCCTGACTGAAACTGACTCGCATTACCTGCTTTTATATTGTTTGAGAGGGGCGGAGCTAAATGAGGGGCATAAACACCGTCTCGGATGACTGATTCCCATATTGGTGAGAGGCAGATAGATAATGTGCCATTATCGACAAATCTCTAGACATACCTAACACTAGTGTTAGTGTGTTGAAATATTTCAAACAAACAATGTAGTTTATTCCAATAAATCTCACATTCAAGATTCGCTTTTAAACATATCATATTTTTGTGTAGGATTTTTTTTTGCATCTTCCATGTTTCTTGAGTTAAAACTGTCAGTTATCTAAATATCAAATAGAATAGATAGTGCAGTTAATTATATTTAATTCGATTCTGCAATAAAATATATTTCCACCTCCATAAATCCGCAATAAATTTTAACCATGACTTGTAATAATTGCAAATTGTCCTCTAGTATCACCCTGTACTATACTGGGAAATTACTATTTAATTAATATTGAATTATTTGTAACATGAATAGGCGGAATAAGTACGATGACAAAGCAGTGTTGTACACAGCAGTATAATTGAACTAAAAGATTGCATATACCAAGGCGTTTGGTCATACGAGCGGAGAGTATCGGTCCGCCCCTGGCTATTATAATTAAATAGGTCAAGAGAGCTTTTTTTTTTCATCCACGAGTTTCCAGCAAATTAGTAATAAATAAATAAAACGGCACAACGAGCATTACAAGGCCATGATTTGTCGAACCAGCACCTATTTGTTGGCTCTCCGCCTTCCTCTGGTTAACATCCCTGGGTTGCGGATGTTCTCCGATCTAACGTGGCTAGCGCCTTGTTTGAAATGGACTTGGCTCCGAACTCCAAGTTCCAATCCCGATGAATACGGCTTGAACAATATTTGAGAATGTGTTCATTAACCCATTTTCATTGTTCCATATCCAAATTACTAGCTACACGAATAATGTTTTGCTTTTAAATTACAGACATGCGCTATTATTTCGGGTGTCATAGAATGTATGTAGAAGGATGTGAAAATGTAAAAATATGACTTAATTCTAATACTAATTTGTTCTATATAAATTCATTTTATTTACTATTTACAAACTGAACTGAAACTGGCTTGCATTCCCATATTCCAAAAGATGGGCAAATTAAAAAATGTATTGTTTTTATGCAAGATACCAATCTGTAAAACTACATTAATTGTTACTGCTGTAGCGTGTATTGTCATTGTACTGGGTGGTCAGTTAAGTAAAGTGAGGGTCATAACGTGTAGTAATTGTCGTATAAAACTCGAATAATAGTATTGAAGAGAAATCGCTAAAAATTACGTATCAATACGTATAAAATGATATCTAGCCGCACATATTATTTTGCGGAAATAATGGCATTTGAAGGAGTTGTACTAAAAATAAAAGTATTAGTAACGCTTTCAATATGTGTAAATACTGTGCTAGACTGTGACTCATCACCATGTTAAAGTACCCTCTGGCTTCAAAATGAAATGGTTAAAAAATAAAGATCTCGGCATTGTAGTCGCTTGTAATCATTTTTATGAAAAACTATCATTTAAAGCCTTCTTTAACAAAATTCAAAAAACTTTTTCTCGTCGAAACTTAATTATAAACACTTAATATTACACTCTCCGATAAAAAGATGCTTTATTTATTCAGTATGAAGAGCATAGTATTTTTTCTCTCGCCTATATTCAAAAAAACACATTTATTAATACGACCAGGGAAATTACACCCTCAGCGGCCAACCTAGAACCTTGAAAGTAATTTTCAGCGTTTTTTTTCCAAAATCTTACTTTTGCAGACGACAAGGATATTGCAAATATCGAATAGGTTGCAACATATTCGTGTAGGTATAAACATTTAGTAAACAAATTTTGCGGCTTTACCACACACCATGCAATAGCTTTTTCTGGAAAATAACTAGTGCTTTTATCCAATTTCGTATTCTTCTTATTGATTTTACCATATCTGGGATGGAAATGTACATGGTCCACCTACCTATATTTCCAAATAAATATTTTATATAAGGTATCGAAAAAAATATCTTTAGTATTTTAGTGCTCTAATAAACTGAGCTAATCGGTGTCCGCTTATTCTTTTTGGTTGCTTTTGCTAACTTTTCGACCAAATGTTATTTTCCGGCATTAGTATAAACTCTAGACGGTAGCGTGTTTACCGATGGTCCCAAAATAAATTTGCTGATAATTAAGAGACGAGAGCAAAATACACAATAAGCAAAGTGCCAATGTTATTTGCCTGTTAAAATATATAGATAAGAGTAATGACCTACCTTTACCTATGTGCAATCGACGTCTCGCTGCGAATATTGAAGAAGGTTTTTCAAGTTTGCCACTTTGTACCTATTCCTGTATAAATTATTTTACAAAAATAATAAATACGGAATGGTTCTACTATTAGACACGAAGACACTTCTTCTAGCACTCTCACTTAATCATTTTCTAATCCGATCCATTAAATTTTACAAATTAATTTCAAAAATTAAAAAAATATAGAGAGTTGAATAAATAAAACAAAATCATAAAAAAATGATAATCCGTGATGAAATTTAAAAAGTAAAATAAAAATATCAAAATCATGTAATCACGGTTAAACGGGACTGCTTATTGACCCATAGAAACCTAGCCAAAGGGTGGTTAGAAAATTTATTACACATACGCTAGGTAGACACATTATAACAACAGTATAGACTATAAATAAAGGATTGAGGGTTTTCATAAAGACGTAAAGTAAAGCTTTTCAAATGTCAATTGTGCTATTTTATACAATTTACTAGGAAAGGCAAATCGTCTATTTTTCTCTTTTCTTGCAATATGTTTTTACATTTTACTTAATTTACATACATACAGCCTGTCAACGATCAGATTATAACGATGTGTGTAGATTATAACCTATTTGATTATTTTTATTTATTTCAGAATGGGTATATTGAATGCGACTCCAAATGTCCAAAGACGGATGATTGCCATATGATTGTTGAAGATGGATGCTGCAAACGATGTAAAGGTTAGTAAGAAAAAAATCAAATTTTGTTATTAACTATATATTCGATAGTTTCAAAAGGAAATGTTTTAAATTAAAATTCCTCGCGTATTTGGAAGAGGGTGGTCAGCGCAAGTCTAAGATTAAGTTTCAGAAACTTTAATTCAAATATCAGTTTATTACCGAACTGTTGTATTTGATATCATTGATAACAAAATGTCCAATTAAAATATGGATAGGTTGGCAACCTATTGTGGCCGTACGTACTAAACCGGAAGCTTCGCTTGTTTTTCTTGATTGGTCTGCTTCTGGTGGGAGCTTATACAGCTAAAATTGAAGTAGTCACATCTGTTATTTATTTTTAACGGTTTCTCCAAAGACTCATTGTGTTGTTTGTTTCAGGCTGCATTTATAAAGGTGTAAGCCATCCAAGTCATACCGAATGGTCGGATATTGGAGACCCTTGTAAAATTCTGCGATGTGAAGCAGGTGTCATCACCGTCTCGAATCTGCGATGCCATACACCATGTGCCAATCCTCTGCCACCACAGCCTGGGAAATGTTGTCCTACTTGCCCAGGTAGATAGATAATAATATGCAGGGCTGTATTAAATCCTTTACAGCAACTAACGTAGAGAATCCCTGAGGTCTATTCTATTTTCATTTCTGTTCTATAACACACAAAAAATCGAAATTAGAAATTCAAAAGTGTTGTTTAACTTAAATTCTTGTATTCTTTTTCTCATAAGCGTGGAATAAGAAATATGGGAAACTTTATAAAATATCGAATATTTTTCTTATACAGATGTATGGTATGAAATTGCTAACAATACCTACTTATTTGCTTATCAGTAAGCATTAGTAATCGGAGTGATTTTCTGATAAAAATGCACATCTTGAAATGATAGCAGAAGTAACTTTATGAGAATATGGAGATGCTTGTCCAAATCATTTTCTGATATTTCCTGATATTAAAACCTGCAAAATATACTTTTCTATTTTCGAAGATACTTTTCACGGCTTGAATGTTGACGTTTGTCAATTTTGACGGTCATGTCAGTGAATGTATATATACGTATAGTATACCTTTGGTAAACTTTTTAAGTCGCTGGTTTATTAAGCACTCGCTCTGCTCGTGCCAAGTAAACCCGTGACTCAGACAAATTTAACCGCAATGTGGCACAATTGATAAGATGGTTCATAAATTGCAAGATATCTCCTAAAATTTCTACATTATCATGTCTGAAAATTTTCTTTTAAAAGTTTTGTCCAAGGCTTAGTGGCATAACCATTGTAATAAGAAGGAATCTTCTGAATTTCAAATTACTTATAACCAACTTATCCCATTTCAATAAACTCACACTTGGCTCAAAGAAAAACCGGTACATACTATATACTCTATTGTAGTCTGTAGTATCAGATTAAGTATCATAATCGGGAAATAGATTCAATTTCAGAGTTATTATCAAAAGAATAATAAAAAATTTTTCATAACTTCGAATGAGTAAAAATTACTTTTTCTACTCCCGTCTGTAAAATGCCTAATTACGCACCGATCTAGCTTGCGGGAAGCGTCACTTTATCACGTAAGTTTCGTTTTCCACGGATCCGAGCCACTACGGACATTTCCGAGATTTTACCGCACGTGCTTCGGAGCAATCGGATATTTTCGCAGATATTTCCCACGCCTAGAATCTTGACGTTTGTGAATTCTGATGGTCATATCAGATGTTGTTTTGCGAAAATATTCCCAAAAAGAAGTATAGTGTGCCAAATAAACTCGTGAGTCAAATGCCGTTTACCGCACTTGTTGCATAATATACTATTTTTAATCCCTTCCTTAAAATACCCAAGTATACGTACGGCTGCGAGCGGATATTTCCGGCATATTACTCCCCGGTTCGGGGGCAATCGGATGGCTTCGGAAATACGGCTTCAATTTTGACGTTTGTCAATTCCGACGGTCATGTCAGTCGTCAGTAAATGTATTCGTGTTATTTTGCAAAAATGTACCCAAAAACTACGTTTTAAGTCACTTTTGACTCAAATGTCCTTTACCATAATTCTTGCATAATATTCTATTAATTTTTCATATTCCCTCTTTCACAGTTTATCCCGTTTCACCATATCTAAACTTATCATGTACATGTAAAGTTGGAGCATGCATAAAGGGTTTTTAAGCAAAATAAAATAGCAGTATTAGCACTTTAAACTATTGGAATTTTTAGAGAAACACAGAAAATTATTTGGCTTTCTAGATATCCAAAATATTATTTGCTTTCAGAACGAGTAAAAAAAAAATCCGATACGACACCAAAAAAATATTTTTTACAATTTTTTAATTTTTGAAAGTGAGTTTTAACAAAGAAATTATTATTTTGAAAATTGAATCTGCTTTCCTTGCCGTTTCACTAGAAAAATTATATCCGGAAATGCTGTTTCACTGTTCCTATTTCCAAGACATTCAGAGTGTTTGCGTGAGCCGATATTTGCCTTTCATTTCGCCCGAAGTTTTTACAGATCTGAATAATTGGCAGGAAATTTGTTCCAGTTCCAAACAAAATTTATAGCCAATAGTAAACTTCGAGAACCATAAGAAAGTCGATATATTCAAATGAAAGTTGTAACTTAAACTTTCCGGATACTTTCTGTTGCTTTTTTAATTTATGGTTATTAGCATAGCTCGTACCAAATTGGTTGGAATCAATCAAATGCTTGGAAAATATAAATATAAGAAGCACAATATGTTACGTGCGATAATAAGCACACGTCTGTAATTAGACATATATAATATTTATATTAAAAAAACGGAACACTTCTCTAAAATTACATTGATTTTGACAAATTTCGTATATTACTTTAATAATGCAAATTTATTATATATATTTTCAACCTGCGAGTGAATTAATTGGCATCAGTTGTTTATTAATCTTCCAAGTAACACAAACCAGTCGTGGCACGTGAGCGCATGTGTGGGCTTCGGACAGATCACGCAAATCGGGCGATCATCCCTACAGATTAATCATCGGAGCATGTATTTCCATTTACATAGTGTCTATTAATAATGTCATTTGAATAAGAAATTAAACTAGACAAGTCTGTATAAATCATAGGTGGTTAAACGTGAAGCGTGTGCATTATTTTGTCCTTGTTTGAATATTAATAAATACTAATAAAGTAATAGGCACTGGGGCTCATAAATTTTATTCTTCTATCGTGCTATTACTTAATTATTATTATTAATTTGGAAGAAAATTATTTGTCTGTTTATACAGGGTGGTTGCTTTGTTAAATTTGAAGGTCTTATTTCTTGCTAACTTCTTATCTAGGACGCTTTGATAGAAATGCACAGGGTGATAAACATGAAAAATTATATACAATTTTTCTACGCTCTCCTATTTTGAAAACGAGTTAGAAAATGGAAATTAGGCGCACAAAAGACCGTATGTCGTAAATTTTCCGGAGTTGTTCCATGCACAAGACTTTAAAATAGTTCAGCAAACAATCTTCTAATATTTTCTCATTACAGAAATTTGCTAAGATTGGTATTTCCGTCCTTCCATACTTTTGGTTAGTTAATTACTCGGCTAAAGAAACTTTAAGATTTTTTGAATTCAGAAAGCCAGTCTAGAAAAACTGCGACAAAAATATTAGCTGTACCGTTTACTTGAAAAAAGTGATTTTTTTTAAGGCTTTTATTTATATTTCTGTAATTTTGTCAATGATCCTGACTGTAAATCGCTTTGGCAATGGCTTATTATTATTGTACCGGATGTCTCGCGTGAGATGACCCATATACTTTTCTCTTTGTATTAACGGGAATTTTTTGATTAGTCACTTTTGTATTATGCAGGCTGTTCCAATTATCGACATCAAACTTAAATTTTAAAATAAAACACCCTATATTTTATTGCGTTTTTGTACTTAGTGATTTCTAGATAAAATGTTTCCTTGAATTATTTATAATAAAAGTATTTGTTTACGGTAACGATATGGTTATAGTTTTTTGTCTTAGATAAAAATTCTTAATTTAGTATTTTTTTCAGAAAAATAAAATTCAGTGTGTTATATTATTATTTCAATGGAATTCGTAAAAACA
The DNA here is from genome assembly GCF_029955315.1 of Cylas formicarius. NCBI lineage: Eukaryota > Metazoa > Arthropoda > Insecta > Coleoptera > Brentidae > Cylas > Cylas formicarius. The sequence goes on from NW_026844347.1 coordinate 5,518,530, forward strand.
TGAAAAAAAGAATCATTATGCGAGTTCTAAACGTATAATAGCACACATTCTACTAAAGCAAAGGCTTTCAGTAGCAGAAATCGATACTTAATTAAGACCTGCAAACATCACTTTTGGCGTAAAATTCAAAATATGTCGGAAACGGTAAGAGTTAGATCTACTTTATCATCTCATGATAAACGGGCCGTTCCCGTACAAGCGAATAAAACTTGTGGATGTACTTTGTTTTTTTTTTTTATAATATAGGAATTGGTTACATCGCTTGTTAAAAAGTTTAATAGATAAACTACCACAAGTGATGGACTTATTTTGAGGCAATTATATTCATTGACAACTGATTGCTTGAAAATTTGACGTTAAATAATTATTTTAATAGTGACGTTCAGAATATCCATGCTCCACATTGCCTGCTCTATAAAAGGTGTAAAAGAAGTTCGGAGGAAGAAAGCATATTCTATAGATCTAGTTTTTTAAAGTACATGCTCTACACACATGAATTTAATTTAGAACTGCATTCTTAGGGCCGGTTTCACTAAAGATGCAGATCCAACGGTTCAAAAATATATGACATGGAAAACTTTCTATGGTTATTCGATTAAAAAACAATCTAAAATGTTCATTGGCCACTGATTGAACTTTCTCTGAAACTTATATCAAACGACAGAGTTTGGTTTATATGAGCTTTTTATCCATCCCCAAATCGATAAATATTAATTAAAATTAAGTTAGGCACTTTTAATGAAAATCCCGCGTAAAGACCTAGGCAGTATTCACCCAGATTAATAGTGTAGTGCTTTTGACGTATACTCCATTCATTAATATACAATTGTGAATTTTAGTAATGTTAAAAAATTCTTTCTTATTTAGAAAATGTTCGCAAACTCGCACAACATCAAAAGTATTGGAATTTAGATATTCAGTAATCGCATCTTATAATTTCTTGCGACACTCTGGACATTTTAGTTGAACATAGCTGGGCCTGGTCTCTATTTCTCCACAAGTTGACAGTTGCCATGTATTTGCATCTTTGGGAAGGCTTATTATGGCTTTAGTCAGCCATAATTTTTTTCCATATACATACTCCAATCACACAGTCATTGTAAAATGTCTGAATGGAAACTAACTATTAAAGAACAATAAACCATCGACATTTTTGGCTCGACAGCATGCTCACATAGTCTAATAATGTCTAATAATTGGATATTAATCGCCCAATCGATTGGTCCTTCTTTTTTCAGTATATTTTGTCGGAAACCAGAAATAAAAGATTTATGAACCTAGTTGAATTTTGTCCAACTTGCTTAAGAGGAGGTGACACTGTTTACTGTTCTAAAGGTTATTATTATTCTTATTATTCTTATTATTATTATTATTATTATTATATATTATTATTATATTATATTAATATTGGCACTAATTTGAGTTAATTTGAAACATGGTCCAGAAAAACAAGGAACTTCTAAACTTCTTTAAAACTCAGAAACTAAGACTGGACAATAATCCAGAACTCTTTTGAAGCATATTAAAAAGGAAGAATATGACATGTAATTTTCGCCAGGGCGACTAATCATTGCTAGTAATACTAGACTCCTTTCATTGAAAATACTATGTATTTACTGATGACTCTGTAAACGGCATTTTTTTGCAAAATACATGGTAATGTATGTACGTATTATAAATATAATGAAATTGGAATACATTTTAATACTTTAATAATAATATTAATTTTGTAATTTCTTTTACATTGCAAAATTGAGGCCAAAAAAATGGCTGATGCTCCGCAAGATTGTATTTCAGTTAATTATATATATTAATAAATATATAAACCAACAATAAATATTGGAAACTTGTTAAAAACAAATCATCTTCTCTTGGAAGAGAACTGTGCTCTGGTATAGCTAAATTTGATGGATATGTTATTCTAAACAATATTAACAGCAGAAGAAGTCCATGCCGTGCCACAAGTTTAAAAAAGCTGTATTTATTAAAAACAATAGAAACATCTTTAGCAAACCAACCATGGCAACCCTCATAAGAATGCACGAATGTTGGCGTGCCTAGCCGAACACCCTCGCACATCCCACTGCGTTACGCCGTAGTCTGGTAGCCTTATAATTGAAATTAGTCTGCACTTAATATGGATAGTGGATGGATACATCTGCCCCGCACGTTGCGTAAACAAAAAATAAAGAGAATGAAAGTTCGTCATTCTCTTAGTATTTCGAAATTCAAGGAACGTATATATTACATATCACTCAATCTCAAATAATGCTTATGCGAGATCGTATCACCAATAAAATGAAAAGAACTTCGAACACTAATATCACTTGCTTTGGTGATGGAGCAATACAAAATACTTTTTTATTTTAATAATTTATTTTTGACATTCACCGTTGAAGTTCCTGTTGATATATTTTGTATAAATAACCTCTTTTTAGTCGTGGTGGTGGATCCTCTTTTCTATTTTCTATTCGCCACCAAAAGTTTTGGTTTATCAGTCCTATACTTGCATATATAATTTACACCTGCGAAACTGCAAATGTTTTTCACTATTTTATTTGAATTTCAGAAATATTTCCGACATATTCAAGTGTTTGCGATAATTATAATCATTAAATTGCGCCTGCCACTTTCAAAGCGAATCCGTTAGCAAATCAAAACGCCACAACCAAAACAACATTTTAATATTTACATTAATTTTCGTACGACGAAAGAATGTGAGTAATATTATTTTCAAGGGCATCCGTGTATCTCTAATCGGTAAATTCTTTTTGACAAATTTATATAATAGTGCAATAAACTCGAAAATATTTTTAACGCGAATTGATATGCTAATTGAAGTGCTTGGACGTGCCCATTAATTTCGTGCAAACAATTATCAATTGAATTTCTGCTGTAAGAAACAATTAATCACACTGTAAGACAGACATTCGATTAGAGTTATTCGGTTTCGCGGTTATTCAAATATCCAATTTTCAAGCAAACAGCTTTCAAATGGTTCCAGAAAAAAGTGAGATACCCTAATTTTACTACAAACGAATTCGTGATTTAGCAACATCATTTTTTAATAAAAATTAAAATAAAACAACAATAAAAATGAACATTTCCATAGTGGTTTATGGTTATGTGTACTTTTGCATACAGATATCCATAATATACATCCATGAATGTGTGCTGGATATTGTATGGATGTTTCATGGAAATACGTTTGTCCCAAATTTAGATATAATTCCGTTTTAGAACGGACGTCCGTGGACTTGATATGGACGTTTTTAAAATGTGCTATATACCCATAGGACGTTCATCTAAAACTTGCGAACACCTAATCGCTACTTTTGCATATTTGCTTATATTAGCCAATTTCTATTCGCAACTTATATTTAAAAGTATTCCCGAAAAGTTAAGATGTTTATTTGAAATTCAGTATAAATATTCTAACCTTTATTAAAGGAATCTATTGAAAAATGAACAGGTATAGATCTACTAGGTGATTAGATTAACGATATCGATAGCTTAGATAGTAGCAGCATGCTAAATTTACTTTAATTATTGGAAAAGCTGCCCTAGCGATGATTATGTAATGCCATGGAATTATTCAAATATTTGCGGCTTTCGACGAATTAGTCATATTTCCCTTACCCTTGACTTATTATTTCAATTAGTATAGGTGAGCTATTTCCTCTTTTAAGTCTTCAATTCATCCCAATTCAAGAGAGGGAAATAAGACAGTTCAAATTTAGATATAACCTAGTTGCAAGAGGAAAATTTTGAAGGGGTATTTTGTGATTTATTATGCCGGAATTTAAAGAAGTCACAGAAGATAGACATTATACTTACTTTTGTAACGTAACATTGAAGAAACCTAGTTCAACATCTTTATAGGGAAATATGATAAATCAATTTATTTAAAAAAAAACAAATAAAAATATGAATAAATATATAAGTTGTAAGGTGCGTACTTTTCTTTATCTTTAACACAGTTTTGTACGTTTTTATAGACATCATTTCATAAAATATTTATTTAAAATATAGTTATTTAAAAAGTAGGCAATAAAAGAGAAAAACTGAATAAATGCCGTTTCTTTTTATTATATATCTCACTTATTAACTTTTTTATTCAAGAGTGTAAAATCAACGGTCAAACTGCCTCTGACGATCGAGACGTAGTATCGGATGATCCATGTTTGAAGTGTCGATGCAGCAAAGGAAGGATGACCTGCGCCAAAAAATCCTGTCCCGTTCTTCAATGTCGCCCAAGTATGCAACATCATCCACCAGGTAATTGATAACCTTCTGTAACCATGTAGTTTACGTTTTATATCGGTCAATGAAGAACTACATATTTTTAGATTAGTTTTTTTAGCAGTTTAAAGTACAATCAATTTCTTTGTACCAGGTGAATGCTGTCCAAGGTGCAAAGGTACACGAGCGTTGATCGGTTCCCCTAACGTTTGCACCCTGCAAAACACTCTAAGTCGAGAGGGTCAAGAAATAAAAATAGACAAGTGCACTGAATGCGTCTGCTTAAATAACACATCCATCTGTAGCAGAGCCGCCTGTCCAATTCTGGAATGCTCATCCGACTTGCAGAAATCTTTACCCGGAAGTTGTTGCCCGATATGCACGAAACCGATCATTGAAGAAGTAACCAGCCAATGCTATTACGGTGGAAATTATTATGAGGCAAGTATTTTTAAAAAATAGAAATATCTATAGCTTAACCCAAAGTCCTCTATTTTTTTGAACACGTATTAAAAATTTAGGCCAAATTAAATGATGTAAACTGTAAATGAATTCCTGCATGTTATGCAACTCCTTAAGTCAGAACGTTGCTTTCTAACACTATATTTTTCTACAATCATTAAGCTCATATTTTGTTCAGTGTTTCTGCGGTGTTCCACAAATTCTGGGAAGTCATATAGCTTACTGCGACAAATTTGGTTACTTGAGGAGTTGGTTGAATAGTTCATTGGTAAATTGTTGAGAGAGTGATAAATAAATCAAATATCGATGTCGATTTTCAAAAATATCAGTGTATTTAGGCGTTTTACCAATGACCAGTTTCCCATCAGTCATAGAACATCCTTTCTTTTAATAAATGTGTCCAATTTTCATTACTAAGAGAGATTTGAATGTTAGGTTGCCGTTCTTTTCTGAAGCTGCCGTTGATTATTGCAAAAACAGTAAAGAAATTTCAATTTTTTTCATCATACAGGTTGATATAATCATAGTTTGTTAGGTAGGATGGTAAAGTTTGGCCACTCGAGAATCCGTGCAGTTCTTGCAAATGCAATCGGGGTCAAATTAGCTGCGCGAAGACAAGGTGTAACACAACTTGTACTTCGGGAATGAAAGAAATTCACGTGCCTGGAGAATGTTGCTCCAAATGCGTGGAAGGTACTACTGCAACATTATTTAGAACGCAGGAATATAAATATAGTTATTATGGTTGCAGTGGAAGGAGTGTGTATGGTTTTTGGCGATCCGCATTACAAATCGTTCGACGGAAAAATATACACGTTCCAGGGCATCGGCAAATATCAATTGGTCAAAGATTGTCACAATGGTAGTTTTGCCATCAAAGTTGCAAATTACGTCACTAAGAGGTATTTGTCTTCACCAATTACTAGACGCGTTGCAGTGACGTTTGGTGATCTCCGTTTGAATTTACAACAAAAAGGCAGAGTAAAGTACAACGGGCAAATAATAAGCATCCCGTATAAGAAAGAAGGAAAATTTCGTGTGAAAAAAATTGGAAATAATATCGACATCACGTTGCAAAATGGTGTAAAGTTACTGTGGAATGGATACAGCTTTCTGGAAGTGACAGTTCCCGCAATTTTTCGAAATAAATTGTGCGGGTTGTGTGGAAATTTCAATTTAAATGTCCAAGACGATTTAAGAATGAAGTCTGGAAAAGTGGTAACCGACAGGGAAATTCTCAATTTTGGTAGTTCTTGGTGTGTGGGTAAGTACTTTTTTTTAGTGATAATCGCCTATAAATTTCGTTCATGTTTGATGCTAATGAAAACATCTAATCTTCTCATGAGCAACAGTTTTTGCAATTCCAGATTCTATTGAAATCAAATTTTATTTTCTTTTTTACAAAATAATACAAAATTTATATTAAAATAAATAAGAACTAAAAGTTCAGATTTTCACGAAATTATATATTTTGACATGACAATTGTTTCGACAACACCGTGCCTTTATCAAATGTCACATTTGATAAAGACACGGTGTTGTCGAAACAATTGTTATGTCATAATATATAATTTCGTGAACATCTGAACTTTTAGTTCTTATTTATTTTGATAAATGGATTTTCATCAAGTAAAAGCCATCTCAGTTCAAAATTTATATTGATTTTGTACAATTTATGATATAATTGTAAAAAAAATTTGTAAACGCAAGTGGTGAAAAATATTTACCAGTGTCACTTTTCTGGATAACCTTGTCTCTAAAAAATTGTCTCTTTTAGGTATCAGCTTCAACACGTCCTACAAGCGCATTTTTAGTTATTATTTCTAAATTTAAGGAGAATCATAACGAAAATACCACCAGTTGGTCATCTTTACATGCATTATTAGGCATGCTGTGTTTCACTTGTCAACACGCATAGTAGTGTAGCCACAAAGTCGTTTTAATTACTTTGAATCCAAAAATGTCGTCATACATTTAGTTTTGTCGTTTTTTGGTGTTGGTTGTGTGAAAACTTTAAATTAAACTGTACTGAGATTCTTATTGAAGATAGATTGAGTAGGGTTGCAAATCTTTATTCAGCGCCCTAGATGTTTGTATCCAATACAAAACAAGCTATATATAGTATATAGTGTAAAAACAAGTTTAAAATTGTCCGCTTTGCTTTCTTTAAAAAGTTGCAATGAAGAAGTTTTGCCAAAATCAAAATATCTTAAATTAAGCAAATAAATAAATAAATGGAAATCAGAAGCTACAAAAACTTTTTGCTAAATAATATAGACTGCATTTTATAACTAATGCTGTCAAAACGCACACTGCCTTGATGATCGTCTTCACAATTCCCCTGTTGCCACACCTGCCACCAAATCGCGCGCCACAAGGACACATCGAAAATGGAGTTTCAAATCCTTTTATACGTGTTAAATCTTATTCTGTGATTTATTTAAATGATTTCGCACATCTTGTTGGTCGTTCAATCGTATTATTCAAATAACCATCGATTTTAAATCTCCTTGTTTGGACTTCTATTGCCTTTGCTTGTATCTCCAACCCTTAGCAAGAGAAAAGAGAAAAAATAGAGTTTGTTGAAATTAAATTGAAGTCAATATACAATCGGCATCACAGTGAGATCCACATTCCCTAATTATTGAGAATCTAAAATATATAAACTTTTTAAATTATGCTTTCTTATATTAGCCAATCAAGAAATTTCCCTTTCTCTCGCCCCTGTCAATTCAAAGAAAAAGTTCGCTTTTTATTTGACATTCCACATATAAAGTTCCGCTTCCTAGTGACAGGATTTTGTGCCTAAATCTTTCGACTTATCTAATGTAATATAAACTATGTCGTCTTGTTTAGGCAAGAAAAATGAATGCGCCAAGAAAAACAAGTTACTGAACAACAACACTTGCGTCAAGAATCGATCGGATAATGTTGCCTGCAAATTTCTTATGAGTCGTCACTTCCTAGCGTGTGAGTCCAAATTGAGTTACTTGAAGTATTACAAAGCGTGCAAGATGGATATGTGTCACTGTCCTAGTGGCAGGTGTTACTGCGAGAGCCTTACGGCTTATGCCAGGGAATGCGAAAGATTTGATGTTCGCCTGGGAAATTGGCAAGAGTAAGTTTTGTTCTGCTTATTTAATTTTTAAAAGCACGTTAATAGTTGATATTTTATTAGATTCTTAGCGATCCTTTCGTTTCTTTTTTGTGTATAAAACTGCCATGGCTACGGTGTATTATTTAATTGAAAATTGATATTTTAACCCACTTTTTTTTTCTTTCAGATTTAGTGGGTGCGATTTCGGCCTATTACGACGTTCAAGCAAACATCACCGAAAGTTTCAAAAATCAGATCCAGAAGACAACCTTTTGGAGTATAATCCAACGAATAATACTCGAAAACAGCACAATCACAAAGTGCAAAATCATCGTCTACCAGCAGATCTTCTAAGATATAAGCCAGAACACATCAGTCGAAGTAAATCAATTGCGAAAAGTCGCAGTCCGATACCTTTGCAGTAAATCAAAACAAACTAAGAATTATTATAGACGGCTAGTCATTTTCAGTATTTTTCTACGTCGCCTGCCTACTTAAAGCGCGCGTAATGTATATAATGTCATTTATGGAGGAAGTATTATTATTGTTTTAAATTGCGTAAAAATGTTTTGTGTGAAAGGGTAGTAATATTGAAAATACGGCATACCTAACTAAAATTGCAATGGTCCATAATTATATTGAATTGATTATAGTTAAAAAGCGAATTTTAATAGCAAATGAACGCTTCAAATGACTGGGAAACTTTTGCTAATTGAAAGTTTCGTGTTGTAAATGAAATAATGAAACAATCAAATAAGAAGTTGTCTATAATTAAAAACTTTCATAATAGGTATATGCCCTTACTCGAAGAAGTAATAATTACTACTTGCAAAAAACAATGTATAGCTTGACCCTGGTATCCATATATCAATTAAATTATAAGGTAGCGCAATACTGTGGCGAAGTCTCCCTTCTTTCTCACAATTGAAAAAATGGTTCAAAGTGCTGTATAATTTCACATAATCATGACGTTGTTAATAGAGTACAATATTTATGATTTTTCCCTAAAATGTTTATGTGACTCTGTAATTGTTTTTGTATTTTCATGCAAAGGAGCTTACTTAATGGAAAATTTTTTGTTCACTAGCGACATTCATTAAAATTCAGACAAAAAATTGAACAAAATGACGCTTTTTCGGACAAATGCAGAAAAGTCATAAAATCATATTGTTTGCCTTTTCTTACTCCTCCGGTTGATACTATACTAATAATACCTATCTTCCGCAACCTCCCATATTGTCCAACGTGCAACCTTTATAATATAAAAAATAGACTTCAACATAGTCAAATATTATTTTATGTTTTCTCACGTATGAGGATCCAAAAGTTTTTGCCAATTTGCTAACTTACAACTACTTTTTATGTTATTGGAGGCAGTGAATCTAAAAATGTAATAAAGTACATGGTACACTATTTTTATTTATGTATTTATTTTTCTTAATGTATATATACTTGTTGGAAGCGGCAGTATTCAAAATATTTCAGTTCTGCAAACGTCAAACCTACTATGATATGGTAGAGAAATACCACTAAAATGATAGAGGTGCAGTAAATAAACACGATACACTAGTTAACCACAGTCAATAAGTTTAGAGTTTTCGAGATCATTGAGAAATCTGTTGTCTGAGATAATTAATCAGGAGTATCATTTAACTCTGGGTAAAAAATTTGGTTATCCTAAAGTTAATTTTCATATCATTTGATGCTATCCTACAAATCGAAAGTTATAGATCATAATAATCAAAAATATATACTGCGTTCATTTCACAAAATATATTTATTATTATTTTTGATCACCACTTTTGTTGGACCACCTTAAAATATTGAAAGTACTTGAAGTTATTCATATATTGAAACATTTTTTCTAAATAATTTGCCACACTATTGTGCTACCCTGTATGTGTGTGTTTAGGTTTATGGCACGCCAGATGAAATTTAATAAAAAACATTAAATTTAAATTTATCTTCTGAGAAAATTTCCCCTTCTTTTGACGTACAAATTAAATTGCATAAATAAATTACAAAGACAAATTAGATGTCTTTATAGAATCGTGCTGTAAATAAATAACCCTTTGTATATTTAATTAAGTTGTAATTTATCTATATTGTTAATTGAATCCAAAGTGAATGACACTCTTGAATTAAGTATTGTTTGAAGACAAAACTTTTCCATAGCGTTTTTTTTTTACCAAAGACATGTCACTTGCACTTAATGTTTTCTAATTTCCAAATTGTTTAACTTTTAAACAATTGTTTTGTATATACGTTTTAGTATGTCCATGTTAGATTTATTGGTTAAGACGATCTCTGTAATAGTTTATTAATTAACCTATTTAAATTTATAAAACACACGTAGTTGTTCCTAAATATCCGTACAAGCTTGTAGGGAGTTGTATCTCAGAAACGTTGTCAAAACTCAGTCAAGTCATTTGCTCATGTATGTTTTTTTCACAATAAATAAGAACTAAAAGTTCAGATTTTCACGAAATTATATATTTTGACATGACAATTGTTTCGACAACACCGTGTCTTTATCAAATCATCACTTTTGATAAAGACACGGTGTTGTCGAAACAATTGTCATGTCAAAATATATAATTTCGTGAAAATCTGAACTTTTAGATCCTATTTATTTTGATAAATGGATTTTCATCAAGTAAAAGCCTCCTCAGTTCAATTCTATTTTTGTTACTATTGCAAATGTTTTTTACTTATTTTTCCTAATAATGCTAGGTGTATATATTTTTTACTACAAATCGTGATAAATTGAAATTAATTTTTATTGAAGAATAACTTATTTTGACTGCGTTTCTGTGAAAAATGAATGTAAAAATTTAAGAGAAATAAATTTGATATCGTGATATTCTAGGAAATATTTATAGAATTTCACCACAAAATTGAGAACAGTTCCATGTTTCTATTTTGTTGTTTATTCGCGTAGCTATTAAGATTTAAATTGGTTAGCCTCGAATTTTGTGAATTTTCTATCTAATACGTTATCTAGGTAACTTATCAAATAATCAGTTTACGTCCATAGCTTAGTTTTATTTGTAAAATTTTGTATTTATATATGTACAATTCCTAAATTATTAAAGGTTATGTGTAGGATTAACATTTTTTAAATAACTACTTGATGTTAGTATTTTCACATCTTATTGAAAAGCACATTAATTAGAAAAATACTTTTTGCATTTTTTTATAAATTCCGTAGAACTTTGTGCCTAATAAATATATTAACGATTTCAGGCTTTATTTTATAAGTTTGCAGAGTGATTGCAGAATTTATTATGACCGGAAAAATATTCAATAATTTATTACAATAAGTAAATCTTTTGCTCTATAATGGATAATTTCTGTCCTTTAGACTTTTTTAATAATATATAAAAACATCTGTAGAATAATAACTAACGTTCAATTTTCTATATATTCCAAGTGATAATATTGGGGCTGTGTTTTTATAAATTTTAAGTCGTGCAATAGCCAGTTTTGTCAAACTGCGTCTTTTGGTCGCACAAAATTAAGTCTTAGGAGCAAAAAACTATTAAAACAACCATAATTAAAAAAAAAAAAGAAAACTGCATAAATTGATATTGGAGAAGAAAACTCTAATAAACCAAATAAAAATAAAAAAGATATGCATATTAAACTATTAAAGAAACTATCTAAAAACAGATATGTTGTTTAAGAACTAGGTTCCATATTACCGAAATAAGATGAGAAGAGCACACAATAACAAAAAAAACGAACCAAAACTAACAAAATAAAATCGACTATTCGAATTTTATATAGATTTTTCTTAAAACGGGATTATTGGCTAACTAAAAAAACATTTGGCAGTATTACCAACCTAAATCTGAAGAATCAAATACAAACAATCAATGGGGTGATGTTCTGATAAGTAAATTAACGAGCCAACTGTCCCATTCGGGAATACGGGGCATTATTAACAGATCAATGTCATTTATAAAAGAATAACAGGCATCCTTGATTGTGATTATTGATATTAATCAAAATAAAATTAACAATGAGCAACCAGATAACAATTTACAACAAACTCTATTAGAGAATTTCACTAACCTTACGAAAAAATGTGCTTATAAATATTATTAAATTGCGAAAATAAGAAAAGAACCAGTAGATCCTAATTGAGCCAAAGAAACTCTTAGCAATCTGTAGAAATGTGACAATGTAGCGGAAATGAATAAACACTGCTAAATTTAAGTCCAAAATATGATTTTAATATCGCCCTAAGATCGAAATTATATCAGGAAACTCTTATTGTCGTTGACATCGTTTTTATTGTTACTTAGGCGCCATAAAAGGCGACCTAAACCAAATTAAAATTGATACAGTGAATTTAGATGAAGTTTGAAAAGTCTACCAAGACCAGTAGAAAGAAAGAAAGGCGAAGGCGTCTGCTATGGCACTAGTCCGACTGATGCCCAATAAGAACGGACCTACTCCATAATGCTTAATGGAGCACCAGTTTGGGAGTCAAAAAAAAAGGACCGCAAATATAGATACTTGCTGGTACCGATCCAATGAAAGCTATGTTTTTCAAACCGTGTCAACTAAGGAAGCTCTAGTCCTTGCCAGTCTGGTATCTGCAGACCTGTGGGGCCAGGAAAGAACTAACATTTACAATAATATGAAACGCCGATACCAGGAAAGAAGTACGATTAAGTACGCTTGTACCATCTTACGCAGTTCTTTACTGGGCATTGATGCTTCTGGGCCTACTTCTTCAGATTCAAACTAAGCCCCATGTCATAATGTGAGTGCTGTTGAACCGAATAAGCGGTATGGCAAATAGAATCATCACCAAAAAAGAATTAGAAGAAAATGTATAAATTAAAAGAAACCCGTAGCTAAATATACAAGACTGGACTGCGCAATGCTGAAATACCGCTGGAAGGTTCCGTCACATTTAACAAAGAGTAAATAAATGTATTTCTTAGTCGGTTTATAAAATATATGTTACCAATTGATATAAGAAGCAAAAAATCTTCAGAAAATTTTAAAAAAATTGTAAAATAAACAAAGAAAAAACACACAAAATACATTTTTGCTAATTAAATGTTCACATCTTATATAAGTAATTTGGTATAAATTTGTCAAGCAAGTATACAAATCAAAGACTCATTCTTATCTACTTGTAAATGATGAATTTTAGTTAGTTTGCTTAGGTATATTTTCGAAGTATAAGCATTGTCCTGTGCTCTGGTGGAACTGCTAAACATTTGTCTTGTGAAAATTTTAAACAATAATGCTTAAATTACAGAGTCCTTATTATTGTTAAAAGTAACTATAAATTTTAAATTATACAACATTTTGTGAACTTGCATTTTACTCGCATATCTGCAGATACAGATTTGCAGATATTGGAACTCGTCTATGTTATATACTATTTTAATTGAGATTGTACAGCCGTTTAACCAACCAATGACTGGTTATTTTACACTATTTGTATAAAAAGTAAACAACATAAATGGTATTTAAAAAAAATATGTTCGTATGATCACATTTATTTACCACAAATACATGGATTTAGGGTAAAAATAATTTAAAGTCTATCTTACACATATAATTTTAAAGTTAAAAAATTATTGCGTTTCTTTGTTTCAATCTTTTTACTATAATATAATCAATTGTGGGGGAACTCGTATAAAAATTTCTCTTCGCTAGCTTTATAAATTAAAAAAAAAAACTTAAAATTGCCCACTTAAAGTGCACACAATTTAACAGTGTCAGTATATGTATTATGAAACATTTAAAAAAGAACACAAGAAACGAATAATGAATAAAGCATTTTTTAAGTTATTACCCAATAGTCGAAGAAAAATGTGTTCTTGTTAATAATATCAAGTAAATATTTTTTTACATTAACAGTCTTCATTTTTCTTTTGTACACATTGATGTATCTCGATCTATATGTATCTCAGTCCTAATTCCTATTAAGCATTCATGTTGTACTAATGCTTAGAATTTTTACAATTGCATCTAAGTGAGTAGAAGATATACAAGGAATCACTGACAGACAGATATTTTGATTATTCCAATAGGGTATCTAAAATTTATACTAGGTTAAATTAACAAATGAAGGTAATTTTGTCATCTAAACCGTTGTTTGCATAAAATTTTAGAGCACCAACTAAAATATAGACTACCGATTTTTAACCAGAGTTGCTGAATAAAAAACCTTAGTAAAGGAGGTAAAGAACTAGAAATAATGTCTATTTTGCGGTGCATGAAGAGAATTGCATAGGTAATGCTGCCGAAGTCATCGTAAAATGCTACATTAAAAATTATAATTAGATTTTAGTTAGTGCTCGAGCTTTTACTTAGCCTGTTTTCTGTTGATTAGTACAGATATTTTTCAGTTATAACGAAAATGAAATGGCACATTTTTAGATAATACATCAACTTTTCAATTGTAAAATGACAATGATCACGAAAAATAGAATCAATATATAAATAATTTACTTGCTACAACACACATTAGCACGATAATAGAACGATAGAGAAAGAGTCTAGAGAAGGGAATTACAAGAAATCTTTTTTTTTTCTCATCATGTAATCTTCAAATTTCGTTTAAAATAGACATTCACACATACTTTGTCGTTGGTATTATCGGTGACACAAGAATGTTCGATAGTTGTAGAACGGTTTCGTGTAGCGATTTCATATTATTAGTCGATGGATTCTTAGTTTGGGTGTAAATGACTGAATTATTTTGAATCATAATCATTCAGGCGAGCCGCATAGTCGCCGTTTCCCCTCAAAACAGCAATATAGAAATTGAGTGCAATCCAAGAGTTACAGTCCTTTCCTCTGATATCGGAAAAGGGTTGAAAATTTTAAACTTTTAACTATATTAAAGACGAAAATATTCAAATCGTTATCATGAACTTTTTAATAGTTATAATAAAGTGTCCTACTTTCTTGTGTCACTCGGTATATTAGGTTGTTGCTGCCTATCATATTTGTACAGTGCGAATCAATATTCTGACAAAGTACTATATCTCTCCTCTTTAAAAATTGCTTCACACAAACAAATATTTCAATTTCTACAGGACTTCATACAACCGTAGCTATATTTTTTTATATTATGATCCATATCTTACAATTTTCAGCCTTTATAATTTAAAAATAGACCTTAAGAAAGATGTATTAGGTATTAAGAGGTAATTAAATTCTTAGGCATGTGTTTCTTAAAAGTCTTGCCAATAAAGTTGAACTAATGTTTTTGTCATTTTGTAATTAATTATATAAATTTTGGTAAGATTCCTTAGCAATTTTAACTTAAATAATCGATTTATTTCGATTTTTACAAAATGTTGTTCCTTAAAGCGAAACTTTATTTGTTAAACGCACAAATCGTTTAAAAAACGAATTTATATTACGTATTTTCGTATGACTTACAACAACACCAATTTCGGCCAGTAGGTACTCTGGTCACACATATACTGGCACTGTCGGTAATGAATATAACTCTTAAAAACAAATATAACAAAAAAAATTAAACCAATAGAGCAGACCTTAATGCAAGTGAGAAATTTGAGCACTGGATAAGATTCTACTAAAGCTTCTGTATAATACTTTTCGTTTTCTCACATTTAAAAGGCAGTATATTTGGAAAATATGTAAGGTGTAAAATAAGCATTTGTTGTAGGAATCATAATATGGTCTGTTCCATTAAAATTATTTGTTTTTTATTAGTAGTGTGATCATGAAACATCCCGTATAATTTAAATGGCATATGTTTTATTTTATTAAAGCAATTTTTCAAAATAGATAATGGAAGATATGGTACCTTACCAAAATATTGCGCCACTCACCATAATATGTAGATAATTTTGAGGAAAACAGTATATTCCATTAAAAATTCTTAGAAGTTACATTGCTTAATTACTTTTAAAAATTAACAAACATGCATATTCTTCCAACACACATACGATTTAATAAAATTTATAGTATTTGTTAACTTTGGTTTATGCTTAGGTATATTTATAATTTACAATTCAAAATATTACGTTTAAACACAGTCAGACAAGATATCAACCTATTGCATTAAATATAATTTTGCCTTAATTAATAAACTTAATCCTAGAAAAATCATCATTTATAAAAAGTCATACAGCTAATTCAATCACATTTTTGATATGTGCTTAATTTGTATTTGATATGTTTAGTTTCGAATGCTGTTATTTCGAGCTGGAGTTATTGAAGATATTCACATAGTTTTACCGGCGGGCAACCCATGATAACATAGATAATCTCATTAAAAAATCTACTTCCATCTCTTGATAATTCTATATTATCAAATAGGCAACCTATATTTCCACCAATATGACAAATGACTCTGAAATCATACCAAAACATCCCAGTCAACCGATAAACTTAACATTTTTTCTAGAGTAGAATTTCATTACCGAAACCACACATTATAATCATCTATCAATATTATCCATCAAAACTGAATCAGCAACAACTTGACTATAACAAATATTTCACTAAAAGTTATTCCAACGAAATTGAGATAACCATCGCCTAATTTGGAATGGAGTCCCATATTACGTCACTTCATTAATATGTGGATATATGTGTAAGCTATTATGGTGTAAGTATACTTTCTATTGCTTTGTAACTATAATTCGTAAATCGGCTAAAACAAAACAGTTGTAAACAAATATTATTGGTTCGTACTGTTAAGTATTTCTTAATTCATTATGCTTGTAAATTTTAATTCGTCCGCTTTATGATCAGAAACAGAAGTAATATTGAAATTTGTTATTGGTACCGAGGTACCAGGAACCAATTTTATTAGAAAAATTGAGATTTTTTTTAACATAGAACATTTTATATGCTGTCGCCAGCAAAGATAGTGCAAATTTTTATTATTTTACTTGACATGGTCTTATAGGCACTTTACATAGGAAACGTACTTGTTTTACGCCCCGTAATTCAAAATTTTTAAACATTATATTTAAAAAATTCAAATTTTTGTCATCCTAATAGTGCTTTGATTGAAGGCAATCAAAACTAAGAATAAAAAAAATAAAGCATATACGTGAAAAGCATTGCTATAGTATATATAAATTGCAATCCATCAAAAATTCTGAAATCACATTAACTGGTTTCAAGTAGATTAACGCCTGAGAGGCAAGAATTTTTTTTTCATATGCTACAGCAGTACCCGATTTTCTTGAATTAATTTTCGTTTTCCTGAATAAATGTGAAATTCAAACGCGAGGATGTTCTATAGAAGACGAGATTTTGATAAATATATATAGGTCCTCGGTTATTTTCAGTCATATTTACACTTGACAGCTAATAGGAAGAAGCATAAATACCGCATTCAACTGTAACGTCCAATGACGTTAACATCAAAATGACCAAAATCAGCAAAAACCAAAAACTCCCATCATTCGCTTGAGTTCTGTCTAACGGATTGAAAATGCATATTGATTTTGTATTGCAAATATTATTTAAAACTATTTAAAAGTAGTAATGTTTTCTTTACAAGTTAATAATTAAAAGCAGTCGTGTAATTAACATTTAAGGGAAATATTGTTTGATCATTGTCAGTAGCACTTTTCAATTGGGAAACTTTCTTCAATTGTTTCGCACCGTTACCATTCCAGATTTCGAAAGTTGTAAGAAATATCTATCACAACGGGAAAAACAAAAGGTTACTATATATAGAACTAGATGCTGAGAATAAATTTTTAAAATATAGTTTTATTTAAAAAAAAAAGGTGACTACTTTGGCTTTTAGATTATTAAGAACTTGAAGCTATTTAATGTGGTTTTAGAATTTAGTAGAAAAGCGGTAGAGGTATTTCGTGCACTGCACAGTATGAGCTAAAACTATGACATAGTTAAAACGTATTTCGGTCACCACCATATTGTCAATATCAACTTAACATGTATATTTATTTTGGAAATTAACAAAACTCTAATAGAATAGGGATTTTAACATAAACTTAAAAAACATTCTAGTAAAAAGTCAACTTTTTTCTTTTTTATTGTGTAATAAGCGTTTGCCTAATGCTTCCTCTTTATTTTTATTTCTTAAATTTTAATAAAAAACTTTCGCTTACGCAATTCAAATATGAACAAAATTTCAGGTTCAGAATCAAATTTGATTAGCAGTACCGTAAGACCCATTTGCTCTCTTACACAACCCTACTGAGGCGATCTTCTTATCCATTGTACATACATGTACTTAAACCTCTCCTTTATTTACATATTGTTTTTTCCCATTTTGAGATTGGAGCTCTTCTATAATTAAAAGACAAATCAAACACATTTTAAAAAATCAATCATCAACATATTCGTAATAAATTCAACCAACTCGTTTCTTGGAAATCAAGTTGAGAATTCAGAAAATATTGTCGGGCAAGATAATAATGTTTGCCTCTGTACTCGTACTCTTTTGTGACTGAATGACGGAATAACAAAATAAATGTCATTTAAATTCGTTATTTTTATCACATCAATATTTTGTTTGTATCATCAGCCAAGTTACTGCAATTACTATTTTCATTAGAATGTCAAAATGAATTAAGAAATACGACAATACCTACAAAGTTCCAATGTGGATTTCACTTCATACAATAATTAAGGCACTGATCAATATGATCAAACCGAAAACCAGGTCCACATATTCTCACAACAATTAATATACAATTTTTCATTATAATTAACTAATTTACTTAAGCGGTAAAACAGATTTTGAGGTTCATGATATGTTTTACTTGATATGTATTTTTTTAAAAATAGTTTTACTCTATATATATACGATATGTTTTATCGAAAACTCATACCATACAAATAAATTGCCGCTTACACATTAGTTGCTATTGTGCCCCCTTTTAACATGTGTTGTAAATAAAACGAAGCCAACAAATTCACAAGATTACCTTTTATAGGTAAATTAATTTGAGCAATCATCTAAATTTAGGATATTTTTTTCGCATTTAGTTATAATAGGCCTAATTTAATTCAACAATTTTTTGTGCTCTTGGTGTTTCTTGTTCAATTTGCGCTAAATCATTGATTAAAAAAACACTAAGGCTATTAATCCTCCGGCCAGCCTAGATCCTCACCAATCAACTCATAAAACTTTTGATTGTGTTCCCCAAAATACTCCCTTAATTTAGATACTACATCCGGGTCTACCCTGGGGTGTTTTCTTCCCTTCGTTTCCCTTAAACATCTATCAGATGTTTCATTTCGCAAACAATAGAAACCTTTCGTTTCATTGAAATAAAAATTGTGACTTCCAATTTTCGGTTCGAGTCCAAGAAATCGTTCAATCTTCTGAAGCTGTGGTACTGGGTCGTCGATTAGTAGATCTCCGTTTACTATCAACAGCTGCTCCCGAGGGAAAACCTAAAATAAGAAATTGTGTATGGAATAACGAGCCTCACGCTATATTGTTCACTTAAATTTACTCCATTTATCAAACACATAATGAATGCAGACGGCGAAAAATGCTATATTTTTCTGAATTTTGTGGCAGAATTAACTGTACTACATAAAGTTGGAAATAACAATCAACAAAACTCAAAAAATATGCTTATTTATTTATAGAAATAATTATTACTTTGTAACGGCACTGCACGATGTTTTCTACGAAAATAAAATATGTCTATTAAATAAAAAGTCTTTCTGGGTCTGTATTGTCATTTGGTAAAATTTCTAAAATTACGGTTATCAAAAACTAATAATTGAACCCCAAAATGGTAAATTTCACGATTTCAGTTGCAAAGAAATCATTGTCTTAAGGCATAAACCAAAATGTCTCAGGTAACTAACGGATTCGAAGTTTTTAATTAAGAGAACAGAAATTAGTTTTTACTATGGCATAACTGGATATGAATCATCAAAGCCCAGCCCCAAACAGTTTTGTTTCGTATTTGCCTGTTTCGCGTTAAAGAAGCAGAACCAATACCTAAATAAAAAAAGCTGAGTAGGTAAGTCTTTTTGGTTTGTTAATTGTGTCACCCTTTCTAAAGGTGTCCCGAAGTTCGATAAAATGAAAATTTAAACGGAAATTGATGCTATTGTAATTGTGAATATAACGCAATATCGGAAATGTTTTTACAACGGTATCTTTGGAATGGAAATTATTTATGGAGCATTTAATGCAGAATACAGGGTACTTCACACTTAAAAATAGTGGCATTTGCATTTCGGTCATTCTACCAAGCTAAAAGTTCATTTACCCCTGTCGCACAACTAGAAAATAACAGCAAAACTGTTTCGTTTCCTAGTAATAATTTCATACAATTATGTAAGGAATATTGAATAAACGAATTTCATATTTATTACAAATTACAAAAAACTTCAGAGAAATATGAAAAAACAACGACTGTAAATGTCAAACAAACAATCAATTGATTGTTATTTTTATTTATGAATGACACGGGTATGCTAAACAGTTTATTTTGATTATTTTTGAAATACCTTCCCTCAATCTGTTTCGGGAATATTAACAAAAACCCTTTTCAGGTCCATTCCTTTTATTGCCAGTGCACAAGGCCGTGTTAAGACAAGTTAGTACCATTGACACACTTTAAATTTTGAAAAACTCAATCATCTACAATGATATTATAAAATACTCTATAAATTAATTAAATCTAAAAAATAAAATTAAAAATTTAACCTCTATTTGGGGCACAAAGTGAAAATTAATTTATAGTAGAAAATTGAATTTGACATTTACATACAAAAATACTCACTATACATTTCAATGCTGATTTTTTATTGATTTAAAAAAAATTGTATTAGGATAGTTACATATTTTTATAACTCGTTTCAATTAATATCAATTTAAAACCATTTAAATTAATGTTTTATCCGAAATCTTTTTTACGTGCTGGTGTGATGTTGCGGCTTAGGCACACCTCGTTTCGAAATTAATCACAATGAATTTAATGGTAAAATTGCATTTTGCTAGCAATCACCTCTTTAGGTCAAGTAATTTTCAAAATTGAAATAGAAAACATCGGAAAAAATAATGTTCGTAACAGTTTATGTATTTTGTAACATAGCTCATATACAATAAGTTCGCATACCTCCAACCATCTGTGAAGATAATTATGATACACCGATATAGCTAACGGTCGGTATCCTTCATTCACGGTTCCGTTGGCATGAAGAACCAGTTGTTCAAATGATTTGGGGTTTGATATCGGAATATTAGTCGGTGACGCTGTTGCCGCGTTGGCACGCAACTGAGTGTAGTCAGAAATAGCTCTGGTTACAGGTTCACGCACGATGAGTAACAGTTTTGCGCTGGAATTCATTGCACGTATTCGTTCGGGTACCTACAAAACATGAGGCAAAATCTAAGATTGGCTAATGAAATTCAGATGTAAAAAGTTGCGGTAAGAATTTCGTCAGCAATTTTTACAACATCGACTTTTCTCCCAGTATCAGTCAACTAAAAAATAATAAAATATTTAAGCACTTACATTACAGCACCAGTTACTTGTAAATGCTGAAACTAAATTTTTATTTCTATTACTTTTATATTTTTCATACTAATCGCCTTGTAAAAAGTAGATATTTAATTATATTTATTTATTATTATTATATTTATTTGAGACAATGGAACACAGTTGGAAAAGAGCAATTGACTAACTACCGCGGTTGTAATAAAAACAAGGGTCACATGTATAATCATGAAGCAACAACATAAAATTGGCCTCACAAATGCGAATGGTCGTATGGAACGTACGTTTTAAAATTATGCAATGCTTAAAATGCAATTATAATCTTGCGAATTTGTGAGAAGTGACTTTAAAAATGCTACCTGCGACAAGCGGCGTTGGCACAATCACAAATGAAGAGGTAGTAAAACGGATGAATAAAAAAACAAAACTGGAAAAAGAAGATTCGAAAGATGCTAGCTTAAACTCATCCTATTATGCTGTTTTGCCAGCTTACATCGCCAGACCGTGGCACAACACTACAGAAAAAATAGTTTAGTTTCAGCATGCGTTGTGTTATGATTGTAAGTTTGATGAAATACACTTTTTTCCATTAGAAATCTTAGCGTTTTAGTATGTGAAATTGTAATGCATTTTCCAAGTATATAGTGAACATAATAAAACAACAAAATATGCATACCTCCGGCGTCACAAAATAACTTGGACTTTTCTCGATAGTTATTTGCCCGATGTAAGAATGTGGCATTTGCATCCTATACCATTCCAAGCCTTTATTATAATTCTCATCTCTGTCGAAGAAATGAACCTCTCCTGCAGCTTTCTGAATCAAAGGATGAAGGTACAACATTTCCAACAATGCCCTAGTGCCACATTTTCGAACGCCCATAATAATGGCCTGCAATAATTATTTCGACATCTTGTTAAAAGTTGCCTACGAGGTAGTTTAAGTTTTAGGCAAAGTTGCGTAACATTTCGTTTGCAAATTAAAGTTGATTTTGTTACTTTGGTACCAAGAATATGACAAACATTTTCGGTTTTAGATTTTATTTTGTGCATTGTTCAAGATAAAGATTCTCATTTTGACTTTCAATACTCCCCAATATTCATATTTGTAATTCTTATAGAGGCTACATAACAATTAATACGATATTACTTGATTTTTTGTTGTGACAGCAATTAT
The DNA here is from genome assembly GCF_029955315.1 of Cylas formicarius. Taxonomy (NCBI): domain Eukaryota; kingdom Metazoa; phylum Arthropoda; class Insecta; order Coleoptera; family Brentidae; genus Cylas; species Cylas formicarius. Next base: position 5,540,974 of record NW_026844347.1, read on the forward strand.
AGCACAGCTTATGAATTTTACTGCCTAAATCAAATTTCTTAAGTATTTGCTGTTGAGTTACTCAGTTAAATATTTATAATTTTGAAAATGGCGAAATATCTTAGAACATCAAATCTCTTATAACAATGCTGACAAATACAGGCCTTCTGTTAAAGAAGATGAAAGTCGACTGACTCTCATAAAAACCTCTGTGTTCTCTGAATAAGTTATAAATTGTCCTGAAATAAACAATTTTAATGGATCCATATCCATATATTGGGTAAAAATTAAATTTTAATATTTTCTGTAAGAAGTTTAATTCACCTGTCTCAACGCAATAAAAAATATTTTATGAAGATCAGGGAGCAGAAGACGAAATTTACCTTGCTAATTAAAAACATCCCAGGAGCATACAGTTTAAATAAAATCAATAGACATCCCGTTTACAATTTACTCAGCGAACGCGAACTTCCCTTATTTTTTTTGTTAGAACCATCTTAATCAGTGGAGAAAATAATAAATAAGTTAGCAATAGTGCTTGAGTTTGTCCGCACTGTATAAGCTTCTTAAGGTTGGAACAAACCTTTTCCATTTCAAAATGGAACAAAGGTGCATGCGAGACATACTTTTAAAAAGTATTCGATTCTCTAACAATAACATATATTTTGGAAAATTAGTGTCCACCACCCAGGCAATGACAAAGTCGATGATAAACTTTTTTACGAAATTGGATGTGATTAGAAATGGATAGCGCTCCCTCTCACCTTCTCCAAAGGTTTGCAGTGTTCAAATTTTCCCCAGTGTTTTCAAATCTTACTACGTGGCCCAGCGATTTTTGAAGATCAACGTGGCATCGAATATATAATCTGCATCGTTTTAAATTTTGAAAAAAAAAAGTCTGGAGCTCCTACCTGCGGTAATCTTCTGATGGCTCTAGGGTACAACTTTCTAGATAGAAGAACTGGTGGTTGTTGAGTTTCGATATTCTCGGACTTATGAAGGCTGCTAAGGGCGCTATCGTATATCACGTGGAAAGTCAACACTAGCGAAAGGAGAACGACGGTGAGGAAGGCTAACGCCATCCTTGGACGGGTGACGCCGACCACTAAGATACAGTCGGAGGGGTCGCCTTCCACGGATCTTATTGCCGTTCGTGGAAGCCATCTACAAAATAATACAGTGTAACTGTAATACAAATAATATAAGAACTAAGCCACAAATTTAATGTTTTTAAGTAACTACCTAACCAGTCAGCCATTTGTTTTATCGTCCTCTAACTTCATGGAACATGACTGGAGAAAGCCAATTTACTATTGTACTATTTAACAATGAAAAAAAAAACATTAGAAGAAAAATAAAAACTAATTCATTTTATATTGGCATAAGAAGGAAATATATTCAAGTATTTAAGATCAATTCTTACAATTTTTATTTACTATTATAGCTCTACTTAATAATTATTTATCATCGGCCTGTATAAAGAGAAAGGTCCGTTTGCAGTTATTGCAAATGTTCTTGGGAAATCATGCCCCGATCTCTGTGAGTGTCTTTTTGCTATACAATCAATCCATCTTAACTGCTAAACATCCTGGACATTGAAAACTCGCCCTAATCGTGCCCATTTTGAAATCAGGTGATAAAGATCACATTTAGATAACTACAGACCGATCTCTCTCTTAAGTCACTTATGCAAGTTGTTTGAGTCACTTGTTTTGAAGCAATTATTCTTTATTGTTAAGCATATTGCATATTGACCCAAATCAGCACGGATTTTTTGATTAAAGATCACCATCCTTTGTTCAGTCAGTGAGTGACCATATGGAGCAGTGTTTCGAGACTTGCACCGTTTACACCGATTTCTTTAAAGTTTCTGATAAAATATGCCACCCAACTTTTGCCGTGAAAATGGAGAATTTCGGTGTTTGGCTCTGCCTCCTTAAAAGTTACTGGCGTGGCATTTGGGCTCCTTATTGGTCGCCATTTTCCTATATGATGTCGACCACTGCTTTTTACATAGTACTCGCTCCTTGTAAAAAAAGAATTAAAATTAGTTCACTCAGCAGCAGACTACATCTTGTTGCATAGAGACTTGTCAAATTTTGAAGAATATTGTTCTCTGACCAGATTGTTTGTTAACCCTGAGAAATGTATTTTGTTTACAAAAAACTTACCATAACGGTAAATTAAAAGTGATCCCTATTTAGATAACTACAAACTGAACTTTTCGGGCTCTGTAAAGGACCCGGATATTACATTCGATTTGGGACTTCTGTTTGAGATGCACTTAGAAAATATTGTTCAAAGAATTTTTAATAATAAAAATTTTTAATAATACATTTTTACAGTCTTTTATATAGTGTATTTCACATATATCGGACGGATGGAGAGTATACAACGAAAATTGGGAAAAGCTGTATACTATTGATTTAATAGACAGAGATATTTTTTTATAGTGAAAACCTTCATTTTTTTGTATGCAGCCTTTGGAAAATCGTAGAACAAATTTTAATTTATTAATTTGTATAAAGTTATAAACAATTTGACTGAATCTCCTTGCGTTTTGGAAAAAATATATTTTAAATGTAATTCCTATATTCTTCGAAACAGGCAAACCTTCGCTGTATCTAGGTATCACTCAAACTATTCTTCTAACCCTCCAATTATCAGATCTATTTGCCCTGAGCTTTGAAGCCTTTAAACGACACTTAAGACGGTATTCCAATTAACAGACTGCAATAAAAAGTTCTTAATTTCATTTAGCTTGCAAGGAATAATATAAACTAGTCCACTGAGTAAGTATCTTTTGTGTGTTATTTACAGCTGCGCCTGTCTATAGGAAAGAAATAAATACACACCACTGTGATATTCTCGAAAAACTATAAAGGAGTTTGTTCCTACCAACACCTAATGATTAATTTAAATTTAATAAATAATGCCAAAAAGTCCAAAAATGGCAGCCACGTTTCTTTAACACCTATTCTAACTTAGATAATGAACCATACGAGCTTAAAATATTCGTAATAGACAGCAATAGACAGAGCTCATAACATGACTATAAAAATAGGACTTTCATTTGAAAAAATCAAGCCATATTTATTTAAAAGCACTTTTTTCTACATTCGACAAGGTGGAGGTCACTGCAAATCAAAACTCACCATAAGGTGCGAACACTTTATAGCTTTTACACGGATCTATGTAGTTACTTGAAATTGGGAGGACTTAATATGGGCTAAATATGCAAATTTCGGATAATATGTAGTTATTGGTTGCTCCAACTTTAAGCGAAAATGATAATAACCTTTTCTTTTAATTTTTGAATTCAAAAGATTTATCTTACTATTTCTTTGATTGGATCATAAATTAAAAGTTATCTCTCGTTGAAAAGTTGAATCAGTTTCATTTAGAAATGGCAACAAAATATTCATGGCGATCGCAGTCACCTAGGTAGAATTGTCAACATCAAATTAAAAAATATATATGTGTTACTTTCTTTCTTGTGTCGCCCATAAGTATAAAGAATTTTTTGGAAAATTTTTTAGAATACTAAAGTCGGGCTAAAATATTTTCAAAATCGTGGCCATTCTAGTAGTATTCTAAAATTTCATCATAGGCGCCTTTTTTTAACTCTTAGAGAACTGTGAATTTTTGCCTCCCCTGCATTAGCCTCCTTTGTAATTTTAATAAATTGTTGGTCTGTTTGTACAAATGTACTAATACTAAAATGAAAAAGAAGGAAGTTAATGTTTATTGTATATGCCCCTACTTCGCAGATTATATTTTCTTGTGATGCGTAATAAGATTGAAAAGAAAGAAAATTATTCTTGAATAAATGGATGTCGATAAAGAATAATAGCGCATGTCTTCGCTTATTTCCATAAAATTTGAGATGCTTAAAAACAGACCTCGTCTAGAACAATTTATCAATATTCATTCTGCAATCTGTCGAATAAAAGCGTCAGCATCAAAGCAGGATGCAATTTATAATCTTTCTCTTAATTTGTTCATATTCAGTTTGCATAAGGCCTTTTAGTAAATGAATTATAACATTTTAGATTATTCTAAAACAGAATAAGGCAAGCTACGGTAACGACCTAATTTCGGAACAGGTAACTAGATACGTTCGTGTGTTTTGTGACACAAAATATACTTCAAAGCAGTCCAATATAATTTCGATACAAAAAGTCGGTTTAAAGATCTTCTTGAACTTAAACAGATTTCTCTAATTGTAGACAATATCAGAAAAAAATTAGACTTCAAATACTTCTCTTTTAATGTCGCTACTTTTCCTATAGTAATTGCAAGACAAAAACCTAGTCCTACCACTTACTACACTTCGTTACTTACAGTATGTCGAAATGTGGTGGGCGAACACATCCTCTTCTTTTATCTGACTTGGCAGGGCTCATTCTAAATTTTGAGTTGTATCGATCTCCATTTCAATTCTTTCCTGAAATCAAATAAATAAATAAATTTGGTGTAGAATTTATTTTAGGCTTTGCAGTTTAAACACTACCTTATCTCAGAAACTAAAGGGGATGGAGCCAAAAGTTATATACAAAAGTTAATTGGGGTATTGCAAATCTTCAATTTATTTGAATGTTGTATATACAGGGTGTTTCATTTTTCGTGGGCAAGTATCAATTTTCTTACTTTAAATGGAACACCTCGTATATTACTTCATTTTTGAATTCTATACAAAATTCTAGACATATATCCAAGTCTAACCGTTTTTGACATTTTTAATTTTTTATACGAAAAATGAAGTTTGTAAGACGTAATATATCTGGCAATTTCTTCATTCGGAAGCATTTATTGTTTCACTTGAGTAAGTTTTGTTGTGGACAAAAGACTCATAAGAAATTTCGATACATATTACAGGGTACACGAAAAACAAGATTACAAATGAAATCAAAAGAACTGCCAAAAACTTTTTTTTAAATGGAAACTACCTATTTTTATAATCTTGTCATATTAAACTTTAAGGTTGTATATGCCTAATATATTTAGTTTTTGAAATATTTCCTTTTAAACATTTATCTCACACAAATAATATGCTGGTGTCATATAAGTTCGGTTAGTGTAAGGTGGCTGTGACGGCGTTTAAACAAAACAAGCGCTACGACGCTGGCTCCTTGGACGTGTATTTTGTTGTTGATTACTGTCATTATTCAAATATTTTCTGACACATTACTCATCCATTTATTTATCGTTTATAAAGTTAATTTATTTGCTTGTTTGATGTGTTAGAAAGTTACATATAGAACAACAAAAACTGGACCCTGGCTCTTACAGAATTATATAACTAAATGTCAACTAAGGAGGCGCCCAGAGAAAAAGTTCTTCCACAGGATTGACCAACACTTTGGAATATATGGAACCTTGAAGAAAGAAAAAATATAGATGTCGTCATAATTTCAATGATAAAGAGCAACTTAATATTTTCTTGCATTTTGCAGAGACTCATGAAGATTCAACCAGAACGTGCCTTCCAATAAACAACTAGAAGTCCTATAAATTCTGTCCAGTTCAGAAATTAGAACAACGGGATTACAACATCAGGTTAAATTTTTGCAACAATCCTATGGAGAGACACTCTTCAGAAAATATAATTGCTAATATTATTTGGATAGATGAGTCCATATTAACATCAAATACTCACTGCTAGAGCAACAAAAATAATAAAAAACATATGGAAGTTACAAGTTCAGGTGCAACTTCTGGTGCGCCATTTGGAGGTTCAGAATAATAGGTCCAGTAGTTTTTTATCAGAATTTAAATTCCCAACGCTACTTTGTTGGTCAACTATGAAATGGTAAATCATAGTGGCAGCACTTTAGCACTTGTTTTGCTCAAATGGCGTCATAGCCACCTTACACTAACTGAGGTTATATGGTAACAGCGATTGACAAATGTTTAAAAGGAAATATTTCAAAAAGTAAAAATATTTGGCAGATACAACCTTATATAAAATTGCCTTAATTTTAATATGACAAGATTATAAAAATAGGAAGTTTCCATTAAAAAAAAAGTTTTTTTGCCAGTTTTTTTTATTTCATTTTTAATCTTATTTTTCACGTACCCTGTATTAATACGTATCAAAACAAAACTCACTCAACTGAAACAATAAATGGTTCCGAATGAAGAAATTGGCAGATATTTTACGTGTTGCAAACGTCATTTTTCGAATATAAAGTTAAAAATGTCAAAAACGGTTACACTTAGATATAGGACATTTTGCACAAAATATGTTTACAATTTTGTATAGATTTCAAAAATAAAGTAATATGCAAGGAGTTCAATTTAAAATAAAAAAGTTAATATTCGCAAAATAAACACCCTGTATATATAAACTTAAAATAAATTAAAGGTTTGTAATATCACAATTACCTTATGTATTTAACTTTTGGCTCCATCCCATATAGTTTCTGAGATAAGGTAGTGCCCCAAGATAAATGGCCCACCATGTACATGGATATTAAACTTACAAAACTAGTTCTAATCTTTCTCATTTCATGTTTAATACAAAATTATTCAGGACTGAATGAGAATGCCATTGAAATCATATTACGAAAGAAAGAAAATATTTATATTCTAGTCGTCAATAAGTAACGCTTTTTAATTCATCCTTCTGACTAACAATCCTCATGAAACTCGTATTTTCTATAAAGTCTGTTCCGAACTAATTGGTTAAATACGGTCCAGATAGGTAGCTCAGTCACAGTTCAAATTTACGTAATATATCAAAATCGACATTAACATCGTCCGGCAACAAAACTTTGTCAATTAGATCCCTCTAAGGATTCTGTGTTAAAGGGTGCATTAGGAAAGCGACGGTAGCGAACAACCAAAGCAAGAGTAATCGCATTTTATTACGCAGACGTGAACAGGGTTACTGGTCAACGATTTTATTAGCAAAACAAGTTAATTTCGAAATTAGTTAGTTAGTTAAAGTAAATGATTCAATATATGTTGAGCACTGGTGGTTCCATTCATTAAATAAATGTAAATGCTGAAATATATTCCAAATAGATATTTTACCTAGCGTATGCCACCAACCAAGTTTTATTTACTTAAGGCTGCAAGACTATTAATTGAGAACAATAGTAATCAATTAAATATAGCCTATCATATAAATAAGCATTTTTTTCTGGTTGGTGAATCCATATTCAAAAAAAGGATTTATTCAACTACATGAAAATATGTCTATCAATAAAAGAATGTTCTAATAAGCAAACCAAATTAAATCATAAACAGTAGTAAACAGTAGGACCGTAGGACGCATAATAATCCAATATATTATGATCATAGTATTTATCCCAAATGACTATTTTAAAAGAAATTTAAAATTAATATTCGTAAAATGAAATACATAAAATTTAAACAGACAAATAGCATAATATGCATAGTAGCAAAATTATGCAACAAGTGCGATAAACGGCATTTGAGTCACGAGCGGAGCGAGTGTTTAATAAACGAGTGACTTAAAAAGTTTACCGAACGTGTTGCATACTATACTTTTTCTACGACCGTTAGTTCTTGGGTACATTTTTGCAAAACAACACGAATACATTCACTGACATGACCGCCAGAACTGACAAATGTCAAAATTCATGGCGTAGAAAATATGTCCGAAAACATCCGATTGCTCCCAAACCCGTGCGGTAGAATCCCGGAAATGTCCGAAGTGGCTTGGATCCGTGGGAAACGAAACTGACGTGGTAAAGTGACGCTTCCCGCACGCTAGATCGGTGGGTAATTAGGTATTTTACAGAAGGGAGTAGAAAAAAAAACAAACTTCACTTTAGTCACAAGTTTGTTTGGACATCAACGGAGTGAGTGTATAATAAACCAGTATCTGAAGCACTATATCAACGTGCTGCATACTATCCTTTTGTACGACAATTACTTTTTAGGCACAATTTTTGAAAACAGCACTAAAACATTCACCGAGTGATTGTGACGTAAGCGTCTGAACTGACACATATCAAAATAACATCAGTATTTCAAATCTACCCAACTCCAACTAAAGTACCGGAAACGGTAGAAGTGTGTGAAGTGTGAAAAATAAATAAATTAATCAACTACTTATCAATAACGTGCTTACAGAAAGATTGTAGTGTTTTTTTCACATTTGGGGGTTCTGTGTGGGGAAATTAAGTTTAATTATAAATTCGATATATATTGAAAAATTCTTAGAATATGATTCAGTTATGGAAGGTTTATTAGCACACACACACATTAACTCTCAGTTTAGTTGAAGTGTGATTGAAGAAATTTGGAAAATAGAACAGCACATGCGTTTATACATTTCTTAATAATCAATAGATGTGTAACATACAGATTGAGTTTTGCAATGATGTGCATAATTAACAAACAAGATCCCACAATATCATCTATCACGTATATGCAAGGATTAATATGGGTTTAAACAATCCAATTATAGATGCAATAAAAACATTTAATCATTGACTTCACTTCACTTCATATACGCATTAAATAGCTATAGAGGGTCATTGTTATTGAGTACATGACGTCGCGTAAGATATTGGTTTTTCCGATCAGCTGTTCTTTTTGACTATTTTTCAAACACGTTAGGTAAAGGTCTTTCTTTCTAATTATTTTTTGAAGTACATGATTCAATATCAATCAATGAATTCCAACAGACAAACAAACTGAACTTTTAGATTTTTTTTTAAATCACGTAAAATAACACGCTATCTAATTTTACTGAAATGTAGGATTGTAACAAATGCAGGACAGTAACATGCAAACATCGATGACAGTCAGTGAGCGAAAAAATTACAACGCGTTATTGTCGTTCTTCTGTGTTTATTTCTGCATAAAGCTTTATTTACTAAACTTTATGCACTGAATTCTTAGATGCTTGGGTGTAACATCCGTAATACACACACCATGTTAAAAAATAAGGCATTCTATTTAAATTGGTCTAAAGATTATTATGATATATTATATTATATTATAGAAAGGTTATAACAACTAGTATATAGAATATGGTCCATTATTACACTTCACCGTAAATTTCGCGAACATAAGTCAAATAAATTCATAAAAATTCAATCACTCTCTGGATGCGGCATGTTTATTGCAGTATTTTCTCAAAATATACCTAAAACTAATTAAATTTTCTGGGACAACGAGTTAAATGTGTGCCATTTAGAAAGAAAATGGCGTAAAGTACAGGTTAGTGAGTCAAATGTAGAAGCATGCGTAGAAAATTATTACTTTCTCTACGGAAATATCAACGCCGCCTGCAACTCATCAGCTCGAATAGAGTCAGTGATACGTGACGTGGAACGGGTAAACTTTTTAAGTCACTCGTTTATTAAACACTCGCTCCGCTGCGCTCCGCTCGTGTCAAATAAACTCGTAAGTCAAATGCTTTTTACCACACTTGTTGCATAATATACTATTGATTATTTTGGTATAAACTTTCCATTACATCTATTATTTCCACAACTAGTCCAAAAAGTCCTTACTACGCGACTGTCGTCGGCATTGGTGCTGTGAATTACGTGACAGACTATGGCAAGTTATCTCCAAAAAGCCATAGCTTACCAGGGTTTATAAAGCAAATACCAATAGAAAATTATATAGTACATATGTATTAAATTAGCCATTTAAGTTCAGTTAAAGTCGTTAATATTAAATGTACTTGATGAATCGATAAATAGAACAGAGAGAAACTATGTTTTGCAATCGTGAATAAATAAAAAACTAAAATGTAAACTACTACTAATGAAACCTTACATGTTAACGCGATAAATGTAAAGTATGAACTTTTCACACTTAATTTCATATGTTTACACCACAATCGAACACAACGTACTGAATTGCTACCGAACTTCTCGACGCGATTAACCAATTTGTTAATATTGTTTATCTTAACTAAACAACAGCCACGTAACGATTTCGTTTAAATTTCGCGGGCGAACCGACCAAGAACTAAACCGCTGGTCCCTATTCAGCGTCGCGTTCATTTTTTTAACCTTAAAATGACATTTACCCCGCAGCACTTTCGTCCGCGAATGACACCTACGTAACGCGAATTTAACTGGAAATTGGTGGAACGTAAATTGAAACTAGACCGGAGCCGCTCGAAAGAGTGGAATTAAATAACGCCGTTTAATTATAGTCATTTTCTCATTTCATTTTTGCCGCAGACGATTTGGGTAAAGTGGAAATCATTAATTTTTCCTAGTCGGCGGTTTACCGAGATAAAAGAATTTTGAGGAATTTCGTGGTCGCTTTTAGCAACATCGCGGTTGATCATTGGTACCCACATACCTTTAAATAATGGTTCCACAAAATAATCTTGATGATTTATAAAGTACACGATTTGAAAAGTTACAATTACCATCTATCATTAAAGCGGTGCTTTTTGGGGGTTTTCGGCATTTTTAGCAGAGTTAGCCAAAAACGAATAGTAAGGTACGGTACGTTGATACGTTGTTTTGTTTGCTAGGGACGCGAGGATTTTGAATGGTGCATTTTAGGAATTTGTCTGTACCTTTTTTTTTATTTATTATTATTAAAATAAAACAGAAAACTAATATAATAATATAACGATATTTTTATTCAAAACAGTTGCAATAACCTTATATATTCAGCTAAAAAAAATCAAATATAAATAAAAACCACAGTTGATGTGTAAATCAAGTCCTTATGAATTATTCATAAAATATATCAAAAAAAGCAAAAACTACATTCCAAATCAGGTTGACACAAACAAGAAATGCAGCGCAAGAGAGAGGAAAATTATGAAATAATAAAATATTATCTTCACACACATAATCAGAATAATACAGAATTCGTAGGTATTGACCATAGTTAACCATAGTTATAACACTTCACTTTTTTGACATTTTTTAAGACATATTCTCTAAGAGAACATCGGAAGATAAAACTTGCTTTATTTCATATGGGACACCCAGCATTTTATTTCTTTTTTGAATTGTCCATAAAATGCCATTGAAATTGGTGTATCACATGTATTTTGTTGAAGTCGGTTCTGAGAAGAAAATATTTTATGCCTTAATTATTTTATACCGTCTTTAAGAAATTTCTATAACAATAGGTGTCAAATTTTTACTTTTATGTTATTTTTGCTACAAAAAAATATATTTCCTACAGAAAATGTCATTTTCGTTACTTACGGCTCCGAGTCACTTCGGACATTGATGGGATAATACTCACAGTTTTGGGAGCGCTCGAATATTTTCGGAGATGATACTCACTGCTTGAATTTTGATATTTGTCAATTCTGACAGTGACTCAGTAAATTTAATCGTGCTGTTTTAAAAAAAATGTCAAGTGTACCATTAGGTCGTAGAATAAATGAAGAATATAATAGAATAGAATAGTTTAGAAGTATACGCTTAATAAACTTTTTCATTCGTTTATTAAGCACTCGGTACGCAGTTCATCAAGCTGATTGAATGTGAACCAATGAACTTTGAAATAATAAACATTAATTTTTTAAAAAACTATTAAATTTAATGAGAATTTTATGTCGAAACTAGAATTGAAATAAGATACATGGTGCTCTATAAAAAAAAGCAAATTTGATAATCAAATGTTTTTAAAAAATATGTCTGTAACAAAACTAACCAAAACAAATGAAAATCCCTTGAGAAAACTGCAACACGTTGGCTCACTTTCGGCTGTTTCAACTAGAACGCCCACATAAATTATTAAATTTGGCCAATCTAAGTTACTTTTTGGTAAAAGATGCTGGGAACAAAAATTGTCACAGCATCAGCTTCCGAGCTACAGAACGATGTTGGTAGTGACAGAGGAGGTTTTTAATAACACCGCTTAAGGAATACTGATCAACGTTTGATTTTTCTTATGAAATATCCTTATTATCAATAAAATTATTTGTCTTTTTACAAACTTTAATGAATTAATAGTGTCTCAATTGGGGGGATGATGTTCTGTATCGTACAAACTAGAAGACTTTAGAAACCTATGAAAAAAATCAGCAAAGCAAAAATACATAATCCTACACACTTAATGTCGAACTCTTCGGAATACTTATAAAATGTTTTGTGGTTTTTTGTTAAATCTGAGAGATACCCTGGATTATTACGAAGAATAATATATTCTAGACACCAAATTCTAAAGACGCAATTTTTACCTCTGCGTTATGATGAAAACAGCATCAGAACCACGGACGTCGTTTATTCGCTTAGCTGCTTTGTAATTCAAATGTTTTTGGGCATACGAAAAAGCATTTTGCCGCTACATGATCCTTCCTCCCGCCATGTACACAAAGGGTCCGTTTTAACATAAACACGTACAATAATTTATTTCTTTGTTCTGCCATTTTCAATTAACTTTTTATTTGAATTTATGATTTTTTTTGCGCCTCGAATGCTGAAACACGTAAGCAATTTTATGGGAATTCAAACGAGCTGCCGCCCGGCCCTACTACCAAATCAATAATTTATTTATACAGAACAGGCAGTCGACTCCACTATAAGAAAACGAACAATACTAATAAAATTATGTGCATGTTTCCAAATAAATATCACCGAAAATATATTATAAATTGTGAATATATAGCTCTATGAACAAATTTTATGCGAATTTAAAAAAGTTGCAGCTACTACCAAATTAATAATTTATTTATACGGAACAGGTACTTGGCGCGGCTCATTATAGGAACTCGAAAAGCATTAGTAAAAGTGTGAGATTTATCCATACACACAAACAAAAGGTGATCTTTTATGAACAAATTTTCTGAAGAAACAAGTAGTTATTTGAATTGATGAAGCATTGGCAAAAACATAGTAACCAAAGGTAAGCAATGATCATGAATTTGAAAAATAACATTGGAAATCAAATTAATTATAATTTAGCTAATAATGTTAAATTATATAATTTTACGAAAACCTATATTTAGTATTATTATATGAGGACCAACAAAAACTTGTTTCAACCTACTTTTCCAGTCATTTCTTTGGTTTTCTTTTTTTCTCTATTTCATTACCATAATTGCTTTGAAAAAAATTCAAGTGTTTACTAATAATATCTATTCCGTTCTTCTTACTTTTCTTTGTTACATTTCACTGGACCTCGTCGGCCCGATTTACGTAGGTTTCTTATTATTTGACCATGTCTTCGATTCTGTTCTTTGTGGATTTCTTTAGAGCGGCCATATTCTATGTGAAGTTTGTTACCTAGTTCACCTCATTTGGGTAATTCAGAATCAAGGAAGAGAGAAATGTGTGAGAAAAGTGAAAATAGTTTTTATTAAATAACTTCATATTAAAGAAATATAAAGTACTAATATACATTTACCAAAACTAACTAATCCAAATTAAAACTACCCTCATTTAAAATTTTGCGTTATCTTAAGCCGAAAACATGAAAATTACTTCGCAGAAGTGACATTAACATTCCGGAACGGTTATTCATACAACAAAAAAAAGAAAATTCCATTAATACTTTTAGCAAAAAAATTTTTTTTTTTCATAGGGAGAAGGGCGATGGTAAAAATAGGAGCCATGGAGGCGGAATTTTTAAGTATTTGTTTGTAATAAAAAGTTGATAATAATTTAAATATTTTTGATTTGGAAGTTGTAAAGAATACTATACAATTTTATCACATTGCAACTACGACAGGGGCTATCCGGTTATTTTTCATTTGGTTTTTTCATTTGGTTTTTGCTAAGTCACTTAGGAAATGTCTGAGCAAACAACTATTTGACCAGAACTGTGTTAGAATAATCTACTAAAGATTAATTTAAGACACCACGGAAGACATAAAATTTTTCTAAGCTATATACCCACTAAATATTGGTCACAAAAGGAAATAAGAAACTAACATAAATTTCAACCCATTAATATTTGGTTATTAAAAATAATAATTTTTAAAACCGAAATCGCAAACCTCTCTCACACAAGACAACGCAAAGCTAATAATATATCATGTTGTCATCGTATCTACAATTTTCCCCAAGTTTTAACTGAGCACATATCCAGACTAAAATTCTGAAAAAGCATTTTTAAATTATTCACAAGGAAGGACAAAAATAGAATTCAAAATTGTATGTCACGAATGTAATCATTTTCCTGGCCTTCAACCTACATCGTCGTTGTATTTATGCATTATGCACAATTTGATTGACGTAACTATTAACCTAGTGCTTAACATATCCAATACTCTACTTAAATTTAACAAAGATCGATATACATATTGTTTACAAAACGATATTAAAAAACTGTTATAATGAATGGATTTTCTTAGTCGACACCAACATTTTCGCCTAAAAAGTCATGCATTCGCACAGTGGGTCAAAGGATAACTTTCGACGCAAAACGCGGAGCAAAGCCGTCAATATCAGAAGTTTGAGATGCGAGTGTTATACCACATTCAAAAGAGCTTTCAATTCCCTATAAGGTACTTGGTTAGTTTTCGAAAATCGTTGCGTCGGCAATGTAAATACGGCGCTTTGAAATAGAAGCAATACTTTTGACGAAAAAGTTAAAAATCGATTTAATTGTACTTAAAATGTAGGGCTTTCGTCCTATCAGTCTGACCTAACGGGTCATTGGCTTAGTTATCTTACCATATTTTTTTTACTCGAGTTATTTCTTCCGAATTCGTGAGTTTTGTACGAATTACTCAGTTTTTGTTTGTCGGCCTCCAGATACATGATATAGAAGTTAAAGATCTTTCAAAAAATTTCCGATGTGTTGAAAATCGACTCTTGGTTTACTAGTTGGAATGGAAATTGTAGTTTTTAGAATTTATGTTGGCATTGATTAGCATTTGAAAAATTATTAAAATTTTTTGGCCATGAATTTGTGTTGGACATTATTCTCGCCTGAAATCTCAACATATTCTATTGATTTTGGGGTGAGTTAATAACTTATTTTGAGTTGAATAGATGAAAATTTGGTGTTTTATATTGCTTTGTGTTGAATTGTTTCTGGTTTCTAGACTTCTCCCTGTTGTTTAAGATTTCCGTATAATTTTTTGAAGTTTTCAAATTCTAAAACGTAAGCAATAGGTTCCCCTAAAGTATCTAGTTGTTTTAAATTCTCGTTGCTTTTATTATTCAGCTAAAAATGTATTAAGCGCGATTTTGTTATAAAAGTTTATATGGAAAATTTTTTCAGATCACCATTTACTACGCCCTTCCTACCATTTTGTTTATTATAGTTTCGTATATCGAAAGTGACATAGAAATTTCTTAATTCTAGAAAAAAAAATTATGTCTAGCTATTTTCTTTCATACGGTTTTATGTTGTCCACCCTGGATTTAAAAAGATTCCAATAACATCTAGGTTCCGCACTAACCGTACTACCTGAGGTTCTGGTTGCGGGAATGCGTTTTTAAATGTATTTATTGTTCACAATAAAGTTTTATGCAACTTGCTTGTACAAAGGTTGAAATAATTGGGAGCGTTTATAATATTAATATCTCGGAATCAGCACAGTGATCTTCTCGTAGGTATACGTTTTGTCGGCTGGCGCGGCTACAGTGAGACTTTTGCCTTAAAAAATTCCTTCAAACTTTGTTAACGCTTGTGATAATAACAAAAATAAGACATGAATACATGAATTAAATATTTATAATAATGTAGGCGGGGATTACAAATTTTAAATTTTAATTATGCGCCTTTATTCTCCCATTTAGAAAGACTTTGCAAATTTTCAATATCCAAGGAAATATCATTAGATCTGATTGGCTACCGCAAAAAATAAAATATGTAATTTTTTAAATCTAAAGCCAATGTTAAAAAAATGTGTTTTAGTGTGTAGCATAATTAGAATCTAGACTATTGTTTTTAAACGCTCTTTTATGTTCGTTAATGCGTTTCTTGAAGGATCTACCTGTTTTTTGGACATTTCGTTTTAGTGTTTCTTAAAAATTTTCCTATTGTGTTGTTAGTTCTGAAAGTTATTTTTAAACCAAATTTTGACAAATGTTTTGAAACTTTTTCACTAGGTTCTTCTGTGTATGTATTTTTTTTAAATTGTTCGTATTTTGTATTAGGTTTCGGATACATAGAGTTTACTGTTGTCTGGATTTGTTTTTTCTTTATAATTTTATCTATAATGGATGGATTGTAACCGTTGTTTAATGCAATTTGTTTAATGATGTTAAGTTTTTTGTTGTAATTTTCTGTTCAGAGTGGCGTATAAAAGAGTGAAATGCAGCCATTCTGTGTGCATAAGGGTGATATGTATGACTGTGTCCGTGTGTGAATAGTTGTAGTTATAGTAATAGTTAAGTCGAAAAAATTAATAGAATTATCCTGTTCAATCTCGATCCTTTATTGAACTTAAATTCTCACAACAACATTAATTACGGCTTTTTACAAAACTTCTGGATTCTTCCTGCGTCGGTTTTTGCTTAGTCGAAATTGCTGACGTTTCACCAATCATCCTGTTCTTCAGAGCTTGACTGAAAGTTTTAATGTTCAGCTCTGAAGAAGCCAACCGGATGATTGGCGAAACATCAGCAATTTCGACTAAGCAAAAACCGACGCAGGAGGAATCCAGAAGTTTTGTAAAAGGCAGTACAGTAGCCTGTGGAAGTTTCTTTGAAAAATTAACATCAATTAAGGTTTTATGATCATTTTTCGGTATATATAGTAGCAGGTAAATTGGTTAAGGCTTTCGCGGCCCGTTGATAAGCTATTATCTTGATTCGGGTTTAAAGGCCGTCGTCGATTGGAATTACTTCATAACGTTTCGCTAGCACGGGTGGCGAGCTTCTTCAGAGGTCCTTCCATTTCCGATGTTGGACGTAGACTGTCTACGTCCAACATTTGATAAAGACACGGTGGTGTCGAAACAATTATCATGTCAAAATATATAATTTCGAAAAAATCTGAACTTTTAGTTCTTATTTATTTTGATAAATGGATTTTCATCAACTAAAAGCCAATCAATGTTAAAAGTTTGTAATGCTAATTAATGGTACCGGTATTTATTCTTTGCTTGTCTTTTCTCAAGACTCGTTATCATTATGTGGAAATTGCCTTAAAATATTAGTTCGTACAAAAATTTATATATTACTCAACGTTTTTAAATAAATTTCTAAAAATTTTTACTAAAATGAGTGGAAAAATTAAATACAATGAAAAACTTTTATTACTATCAGTTTTCAGGGAAATTTAATTTTTCCAAATTTTTCCACATATTACGTAGAACAAAACTTACAACAATTTTCTATTAAAATGTAGCACTTAGTCGGGGTGATTATAGTCAGGGACCAATTCGAAGTAAGTAAAATAAATCGGTTCGCAATTTTACATACTTAATTTGATGCTGATCACTTATCGGAAAGTTTTTTCCTGATATCTTTAAAAATGCTTAACCGAACTTCGTAGCTTATATTGATTATATTTAAACAAAATACCGTCAAAATCATCGCGAGTGATTCAAGCTGGAAATCGTAGCCTGAAAGCGGTTTATACAAAGAAAAATTAAAGCAAACCGAGGGTGAAACTTTATACGATGGTTGGCATGCCTTGACGCTGCGAGACAAACGCAAATATTTATTTACTCGAAAACACAAAAATATTTTCAATCGATAATACAGATACCAGCCTTTCAACCTCCTTCCCTCTGTCTTTACACAAATTACACCAAGAAACAAAGACTTCATTTTTTGTGATATAACTACAGATTGTATTCTAACGATCACTATGCATTCAATTACATATATCGAAATGTATTTTGTTTATAAACATGCAGTGCTAATCGCATTTAATCTTGATCTATACACTTTAACTGGTGGATATTTAAATCATACGAAAGTAAATAGAAATACAGAAATGATTCACTCTGACTTATCCATATGAATCAAATTTTGGTATTGCAATATCTAGTAGAAAACTACCGATGCATTTGCAGCAATGTAAAATTATTCCGTTGATGATTGTTCTTTTAGTTCATTCCAAATAAGCATAGCGCAAGTTATAGATTTTTTTCGATGTTGTGGGCTGAAGTTTCAAGGCGCTATAATTTGTCTCAATATCAAAAAATGTGAATAGTTCTATTTACAAATCTTCTTCTTCTTGTTTCAGTTTTGGTTAGAAGATGTCAACAGGACGATTAGCGAAACGTCAGCAAGTTCGATTTGTCAACAAATGACGTAGAAGGAATCCCGAAGATTGTACATGATATTACAGTAGCATCTGGAAGTTTCGTTGAAAAATAAACAGAATATTGGTTGTCAAATATTATAAATATATATAACCCTATATATTTTTGTTTTTTGGGGTTTTTGGAAAACTCTTTTTCTTATGAGATGTTTGAATTTGGTATAAAGCTGAAATTTTAAAGTAAGTTAAATTAAGCTGCATCTGTGTTTCTTCTCACAAACTACAAATTCTAATAACTAAAAAGGTGAAATACTTCGAAATGTAAAAATTATATTATCAATGTATGATCGAAATTTGTAAGCAATGCTAAAAATTACATTCAATTTATGTCATTGCATTGGAGAATCTAAAATGTGGTCTAAATCTCTGAGAAATGCTAAATCAGCTTATCAGACCATTGATTTTTAATTCTGATATTTTGTTATTAAAATCTGTTTTAACACTTCTCAAATAATTCGAAAACCTTATTCATTTAATTATTTTTATCTGGTCTGTTGGTTTCGCTATTATTAGCGATTTATTTCTTATTTTAAAATTTTATGATGAAAACATGTTCTTTTTCTACTCCCGTCTGTAAAATGCCTAATTACACACCGATCTAGCGTGCGGGAAGCAACATTTCACCACGTCGGTTTCGTTTCCCATGGAACCGAGCCACTTAGGACATTTCCGAGATTTTATCGCACGGGTTTGGAAGCAATCAGATGCTGCGCTCCGCTCGTGTCAAATAAACTCGTGACTCAAAAGCCGTTTACCGCACTTGTTGCATAATATACTATTGTTCTAAGATATCAAGAAACAGTTTCCATTAAAAAAAAAACGTTTTTTTTGCATAACGTCACTTAGAATTAGATATGTCGCAGGTTAAATTGGCCTAACTAAGTGTGTTAAAATTTGTTGAGTCATCATTAATTTTAAAAAAAGCATTGAATCTTTCTAACCACTTTATTTGAACATATACGCAAACAATTGTTAATAAATAAATAATAACTTACTGAAATAAAGCTTAATTTTAATATTTCTTTGGTCGGTGTTCTTTTGACCACATTCTTTCGACATTCTCATCTGGTCATATTGCAAATAGTTTTGGAAA
Source organism: Cylas formicarius (assembly GCF_029955315.1). Classification (NCBI taxonomy): domain Eukaryota; kingdom Metazoa; phylum Arthropoda; class Insecta; order Coleoptera; family Brentidae; genus Cylas; species Cylas formicarius. Next base: position 5,560,193 of record NW_026844347.1, read on the forward strand.
AAAGGTCTGGTATAAATGGTGGTCAAAATCGAGCTTAAACTGGAACTAATAGCGGTTTAAATCTTTCGTGATTGATTTCTTGTTTGGCAAAAGTACGAAAAAGCTCTTTTCCTCTTGATTTTTACACATCAGCGCTATATTAAATATATTTTAAGATTCTAGATGTGTATTTATAAGTTCGTCGTGTCGGAGGATATTATGATTTTCTAATCAATCAGAAAGTGTTTAGCACGAGCAACAAATTGAACGTGTAGGATAACGCTTTTCGTGTCCGCAAGTCTAATCTTCGACTATAGCTTGATGTGGGTAACACTTTACTAGAATCCCGGTAGATTTGATAGAAGCAAGGATGTACGTGACTCTCGACACCGTACCAATTTCCAACAATTTAAATTCCATGGAGGCGCACATTTAGGTCATACATTTTACCGAACAAAAGCACAACAGTAAATGATGAAAATGTAGGTTAAAGAGGTAAAATTTCCACGTCGCAGCGCAATCGGCAAGGAACCCTTGGACAATCAAAAATTTCGTGAAACATTTACTTGCTTGGTTACGAGGCAATGGCTTGATTTACTTTTGCAAAACACGTAACCTAATTACTAATATTATATTATCTGAGTGACGTTTCGGCAGTTTATTGCGTTCCTTAAAACAAATGCGAAAATGTTAAAGGGAAGTTTTGTTATACAAACGTAGAGTCAAAATCCAACCAAATATGACCGAAAAATAATGATTTTCTCTTAAAAACGAAAATAGATATAGCAGTAAATTGTTACATTACTGCTTTTTTTTTAATAAGTGGAGAAGATTGAATTTGAATTACTCGTAAGCCCGAAGAATTTCAAAACGCAAGCCTAATGTATGACAATCAATCAATAGAACGAGTAAATAAATTTAAATATTAAGAACGTGGCTGTGTGAAAACTGGGAATCCGACACAGAAATCAAATGTCGAATTGAAAATGCCCGCGGTGCGTTATCAAATTCAAAAAGTACTCACCAATACCGATCTCGATCTCAGCCAAGGATTAGATTTATAAAATGCTACGTCTGGCCTGTATTACTGTATGTATGGTATGGAGATATGGACACTAAAGGTGAGCCATATGAACAAGATTGAAGCATTCGAGATGTGGATCTACAGACGTATACTGAAGATACCATGGACGGCAAGAAACAATGAGATCTTGAGAATGATCAATACAGACCGCGAATTGCTGAACACAATCAAATGCCGAAAAACAGCGTATATAGGCCACGTGATACGTAACGAAAGATACCAATTCCTACAGTTGAGAATTGAAGGGAAGATTGTAGAAAAGAGAGGAATCGGCAGGAAAAGGATGTCTTGGCTTCGCAACATCAGACAGTGGACAGGACTGAGGACAATGGAAGAACTAATATGTACAACAAGGTATAAAGAAGAGTGGACAAATGTGATTGCGAACATCCATTAATGGATATGCAGCAGAAGAAGAAGATTGAATTAACGTGTAGTCTAATCCATTATTCTTAACTAAATCCAACTTATACAATGACATAAAAAATAGATATTTTTAATTATTTTATTTTTTATATACAAAACTGGAAGTTACTTTCGTTTCGCCAGCAATTTCGACTAAATAAAAAATTTTAAATTAAATATATAAATATATTTTCTATGTTCGTTGCAAAGTTTATTTTTTAAATTTAGTCAAGAAAACTGATTTTGACTAAATGTTAAGAATTTCAAGAGAGTTGTTAAATGTAACGCTTTGTTTTAGAAACAAATTCCGATTGGTGCTTTCTATTGTTAGTTACAAATCGCCGCACTCGAAACGAAATAACTAGAAATAGACTTGTAATGATGGTGCTATAGATGTTATAGAATTACTTGACAATTATAAATTATATCAGTGTATTTGGCACGCAAAATTCAATGGATATAAAGGCAGAAATTTGAAACACGTGAGACCACGTTGGCCAACAAAACAGGAATAACTGCACCCGAAATAATTCTCAAACTTTTGACATCACCCTAATTGATGGAACATAAACGTCTGTTGCCAAGAACCTGAATATAACAAGAATAGTTCTTCGAAAGTTTTTTTCTGATTTGTAAATCATCCGAGCAATCTGAACTAGTTTGGATACTTCCATTTAAGTCCAATTTAGCGTGTTACCAATATTTTGATTTCGTTATTAGCATTATTTAAAATTTGCGAGCTTTTTTTTTTCATCTTTAATTCTACCAAAGACCAAAGCACACATACTATACATGAAATATATCGATATCGGCAACATTGAGTTGAGCTTTAAACTAAGAATAGAAACCAGAACAACAATGCCAATGTACTAATTTTGGTTGCTCCACTGCAAGTAATTTATGTTTCTGAAAGTTCAATATTTACACAACAAGGAAAAACATATCAAAACAAAAAACTGATCAATATTACTTTATTGGAAATGTAGCTTTCAGAAATGATACACACTGCAAACTTCGGTACATCAATCATTTGACCGCGTCCGCGAGGAGCCGAACCTCGAGCAAGACTTTTCGTAATGAGAAAAGGCAAGTTAAATTTTCGCAAATATATAGTTTGACGGAACTGGAAGACTGATTTTGTTAGTGTGGGGGGCATTTCACGGAGTGCTGGTACTATCCATTTAGTGGTTTGACACGTCTCATAAGAGGAAGATCTTTTTACGAGTTCATTAAATTTATTTTGTGTAATTATATGAAACTGACCCTTCTTTAGCCCCTGTTTCCTGGGTCCTGCCTTTTGTGTTGACAATTTTTCAATATCATACAAACAGTAAAGAAATCGTTTGGATGATTGGCTAGGACAACAATACTTAAATCATTTCCTATGTTTTCTTCTGTCATGAAAATATGCATGCTCTCTGAGATATTACGGAAATCAACAAATAGTTACTTATCCTGTGACCCTGACAAGTTGGCAATCGACAAACGCATCGTAACGTTCCGCCACTATAAGCTTTTCCGGTCGATATGGTGGAGTATCATTTTACTACCCCGACTCAACGGGTGGCGGTGCCTGTCGACCCTGAAAATGACGTCACGGCGTCGACTACCTGCCGCGGCCCTCGACGTTTACCGTCTCGGTGCCGGCGGTCGGTGGCGTGAATTATCAATCGGCATTGGCTGTCGGCTGCCCTAAAAACATCCAACGAAACCGACGTTTCCGCTTCAATGGCAGGCTCAGGCAAATAAAAGCGGCGTTGCCTTTAAAATGCAAAGAATCGATAACGTTTTTGTTTCTGCCTTTCAGTCTGTTTGTTGTTATTAATAACGTTTCAAGGTTGTTGGCTAATGAGAACGCTTAGGGCGCATAAAGGTTAACGTTGTCGGCTTTCTTGCTTTTTAGAGTTGAAGTGTTTGTGGAAATATAAATGTCAGTTCCAGTATCGAGACAGCAATTTTATAATATTAATCAAAATTTGCTCCTTGACGACTAATAATCCAGAGCCCCCCACCCCATGTACTTAGAAATTTAATTTTATTAAATTTTTTCTACTACCGTCTGTAAAATACCTAATTACATACCGATCAAGTGTGCGGGAAGCGTCACTTCACCACATCAGTTTCGTTTCTCACGGATTCGAGCCACTTCGGACATTTCCGGGATTTTAGCGCACGCGTTTCGGGTCAATCGGATGTTTTCGGAGATTTTACCGTGCGATTTGAATTTTGACATTTGTCAATTCTGACATGTCATGTCAGTGAATGTACTCCTATTGTTTTACAAAAATGTACCCAAAAACTAATATACAGAAAATGTTATGCAATGTATCAGACAATTTAAATACCTACTACATGCTATAGGCTACAATTAAAATGTTGTGGCCGGTTGCACGGACACGCCTTACGTTCGGAAACTATTTGTTTTCCGTAGAGTTTTAGTACGTTCAGAAACATTGACAATTTTTTAACAAAAGAAAAGAGATAAAATACTTCAAACATGCTTTTTACTATAAAATATTTCTCTCAATTGGCAATGATTTTTCTGAGTTCCAGTAAAGTAACAATTGGAAAATGCCTCTTGATACAATTTTCTGACCAGATAGTGGTTTCCATATGCATAAACTGGATATTACACAATATGTTGCAATTCCTTTGATTTTTTACCCTTTAATTGATAGCCATTTTTACTGCCCCATTCAGCGTAAGATTTATTTACTCTTCTATGTGGATAGCGCTTTCGTACCCGCGTTTACAACATTTTTTCTTATATCAAGCTGATGAACATGCCCCTAAGTTGGGACCGAGTATCAGTCAATTACCCTGTATGTCTAGAAATAAGTACCTCTAGTTGTAGCTGAGCTACTGGGGGTCATTTCATTTATTGAAGGCATATTGTAAATAAAATAAGGCCTAGCAAGTTCTAGAATTCAGAAAGTCCTTAATATACAAGGTAATATATTTAACAGACGGAAGTTGTTTCTTGTTCACTAAAATATAAACATGTATATACCGGGTGACACAAGAACGTGGGAACACTCTATAACTTTTAAACGGATTGAGATAGCGATTTGAAATTTGGAAGGGGAAGGGCTGAATGTCCAAATATTTGACATTGAGAAATATTTTTCAATGGTTGCACTTCCGCATAACCTATATTTTACAATAGTATATCTGTGTATGGGGCGAAGGTATAACACAATGCCAGCTAAAATGTCAACCTCACCTGCTCGTGTGATAACTTATAATGTTGTCCGGTGCACCCTGCTAGATAACAGACGAGGCTCTGACGACCGAGTGAATGCCGGGATAAGCATTCCACCTCTAACTTGCCAACGGCTAAGGGCGGATGAGCAAGTAGGGGAAAGGGCACTCTTTTGTCCTGAGGTTGAGAAATCGACCTCAAAGGCGGACGAATTACTAACAGTAATCAACGGCGTAAGGATACAGAAGGCAATGGGAAACCACTGTATTAAAGATCACTAAGATATTCCAAGAAGACAATTATGGTAGAAGTATCACAAACAACGGCCCCCAGTCCGCGGCAGACTTTAAATAGTCAGGGGGTGCGAAGAATACCCGCGAGGAATAATGCTAGGACCCACCCGAAAGTGGAAAACAATCGAGTTGTAGACTCGGTACTTGGAACGTAAGGACCTTGTATACCGCAGGGAAATTGGACTATCTAGTACAGGAAATGGAACGCCACGAAATAGACATACTAGGCCTCAGTGAAGTTAAATGGCCGAACAGTGGCCAATGCACGACCGAAAAAGCAACACTCTACTATTCCGGAAACAATCATAACAATCACTGCAACGGAGTAGGTTTTATAGTACACAAAAATATCAGGAAGTCCGTAAAAAACTCCATAGCCCACTCGGATAGGGCAGCTCTCATACGGCTGAAAGCTGCCCCAGTTGACATTAATATCATACAGGTATATGCCCCAACACTGGATAAACCGGACACCGAAATGGCACAACTCTATAAGGAAATAAAAGAACTGATGAAGCTAGCCGGAAAGAAGGAAGTTCTCATCATCATGGGCGACTTTAATGCCAAGATTGGTCGAGGTCGAGTGGACAGTGTGGTCGGAGATTTCGGTCTCGGAGACCGCAACAAAAGAGGCGATACCTTGGTATAATTCTGCCAAGAAGAAAGACTGGTCGTCGCAAATACATGGTATAAACTCCCGTTAAGAAGGCTATATACCTGGCAATCACCACAACACTCACCGGACAATATAGTGAGAAACCAAATAGATTTTCTACTAATCAGCCAGAGATACAGAAACGGATTGCACGGAGTCAGAACCTACCCTGGTACCGACATCGGCTCAGACCATAACCCAGTGGTGGGAACGCTCAATATTAAATTAAAGAAAATAAGACGGCCACATAAGAAGAAGATAGACATAAACAACATTAAGAGGCCCGAGATAAGGACGGAGGTACACCAGAGGATAAACAGAGCAGTCAGCTTAGTAAGAAACTCGCCTCATCAACCAGCGGATGTGGAAGTTGTCTGGAATCGACTGAAGGACGCGATAACCACCACCACAAATGATATAGTGGGACCACCTATCAACAAGAGAAGGGAATGGATGACCTACGAGATCCTTGGGCTGATGTCTGAACGCCGTTCATATAAGAATAAAGATCAAATCAGATACAGGGAGCTTGACAGACGAGTTAAAAAAGAGATACGCAAGGCCAAAGAACAATGGCTGCAAGAAAGGTGCGAAGAAATGGAAGAATTAGAGAGAAAACATGATCACTTTAACATGCATAAACTTCTCAAGAATACCACGCGCTGTTCAAGACCCTGTAAGACAAACAACATCCTCGACGATAATAACAACATCATTACCGACACGGAAAAACTGCTAAATCACTGGAAGGACTATACCGAACTACTCTTCCGGGATAATAACCAAAGAGCTTTTATAGACACCGCGACGGGAGATAATTCCCCCGAAATTTTAAAATCCGAAGTCCTAAAAGTTATAAAACAAGGAAAGCAGAGAAAAGCAGCGGGACCGGACGATATCTATATGGAATCGGTGAAGCTGTTGGATGACGAGAATATTGAGATCCTAGTGCAACTGTTTAACACAATATACAGTACAGGCCAAATACCACAAGACTGGCTACAATCAGTCTTTGTGCCTATACCAAAAAAGCCTAACCCTAATCGATGCGACCAGTTCCGAATGATCAGCTTGATGAACCAGGTCCTAAAGCTTTTCATTAAAATAATCCATAGAAGAATTTATGGCAAATGTGAAAAAGAAATCGGGCCCACCCAATTCGGATTCAGGCAGGGATTCGGCACACGAGAAGCACTCTTCAGCTTGAACATCTTACTCCAAAAATGCCGAGATCAAACGAAAAGACGTCTTTCTGTGCTTCATAGATTATCAAAAAGCATTTGACTGTGTCAACCACACAGAACTAATGAGTCTACTGCAGGAGAAAAGAGTGGATAAGGGCGATCTTTCTTTTATAAAGAACCTGTACTGGAACCAGACAGCCTCTGTAAGGGTGGGAAATGAAACCACGCAAAGTTTCCCGATAGAGAGAGGCGTAAGGCAAGGATGCGTCTTGTCTCCTCTTCTTTTTAACTTATACTCCGATTCCGTATTTGACCGAGCACTTTTTGAGACGGATGATGGCATAAAGATCAATGGTCTCCCAGTCAACAACCTCCGCTACGCAGATGATACCGTAATTATTGCTGAAAGTCAAGAAGCACTACAACGCCTTGTCGATAGAATATCTGCGACGGGAGAACGCTCGGGCCTAAAAATTAACGTTGAAAAAACTAAGGTCATGGTCATAAGCAGAACACCAGATGTGCGTTTGGACGTCTCGACTGGAGGAAAACGGATACAGCGGGTCTCTAAATTTAAGTATCTTGGTAGCTGGATAACCGAGGACCTAGACCCAGATATGGAAATTCGTGGTAGAATCGAACAAGCTAGGGCGACGTTTATAAAAATGAAACCCATACTGACCAACCGGAGTCTTCGTTTGAGACTACGCTACCGCTTCATAAAGTGCTACGTGTACTCGGTGTTACTTTATGGCGTCGAGGTCTGGACCCTTAAGGCTGGCACTATGAATCGAGTGGAAGCATTCGAGATGTGGGTATTTAGGAGAATGCTCAAAATCGCATGGACAGATCACACCACCAACGACGAAGTCCTGAGGCGCATGGGGATGGAGAGAGAGTTGTTGCAACTGGTTAAACGAAGGAAAGCAGCTTACCTGGGCCACATCTTCAGAAATACAAAGTACCAATTCCTTAAGCTCATCATGGAGGGAAAAATAGAAGGAAAGCGAGGTATCGGTAGAAAGAAGAATTCATGGCTCAAAAACATTAGGGACTGGACCGGTCTTGATGCCCACACACTTTTTAGAGCCGCAAAGGATCGCGAAGAATTTGCCAGAATTGTCGCCAACATCCAGTGAAATGGATATGGCACCTTAAGAAGAGAAGATATCTTACCAAGTCAGCTTCATAAAAATTTAGATGAAGGTTATGGTTAAAAGAATGATAGCCGTGTTTTTTCAAAATTCTCCTCACAGATTCTCTTGAGATGCCTAATTCTAATGCCACTTCTCTTAGTGACGCAGCTGGATTTACATTGACGTATCATACAACATTGATTTCCATTTCTTCATTTACAATAAAATTATTCTGACGACTATTTTGTGGATTGCTAAAATCGATAATTATGCCGACTTGATGATGAATGGAAGCAAAGCCACCTAAATAATATTTTGATTTTATAAAAATCTGGTTTATCTTGGTTATCTGATTTTTTCCGTCTTGTGAGCTTATTTTTTAACGTATTTTGAAAACTTTGGTGTCAAAATGTTGCAAAAATAGTACCGCTTTTAAAAAGTTTTTGTTCCCACTAGAGTGCTATTTGAAAAACCAAGGTATCCTAAAAAAAATATAGTTCAATACGTTAAATGCTATTTGCCATTAGACAAGTAAATAAAAGTGTCATTTTCAACCTTTCCCACTGCTCCTTTTTACTCCGAAATATAAGAGACACCGTGACAACGGACATCTCAAAACTTGTATGTTTTTGATTGATTTTAATCTATCTTCTCCTACGGTCTTGTACACTGGGGATTACATATAGAGGAGGATCAAATGTTTAGAGCTCAAAAGCGCAAGGTCAGATATATGACTCGATCATCGCAGAAAACATCGCTTCCAGAACTATTTAAATCATTTCACATCATTATATTTATTTATTTCCTTTTGCTATTCTTAGATAAAAGCCAAACAATTTCAAAAATAGGTGAGATGTGCATCATTACAATACGTGAAACCATAACCTCCCCGAGATTACTCAATATTATCTACAATCCACTTTATATTGAAACAAAACTATATTTACAGGGTGCGTACGATGACAAAATGGTATTAAAATTTATTCATATTTATTGCAAGATTTATTATAATTCCATGGAATATTTACATAACGTTAAATGACTTTTAGACTATATAACTATTCAATAGAATCCCTATTAGCGGCAAATGCTCTTTCTTCATGTTGATCATTGTGTTTGTTATAGCATGCTTCAGCGATGAAACAGTGCTATGGGGAATTTTATTGTTCTCTTGCTCAACTACGCCCCATGCGTAATAATCGAGGGAATTAAGATCCGGGGAGCTAGGTGGCCATAAATTTGGGGTAATGTGATCATCCAATCTTATGTATAATCTCTGATTCCGAGTTTGTACCGACATAAACTGTCTTCTGCGAATAGACATTAAGATCCCTCGCAAGGTCTTGCATCTAATTCAAGAATGATCGGACGCAGTTGAGAAAAATGCCGATTTCTAAATCTTTATAGTCCTCCATTGATAATCACAGAAAAAAAATCAAAAAATTGTTATAAACAAATTACAGACACATATATGGATGTCCTCAAATACCGTATGCACCCTATATATGCAATTGAAGTCCATGGATGCTTCAATGAGGATGATGATGATGAGAATGAAAATAATATCAAAAGTTCCCTTAGTTACAATGAAAAAAAGCTTTTATTTAAATAAATTATAACTACGAGCTAAAGAAGTTTTTATTCGTTTGTTTTAAATAAATTAAGACTTAAATTAAATTATCTGAATGTATGCCGTTTTCAAAAATACAATTAAATATGGTAAGTCCGAGCACATCTTATTATAGTGGAATTAAAAAATTAATTCGGGCTAAACCGCTCAACAGAAAATGGCAATCTCATTCGTACCTGATATGGATTTGCCTGGAAGCTTAAATAAACAATAAAAAATAATAAATAATAAAAAATTAAACAAAAAAAGATCTCCACTAGATAATTTACAACTTTCTAAAGGAAAGTAAGCAACATCAAAACAGTTTCGTCGGGCTTTAAGCATCTCAAGTTGTAAAGCTTTGAGTTTTCTTCGTACGAGTAAAAGTGTCAACCCCTATTGTATCTGAAGTTTTCTAGTTTTCTATCCAATATGCTTTATGTATCATTATTATTAAATATGCTCTGGTCTCATTTTCAAAATAGATGAATGTCCAGTAGACCAGTCTGAGAGTGTTAAATTGTTAAATTTTTAAGTATTACAATCGATGAGAATCTTTATATATCCAGTCTTTTCATTTTCTAATTTCAGTTGAACAAAAATGGTGAAAATTGGGCCGACTATGAGTACGACAACCTCAGCCGTCCTCAACGAAAGCAGTTTAGAAGTGTTTGCTGAATATTCAATAGATCCGCAACTTATTGATTGATATACTTTATGTATTTTTTTTGTTTTTATTTTGACATTCCGCCGAAGAATTAAACGACTCATTTATCATCTCTCTCGTTAAAGTAACAAAGACTCGAAAAAACACTTGAATAAAGAACAAGTGTATCCCAAAATGTGAAAATAAGTATATGTTTGCTGGCATTGTAATTGTCCTTTCAGAAACGCCCTAACGAAGTAAATGGTAGTTTAATGGTCCCCAAATTGAACTGAATTTCACCCTATCTTGATCAATTACCTCCAAGTGTATGAAACTTTTTGTTGAATTTTAATTCCAACGAACGCTTAACAAATTGGGAAATATTCGGGTTACGTTTCCATACGCGTGGGTTGAGTATTAATTATAACGAAAGCTTTAATAAACCATCCCCGATAGAAAATTTAGGTCGAGGAGAGGACAACATCGAAATTAATCTTGTGTACTAAGAGAAAATTCCCATTAGCACTGTTGAAATATTTGATTTGAATTGAAAGAAACCCAAATTGCTGGCCTTAATGGACATAACGAACAGAGCTCTTTTAATTTTCTTTATAGTAATGCTAATATTATTTGAAATAATAACAAAGAATGTGAAAAACGTTCTCGTTCTCAAATGTCTACGAATAAATTAGGCGTATAACTATCTTAAATCTTGATGGTTACATATAATCCAACAAGAATTAGAAGTTGAATCAAATATTTCATATAAAATTCTACTACTGCCTTATATTCTGTGACTTTTACCTATTAATATTGCGCTGATAGTGGAAGCATCAAAATTTAACAAGTTGTAATTAAATTACTGCAGAGAGGAAGAAACAAAAGAAAAATAACCTGATTAAACGCAGCGATTTTTTTTATTTTAACGGAAAAAGGGACAGCTGCGTAGGAGAATCCCTCTCGAAATTGAAAATTTAAAGCTCGACGCCTTCACAGCAATTTATGTTGTCTCTGCGCTAAACATGGATTTTGTAAAACCAGTGCATTTTAGACTCTTTAGGATTAGGCTGCAATTAAGAAAAAAGTATTATATATTTTGAAAGAATCTTATCTTGATTTCTAACAAAAGGAAAGGTTCATAGTTTTGTTTTTCATAAGTATATGCAATTTTTGAAATTTTGCAAATTGCATTTTTATTATATAAAACATCAAGCAGAATGTCCTTTAAAAAATACTGAGTGACATAGGTTTTTAATTTTTAAGTAGAAATATAAAATTATTAAAAAAATATGTTATTTAAAGAAAAGCAATAATATTATAGACACAATTTTAGAAGTTAAATTACAATACAAAATTTAGATAAATATAGATATAAATAAAAAATTTCGTTTCATTTTTATTTTGAATGCCCAATAAATATTGGAAAGCATACGCACCCTATCCCGACATAACAGACAACCTATACTATTCCTATTCTATGTACCATGCGTCCCTGTTCTAATTGCCAGGCCCCTGCGCCCAGACTTTTCGATCAATTATGTCCGCACATCTTCAATCCCTTCCCTTGAAGAGCCTTGGACTCTCAAGCAAGTACCTGTTTCCTTGGATAGTCCCACGGGCTCAATAAATTAAGCTCCGTTTGTAAGTCGGCGACTTTCAAGTGGAGTTTCCTCCTCTTCCAAGCATAGCCTGCGTGTGCTGACATTATATATCAGCACACGTAGGTTATATATAATACATAATCTCAACACACGTAGGTAATGTGTGGTCTTACTACCATCGTGTACCCCAGAACGCGATTTGTGGCTTCACTTCGTAGTTGTGTTGAACAGAAGAAGCCTTGGCACAAAGACTACGTCTAGCCTTATAAATAATTTCATAATAATTTCATTTGTCTAATTATTGTGCTTTTAGAATTACACAACAATTTATAAAACGACTGAAAGAACATCATAGCCATTTCGAAAAACATACATCTTTTTTTTCAGAGAATCGGGCTACTGCTATTTACAAATCTCCTGTTGGCTTCTTCTGAGCTTAACCGAAACTGGTTTACATTCTACTCTGTATCTGCTTTATACTATTTAAGGGGGTGAAGCTAAAGAAGGGTCATGAACATTGTCTCGGATAACTGATGCCCGTATTGGTGGAGGGTAAAGACCTCAGGTGAAAGACCTGAGGCCTCTACCTTTTCGTGTAGTAATTTATCGCATAACGGAAAGCAAAATGACAAACTTGCAAGGCACACCCCTCGCACAAGTTCCCAATAACTTTGTTCCATCACTTTAAACCAAACGCAAACCTATTTTCGTTGTTGTTCCCATAAATTAAATACCTATTCTACGTAACAACTCTGCATACGTATTTTGTATTACAAGAAAAAAGAACTAATAAAATTGTAGATCTTTTCGTTACGGTCGATGAAACTGGTTTTTCTTATTCCGTTCTCTCAATTTATATTTCTTTGTTTTCATTGTCGATGCACATCGGTATCGAGATCGGGAAATTTCTAAAACTTCGCCCGCAAAATATGTTTCCTCCACTCGGAACCCAATAAAAAGAAAATAATAATAACGCTGCAGGTGTACGAAGCAGTAATTGCTGTTTACTGGGCTGTTACACAACAAAGAGGGTTTCCCTTTAAAATTTTACCGATAACATCCATGCGAACATGCTCTTGTATAACTGCTGTAACTCGAAAGCAACGGTTTTATTTTTGTTAAGGGCTAATAATCCGACTATTACCTATGGATTTAGTAGAAATAGAATACTAAATGAAACATTGCTAATTGATAGCTATTTAGGTAGATTGTTCTGAATCTAAATACACACGAGTGTGGCCTGTTGTCAATGCAAATATTTAATAATGCTTAGCAAGGTTGTAAATCGAACCCAACGGTTAGTGAAAGTTTTAAAATTGTTCCGAATCAGTGATATGCGATATTTCCAACGTTTTTCTTTGCATGAATGCTGTTGATGTTGAATGATTATCACGAATTTGAAAATTTGGAATTATAAGTACTATTGTCCTAGGAGTCCAGTTAATTATTACGATTTACGAAATAATGAATTTACTCCTTTAATTTGGAGCGAATTTTCAAGCACAGGCCATTACATAATGCGTTTTTCTGTTGATATATTTCTATACATACTCCATTAAAAAAAAACTACGAAAATACATGATTTGTCACGCATAAAAATATTAAATGTATAAGGAAGTATAAGTAAGTTGTAACAATATGAGAAAGTTTTTTATTATTCTTTTGGGAAAAATCTTATTCTTTATCAGATATCAATCTTTCTAGATATTTTGCAAGAAATATGAAATTTATTCCAATGGTAAAATACCATTAAATTTCACACTATCGAAAAATGTTGCGATTACATCCATTTACATTGAAGAAATAGCATTTTCTTCCACAATAAAAAGGATTTCTGTTTTCTCTTCAACACTTAAATAACTTAACCATATTATAGATATAATTCTAAGGCGCTTTAACGATTAATGTCAAATATTTATTGCTATCAATCATTTATTCGTTGGTCAGTGTACACGATTAATGTAAATCCATGTATAGCCAGGAAAATTTCGGAGGGCGGTACATCCATTGTACTGATCCAAGAGCCCTGGATTGTAAAATCAAGGGTTAGGGGCTTATCTCTGGGAGGATCGATGCTGCATAGTGTCGACTCCTTAGACGGCGGTCCCAGGGCCTGTATTCTAATCATGGGGCTGGAGGCCTTTTTCCTAAGGGATAAGCCGTCCAGGGACCTGGTTCCAATTCTGGTCAGATCCCCCACTCGGGACGGCGTGAGGGAGGTAGTGGCCGCCTCTGCGTACTTTCCAGGCGACCGCAGCTGTCCTCCGCAGGAGACCAGTGACTTGGTCCCCTACTGCGAGGAGGCGAATCTTCCTCTTTTGATTGGCTGTGACAGCAATGCTCACCACGTTTTGTGGGGCAGCGCGGCAACGAATAGAATGGGGGGAGACCTCGTGGAGTTCATGGCCTCTGCAGGGCTGCAGGTGGCCAACAGAGGGGTAGAACCCACGTTTTTCACGACGGGTCGGAGCTCGGTCATTGATTTAACACTTTGTACCAGGGCTCTGCTCCCGGAAATAACTGGGTGGTGTGTCTGTGGGGAAGACTCTATGTCGGACCATAGATACATCACCTTTGGGTTGGAGATGGGTGTTCGGGAACCCGTTAGATTTAGGAACTCCCGGGCAACAAACTGGGAACTCTATAGAGAGGAACTTGCTTGGCGCCTAGGGGGCTTACCAAGGAAACACCGCACAATGGAGGAGATTGACGAGGCCGCCGAGCGAGTCAGCTCCGCTATGATGCGGGCGTTCGAGAATAGTTGCCCTGAGACAGAGGAGCATAGGGCGGGAAGGACTCCTTGGTGGAGCTTTTCCCTGGAGCGTCTCAGGAGGAAAGTGCGGAGGCTGTTCAATACGGCGAGGAGCAGCAGCCAAGGTGCGGACTGGGATCTCTATAGGGAGGTCCGCAGACAGTTCAAAAAAGAACTACGGGCATCACAGAGGAGGGCCTGGAGGGGCTACTGCGACGGAGTAATGAATACCCCGGACGCGGCTAGGCTCCTTAGGGTACTCAGAAGTGACCCTGCGGGAAGACTGGGGGTGGTCCGCAGGACCGGCGGTGGATACACAGCGGGACCAGCGGACACACTACAACAGTTGCTGAACACGCACTTCCCAGGGTCCGCTGATCCGGACACAGGGGGGAATATTGAAGCCGGGGGTCGCCTTGGAGGCGACTACGCCACGGCAAGGAGGGTGGTTACCCATAGTAGGCTGAGGTGGGCTATTGACAGCTTTGGCCCCTTCAAGTCGGCGGGCGGGGATGGAGTATTTCCGGCTCTGCTGCAAAGGGACGGAGGTCTCCTGACCAGCCCGCTGATGGACCTGTTCAGGGCCTCCATTGCGGGGGGGTACGTGCCCGAGCTGTGGAGACACAGCAGGGTAGTGTTCATTCCCAAGGTAGGGAAGAGTGACTACACAGACCCGAAGTCGTACCGGCCTGTTTGCCTCACCAGCTTCATTATGAAAACTCTGGAGAGGCTGGTGGACCGGTATCTGAGGGACTGGGTGGAGCTGGAGGCCCCTTTAGAGCCAGCTCAGCATGCGTACCGAAGTGGCGGGTCTGTTCGCTGACATCGAAGGGGCTTTCAATAACACGGCCCTGTACTCGATCTGCAGGGCGGTGGAGAGTACTGGAGTGGGGACGGCCATTGTAAGGTGGATCCGCTCCATGCTAACCGACAGGAGGGTCGAGGCAAGACTGGGTGGGGAGCAGGTCTCCATCGGTTCATCACGGGGTTGTCCACAGGGCGGGGTCTTGTCCCCGTTCCTGTGGTGCCTGGTGGTGAACGAGATATTGCATATTCTGAGGGAAGAACACGGGGTCTATGCTCAGGCATATGCAGACGACCTTGTGATAATGACGCAGGTGACGGACGTGAGGAGGATGCAGGGGCTCCTGAACGGGGCATTGGCAAGATTCTCACAATGGTGCCTGGACAGCAAGTTGGCTGTCAATCCTAGCAAGGTGGAGATGGTCATCTTCACTAGGAAAAGGAAGATGGAGTGCAACCTCAACATTTCGATGGATGGGGTGCCTCTTTCTGCAAGCGGAAGTGTCAAGTACTTGGGCATATGGTTGGACTCTAAGTTGACCTTCCAGGAACATATAAGATCAAGGACCAGGTCAGCCTTTGGAGCTCTGTGGGCGTGCCGGAGAGCGGTAGGGGGCACTTGGGGCCTGGGGCCGAAGATCATGCAGTGGATCTACGGTACCATGGTGGTGCCCATGCTCACGCATGGGGCAGTGGCATGGTGGCCGGGGACCAAAAGAGCGGGAGCAAGGCTAGTTCTTGACAGACTGCAGAGATTGGCTTGCCTCTGCATAACGGGCGCCATGAGAACGGCGCCCACGAGGGCCCTGGAGGCTCTGGTGGGGCTGCCCTCTCTGGCGGATTGGGTGCAGTTGGAGGCGGCCAGGACAGCTGTGAGGCTGGCGAGCAGCGGGCTCTGGAGGGAGGGAACCTTCAATCGGGGTCCGTACGACATTTTAGAGGGCTGTCGCGGGGATCGCGAAGTCATGGGCATGCCGAGTGACGTCATGGTCCCCGAGATGACCTTCTTTGATAAATTGACCTTTCTCTTTCAATCAAGGGAAGATTGGAGAGAGGGCAGAGTCGGCTCCTGGGATGGACTTGTCTGGTACACTGACGGGTCCAGAATGGGAGATCTGGCCGGAGCTGGAGCGTACTGCGAGACAACGGGATCAAGCTTGTCGGTCCCTCTGGGTCAGTACTGCACTGTGTTTCAGGCGGAAATTTTCGCTTTATTGATGGCGGCCAGAGAGGTGCTTCGGCTCAACTACGATGGCAGGAGAGTCTTCTTCTGCTCGGATAGTAGGGCTGCACTCATGGCGCTGAAGTCAGTGCGTACGCGCTCCTTGTTGATAAAGGAGTGCAAAGGGGTACTGAGGAGGGTGGCTGAGGAGAGAAAGGTCACGTTGGTCTGGGTCCCGGGTCACACCGGTATCCGGGGCAATGCCTGGGCGAGAGACCGGGCCGCGGGGGGCTGGAGAGTTTCTCCGGGAATGAGGCAGGCGAGGCTTATGATGGATGGGCCCGCCCTTCCTCGGACCAGGGAGCTGCTTAGACTGACCAGGAGGGAGTGTAGAGCACTAACAGGGGCCTACACAGGACATTGCAGGCTTAGGAGGCATCTCTGCTTGCTAGGCATTGGAGACGACCCGGAGTGTAGGTGGTGCATGGAAGGGGAGGAGACCCCGTATCATCTGCTCACCGAGTGCCCTGCCTTGACATGGGCAAGATTGGGAGTCTTCGGAACGGCCCTGATCGATCCGGACTCAGTGCACGGTATTGGGCTAAAGGAGTTGCTGACCTTCTACAGGAGGGGCGGCATTCTGGACGCCCTCTAGAGCGGCCTGGGGGCACAACGGGCCCATCTGGTGGCCTAAGTGCTTGGACGCCCGCGAGGGCGCCCCCCTTTAATACCAATACCAATACCAATACCAATGTATAGTCAAAAATGGTTTCATATATAAAAGTTACATAACAGAAAGTGTTGAAAAATTGAAAGGAAACTTTTTTTTCATAATTTCGGTAAGCTAATTAATAATAAACTATTTTTTATCTTATTAGAAATAATATTAAAGATATCAATTTAATTTTCTGGTATTTAATCCGGGTAATTATTTTAATAAATAAAAAGAAAATGAAAATTTCACTGCTAGGTTCCAGAAACCAGGCCCCAAGGACTGTACAGAAAATTATGTACCTATAAAAAAATCATCATCTGTATGTTTTTCTGATTCAACGGATCTTGCTACTATTTGAACTTGCTCGGATCAGCTACGTGTTTTTCGTGTACCAGCCCATAGCAATTGCATTAAACTGGCAATGATGTGTTCATGCAATATTTCATCTAGCGCATATATTTTTCGTTTTTTATTGGATTTTGCTATTGAAAGAAGTTCTCAAGTTCCCATTTCGGTATAATAGTAAATGATTTTGCTTCTACTTTTTAAGCCACTTATAAATATTGTTTTTCTGTCAAGACAATATAAATTTTTGCATGATTGTCTAATACAATTTACGACAAAGCAAAAGAAAGCAGTTTTTCTTTGCACAGTTCGTATTGTCCTAAAATGTAGTTCAAACTTTTGACGTGGAAGAGAAAATTGAATTTGCACCTGGAATAAATCCTGTTGAACAATCAGAATTGAGAATAATGATTTTGAACTACTTGTACTGGAAAACATCCACGTCCCGTCTAAAAATTCCACTTTTCTAAGTTATTCTTGACAGTCCTTAAACGTATTCCCAGTATGCCTTAGCTACTATTTTCTGGATATTCGTTGGCGATTTTCCAAGTTCGCTTTCATTTTCAAAATAGTTTATCAAATATTAAACTATTATTTTTGTTTGGCGGATGGAAAAATAACGCAATGTTTGACTATAATTGATATTTAAACGTAATTTTCAATTCTCATCAAGGTTTTTTAATAACATTTCTCAATAATGTCAACTATAAAGGTGCATTACTCTTGAGTGAAATTCATATTTGTTACTTTTACTACTGGAAGAAATTGATTTGATCACTGTCTTTTAGGTCATATAATTTGTAGAACTTTTATCGCTTCTATTGCTGAAAATATTATTCAATATTATCCTGTATTAGTAAACAGAGACGAGGAAAATATATGTCATTTTTCGGTCCCGCTTGTGGCCTTTTGCGAAAGTTAAAATTGCCTGATAGTTTATAAAAACATACCGCAAAAAGTCTGGCAAAATATCTGTTTGTATTAAACACAACGAAATTAACAATAACAAGAAGCACATTAATTTATTTTCATATAGATTAATAAAATTATACAATACCTAGGAATCGCTAATGTGTTAGTGAGAGGCAGCAACAATAAGGCGATTCAGAGGAATTTGTTGCAGTTCGGATGGACGCTTGGGATACGCGTGCAAATAAGCCAGGACATTCAGGATAGGTGTTTGAAATTTGAAGTTGGCTAAAGTTTTGAATTACAATCGAAATTATTTGGAGATATCATTAAATTCCGATTGGAATCTCGCCTACGTTTCGCCAGTTTATTTTGAAGTAAATATTAAAAATTAAATATTAAGAAGAAGATCGTAAATGCAAGGGCATTAAAACTTTAGAGTCTGCTTTGAAACAGTAATTCAACAATTGAACAACATGGCGTTCCATGGACAACGTGGTATCGTCCAAAATGTTTTAGTTTGTTAGAGCGGACTGGAAAATCCAAGTACCGGAATTTTTAAAGAAAAATAATTTTCGATTCTTTGTGAATGTCTAACCCATCATGGACATCTACACTCTTTTGCCTGGGAACTGGGCATATTGGCTTGATGGCATGTTAAACTGGCTTTCAACGGCCATGTTGATGTTATAAACACAAGGTCTTATTGAATGCTTTTTTGACGTTGGCTTCAAAAATTCATCAGCATAGGCACGGCCTTTAAATATCAATTAACTGTATGAGAAATCATTGTAATCTTCAACGTAGGTATTGGCAACGCAACTGATAAAAAAATATATGTAATACTGGTATAAAAAAAAACAACTCAGTAAAAGTACTAAACTATATGTGCTTCAAAATTTAATTAAAAAACCGGTACTAATATAAATGTGAAAACCCACATGATCTTATTCATTTATGTTATATATTTACAATTTACACGTTTTCCGCATTCAGGACAATTGTATTAGTACATATGCGATCCGCTCGTGCCAAATAAACTCATCTCATAACTCAAATGCCGTTCCCCACACTTGTTGCATAATGTATTATTGTCATTGTCAGTTAAAATGCACTAAAGTTCATTAATGGAATGCCGCTACATTGGAATTTTCACGTGACGCAAGACTAAAATTTGCAAAAGTTTAAGCCATCGTGTTAATTGCAATGTTCAATTTTCGTTGGGCTGAAAATGTTGGCACAATTATGCAATGAATCGTCTGCAAAAGCTAAGTGTTAAACAATAGAACCAATTTAATAACATTTCTTCCTCGATTCAAATTGCAAGTCTTACGGACATTTATTTTTATGTCAAACTACAAAAAAGGAAAGGGAAGAAAGAGAATTTTAAATGTAAATATGCTAATCTGGGTTGTTACTGCAATCATAAAGATTTAGCACAATTGCACTCTTAAATTTGTTAGAACACTAATCAAAACTAAGTATTATCAGTATCGAATCACTAAAGTACGCTTACAAAGTATTAAATTTTAAAAGGTATGTCTAAGACAACGCAGGGCATATTAATCTCTCACACTTGACCTTTTAAGTTTTCTTCTGCTCTTTACTTGAATTTCATGATACTGTTTAGATCATAATTCTGCCTTAAAACTCTTTCAAACTGTGTAGGTGGATTTCACAATGTAAAAGTTTGCAAAGGTTGGCGTGTAATATTGCAATCCCGTATCTTTTAACTCGCCCCCTTTACTTTAAAACTTGATCAAAAATCCATCATTGTTGTCGAAAGCCACCGGAATTCGGCAGCCAGCTCGTTCTGAAAATAATATTCTAGTTAATAATCTACATAACGACATTGGAAATCGTATGGTGGTGAGTAATTTAATTTTTTTTATTTTTTTTGCTAAAGTTTATTTAAAAAATGTTAAAATGGCAAAAAAATACAGACATAACATTTCAATTTAAAAGAAGCATAGATTATTACAAAAATTATACAAAAATAAAATGATTTAATATCAGCTGTAAAAATTGTCCATTAGGAATCGAAATCAGATAATATCTAAGTTTAGCAAAAATTTGGAGCAAAATATATTTACTACAATACTCTAGTAATTTTTTTGGCTACAATATTTTTGAAAATGTTTTAACTATGAAAGCCATCACGTGGGTTTTTTGTGTTGAACGCTGTTTATTAAATTTTTTTCAAACTAATATTGTCGACTAATGTATTGGAGTTTTATTTTGACTCGAAATCTTACAGCTTACAAAAATATTCAAAATGTACAAAATATTCAAAAGACCGAAAAAATTTCTAAGTAAACAGGGAACCTTAAACTGTACCAAAAGTGCATCATTTCTCGTAGGTATTGAAAAATGCTTAATAGTCTGAGATCCTTGAACTATAGTAGCTGCTTGAAAATTTCAATTCATGGTTAGGGGTTAAATCAATAAAAGCAAAATCTTTTCAAATCTGGACGCCAATACCTCAGAAACGAAGCTTCCGGGGATATATGATAATACAAGATTTTATTTAGAAAAATATTAATATAATATAAATATAATAATATAAATATTAATATATAATATTATATAATTATAATATTAATATATAATATTTTCTTGGAACTGTTAAAGTTCTGCTGCAAAAAACTGACTGGCTTTGTATAAATGAAATTTTTCTACTCGAAAATAGCCAATTTTACACAGATCAGAAGTGCGCATATTGCCGGTTTAAAAATTAAACACTCTCGCGAGCCAATTCGGGGGTTTCTGGAACTTTAGTCACGGGTCGGCAAAGAGAGGATTGCTTACTTACTTCATCTACCGCTAGATCTTTTGCAAAGGAAACAATGAAAGTTCTCTTTTGTTTTACCTATTCAGAACAAATCGCGAATCGATCAAGGCTCCGAATTTTCGACAGAAGTTGGGCTTCTTTAATTGAAATTGAATTGAATTAAATAACGGCATTGTAAAATTTCATAATTGACTGTGTAGAGTAACTAAAGCTTGGTGGATGTCAACATTGGATCGGACGACAATCAAATATATAAGAGGCGACATGCAAATATTTTTCGAATGTTTAAAAACCATTATCATGGCTGGCGAGAACAACGTTTATGAAAATGAAAAGACTGTTTTGTTGTAGCGACTTTGGATTTAAAAATGAGGATGGTGAGATGCTATATGTTCTCGGTATTGTATTATGGTGCGGAGAAATTAGACATGAGGTGTGGATAGACCGCAGAATGCTAAGTGTAAAATGGACCGATAGAGTGACGAACAAATCATGCGAAGAACAAGAAAAAAGAAAAAAGTTATTATTACAACAAAGAAATGCAAACTACAATACCCAGGACATGTCATGAGGGGAGAAAAATGCCATCTACTACAATTGATACTGCAAGGGAAACTTCATGGAAAATGGAGTGTAGGAAGAAGAAGTCACTCATGGACGAGAAATCTACGTGACTGATTCGGATGCAATACAAATCAGCTATGTCGCGAATACGCATAGCCTTAACGATCACCAACCTTCGCAACGAAGGCGGCACTTGAAGAAGAAGATTATGGCTGCGGCGGGTATTTTTATTTTACTAGGGCAACTTTTTATCCGTAATAATGTTAAATACATTTTTAACGAGTTTTTATACCTACGTTATCTCTGGTTCCTTCTAATATCTGAGAATTAAACAATCAAACTCGATGCTGTAATGTTTACAGCGAGTATCGAATAATTTTGCTCGACTTCAGTAATGGTTTCGATATGATTGATCAAAAATTACTTGTCTCAACATGTTCTTGCTTTTTATGCGACAAAACTAGGAGAGTATTCTGTGACAATGCATTTTCTAAACAAGTCTTGATTCAATTAGGCTTACCCTCCTTGTTTACAAGGGTTGCTTACAATGGCGATGACATGCAATTTCGTTTTGCTTAAGCAAGATATTGAGTCTGAGGAAAAAGTAAACACACTAAAGCACTAATCATATTTCTCCCTACTTCGGTGTTTCCGGTTGTTTAAAACCTCATTTTTATATGAGGCTGCTCATAGAATAAATTCTTTAAGCTTTTTTGATTTCAAACTAAAAATTTAGAAGTCGCCCCAAGAAGTATCTTCTTGAATTTCTGAATATATCTGCTTTTTGATTCGGCCTTTTGTTTTCCGTGCCGAAAAAACTGTTACCACATAAAATGTATAAGTTATTACGTATATTTGGAATCACAATAAGAGATTAGAGAATTGCATTATTGTAGAATATATAAATTATGCTGCTATGCTTATATGAAATCACATTTTTTCGTGAGATATCTCCACTGTTTTGTTTCATCCACAAATTCTCAAAGCCCTCAACACCAAACGTTTCTAAAGAATTTGAGTGTTTAATGTGTTTTTACATGCCGCACCGCCACAAGTGACATGTTGCTTCCTGTCCGCTTGATGTAAATATTTATTCTGATTCTCTAAATCTTGCGCAGGTTGCGCCTTAAGCTATCGAGTCCGGTGCATTAAGATGCGAAGCATCAAGTTTTATTCAAATATGCACCTGTCTTGTAGCAGACGCGAATTTATGCGGAGTTACAAGTCCTAAGCATTAACACCTGGTGGAGTGTAATGCTTTTAGAGTGCCACATGGAATAAGTTCGCGAATAATTTATCATGTTTTAACGAAAACCGCCGTGCCGTCGGAAGAGTTTTCGTCAAGAGTAGTTATTAAATCACGTCCTTTTTGATTTTTATTTGTCGAGTGGAATTTAAAGACCTTCCCCGAGTTTCCGGCTTGATATAAGTATACTTCTGAAACTCTATTGTTTGTTTTTGTCAGTCTAGGCTATTATGCGCGGCTTTTTATACTTTGTTGCAAAGTTATCGCATCTGGCACTAAGCCGGGTATGGTAATAATTTCCGCCAATATGTTGCAGAGTCTTAGCTATAGCGATGGTTAATATTAATGCAGATGGTATGATTTCAAATCTGTAGATTTGATGTAGATAAATCTCTATTTCCCGTGGTGAGCTTCTTCTTTTATTATGGTATATTTTAGTTTTGCGCTCGACGATCCTCAGTGCAGTATAAAGTTATAGAAATATTACAGAATTATTTTGTTTAACTAATAAAGCAACAATAATAATAATAAAATAATATATACTATTAAATATGAGAGATTATAAAATAACAAAAGTATATCACCGATTTTTTTTTACTACTATTTATGTTTTTGTCCTTACTAGTTATTTCCCATTTATTCTTTTATCGTATTAAAAAAAAAGACGAAATCGCACGCATGACTTTTAAATTTTCTATGCAAAAAAAAACAAATCTGTTCCAACTATTTACTGACTCACTACTTACGTACTTTTTTGATTCAATTTTGTTGTTCGTAGTGACTATGTATTAATAATTCTTGTTTAAAACAATATAGTACAAATTGATATAAGTGATACAGTCGACTAGGTCAAATCTGCGATAAGGAAATGATCCATTATTATAATATTATAATATAATAACGAATTTTGCCACGACCAGAGCACATCGGCCAAGTGCTAACCGAGTGTCCAAACAAGTTTATCTAGGAGTTACATACGACCAATAGTTTCTTTCATACATTCTTGCAACACAGTACGAATGGATTCACTGAGTGACAAACGTTCAAATATCATTTTATTGTGTAAAATCATTATTTAGTTTGTTTACCGGATTTGCTTAATACATTTAATGATTTCAAGCTACACGTTTGACATTATAATGAGTGAGGATGTATAGATATAATAAACAATAGAAAGCATGTTTTTTGAAATATTTTCTATTTGTTCCCAATGAGATTAATATATTGCTTTAACGCCCAAAAACAATTACGTTGTCATACAAACATTTCATCTCATAATTTGCAAAAATGTACAGGTATATGTACTTGAAAAGATTTTCAAAATTGTGCCAAATATGTGTGTATAAATATTGTATAATTGGTATATATGAGGTTGATCAAACAAAGCAGTGGTTTTGCAATTAAAAACATTTATATTACAACTATAGGGCACACTAAAATAGTCACGCAAAATGATAATAAATATACGATATTTTTAAAAGAATTGATATACGGAACGTTCATACATATTTACTGAAAATTTAAATCTATTAATTATTGTCCTCCGTAAATAACATTTTAAATATAAACGCAAATAGAAGTTCCAATTTAAAGGTCTAAAATATTGCTTCCTCACACGCACGTGCAATCTACTTTTGTTATGTATGTTAATATTGGTATTCAGAACGCACAACGAACAATTTTGTTTCGAAATGTGAAACTCGCATTTAAAAAAAAAACATTTTTATTTATAACACAAGTATACATAATAATTACTGACACAAAGTAACTTAAAGACTGTCTTATTCTATGAATGGTCCGCGTGTTTATATAATTACAGTTGCTGAATAAGCATCTCGCGATACTACTCTACACGAGAACCGAGGAGGTATCTCAGATGGAAGTTGACCGGGGAATCCCATCAGGGTCCACCAGTCAGGAAGCGGAAGCGGAGGGAGGTGCTACCTCGGGCTCGGATTCGGGCTGAGGCTAGCATCGTGACCCGCAGGTAGTATTCCCGCAATAACATCTTCACGGGGATATTACAGATTAACCTGCAACACAGCAGGGCTGCAACGGCCCACTTATGCAGGAAAATTTCGGAGGGCGGTACATCTATTGTACTGATCCAAGAGCCCTGGATTGTAAAATCAAGGGTTAGGGGCTTATCTCTGGGAGGATCGATGCTGCATAGTGTTGACTCCTTAGAGGACGGTCCCAGGGCCTGTATTCTAACCATGGGGCTGGAGGCCTTTTTCCTAAGGGATAAGGCGTCCAGGGACCTGGTTCCAATTCTGGTCAGATCCCCCACTCGGGACGGCGTGAGGGAGGTAGTGGTCGCCTCTGCGTACTTTCCAGGCGACCGCAGCTGTCCTCCGCAGGAGATCAGTGACTTGGTCTCCTACTGCGAGGAGGCGAATCTTCCTCTTTTGATTGGCTGCGACAGCAATGCTCACCACGTTTTGTGGGGCAGCGCGGCAACGAATAGAAGGGGGGGAGACCTCGTGGAGTTCATGGCCTCTGCGGGGCTGCAGGTGGCCAACAGAGGGGTTTTTCACGACGGGTCGGAGCTCGGTCATAGATTTAACACTTTGTACCAGGGCTCTGCTCCCGGAAATAACTGGGTGGTGTGTCTGTGGGGAAGACTCTATGTCGGACCATAGATACATCACCTTTGGGTTGGAGATGGGTGTTCGGGAACCCATTAGATTTAGGAACCCCCGGGCAACAAACTGGGAACTCTATAGAGAGGAACTTGCTTGGCGCCTAGGGGGCTTACCAAGGAAACACCGCACAGTGGAGGAGATTGACGAGGCCGCCGACCGAGTCAGCTCCGCTATGATGCGGGCGTTCGAGAATAGTTGCCCTGAGACAGAGGAGCATAGGGCGGGAAGGACTCCTTGGTGGAGCTCTTCCCTGGAGCGTCTCAGGAGGAAAGTGCGGAGGCTGTTCAATACAGCGAGGAGCAGAAGCCAAGGTGCGGACTGGGATCTCTATAGGGAGGTCCGCAGACAGTACAAAAAAGAACTACGGGCATCACAGAGGAGGGCCTGGAGGGGCTACTGCGACGGAGTAATGAATACCCCGGACGCGGCTAGGCTCCTTAGGGTACTCAGAAGTGACCCTGCGGGAAAACTGGGGGTGGTCCGCAGGACCGGCGGTGGCTACACAGCGGGACCAGCGGACACACTACAACAGCTGCTGAACACGCACTTCCCAGGGTCCGCTGATCCGGACACAGGGGAGAATATTGAAGCCGGGGGTCGTCTTGGAGGCGACTACGCCACGGCAAGGAGGGTGGTTACCCATAGTAGGCTGAGGTGGGCTATTGACAGCTTTGGCCCCTTCAAGTCGGCGGGCGGGGATGGAGTATTTCCGGCTCTGCTGCAAAGGGACGGAGGTCTCCTGACCAGCCCGCTGATGGACCTGTTCAGGGCCTCCATTGCGAGGGGGTACGTGCCCGAGCTGTGGAGACACAGCAGGGTAGTGTTCATTCCCAAGGTAGGGAAGAGTGACTACACAGACCCGAAGTCGTACCGGCCTGTTTGCCTCACCAGCTTCATTATGAAGACTCTGGAGAGGCTGGTGGACCGGTATCTGAGGGACTGGGTGGAGCTGGAAGCCCCTTTAGAGCCAGCTCAGCATGCGTACCGAAGTGGCGGGTCTGTGGGCTCAGCTCTTCACCAACTGACTTCCAGGTTGGAGGAGGGTATGGGCTCGGGACGGCTGTCGGTGTGCGTGTTCGCTGACATCGAAGGGGCTTTCAATAACACGGCCCTGTACTCGATCTGCAGGGCGGTGGAGAGTACTGGAGTGGGGACGGCCATTGTAAGGTGGATCCGCTCCATGCTAACCGACAGGAGGGTCGAGGCAAGACTGGGTGGGGAGCAGGTCTCCATCGGTTCATCACGGGGTTGTCCACAGGGCGGGGTCTTGTCCCCGTTCCTGTGGTGCCTGGTGGTGAACGAGATATTGCATATTCTGAGGGAAGAACACGGGGTCTATGCTCAGGCATATGCAGACGACCTTGTGATAATGACGCAGGGGACGGACGTGAGGAGGATGCAGGGGCTCCTGAACGGGGCATTGGCAAGATTCTCACAATGGTGCCTGGACAGCAAGTTGACTGTCAATCCTAGCAAGGTGGAGATGGTAATCTTCACTAGGAAAAGGAAGATGGAGTGCAACCTCAACATTTCGATGGATGGGGTGCCTCTTTCTGCAAGCGGAAGTGTCAAGTACTTGGGCGTATGGTTGGACTCTAAGTTGACCTTCCAGGAACATATAAGATCAAGGACCAGGTCGGCCTTTGGAGCTCTGTGGGCGTGCCGGAGAGCGGTAGGGGGCACTTGGGGCCTGGGGCCGAAGATCATGCAGTGGATCTACGGTACCATGGTGGTGCCTATGCTCACGCATGGGGCAGTGGCATGGTGGCCGGGGACCAAAAGAGCGGGAGCAAGGCTAGTTCTTGACAGACTGCAGAGATTGGCTTGCCTCTGCATAACGGGCGCCATGAGAACGGCGCCCACGAGGGCCCTGGAGGCTCTGGTGGGGCTGCCCTCTCTGGCGGATCGGGTGCAGATGGAGGCGGCCAGGACAGCTGTGAGGCTGGCGAGCTGCGGGCTCTGGAGGGAGGGAACCCTCAATCGGGGTCCGTACGACATTTTAGAGGGCTGTCGCGGGGATCGCGGGGTCATGGGCATGCCGAGTGACGTCATGATCCCCGAGATGACCTTCTTTGATAAATTGACCTTTCTCTTTCCATCAAGGGAAGATTGGAGAGAGGGCAGAGTCGGCTCCTGGGATGGACTTGTCTGGTACACGGACGGGTCCAGAATGGGAGATCTGGCCGGAGCTGGAGCCTACTGCGAGACAACGGGATCAAGCTTGTCGGTCCCTCTGGGCCAGTACTGCACTGTGTTTCAGGCGGAAATTTTCGCTTTATTGATGGCGGCCAGAGAGGTGCTTCGGCTCAACTACGGAAGCAGGAGAGTCTTCTTCTGCTCGGATAGTAGGGCTGCACTCATGGCGCTGAAGTCAGTGCGTACGCGCTCCTTGTTGATAAAGGAGTGCAAAGGGGTACTGAGGAGGGTGGCTGAGGAGAGAAAGGTCACGTTGGTCTGGGTTCCGGGTCACACCGGTGTCCGGGGCAATGAGGCAGCGGACGCCTTAGCCAGGGAGGGCTCCTCGCATAGGCATATAGGGCCAGAGCCCCGCTTGGGGATCGCCCCGTGTGTGAGGCGGGGAGCTCTCGAAGCCTGGGCGAGAGACCGGGCCGCGGGGGGCTGGAGAGTTGCTCCGGGAATGAGGCAGGCGAGGCTTATGATGGATGGGCCCGCCCTTCCTCGGACCAGGGAGCTGCTTAGACTGACCAGGAGGGAGTGTAGAGCACTAACAGGGGCCTACACAGGACATTGCAGGCTTAGGAGGCATCTCTGCTTGCTAGGCATTGGAGACGACCCGGAGTGTAGGTGGTGCATGGAAGGGGAGGAGACCCCGTATCATCTGCTCACCGAGTGCCCTGCCTTGACATGGGCAAGATTGGGAGTCTTCGGAACGGCCCTGATCGATCCGGACTCAGTGCACGGTATTGGGCTAAAGGATTTGCTGACCTTCTACAGGAGGGGCGGCATTCTGGACGCCCTCTAGAGCGGCCTGGGGGCACAACGGGCCCATCTGGTGGCCTAAGTGCTTGGACGCCCGCGAGGGCGCCCCCCTTTAATACCAATACCAATACCAATACTACTCTACACATATTCATCATAAGTGGCCATATAACTCCTCCCTCCTCAAATCTGAGAAAATAGATTTTTGATTTTCGAGAGTTCTATGCCCACCCTTACATTTTGTTTCATTTTCAGATAATAACAAAATACAATAATTACTATTAGTGGAATTATAACAACAACTATTACAGTGATTGAAACACTAGAGTTTACCAAGGTTAAGTGTTTTAAAGGATGATTTATTAGATTTCGAGCACTTTCTATGTCTTCTTTTATATTTACGACATTAATTTCTCAAAAATGCAGTGGTTCCATATTTTGAACCACTTCTTCATTAATAGCTATTGACGGAAGTTTTAGTCTCCTTTTTGTGACTCGTAATTATAATTTATGATATATAATTTTAATAATAATTATGATAGAATTATCATTTAATTGGGTAGTTGAAGTTTCTTTATATTCAACTGGAATCATTGGACAATGATTAGATAAATTAATTATTTGTGGAATACAGGGTTCGTTTTTGTTGAGCAGATTACTGGGGCAGAAAGATATGTCCTCGATTTTATAGATACGTGAATAGATAGATGGTTTATTGACTACTTTACGATATAATTGTTGGTAGCAAGTCATACAAAAAAAAATTAATTGAATATTTGTAAGTATATATTATGTATATTAAAAGATAATAATTGGTATAGGATATATACGGTGGAGATCATAAGGATTATTAAAAATGGGGTATGGCTACGTAAAATATGACGCCGCCAATATAATTTCAAAATATGAAACTCGTATTTAAAAAAAAAAATTTTATTTATAATACAAGTATACACAATAATTACTACAAGCAACTTAAAGACTGTCTTATGTCCGCGTATTTATATATAGTTGCTGAATAAGCTCTAGCGATACTACTCTATACACACTCATCATAAGTGCCATGTCACTGAACCATCACGGCAGGCTGTTAGCTTGTGTATCAAATATCATCGAAACATTATTAAAAAAAAACGAAAGTACTTTTTTAATAGTAAAATTATTTTAATTTTTCTTTTACTCTGCAGTCAAAGACAAAAACCATCACCTACGCAGAAGATCAAGAAGACTAGTTTTTTCTGTCAACACAAAATGGTTATTAATATTTAAAAAAATGAACGCTAGAAAAATTGCAACATTTTCATAATATTTTGTCTGCACTTACTTTTATTTTAAGCTCGATATAGTTAAATGCACCTGAAGCATGAACCAGCAAATGCGATTAAGCTTTTGAATTTCCTGTATTATGATTACACGCGCTAACTTGGAAATAGTTTTCAGCCATTTTCGTTAATTGATTTTAGATTTAAAAAGTTGAACAGCACAGGTTTCGACAAACTAGTCAGGCAAAAATTGCAACATTTTCATAATATTTTGTCTGCACTTACTTTTATTTTAAGCTCGATATAGTTAAATGCACCTGAAGCATGAACCAGCAAATGCGATTAAGCTTTTGAATTTCCTGTATTATGATTACACGCGCTAACTTGGAAATAGTTTTCAGCCATTTTCGTTAATTGATTTTAGATTTAAAAAAGTTGAACAGCACAGGTTTCGACAAACTAGTCAGGCAATCTTACTAGTTCCGGTATTTAGATATTAAAGCTTCGTTCCAACTGTCTCTTTCATTGAATAAGAACAACTGAACTTCATTCTGGAACACAAAAGTGAAATAACAAACACCTAAGATATGCTTCTTCTTCTTTACATCTTGCAAGTAGTTTTTTTTGTCTATTGCATGTCGTAACAGCTTATCTAACTTTCGTACATTCGTAAATTCATAAACAAATATTCAAAAATTGGTGTTACTACAAGCAAACGCTTCAAAAAAAATTTGATAATGACTGAAAACAGACTGCACATTTTATTACATTACACGACGATTAAAGACCTCAAACATCAATTAGGCCAAAATAAAATTCTGATCCAGTCCTATTCTTCGGAAAATTATAGTGTAAAATACGCGGAAGAAGTTCAATCTTAACCATTTTGGAGGACCGAGATCCTCCTCGAATCCTTATTTACAGTAGTGACTTACATTCCAATGCGTTAGGAGTTTTCTAGGTTGTATCAGAATATTTAGACCATAGTCCTGATCCATTCTGAGCCCATTTGCTTTCAGTAATAAAATATTATATCGCCAAGGGCATACGATAGCGATAGTCCAAGTACGCAATACCTGAACAAAAAATGTTTTTCCTCTTTTGCGGAATGTCACTTGCCACAAGTCTTACCGGAATCATTATCCAGTTCAGAGCGCAAAAGACAAAAAAATATGAAACAACTGAACTGAACGGCAGATAAGAAGTAAACATTTCTTTGCAGATGTTTGTAGGTTAAACACTGGTGTAAAGTGTCATCCTTGGTATATGCGTCTCAGTGTGTGAATGTAAAGCATCGAACAATGTCCATTTTTTGACGAAATATTTGGAGAGAATAGGTAGGCTTCTTTGTGATTTTGGATGTTAATGCCTTCCTTGGTCGCTGCAGTTACTAGAAACTTCCTTCGACAAGCTAAATTGAAAAAGTTTACTTGGCCAGCAAACTCACCTAGCCTTTTGAACATGATGATGGATAGGTGGAATGCTGAGTATGCTCCTTCACTTTATATTGGATATATCGTCTATATCGTGGCCGTAGTAGTAGTATCCTAGAAGAATCGCAAGCAGACGTAGATCATATGGTTCGCAGTATGCCACCAAGGATTACAGATTGCACACGTACGTGGAGACGAAAAAGTTATCGAGTGAACTATTCGTTATTTATCCCAACTACTTCCCAATATATTAACTAAACATATATTTTTATTTACTGGGTGCAGTTGCTTTAAGATTTCCAAAAAGAGAAAAGTCGTATCAATATGGGATAAGTGGGTAATGTTACGCAATTTACTTTCCGGAAGTCCGGGATGCTTCTTGGAACTGCCATGAATCAGGATATTGTAAAGAGTACTTTCTTTTAATACCGGTAATATGTTGGTTTCTGCAGAGCTTAACTAAAACTGGTTTACATTCTGCTCTATACATGCTTATATATTGTTTGAGGGAGGGGAGGGAGGTGTGCATGTTTCAGATGACTGGTTCCCATATTCATGAAGGGCAAAGACCTAAATCGCTGTTACGAATGTTTGTTTGTAGAGATTTTTATGAATTCTCGGACTTTTCTTTGGTAGAAAACTTTATTACATTGCAGCATTTTAGTTTGATCGATAAAATTGATGTTGGATTTCATAATTACGTTCGGCAGTTGCTGGTGTCAAAGGGAATTGTGTCTTTGAAAGATCGGAGATTTCTGGACAATTGGTAAATCTGGTGTTAACATTATATTCCTTAAAAATTTTTAGCAATATTTTGAATTTAGGGAAGAATCACAGTCGCAAGTGTGGGGTTGATTTTTGTTGTGTTGGTATTTTATAATGCTTAATGTGAAAATAGAGAGAAGAGAAGATGTAAAGTGTTTCAATTCTGGATTCAGTGACTCGGGTTGAGATATTTTTATGTCTAAGTAAACAAGAGAGTTAATAACCCATAAGTTATGGGCCGGATGGTGATGTGATAATGCATTAATGTAAGAATCTCTAAGAATCGGAGACTATTATCAATTTTTAATTTAATGGTAAAACGTAAATTAGGGGGTACAGAGTTTACATGGTTGAGAAAATCTTGAAGTGATTATCGACCATGAGGTCAAATTACAAAACTATCAACGTAGCGTCTTCGTAGTTTTGGTTACAGACGGCAAGAAGCCCTCGACACTTTCCTGAGAAAATAAATATAAACTTTTCATTTTCCGGATATTTTTAAAAACTACAATAAATCTTAGTTTCAACGACTACGTCACTAATGTAACACATTTATGAAAAATGAAGTCACTTGCCCAAAAATTTGACTATATATAAACTAACAGTAACGACTCACCAATATAATGCAATACTTAACAGACCTAATTCAACAGGAATGAATATGTCCTAACGATATTTTAACAAGCGTATGACCGTCTTTATTAAGGTATTTATTGTCCGCGACGACCACATTCGAAAATTACAAAATGGTTTTCAAATGGCAAGTTCGCACATTTTATCGCATTCACTGCTTCTTTCAATTTCATTTTTTTTATTATTGAGTTATTAAGAAAATATAGAAAAATCGAAATTCTTTTACGTTGGTTCGCTTTGCAAGAAATAGTTTCGACCGCCGCAACCGTTTCATTATTTACAGATTCCGGTGTCGATTAACCACAAACAAGGATAACTCGAAAAAAGCACTTTTGCGCAAAAACGCTAAAACATTTCACACACGTATATTATTTTTAGATCGAAAGTTTTTAATACGATTTGGGCGACTGCAAAAAAATCCCCTCGTGAAAAATTTCTCGTCCCTTTTACCGAAATGCATATTTAACGGAAAATATTGGCAGCCAAATTTGTTTTCGGCGTTTCTGTAACGCTTGGGTTGTGTAAACATGAAATGTCCCTTGCCATAGCTAAATAAACTTCTTTATTTATAGGTTGTTTTCCTTGCAAGGCGGAGCCGAGGGCCCTCTATCTACTATTTGGAAAGATTTAGTTCGGTTCTGTGGTGAGTGATGTTGACAAAAAAATTAATATAGCTAATAGGTTTTCATCAAGCACGACGAATTCACAAATCGTTGTACGTAAAAAATGACAGTTAAAGTGCAGTTGGTGATATTAGTTTACGCGTCCTTTGTTTAAGCAATTTAAGCATGATTTTGTTGTAACGGCATTCGAGTTTATTTGGAGTGACTTAAAAACTTTTCCGACGACCGTTACGCATCTTGTGTACATTTGGGAACCTATGGACAACATTTACCCCTGTCACTAAAATATAGAAAAGTAATATAAATTAGTATATAAATGCAACAAGTTTTATGAACGACTTCTTTATCACGAGTTTTCATAAACGAGAATATATATATATATATATATATATATATATATATATATATATATATATATATATATATATATATATATATACTTACTTACTTTTTACTAGTTTAAAAACACCTAATCGTAAATGCGGTCACATATTTGAACTATTTCTCTTTATAATGGTCTGTGTGTAGCACTGAACCGATGTTTCAGTCAGTCATAATGTCCCCTATACCGTCGTCAAAAACACCTGCGGCTATTATTAGAGCAGTAGGAGTAGAGAAGTGCAATTGCATCTGGCATTTCAGTTCGATTCCTTTAAGACATCGGTATGTATTAATCCGCCTGACAGTTTCCTATAGACATATAATATGTATCTATACAATTAGCTATAAGGATGAAATAATATCACCTGTGCTGACTGACTGACTTGCTGTCGCCACATCTAACTATAACCATATCGCCTATTTTAGGCCATTCTCGATCACCTGCAGAGAAGCCTAAAGGCAAAATGTTTCTACTGTCGTAAAATCATCTATTAAAAGAACAAGATTGCTGGTGCTGTGGATTTTGGTTCCTCATTTTTGCAAATAACATACACGTCAAGACAAACCAACCCATATAAGGGATTTATTACCCCGAGTACATAATATAACATACATAACGTTATTACGATGTTCACGTTACCATTTTTATGTTGTATTTGCCCAGTTATAACAGTTTAAAGGTTTATTTCGAGTTGATTTAAGCGCAATATTCTTATTCTATTTGAGAGCGATCATCAATACGTAGCGATGGTAAAATAAATGTGGTATAGTTTGTTATTGACATCAATAGAGATTCATACAATTTTATAAGAAATTTCAAATTCGTGACACCGGCATTTATACAGAGATCTTTAATATACTTTGCTATAAGTCTATACTATAAGTCGGGAGCAATAGTATTAAAATAAACATATATTTGGAATTGGGTAAAGTTCTCGACGATTTTAACAAATGTAAGAAAGAATGTTCCAAGAGTCTGCGCAAACAAAGTTGATTTAAGTGCAATATTATTATTCTAAATAAAATTAATTAACTAATCTATCATAAATGAACCGTTCCTGACGATAGACCCTGCGATTAATATGAAGTATCTATTCCACGCTGCTCCAGATCAAGTTTCCGGTGTATTCAAACTTTTCCACGTAGAAGTTTCGCTTCTCAAGATAGCCAATAGTACTCTGAAAATTTCGCAATTCTCAACAAAAGTAAGATAATAAAAATAACTTCATATGATATTAAAAGCAAATCACTCATTTCATTTTTTAGTATACGGAAGACAACGGATCTGAATCACCAAAAAGCCTTCTGCAAAATTGAAAGTCAAAATTCTAAACTGTAGGTTGAGTTAGGGAATTATTGTTAAATTAAACGTAACTCCCACATTATTTATATTAAACCGCTTACACATGAATGGCGAATTTAAAATAAAAATGTTCCTATCGAATTCCGGCAAAATTACAACGAGCGATTCACATATAAAATAAATTATTTATAGAAAAAAAGTGCACGAGCACTGCCCATTTGTTATTTAAACAACCGCCGTACGTTTCAATTCCGCGAGATAAAAATGAAACTTTTCCACCGAACAATTAAAGTATTACTTTTAACATTTTTAATTCCATTAAACTAATTGCGTTGCCCAGGAGTTGCAGTTGGCATTTCAGGCCATTTTAATTTACAGAATTCCCCTATTTTTCTAAAACCACTTGGCTGTCAGATATAGATCATAATTCTCAGGGAGACGAGAATTTATTATTCGAGTTGTGGTAGAAATTTCTGCCACTGCTGTGCCTGGACTGTGTCAAATTACCTCAATTTGTTCATTGCGCATCGCTTTTTCTGTGTTATGTTGCATGTAGACAAACTTGTTACTTTACAAGTTGGTTTTATTTTACTAAAACGGTAACAGACAGAATATCCTGGGCATTAATTTTTGTTAAATGCTATTAAGACTATATTTAAAAAGCTTAAGCAATATTTTCGACACTGTGTTTGGAATATATGTTAATAATACTAAAATCTGAAAATGCTTGAAGAAAAAACAAATAAAATAATCCGCAACACGTCCTGATATTGAATATTGGTAAATGTCAATTTGTGGGTGAAAATTCCTAAAGGTTTTTAAGAGGGGCTAGCCTAGATTATAAATTTTATGAGATATTTCGTCTTATTTCCTTAAGCTATAAATACATAGGGTTTTGAATTCAATTTTGCATAGCGATTTTGCAATCATATTATTCACACAATTTTATTAGAAATTTAGAAATTTGTGACACTAAATTGTACTATGACTGTACTATGATTTTAGCGCAATCCTGACTGAAAGTCGGGGACAATAGTATTGGAACAAGCATATATGTGGGATTGGAAAGATTTTAGCAAATATAAGGGTCAATGTTATCGGTCTCAATCGATCACGGATCTAAAAAGTTCCAAGAATGTCGGTAAACAAAGTTTGAATGCGGCTATCCCCTTATATATTTTTTTAATTTTGACAAAGATTGTCAAATCAAGAGATAGAGATCTTGCGGTATTTTAAATATCAAAATTAATTGATTATAGTTGGACATCTGTTTAATTAACTATATACTATTGCAACCACTTACAAATGAATGACGAATTTAAAATAAAAATGAAAATGAAAAACGAAAGAAATAAAAAGTTTTAATTTTATTTGCATTGGTTAGCACCTCCAATAACTCCAATTTCCGTTCAATTTTATACTGGTAGTGTTAATGGCGTTCCAGCTATTTTTGGAGTATAGTTCTTATCAAAACCTTCGACACTC
Organism: Cylas formicarius; assembly: GCF_029955315.1. Lineage (NCBI taxonomy): Eukaryota > Metazoa > Arthropoda > Insecta > Coleoptera > Brentidae > Cylas > Cylas formicarius. The sequence continues at coordinate 5,596,745 of NW_026844347.1, forward strand.
GCCAATGTCAAATTTTTATATTTACACAGTGATTTATTTATTTCTTTCATTGAAGATTTAGCAATACGCAGCATCTATACCAGTTTTGCATTAGCTGTAAATCCGGAAATTTTATTAGTCGCACACGAAGTCTTTGTAGGAATAACAATGACTTCACTGACGTCTCCTAACAGCGACGTTAAAAGAGGCGACATAATATTCAGTGCGTTCCGTGCTTATACTACTAAAAAATATTTATTTAAGTATTACAAAAAATGTGCACTTCTAACCAGCAAAATAAATTATGTCTATTTCCCAAACTTAAAGTAAGTTTTCTAATTTATGGCTATAGTTTTTACATTATTTAATTCAAACTATTGTTCAGTAATTAATGTTACCCTTTTGGAATGTAGTGTTAGGTTTCGTAATTGTTTCTTATGTTGATGAGTAGATCGTAAGTGGAGTGTTAGTGGTTAATAAACGAGGGAATGAAGAAATTTGTCATACTCTACTTTTTGCCACTATCAGTGACGTCTGATGTGGCAGTCAGAGTTGAAAGTAATATCACCACCGGTCGTACTGTCAATAAGTAATCTTAAGTATTTTATGACGTTGTAAATCAATGACGTTTACGAAAATATTCAGACAAGATTTTTGTCATTTAATATACGGGTTGTTAGGAATATTTAAGGTGTGTTTAGTTTTCCTTAGTTTTCCACATTATAACGTCATTGACTTATAGTAGTATAATATTGGGTTAATGACACTCAATTCTCAACGATTTCCTTCAGTCGCTTAGCGTGCGTGACATTCTAAAAATATAGTTGCTGTTTCACGAATATTTATCATAAAATGTTAGTTACACCATTCAGTTAATAAGTCACTAGATGTGCTGCACACATAATTGTCTGAAATTTCTTCCTTCCCTCACTAGATAATTGTTTTTAAAAACATACAAAAAACATAAAAACTTCGTATACACTACACAGTCGAACGACAATACTTTGAAAAAATACTTAAATCGGTGTTGCGTATTAATTTAAATTGTTGGTCAAAAAATGTCAACTAATAAAGTGAGAACCAAGAGCTTGTAACATAATTAATTTAAATAACTAACCGGTAGAAGAACTTGTCCATGGCATGGAGCAGGGAACCAGAAAACTAGTCTGCTTTATTAAATTGGAAGTAAATAGGTAAAACTGACATCTTACGTGTATAATAAAAATTAACAAAAAGTTACTAAAATAAGTTTTAAGAAATATTATCACTTTTTAAAATATTTTTCTACTCACTACTGGGGCTCTTTTGCAAAAATTGACCTATTCATGGGGTCAAATCAAATTGTGACTAAATGGCATTTATCAACCTTGTTGAATAATATAGATTAATGTCGAAATGCATGGATACTTATGTTTTGGGTATAACATTTTTTCATTTTAAAAACCTATATTATATATAAATATTTTTTCACTAGTCCAATTTATTATTAAGTTCACAACCAAATAACGTGTCGAAAGCAACCTTGCAGAAAATAAAGAGGTGAAAGATATCCGATCGATCTTCAAATATAATAATAAATGAGTGTTAAAGTATGGTATCATTTTTCCACTATAAAAGCCCTTTTGTGATTTATTCTAGTTTGAATTTCGTTACGAAGGCCAAACGAAGGCTTAATTTTTCTAAGTTTTGCTATTTTCATCGAATTACTAAGTTTTCTATTAAAAACGAATTGATTACTTGACAGCACGATTTAGACTAATACTTCATTTAGTTCAATAGAAGTTGCTAGTAATGGAGAAGGTGGAACAAATTTTTATAAAGATGGGACTGCCTGGAAGAGGTGTTACTATACTTCCTTTTTAATTTACTAAAAGTCCTCGGATGCGCCTTTGACGAAAAAGCCTCAAAAAAGGTCCGTCATCTTGAAAATTGGTACTTTTGGATAAAATCTTGTTATATCTCCAAAACTACTTATATCAAAAAATATCAAAAAATATGTATTTCCAGTCTTTTACTTATTATTAAAGATCTAATATCTACAATTTTGTTAAAATACATAGTGAAAATTTGCAAATGTACCAAAAGATAGTCCTAATACCTACTTCTTGACTACTAAATGCTCACTTTTTATAAAGTTTATATTTTTTTTATAATCTAATTATACTTTGTAATGGAGAAAGCTCATTCGAAATTAGTCAGAAAAGGCAAAATTACAGGATTTCCAGGTAAGTGAGGTTATTCAATTTATTCCGTAAGAGTAGGGTTTATTCGTTTGTAGACTTCATGGTACTTTAAGAGAGAATAATAGGAGAGCACATTATCACTTAGATGAAAGTAAACTCAATAATCCTTTTCAATGTTCTGGATGAATTGAAATCTATGAATACAGAAGAATAACAGCTCGACAAGCCCTCAGCACAAATTTTGAGTTAACAGTTTTATCACCCACAACGGAAACTTCAAAAAATCATCACTTAAGGGTATATCTTCAGATTCAGAACTTGATAGGAAATCAAAAAAATGCTTTGCAATGGGGCTGTACGAAAACAAATAATTTGTTGCGCCCTGTGATGTCATCGAGACCGATAGCTCCGGAGTTCGTGTTGGAAATGATATTTTGTTCATGCAAAGCAGGATGTAATAAGCTCTGCAGCTGTAAGAAGTCTGCTATAGTATATCTATGTATCAACTCATGAATTGATTTGGGGCTTGTTATTTTAGTGAAGCATTTTCTAAAAATTTGGTGACATCAGTTATAATATTACATATCTAAAATCATTCTCATTTGCGTGTTTTATTTTGTATTTATTGATAAATGTTGTAGCTTTCTGATATCACAATAACTGTTGGACATTTTCACTATTTTAAAAAAATGTAGCTCTTATATCTTCAATACGATTATAGGTAAAAACATGGAAATACATATTTCCTACATATTTTTTTATGCCCTTCAATTTTGCTCTCTTGATATTTTTTGGTATATGTGATAGTTTTGGAGATATAACAAGATTTTGTCCAAAAGTACCGATTTTCAAGGTGGCGGACGTTTTTTGAGGCCTTTTGGTCAAAGGTACATCCGGGAACTTTTAGTATGTTCAAAAGGAAGTATAGTAACACCTCTTCCAGGCAGTCCTAAAGTTTATAAAAATTTGATCCACCTAAACATTTATTTGTATTCTACTAATTAATATACATAATATGCATAATATATAAATCCAAAAATAAATAAATTTAAATTTTCAAAACAATTATTGAAGGAGATATCGCAGACGTCGAAAAGGGTGGTTCGCATTTGAGTCAATCTCGCGACATTTCCGCCTCCCTTATTTGTGATATTCTCTCTTATCGGCCGTATTTATGCAAATTAATAACGTCATTTAGCTAATCTGATTCTATTTTCCCCGCTCTGTAAAGTGGATCTCTTATAAATATCACCGAATCTGAAATTACGATTTTGAAATTAAATTTCATATTAGGGCAGAATTTTCAAACCAGCATAATTAAATTTTAAGTGTTTTGCTTATTTTAGAAGCAGGATGGCAAACAATTCAATTATTATAAATATTACTCCAAGGAAATGTTTATTTTATTATAGTTTATCATAATCATGTCTATTTTTTACGCAAAGGTCATCCTAGTAACAGCTTTGTTAAAGTCGCACTCACATAATGCTGGTGTGCTCAACTTTTCTAGAAGATATAGATATAGATAGAATATCGGTAAAATCATATAGTTCATAGTTCTTGAAATAAAAGTTTCAAAATTTCGAAACTAACTGTAGCCTAACGTGACAAGCAGCTTTTTTATTTTCTAGTTCAATATTTTTAAAAAATCCAAAACCACGAATTCATTTTCCTCATACCACTAAAAAACCGGGGTTTATGTCTTTTTTCTCTCGCCAGGCTTTAAATTAGAAACGAAATTCTTAAATGAGGTAAACAATATCTGATGATGAAATGTCTATAAGAACGTCCTAAGATTACTTGAAAAAAATCGTCAGAATTTAATTTTATTGCAAATTCATAATATTCAGATTGCTGTTCATGCAGAAGACTTTTTTTACAAGGCGTTTATTTACGGCTTTACGTAAAATCGGCGCTCATAGGGGTTTCATTTTAAGTTGATTCCGTCGTAACCTGTAATTGGTACTTAAAGTTTTAGCGACTGCCAATAAACGGATTTAATGATTTTTATTACAAACTTTCGGCGTTTTAAGGGCAGTTCTGCTTTATGGGAAGTTTCGTATATAGAACAGACGACATGCGAGTTAAAAAAATTAATGCATTCCAAAAGTAAACGTTACGAATCTTCCCTTGCTTAGGAAAGCGACCTAACTAAAATATTATACCAAAATTGTCTTGATTGATCCAGAACAGTAGCTAATACGTTATACACGAATCGAAATATCCTTTCCTTTATTCTTGGAATCCCCATTACCCAGTGTGTTAGTAATCCACATCCACAGTCTCACGTCCAACAGCAAATTTTAAACTTGTTGGCGCTCCACAAAAAGAATAACCACCAAAAAAAGGAAACCAATATAAAGGTGGCAAATTGGGAGTCAACCTTTGCCGTTTATTGCTGATAATTTTAAGTTCAGGTGTTAATAAGAATTCAATAGCTTCGCAGCGTAGAATCCACTACGAAGTAGAGTGATATAGTGCACTTGTACACTTTAATGAGAATTTTAATGAAATATTGCCCATATTTTAATTAAATAGGTCATTATTTGCCCAATCAGCGCATAGTCAGCCGCAATCAAATGACCCGCAGCCATTGGGCATCGACGTTCCTATGATTAACAATCTCAGCTAGTTGATGGCTTGTTTTCAGCGTCCCACTGGCTTCCGACTTCAACCCTTCAAAGGCTCGTTCTGTCGGTGGCCCTTCTGACATGTGATTATGTGCATAGTCGACTTGGTTCTTATTCTCTCTTAAGTATCAGTCATGGAAATATTATTATTTAGCCGAGAAGTCAATAAAACATTGGTGTTTATTATTTATTGAGGGCTCTACCTCTGAATAGCTACGTAGTTGATCATTGCCAGTAGGCCGGCGTCATTGCAATGTCGAATCATCGTAGATTGACAGCGATAAGTCTTCATATAATTGATATTTTTCATTGACATAGTGATATAGAAACTTTCTTTCTATTTCTTCCGTTATACGTTAGGTTTCCGCTATTCTAATTGAGATAAAATAATAAGCGAAATTCAATTATAAACCATTGTTATTTTGATAGAGTATAAGCAAATATGCGCTTTGTTGCAATATTGTTTTATGATTGTAATATTCACTCCTTTGTTTAACCTGGAATTTCCATTCGTTTTCTCTCCTTTTCTTTTCCTTTTACTGTAACCGCTACATAATTTCTTAAATAAAGTATTTCGCGAAACTTTGCAGAAGTTTCCCTAAAGCTATTTCAACTCTCAAGTTCAAGAATAAGATTTGACTAGGTACAAATCAGAAGTTGTGAGACGGTCGATCTCTTAGCAACGGGAGTGTCATATTTATGAAAATTTAATGCCTGCTCGGTGGCTGGAAATTGCATCAAAAAATGCAATAAATCTTATAATGCGGTGTCGGAAATAACTTAATAATGTATGTCACCTGGGCTGGATAAAGGCATCATAATTATTGTAAAAATGTAATTCTAAAAATATTAGGTGGCATTAGATATAATTAGAGTATTTGATAACTATAGCAGAGGGATAAATTTGGCTAACTTCATTTTTAAATAAATTGAAATGCGTAAATTGGCAAAAACAGATTTCGATGAATAAAGTTACAACAACACGCTTCGTTGTAAATTCCTTATTACACCTTACGATTGAAATTTTGATAATCAAAATACATGGCCACAAATGAAAACTTTTTCCACTTTACTTCAGTGCAAGTTGAATTCATATCTTAGTGTGAGTAATTTAGTATACCATGAACTACTAAATTTAGAATTATATTTCGTGAAATATATTTCAAACATACCGAATTTAATTAACTAGGAAATGATTTACTGAACTGCTTAGACAGCAGACTAAGCAGAAGAATTTTTTTCTGGTTTCTCTGTTACTCCGTTACATTTATTAAATAAAATAAATAAAATATTAGATAAAACATTCTGCGAACTAAATTACGAGCCCGATCCCAGTTAATTTTTTAATTACCAGGATTTGATAAGAACCATTCTAAATTAGCGCCTATCAGACTACGAGTATTGGAAAGTTGTTCTAAAGATTGGAAGAATTTTTTTTTCTTAATAACATGCAACAAGTTCGATAAAAGGCGAGTTACTAAAAAATTTTGGCAACTTGTTGCATACCATGAGTTCTTGCGTACATTTTTGCAAATCAGCACGAGTGTATGGCATGGATCATTACGATGGATACCAAAAATGACGCTTTCGGAATCCTAGATAATTGGGTATTTTCCTATAGATATTGGATAATATAATGGCTGCACTACAATAAAAATTGATGCGCCGTAGGCGGCGTTGATATTTTCGAAGAGAAGGTAATGATCTTCTGCGTATGCCCCTATATTTCATCCACTAACCAGCACTTTGCGCCATTTCCTTTCTAAATAGCAATTTTCACACACTACTCGTTACAACTCGAACATTTAACGAGATTTAGGCATATTCTGACAAAATACTGCTGAAAAAATGTTTTTATTACAGTTTATTTTCTGTAATAAATGTCATTTATTACAGTTTATTTTCTTCCTGTACTTCTCTTCAGTGACCTGATGGGACAGCGTTTATCCTTGTGTACAAGTCGATATATTGTTGACTGTTGAAATTGTTGACATTGAAAATAATAATTTTCTCATTTTCAGAACCCGCAGTTTCTAACCAACAAATTCAGAAACACCGAAAGAACTTTGCCAACACTGAGTCACAGGTAGGTCAACTACCTAGGAACTATAACTAAGCTTTACAGTTAAATATAAATCTCTCGCTCGAGAAACAGAGCCTAGTGTACATGCATTTAAGATTACTTCCAAGGACAGGCAGTTTTACGTGCGGATATTTTCCTACCCAGCATCAATTTGCCATTTAATAAAAAAAAATTTTTTTATGGAAACAAAGAAATAAATTGCGTAAGTTAATTTACTTTTTAATCTGGATTTAACTTTGTTCTTCAAGCCGTAGCTGTTTCGCACACAGATTTACCTACCTTAGCAACTTACTTTAACTTTAATAGCTTGGAAACCCGAAATTTTCTAGCCAATTTGAAATAATGTGATTATTACCTTCCACCTTTTGTTAAGCAACTCCAATCTGCAAGCTATTTAAGGGTCGTTAGTGCATCCCATCCGCGTGCTGCAGGTTAATATTTAAGATAATTTCGCCGCATTTCAACTTCCAGATGAACTGCAGCCAATTGATTTTTTTTATGTATGAAATACTCTTAACAATTAAATTTCTATTAAAATAAAACGCCATAAAGTCATAAAAAGGTAAGCCCAATTTTTTGAAAAATTATTGTTCGGGTCAATGGATTTCAATTAATATATTAGTATATTTTCGACTAATAGGAACGCTAGTTTCCCTACAATTGAGCGGAAAACGAAACAAATCAAGTAATGAAATTGATTTTCATTACCATTGTTGTTGGATTCACTCTTGAAATTACATGTAAGTGATCCTCCGTAATATTATTTCTGCGAGTCCTCAATGACAAGTGCCGACTAACACGAAAATAGAGTATGCATACATTATTTGATGAATTGCTTTAAATCCACAAGTTCTTCTCTTTAATAAAGGATTAATAAAGGATTAATAAAGATCCTTTTTTCAAATTTACTTAATATTTCATAGAACTATCGAATATACTAAAGACAATCTCGTATTTCTTTTCTAATCCAAGTAAATATTTTCGTATAAAATTACATTGAAATATCACCATATAATATGATATTGGACAATATCATAGTGATCATACTTTGCAGATAAAGCATTTTTTAGATTGTGTTTTGTATGGTCATTTCTGTACTATCAGAGACTCTTAGTTTGTAAATTTGAGCGGCGATGGCACTCAATCATTGAATCAGAAACGAAAAAAAAAATAGTTGGGCACTACATAAATGGCACTGTCTTTTGGCGTATTTTTATAAATCTATAATATAGATTATGATTTAATGAATGTGGTAAACGAATAATAGAACATTTAGGATTATGGAACTACTTGGTCAATTAATATCGATATAGAAGTTTTACAATGTGAAATAACTTTAAACCAACTTTTGGATTCCTCCTGCGTCGATTTTGGCTTAGTCGAAATTGCTGACGTTTCGCCGATCATCCTGATGACTTCTTCAGAGCTTGACTGAAACTGACTCGTATTTTACTCTGTACCTGCTTATATATTGTTTGAAGGGGGTGGGGGGTAATGAGGGGGTATAAACACCGTCGCGGATGACTGATTCCCAAATTGGTGACAGGTAGAGACCTGAGCCGAGGTTAAAATAAGAGCCAGTTTCAGTCAAGCTCTGAAGAAGCCAACAGGATGATTGGCGAAACGTCAGCAATTTCGACTAAGCAAAAACCGTTGCAGGAGGAATCCAGAAGTTTTGTAAAAAGTATTACAGTAGCCTGTGGAAGTTTCTTTGAAAAATTGAAATTACACAAAGTTAGACTTAACAATTCATTCATTTTATTCATTATATAACAAATATATGTATAAAGCTCCGAAAAATCCAAAAATGCCTTATTATATGGGTCGTTCTATTTAAAATAAGAATGTTATCTACGAATATATATAGTGGATCCAAACAACTATTGCCCTTCAGTTTTTCTAATATTTCTTACCCGGTTCTTGAATAAGGTATCATTCCATAATAAATAGGCCTCTATTCAGAAATGTATAATATTATTCAATGTTGAAATTTTCTGAGAAGATAGAAACAACAAATTTATTTTCTGATGATACTAGGATTATAAAAATGAGCACAAATTAGAGTCACTAATGCGGAAATATGTCACTTTTCCAAGTAACGTTTGAACGATATTTATAACTATTATACGAATGTGCTGAATTAATTAGAAATAGAAAGTAGATTTGCCGCATTTCTCTTAGTTCACGAATCCTGAAAACAAAGGAACGAAGCCGCAAATTAAATTTATTTGGTTGTAGTTTCGCATGAAAATGCCTAATCTTGTTGGCGACGTTGATGTGGCTTAGTTACGCTAAAAGCATGCATGGAGTTGCAGCAAACTTAATAAATTTCTTTGTTAGAGGAAATTGAGATTTCGGATTAAGCTTGGAATATAGCTCGGAATTTGTCGTTAGTTTAAACGAAATTCAGAAAATCAATTTGGATTTCATTGAGTTTTGCTAGTTCCGAATTATTGGGTAACAAATGCAATGTTACATGTTTGCTACCTACAAAATACAACATACAGAAAGCCAGCAAATTATTTTGTTTAACACCGCCTTCAGTTACCCTGGGTAACTCACTGCTAGTGTACACCTTTACGTTATTATATATCATATATTAACCTAAAGGCAGAAAAGGGGATTGCTATGACAACGATAAATTTAACTTGAATCCTGGGGATTTTGGATTGTATGTCTTAGCCCCGGAGGAATATTCATAAACGCTCTTTCACTTTAATATGTTATTCATTTGTTGACTGGTTTAAATGTAACGATAGTTCATTTCTTTACGAACCCGGTAACTCAACACCTTAGGACGTGGTACCATATCCCTGAGTCTTCAGAGGGCTGGGGACTGAACAACGTTTGCTGAAACAGTATTACGGACTCACGAAATGCACCTCAGGACTACCGACGGTTCTGAAATTCGAGAAAATCAATATCTGAGAGACTACAGAGGAATTTTGGGAAGAAATTCCGTGGCAAATCGCAAGGAATTGTAGAAAATTATACTTAATTAAAGGAATTACGCAACAAATCCAGATGACCGATCTCTACATTAATTCAACAAATTTTGGAAGTGGAAAAACAACATTGTTTTGCCTAATTAGTTTTTGAGAATACTAGTCTAGAAACTGCCTGTAGGGAATTAAGTGAATATATTTTTGACTTTTAATTATCACAAACTCGTCGAAACACCAGATAAGTACTGGTAAAGGTCTTCAACAAAATAACACCAGAATATCTAAGCTAAAAAAAACTCCTTTATAAAATGGGCAGAACTCAAAAGTACTTCGTCTTCTTTTTCACTAAAATAAAACCAATACGAGATCAAATTACATTAATTATAATAAAAATTCGTCAATTTGAGTAAAAAAAATACGCTGCTAAATAAAAACAAAAAAGGAATTTTATTCTATAAGCTCACAAATGGCAAGGATCGTGCGTCATTAGGGTGGGTTAGAATCATTGTCCCAAATAGTTCTTACGATAACTCGACCCCTTGAAAAATTAAAGACCATTTCGCTGTCCCAGTTTCTTTGTCATTTCGGTAGTCCTCTTGTGTGGAAAGTGCCTATCTGTTCTTGACAAATTCGAATGGCGTCTTTCCTCTACGGGGGTTCGAAGCTCCGTCCTTGAAAAATCTCCATCTGAATAAAGTTTAGCGGATCCCCTGCTTGCATTTTACTTTGGCGTATTCGAATTTCTCTCCGTTTACAAGATCGAATTTATCAGAACTGCATTTGTAAATTCGCTCGGAACGCTCCCATAATAAAAGCTTACGAAGAATGTCTATTTTTGGAATTTTAAATGATTTGTGTACCAATATTTTTTGGTTAGTTGGTGATGTTTTATATGAAGCTTTACTACTTTATGTCAACTATACAGGATCCTTAAAAAATACGGAAAACATAAGGGGGTGATTCCTAATTTAAAATAAGGGGTAGAAAGTGCGAAGAGGTCAGTGGGTTCAGTTAGTTTGGCTTTAAGAGAGGGTTTGGAACAAGGCTGGGGGGGGGTCATCTTCAGTCTGCAGACGACTTTATATGTTTCATTGACTACGAAAAGGCTTTTCATAATATAACACATGAACTCCTGATAACTTACCTTCAAAAACTTGGATTGGACTGATCTATATTGGCACCAGGCGGCTGAAAAAAGTCTTCAAAACTCACCAACAACAAAGGAATTTTAAATAAGGAAGGTAATCAGGCAGAGCTGCATTCTATCCCCAATGCTTTACATTCTCTATGTGGAGAGAGCTTTGGCTGAAATAATATTTGAAAGACTCATGGGTATTATAGTTAATAGTATCCCAATTAATAATATACGCTACGCTAACGACACCGCAATAATAGCCGATAATGGCAACGATCTGCAAAACCTACTAAATAATGTTAATGAGGCAATCCAAGAGAGGGACCTAAAGATTAAGGCCAACAAAACGAAGTTTATGGTTATATCTAGAGATGTCGTGCCAAACCTATATCTGCAACCCAATGGGTTGTATGGTGGACGACCATTAGAATCCAGAACTTCAAATTAGATGCAGGATAGAACAAGTAAAATTTAAAAGAAAATCCTCACCAACCGGAATCTAAATTTCAAACACAGGTACAGAATGATTAAGTGGTATGTCTGGTCGGTTCTCCTGTACGGAGTTGAAGCGTGGACGCATAAAGCTGTTTCTATCAACCGCTTTGAAGAGTTCGAAATTTGGACTCTGACTGGACTCTGACGGATGCTAAAGATACCGTGGACGGAACGGGTCAGAAATGAGGATGGCTGGATTGGAAGACCGAGAACTCTTCGAACTTATTAGAAAACGAAAGATCTCTTACCCGGGGAGAACGATATGACTTTCAACGCCTAATACTACATGGAAACATTGAAGGTGGAAGACGATACATCGGAAGGCAAAAGTCGTCTTGACTCAGAAATATCCGCCAGTGGATGGCTATAAGCAACTTTCAGGCGCTCCAGGAAGCTGCAGTAAATAGACTCATATGATAGGGAAAATGGAGGACGCCTAAGCGGGAATCTGCATGGCACCGAAAGAAGAAGAAGGTCATTTATTATATAAATTACAAATAAAAAGCCAATAGGGAAATATCGCGTTACATAATTTTCTATTTTTTTTTAAATGAGTGGAGAGGATTGAATTAAATCACAACTATAATTCTTGATAAAAGAGCTTGAAACTTGTGTACGTGGTATAGATATAACTTTTATGCTTTGAATATCCTCCATACAGATGATGCATTAGTATTTTTAATTCTGTTACAATTATTCTGGTGCTTGCTTCCCGCTGCCCTTCAATAATATTTAACACAGCAACTTTTAATCCGGGTATTTGAACTTTGCCGTATCCGCCGATATCAAAACTCGTTTTATCGAAACTTCTAGATTCATGTGGCTTTTGCTGGAGCCTGGTAAACAAGTTGCGTTTAGGAGCTCTTCAATTAGAATACGCTTGTATCTCTAAAAACGACACAATTCCAAAGAATTTCCGTTTGAACACCCTTACCTACATGAAACACATTTTCCGTTCCTGCATTAGTGTAATTTACCATTATTCAATTAAAACAGTTATTATGACACTGCTCCACTAGCTGAAACCGCAATATCGGCAAAGAAATGTTGAAGTGATAGTCACTCAAGAAAGTTTTAATAATAATAATAATAATAATAATTCACATGTTTTTAGGATAAAGGTATACTCCTCAGAGCAAAAAAAAATCTATGGAGAAATGAAAATTCTCATTGTAGCTACGTCTAGAAAAAAAATTAAAAGCCTTTTACAGTACATTACAGTAAATACAAAAGTACCGAATCTGAACATTACTTACGAATGACTAAATGAATACAATTCAATCTTAGAGATTATAGACTCGGTATTACAAAAATATTTAAAATAATTATAGTTATAAGTGTTCTCATAAATTTATTAAAAAATACATTACCACAGGTTGATGGTAACACTCAAGTAACATATTGTTATAATTATTTGCCTCTCCAACTGTAACAGGACACTCTTATAAGAGAAAGCGGTTTGGTGATTTTGGTTAGTTAAAAATAACCTTGAGGTTAAGTTAACATAAATTCCACTTTATTCTCGTTTTAGTTTCCTAAGTATATTTATAGTTTCAGCTCTAACGTGAGGCACAAAAGTTTTACAAATAATTCCCCAAGAAATCTATTTTAATTACTTACATTTTTTACCTTTAAAAAGCATTCGTATCAATCAAATTCATGCGACAAATATTAAATTAATAAATCAAACCAAAATTTACAGGAATGCATGAGAATCATAGCGATCGTGAGTGATGATAGATCAACTTTTATGACATCCACCACACCTCGAGTTTTTGGGCGACTCATGAGAAATTTTAAAAAAAAACATCGCAACGAAAATTCCCTAATTCGCAGTGAGACAATGAACCCAAAACTTTACAACACGAATGTCTGCAAGTTTTCCGGAAAAACATTGACCTTCCGGGTTTTCCACACCGACAAACGCCAACCGCGATACCATTAAAGTCGACCTTGAGCCGGAACAAACGCTAAGGTCAACCGATGATATGCACACTTCGTAGACTAATTAACCCCTAAGCAGTCTAGAAGCTAATGGATTTTGTACATAATAAGGGTAGTGACGTAGTAATATAGCTTCGGCGCTGCGTGCAAAATGCTTTATCTCGTTGCATAACAAATTCAATACTTAAAGTGCTTTATTGACAAGCTTGTATACAAATTAGTATAAAGGAAAGAAAGTCTTAAACAGGTGGTCGAACAGAACTTACTATATACGTTTTAAGTTGTAGAAGTTGAAACAATTATTGGGATAATCCTAATACCATATCTTGATCGAAATTGATTATTTTTAATGAAAGCTTCTTATTAAAAATTCGGGTATGAAGTTATAAAAATTACAGCTGTGGTATTGCTCTACGTATGTGAAAATTAAGTAGAGCAAATTTTATCAACAGAACCCCCATAAAAGCACTTTACGAAATTATTTTCTGTTAGCTAAAAATGTCAAAGCTTTCGCTAAGTGGACATTATTTCATTGACGTCATGATTATTTTAGAGACATTTTACCCAAGCAGAAAGTTTGGAGAGAGCCTGGGTGGGAACCTTATGCTTACATTGCTTTCATATAGCATACAGAACGATGATCCCTAGAAAGGGCGACTGGCTTCGTACGGGGGAAAATATTGGTGTATCTAGACTGTTAAACGGATGGGTTCAAAACACAGACACATAGGGACAAGAGATGAACTTCAACAAAGGGTATCCAAACAGCGAAATCACTGAAAAATAAAAATATCACGGCTAGAATGGGTTCAATAGAGCAATTCTTTTTCTACAGCCGTATCTACAACACCCAATTATGCATGCGTGCGGAAATTGTCACTTTAAGATTCCAACACATGGTCGCGAGAACCTTCGGATGTTTCTAATAATTTGACGTTTCCCAATTCCGAGGGTCGCGTTTACGTCACTTAGTGACTCTAAAGTGCAATTTGCAAAAACGTACACAAATATTAACGATCATAGAAAAAGTATAGTATGCAGTACGTTGATAAACTTCTTCAGTCACTCGTTTATTAAGCACTCACTAAATGAAACCCTGTTTATCAAATTTGTTGCATAATATACTATTTCCAACGAGGTCGAGTTTGTTAAAATACATTCTATCTTTAGGAGCTACAACAGTTAATTTAAAAAAAAAAGCATTGAATTATTCCCAACCACTTATTTTAACTTAAGAAGTGTTGAACAAAAATTACTAGAATTAATTCCATGATGGCTTGCGGGACGGACCTTATAATTAGTTAAGTATCTATGACTCTTGTTTGAGCGCTATTTAACGAAGTAAAGCTGCAGTATTCGGCTACTGAATATACAAAAGCCAGGGCCGATATCCTAAGAACTAACGCATTTGTAGCCCTGCCACTTCCTGTATTAACTGGGATCTTTTATACTCTTTTGATGATATAAACGTACAAGTTGACGCTCTTACGAATAATAGGAATTAATTATAGCTTATAAAAAACCTTAAACTTTTAATAAAATTTAAAAATAGGTCGAGTTTTAGATACAAATGTCTTACTCAGACATTGCTTTAAACGAGTATAGAGAATTTAGAAATTTTATGAACTCCTGCGTGGCAGTCGAGATAAGTACATTTAAGGCTGATCCTAAAAAAAATTGGCGTATTTTGAGGAGACTTCAATTTAGGTCAACCTAATAATTTTAATGTTGCTTTAACTTCTTTTGGAGCTGTTGGTGATATTCATCCTGGGTTTGTATCTGCAAATTATACTAATAATCAATTTGGTCCTAATTCATACTGTTTCGCAAAAGTTTATAAAGTTAATAAAACTTTGATTAGTATGAAAACTAACGATCATGGCTCATTAAATCTAACGATCATGGCATGCATGTTATAAAAATGATCCTTCGTATTTAGTCGATCATATCACTTTCCTTGTTAACAAATGTCTTATCTCTGGGGATTTTCCGGACTCTTGGAAGCAAGCTGAAGTTACACCCGTTCCAAAGAAATAGTGTCCAAGTGGCATTATCGATTTTGTCTCATACTCCTGGACTATAGCAAAGCGTACTTGTTTGATAAACTTTGCAGAGGAAATGATATTCATAACGAGAAACCCGTCATTATTTGAGATATTGCGTTCCTAGACACACTTCGGTAGGTTTCCAGAGATCCTTTAGCTATAACGCAGTTAAAATATTTAATGAAATACCTTATGCTATAACGTCCCTCCCCACAATAAAGTCCTTCAAAAAAGCGTTAATATTCTTTATTATGCCTGCCAGTATCTAGCAAAAGTTTATGAGTTTATAATGTGCGTCTATTTCTTGTACTTACGATGTAGGTATATAGGGGATTGTATTTTGTTAACAATTATTAAGTTGGTGCTATCATTCTTGTGGTTACAGAAAAGAGCGCAACTTGCGAGTGTCGCCACTCGTGGATTATAACATTTATCGTAATAGTTTGATTTTTAATAAACACAGTTTATTATTATAAAATGAATTACGTAATTAATAAACTCTCTCGATTAACGGAACTAAGTGTGTCACTTATTTCTAATTTTTATCTCGATGCCGGTCACTTGTACATATTAAAATGATGATATTTGGGAAGTCACGTTATCAATCTATTTGATGGTGTTCAATTTGGCCCATTAAAATCCGAAACTCATCATTAAACCAGTAAACCGGAATCGAAATGCGCTTACGATGATTAAGTGTAACGGAATTAGGTATGCATCACCTAGGGTCATTAACCCAGGTTTGAGCTTAGTTTAGAAATATTCCGGAATGGGAACTAGCAGAACGTTGTTTTTGGTAAAAATGCAGAAATTAATCAACAACGTTAATTTTATTATGGCTGGAATATTTTTTTTTCAGCTTCTAAGGGAAGTAACAGTGTTTCTTTCGATATATATATATATATAAGCAATGTTTATTAAACTATAGATTTCAATGAAAAAAAAAAACAAAAATTCTTTAATGTGTATTTTTCAACATTTTTCGATTTATGATCTGTAAGCCAACTACTGACATTGTCAATAGTTTAGTAGTTTCCGATCTATGACTTAAACACTCTACAAATCTAAAGTCCATTAAAAAAATTAAGTTTAATTTAGCAATGAACAGTTTGAACTTAAGTTAACCAACTTTGACTAGTTGCAATTTGAGTGATATTCCCAGCTACAAAAGTCTACAAACAAGCTCAATTTGATACAGTTTTCCCAGCCATGATAGATACCAGCTTAGCTGCGTTTAGTTATTATAGAAAATGTATATTATGCAACAAGTTTCATAAAACAGAATTTTAGACACAAGTACGATTCTGGGCAATGGACGCGAGTGCTTAAGAAATCTACTAAAAACATTCGATAGCTTTCGAACTCGTGACTACAGTACCGGAAATCATTAAAGTGGGAGTTTCAGCCAGCTTAATCAATGGATAATAAGATATTTTACAGTTACGGGCAGAAAAAAATTGTTTAGGTACATGTCCATTGCTTAAAAAGAAATTCCTTTTATTTTATTTTACATTTTCCTCGGATTTTGGTTGGATGATATTTTTTAAGGTGAAATCGAAAAAGTAGCACCTGTTTGTTGCATCCGAGAGTTCATTACCCTCTTCCGAAAAATTAATGGAAACAAATCGCTCGGGATGCAGTTTTACGATACAGAGCCCTTTTTCACTTCCTTTTTCGAAGTCGCGTTATTTATTACGTCCTTCCTTTATTGACTTTCTATTTTGCGATCTCGCTTTGGACATTTATAAATTGACCAGCCGATTGTAAACCGTTATCCGGAAAAGTGAGTGCATCGTCTACAATCACAAATCATTTGTGTGCTTAGCTATTGATTTTCGTCAATTCGCTGAACCATTGAACGATACAGCAACGAAAAATTTTACAGAAGCTGATTGTAGAAAATATAGAAATAGCTTCACACTTCTAAATTACTACTACTATACTATATTACTATAATTTAATTTTAACTTCCCTAGACATCCCATACTTTGCGAATTTCAACGTGTATTCGAAACTAAAATCAGTTTTCCGAAAAAAATAATTTTTGATGCCAATCCTTTTCTCTTTGCTGACTTCCGGGCGTATCAGTCTATTCAGCCCATATCGCAGTGCGGATGACAAAAATACCTGCGTGCTCGGTTTGCCGAGTCTTTATTCTTTATGTTTTAAAGATAAACGCTCCCAGACCACTTGAATTCTCTTACAGCGAGAAAGTATTTTTAAAATTTATTTCACAATAAAGCAAGCAAAAAACAAAACTTGCACCAGTTGAAAGTTAATCGGGAACTGTGAGACAACATTTATACCAAAGAAACTACCAGCAATAAATTATTTCTACGTAAATATAAGCACTGACCTTAAGTCAAAAAACGTCACAGATGCCAGTTGTAAAATATAACTCCAAAGCAAATATAACTCGAACTTAAACAAACGTACTTAAGGCGATATGACCATGACTTTTGATTCTGATTTAAAGGCAATGTGACAAGTTTTTACATAAAAAAATTATTATGACTCAAAACTCCTCACCTAATACAGAGAAACATACTTTCCATTGGTTTGTGAAATGATTAATCTAATCATTGCTCGTTAAGGTGACATAAGTTCAGCAAAGCAATGTAATTTTTAAACGGACGGTACTTTTTTTTTTTATTTATACCATCCATCGTTTAGGATCGTATTAATAATAATAATAGTTAATGTATTTAAAGGATCCTTAGGTATAAAGACTATTTTATCCTCTTCTCCTTTGTTGCTTTTACATTTTACACTTCCATGGATGCCATGAAACAGTAATAAATCGCCGCAGCTCCGCCAAGAAACCAGTGTAAAAAGAGTTCCACGCTAAAAGTAATACGTATAATACGTATAGGTATAATGAGTAACAACGTAACCATGTTTCAACCATCAACAACAGTGCTCTCAGTAAGCAAAAAGTCGTTTCTTATTTTAGCTGATTCGTTGCAAAGTTGGCTATGAATGTGCAAACAAATAACCTCAGAATTAATATTATTTGACAAATTATTGTTACTTTAGGAAAGAAACACTTGTTCACGTTTCATAACTTCATCGTAATTTTAAATTTTAAATTTACCAATTCGTTTGGCGCACAGGTTATCTGCATCTACATCCCCATCTTATACAACCTGCTTATTTGTTTTTTGGGAAACATTCTTTTTGTTTCTATCCTCGGTCTTCTTTACCTCTTTGACGGGCAGTGAAATCGCTCTAAACTGTCCGGCTAGTTAATGGGGATTGTTGTCTTTCTCTTACCCATTTATATCAATAGCGGAATAGGGTGTTCTCGTCGTTTAACTACTTTATTTACGGATATAGTTCTTGTTGAAGCCATTGACATATTATTATAAGTTTTTCTTATACTTTAAAATAATAAAATTCTCAAAAATTTTCAGTAAAAACGCAAACAGATTGATATATTTAAGAATTTTATTTACTTTTCCAAAGTTTTAAAAAATATTTTAGTCAGAAAATAGCTGCTGCGTCGATTGTTAAGGAACCGAACTTGCTGACATTTCACCAATCGACATGTTAGCTTCTTTCACAGTTTAACTGAAACTCATTTGCACCCTACTCTGTATCTGCTTAAATACTGTTTAAGGGAGGCGGAGCTAAAGGAGCAATATAAACATTTGGATGACTGATTCCCATATCGGTAAAAAGCAATAACCCGAATCGCGGTTACAATTGTTTGGCTATTGTTGTAGAAGAATTGGTCAAATAAGTAATATATAAGTATATATAATATACATAAGTAAAATAACTAGTTGATATTTTTCGTCGTGCTGTAAAAAAAACTTTTGATGATCCAACAAAATTGTTCAAGGTACAAGGGGTCTTCATTTTGTGAGGTACTTGAATTACGATTACGCTTTGAAGCCGGTTCAAGGATGAATCCGCACGTATTGCATCTTGGCAATTTATCATTGGAAAGAGCTAGCCGATATTGATTGTCTTGGTCTATGGTTCAACGGTTAATAATAACAAATAAATATAATAAATAAATATCTTCTCCGATGCCATTTAGCTGCGAATCACTGTGTGCAAGCATATGCAATATTTGGCCAGCATTACATGCTGTAAGTGGTTGTGATACTACCAGCCAATTTGGAACTAAAATACAATATTTAAAAGCTGCATCTGAAATTTCTGTTCAAACAACCATCTAAACAATTTTAACCTGAGAGAGTTAAAAACGATCTGTAGAATTTTTTTTTCAAAGATTAACAGCTGATACACTTCGACATAAACTCTCAAACAGAAATTCGATATGAAACCGCAAAAATCATTAAAAAATCAAAACCTCCTAAATCTAATATTGCAAAGCCCGAGCGCATTGCCCTAAAATCTCTGAAATCTAATCCCGACATCGTAATCCTAAAAGCAGATAAAGGAAATGCTACAATGGTCATGAACAAAAATTAATATCAGGAAAAGATTCAAGATATTCTCACAGACGCATCATAGGGTCAACTTTTAAAAGATCCTGCGTCATCTATGCAATGTGACACCCCAAATGACTCTAAAATTTCTCGTCTCTATGGACTCCCAAAGATTCACAAACCAGGATGACCCCTTCGACCTATTGTCAGCACCATTGGTTCTCCAACATATTCTCTAGCAAAATATCTAACTTCTTTATTAAAACCCTTTTCAGGGAAAGCTGATAATTTCGTACTTAATTCCTTTCATTGAACAATTACAAAGCATTACATTAGATACAAAACATATTCTAGTTAGTTTCGATGCAGAATCCCTCTTTACCAAAGTTCGTATGCTTGAAGCACTCAACATCGTTTCAGATATACCTAAATCCGAGAATCTGGAATCAAACCTTCTTATCTTAATTGAAAATGCTTGTCTGGAACATATTTTCTTATAACGGTCAAATTTTTGAACAAAGATCTAGAACAGCTACTCTAAGCCTTTAAAAAGAAAGCTCTCCACACCTTTCATCCAAAACCAGAATTATGGAAACGCAACGTCGATGATACCTTTGTTATTTGGCCCCTCTAGTAGGTTTCACGATCCAGCCCATAACTCATCGGTTATCAACCCTGGTTTACAGAGCACTAAAATTATCTTATCTCGAGTCACTGAACCCAGAATTAAAACACCTGCCTGCTTTCTCTCTAATAATTTCCAAATTAAAGATATTAAGGGTTCCATCACAAAATACACTTCACCACAATCTTTCAATAGCAATGTGGTTCTTCCTTATATTCAAAACATCATTGACCACATATCATGCATGTGTGAGAAGATTTTCTTTAAACGGAATGACTCAATGTTAGGTCCAATTTTCTACTGATAAAAAAATCTGAGAATAGGAGATTATTATTAGTTTCAAATCCAATCATAAAACGCATGTTAGGATATATGTATAGAGTTTAAATGGTTAAAAAAATCTCTAAGGTTGATAAATTTCATTAGTCGCTCTTTTATTAAACACTCGCGTCAAATCAAACTCGTGAGTAAAGTAGAAAGTATCTTTAATTAATGTACCCCATAACAAAAAAAGATTGAGCCGTAGCTCGTTAAATTTAGCAGGGCTATATAGTTAACAAAAATTGTTACAGAAAAGTGAGATAGAGCGCCATTTTGTTGTCATCCAATATCCCTTCTTGGTCCAGTTGAACTCACAACACGTAAAAATATTCCACTGTCACATCAAATTAACGATCTTGCGACCTTCAGTTCGATACAATTACTGGACAAATCGAATAATCTTCCTGATTTGCGAAGTAATAAATTATTTTCAATTAGTCCTTCGTCGCGAATGTTTCAAATTGGATGCTGCAATGCAGGAATTAATAAATCAAATAAGCGTTCGGCGTTTTCGAGGCGCATCGTTAATCAAATGATTTTTTCTTTTTGGGGATGTTGCTGCTTTTTGGGAATTGTTGAAATACCAATTAAACCAATACTTTTCTTTTCAACATACATTTTTTTTATATTTAATACGACACTTTATTATTTTTATTATTAAAAAAAAACTTAAATATGATATTGTCAGAACTTTATAGAAAAAAAAACACAAAAACATGAGTCCAATATAAATTACAAAATATAAAGAACAACGCCACTTAGAGACTTAAAATATTAAACCACTAGCAAAGAAACAATAGAAGTGTTTACCTAATTTATAGGTTTTGGTCACTTACAACGCGATTTAAAATTCCCGGAAAAATATTTATCGACAACTGAAATAACATGCGAAAGTACCATTAAGGGGGTATTGTTCCATACATATCGAGCCTGACTTGTAGGGTTTTTTCAAGATAGATTTTTTATTTCAATTTGAAATAGTTTTTGTTGTATTCAGAATCAAAAACAATAATGTTACCAATACTTGTATAATATGATTGTAATTTTCAGGGGAAGCAAAAACGTAATAAATTGAAGAATCGGTTTACCTGTATTATTACTAAAAATATGGTACAATAGTTCTATTTTATTAATTTTGCTAAGCAGGTTCTGTGGTAATTTTTGAAAATTTTATTATATTTCTAAATCTAACTATGCTACTTAAAACCGTTTCGTCCAAATTCGAATTAAATTGTATTACTAATAATTTGACGTTTATGACATGCTTTATGTTTTAGCAAACCCTGAGCAATCGACCATACTTTAGTCAAGAATTGCTAATAAAAAATGGCAAGAAAAGTTAAATCCATCGAAAAAAAATCTATTTGTTGATTTATTAAGCCTAACAAAAAGGAGTTTTTTTTTACAAATTTGTATTCCTTTCCTTTATTTTACATGTATGCTAAAAAATTTGTTTTCATTGCAAACTAAAGAGAAAATGTTATCAATTGCTTATTCGTTGCGTTTCGATGTAATTGATAATATTTCTTAACACAATCCCAAAATTCATTAAAACTATGAATTTTCCGTATTTACATTTTTTGTGCATCTCTGATACTGTAGCTAGAGTACAAAAATATACTGGAAACCTTCTACTACTTGGTATTTATCGTTCCCATAACGATATTCACGGTGGAACCCGGTTTGTAATATAAGAAACACCTCTCTGAGGTAGTAGGGATTTTTATAATAAAAAGGGTTAAGCTATACCCCAGAAAAAAGGTCTAATGCAGCACAAACCCGTTTTCCGTAAATTTAGCGCTTTCTCATCTTATGTACAAAGGTTAGGATTAGATTAAAGGATCCTGTTTTCTGACAGCGCCTTTATGTTTATTGTCGGTAGTTATTCCCTTTCTCCCTATCAATCTTTCGGTGTTTCTTATCGGCGTGAGGGTTTTATTATATTTCTCACGTGACATGTCTGTGTGTATAGGAATCACATAATGTTTTACCAACTTTAATAATGAAACTAACCAAAATAATGACGTAATCTCTTAGGTATAAGGTAAATCGGCAATTCTAACCAATTGATGAGCGAAGTGAGACTATTAGGTGCAGGTATTTGAAAAAAATGAATTTCTGCTGCTGTAAGCTATTAACTATTTATTATTTTATAAATATTATGATCCACATTTTAAAGAAAGAATTTGTGTACATTCGTTATAGATAATCCTATTTGTATTTAGTTTCTAACTGCGGTGCGTCTCTGTCCTTGGTGACTAGGATCATATCTTCACTACCTCCACTAGAACAGGCCGTCAGTGCTTCATTTCGTGTTTGGGTAGTTGCTTCTGCTCAATTGAGCCGCTTAATGGTGCTCACTGGTCCTGAAGCAGTTAATAGTTATCGTTGTTTATTTGAAATACATTATCGTTCGTAAATCAGTCTATAATCTCTCGTTTTCTCCAAGATTGTTAGTGGATCGGAGGATAATTTCCTATTTCTCCAAAGTAACCTTCGAAAATCTCAACAAACCTTCTTAATAGGAATCCATATTCGCTTATGAAGCGTACAAATATTAGTCTCCTCTGTTTCTCCGATAGTACTATAATACGCATCAATCCTTTAAAATGCGAAAATGTACTACTTATAATTAAATTCTTTTCTTACACGATAACTTTAGCTAGTTAAATTAAATTAAAATTAAAAAGTAAAATCAAAGCCTGTGTCGCAATTTATAGTGTTTAGGTGCTTAACTATTTTAATTGATTCTCGAATTTCCTTTGATAGAAGAATGAGGTTACAAAACTTCAGTTCTGTCAAAATTTAAATGTCTTACAAAACTTTAAGAACATAAAGAGCTGCTGTCGCAGATTTCTTCTCAAAATAAAGAGGATGAAATTATTACAATTCAAGTTCGTGGTCATCCAAGTACCACAAGACAAATTTGGAGAAATATGAATTTATCACATTCAAAAGTATAAAAAATAATAAAGTTTCAAATAAAATTATGTTTACGGACGATCTTAATGATCTTGTCAAAGGTTAGATCATATTTTTTTAAGATTAATTAAAACATCAAAATAAGTTATTTAAAAGGAAAGTTTAGAGCTATATACTTTCAACAAAAATAACTGATTAATACAAAAAAAAATCTCATATAAAGCCAAAAAAAAAAATTATACGGAAGGCTGTATAACAATGTAATGCAAATATATTTGTATAATAGTGTATTTGTATAATAGTCCGAGTCATGTAAATATTCTTTTATACATGTCTTGTGTGACATTTTGAAAAGCAGCAATATCCAGTCTAACCATATAATTTTCACTTTTTGTTGTCATAATCAAAATCACCAATCTAAATCGGCACTGCAGACTTAAAAGCATTCAAATATGTATAAAAATACCTGCCAACGAATAAAATGGTAATAATAATAAATCTTTTTAATAACGCTCGCTTAAAAGATTCGCTTATTTATGTGATCAAGGAGCGCTGATCGGCTTTATCTATGATCGAAGCGACAAATATGAATTGAATCAATATTTTCTTCGCTTCAATGACTTGCGTGGATTTATTATTATTATAAGGGGGAATATTAATATGATTACATAAATAAAATATTTTCATGTTGTAACAAAAACCGTTAATGCGCGTATAACGCGCTAGTGTATATCTCTGCATATTATTAATATAAATTCAAAATAAATTTATCAAAAAAAAAGTTAGTTTTTGAAATTTTATTTTATACAAATATTAAAAGAGAATTTTGTTCGAAGGTCACAGAATAATTTGAAAATAATTTCAATAGTCCCTTATTTTTTGCCATTTTCCTCTGTATTTACCAGTGGTTTTTACGCAATACGCAAATGATCTAAAAATTTGAAAATTGGTCCACTCGGCGGGAGACTACATCTTATTGCAGAGATTTGTCAAATGTCAATGTATTTCATTTACAAAAAAATACGACAATTGCAAATTAAACGAGATGTTTACCTAGGCAACTACAAAGTGAACTTTTCGGACTCTGTAAGCGACCTGGGTTTTACATCGGATTCGTGGAATCCAATATCGAACCGTTGGAGAGTTTACAATTAAAATTTGTAAATGCTATAAGTTATAGATTTTATAGAGACATTTTTTTATTTATTGTGAAAACCTGCATTTCTATTGTCTTTGGAAAATCGTAGAACAAATTTCACTCTATTATTTCTTGATAAAGTTTTGGTTGAATCTCCTTTAGTTTTGGAAACAATATAATTTAACTGTAATCCCTACATTCTTTGAAACAAGCAAACGTTGGCTGTATTATATCACTCGAACTGCTCTTCTAACTCTATAATTATCAGATGTACCCGTACCCGAGTTGAGAACACGTTTCCGGATCTTGACCTATTTGCTCTGAGATTTGTCTTTAAACGATACTTAAGCCGGTATAACAGTACTGTAATAAAAAGCTGCTATTAGTTCTTAATTTGATTTAAACTCTAAGGAATAATTTAAACTAGTCCAGTGTGAGATGTTGTGCTTTCGTTTTATTTTACGGCTGCATCTATCTGTATATAAATCATGTATGTATCAGCAAATAAAATAATCAAAAACTAAAACACAGTAACATTCGATTTTAAAATTTACCTCCTTTCTCAAGTTTCTATTTTCGTGTGCGATTGAACACACCAAAATGAAAGATGGCGAAATTATTGCGACGTTATGGACTGTTGACACGGGCTGCTATATTTTTGACGCAAAATCTTGTTAACCAATAGATATACATAATTTAGAAATTAGTTATATTGATTCTTAGCATTTTGCAGCTTTAGGCAACAAGGTGCACTGATATATAATCGCGTCTAATTAGAAAACGATCAAAACCTGTGTTGTTGTGTTGAAAAAATGTGGTTACCCTAACTAGCTATAATTACATAAGTTTACTTTTCAACATTAAGTCTTAATCCCAAAATTATGACGTGCTTAAAATACCAGAATTCATTGTACAGTTTATTCTTATAAATAATACAGGAAATTAACCACAACAAGTGACCGCCTGCCAAGTTTGTAAAAAATCTTTTTCTTCGACTTTTGTGAAATATTTGCTCTTCTCAAAGCTTTTCGCCAAACTTTTTCAACTTTAACACGACACCTAAAGGATTTACAAGCGGAACTTGTATTGCGGAGCTACATTTATTATTTATTCCCAGGAAATGGAATAAAAAAACACGATCTAAATATCATTCTCTCGACAACTCTCCCACAGGAAATAAAATTGTTACAATGCATGACTGATTTCGAAAATTCTAAAAAGCTAAGCAATAAATAAGATAATTGCAGTTCTGCAATGCAGATGATGAGATTGACGATATTTTTTTCACAGAAACTTCCACAGGCTACCGACAAGACTTCTGAATTCCTCCTGCGTCGATTTTAGTTGAGTCGCACTTCCTAACATTTCGCCAATTATACTTTTGGCTTCTTCAGAGATTAACTGAAAATGGTTTGCATTTTACATTATACCTCTTTATATATTGTTTGACGGAGGCGGAGCTAAATCAGGGGCATAAATATCGTCTCGAATGACTACTGATGAGTTTATTTGTCTTAGTCTTAAGGCTCTTTCATGTTCTTTGAGCCTAGTTGGAATTTTTCGTCCAGTCTCTCCAATGCATTCTTTGCCGCAATATGCATGGAATGCTGTAAACGCCTGGCATCGAAGATGTTGAGAGATTTTTGGTAAATCTGGTTTTGACATTATATAGAACTTTTGATATGTACGTCAGTGATGTTTTGAATGTAAGGAAGGACAACGGTGGCAAGTGTGGGTTTGCTTTCCGCCTCATTGCTATTAGAAGGTTTAGAGAGGAGCAGTGGTACAGTGTTTTAATTCTGGGTTCAGTGACGCGGGCTGAGATAGTTTTACGGCTCTGTAAACAAGAGATGATAACCGATGATTTTTGGGTTAGATGGTGATATGAAAATGCATTGAGGTGTCGGTCTGTGTGCGTAGTGTGTGCGTGTGACCCTATGTTAGGTCTAAGAATTCTGTATTTTCCGACAAGCCATAAGGTTAGTTTAATCGTTGTGGTATTTAATATATATTCATATACATACACATACGTACATATACATTTTGATTAATTAGTAGTAGCAACTGGAGCGACTAATCAAAACTGTCACTTTCCCCAGCAGTATCATTAAACTGTCGCTTTAAGAAAATATATTTTTCCTGTTTAGGCTCGAACAAAATAAGCAAACGGCTAATCTAAATCCTTCACGTAAACATCATTAAGCTAAATGCGATATCAAGGATGAAGCGAAAAGAATTGTTTGCGTATAAATTCACCAATGTTAAGTAGCGTACATCTGTTGTTATTTACTGTTTCGCGAAAATAGAAAATAGAAAACTAGGTAATCACGCGTAACCTACTATAAGCATGTATTTTTCACTATTAATATGTTTTTTAACTGAATATTTATATTTTTGTGAATTTTGAAAGAAGAAATAAAGATTTAAACAAATATTTTCGTCTTGACTTGGGTGATGCTCTTTATGTTACTCAAAATGACTTTAAAGATAACCTTTGCTTAACTTGTTAAATGAAAAGGGTTAAACAGAGCAAATTCTAAGCTAAATAATTCGAATGAAGTCATGAAACTAACCCCAACTCCAACCCCATTTTCAAACATAACCCCAACTCCAACCCCATTTTTTATAGTCACGAAAAAAACTTTGAATACACAGGTGTTTTGATTTTCTGCTCCGTTACCGGCAACTTAGCAGAACTGAAATGTAATACATTAAATTAATTACAGGAAAAAGCAATCCCGAACCCAACGAATTTAATTGGTTTCCTATCTCGCTTAAAATCGACTATGCAAAATTATTGCTTGATAAAATCTGCCGAAATTGCCCTAAAGAATTCAAAACTCCTCGTGAAATAAATTCTCTCTAAACCTTAATTTTGTAGGTACTTTTCAAAGTTTTCCAATAACAGTAATAAAGATTTATTCGATACATTATGAGGAATTGGGTCACTGCGTTTCTAGTCTGGAAACAGCACGTAAGGCTGTAATTTGAGCTTACTTTTTTTAAGAACAGAAAGAGCAGTATTGAGTGGCTAGAAAGCTAAACAAAACTAACCAAAAGATAATAAATAATTATTATAAATAGGCAGTACTGCTGTGTGTAAGAATAAAACCGATGGTAGATTAGTTTCAGTTTTGATTTTTTGTAAAAGTATCGTTACATTCATTTTATGCTCTAGATTTTCATGTTAACTAAACTGTCATTCCCAAAACATATTTAATACACTTTTTAGCGGAACGACATCATGTATAAAAAAATAACAGGAATATAATGCCTGACTATAAAGAAGAATATTTCATGAATGCATTTATTAGTATATGAAAAAAATTGACCAAAAAATTTATTTTTTGAGTTTTTTACTTTATTTCCGAATACACATAAGTGATGTACCGCATCTTTTTAAATAATCTTATAACTAAATTATGTTAAAGTAAAATAAAATGTTACAAAATTGTTCTTTTACATGCAATTTCGGCTTACAAATTGAAGACTTTATAAATAACAGTGTTGCGTTAAGCTTGCGACTGCATCGCTAAAGTTCAGCAGACACCCTTGGGACGAAACAATAAGGTACCCCAGTGAGAACATATACACTAAAAGCCTAATGGAAATCGATGCAGTCTGGAAACAATAGAACACTTTGATATGTGCCAGTATTATCAATAAATATAGTATAAAAATAAATATAGTATTAAAAAACTTCTTATTTCAACATGACAATTAGGTCTATAATTATTCTTCAAATACCTTGCATTACAATACAAACCGTTATACTACACACGAGAATAAGAGGAATCGTAATAATTACTTAATACTTTGGTAAAGAAAACAATGTACTACCGGATTAGTCAAAAATACCAGAATAATAGGTCAATTAAGTTTTTCTACTCCCGTCTGTAATAGTATATTATGCAACAAGTGCGGTAAACGGCATTTGGGTCACGAGTTTATTTGACACGAGCCGAGCGAGTTTTTAATAAACGAGTGAGTTAAAAAGTTTACCGAACGTGTTGCATACTATACTTTTTCTACGACCGTTAGTTTTTGGGTACATTTTCGCAAAACAACACGAATACATTCACTGACATGACTGTCAGAATCGACAAACGTCAAAATTCAAAGCGTGGGAAAACTTGTGCGGTAAAATCCCGGAAATGTCCGAAATAGCTCGGATTCGTGGGAAACGAAACTGACGTGGTAAAGTGACGCTTTCCGCACGCTAGATCGGTGCGTAATTGGGTATTTTACAGACGGGAGTAGAAAAAATACCTAATTACTCACCCATCTAGCGTGCGGGAAGCGTCACTTTACCACATCAGGTTTATTAGATGTTTTCGGAGATATTTCCCTCGCCTTGAATTTTTACGTTTGTCAACTCTGACGGTCATCTCAGTGAATGTATTCGTGTTGTTTTGCAAAAATGCAAAACTAACGGTCGTAGAAAAAGTATAGTATGCAACACGTTCGCTAAACTTTTTAAGTCACTCGTTTATTAAACACTCGCTCCGCTCTTGACAAATGAACTCGTGAGTCCAATTCAGTTTACCGCACTTATTGCATAATATACTATTACACATAGTCCTATTTGAGTAGCGTAGTATCTGATCTCTTAACAGAACACACAAAAAACTCCGAATAAGTTTCTGTAATAACAGCTAAGTTATATTTAGCGCCTCATTAATCGAATCTCTATTAAATTGACATTTTCCGCAAAGAAATAAATACATTTAACGCTCCATTAACGAAATACGGAACTGCAATATCTGCCTTATCTTTTTAATTCCTATTAGAGAGGACATAATCGATCCCTCTGGGAATTGACCTTCGAACTGAAAAGTTTCCAGGAAACGCATGACATTTCGCCATTAAAGGCAATTAAAGCTTGTCGTGCTCATCAAATACACGCTCCGCTTCTGGCAAAGACACACGATGTATTACGCGTCATTTCCAATCCTTCATATTACCATCAAGAAACAGTTTTTCTGAATTAAAAATATGTAGATGTTTTAGTATATCTTAAGACGTAAAATCCTAGAGAATGTTAACGTTGATTCTATCTTAAACTGCACTAATTTCGTTTAGATCAGAGTTTTTTGATATGCGCCCATAGGGATTGTAATTTTAATTTATTATAAGTCCATTATTGCACCAAATTAATATTCAATTCCTTTTTTAATGTCATTGGTGTAATATCAATTGCATAATTTATCATTTGCATGGGTTTTCCCATTTGTAAAATAAATTATTGCTGTATATTCATTTATGTATTTATACTACGAATTTGTTGCAAAATAAAAAGCACGTATTTTATTGGCAAAAGACATAATTATTCGTTATTAAAATTTGGCTTCAATAAGCAGAAAAAACAATAAAAAAAATTCTACGACTTTTTTTACGAATCTCCACATGGCTGTCAAAATTTATTTGTGTGCATTTGATTAAATATTTCTGCGGAACGGAAGTAAATAATAAAAAAATATTGAGATAATTATATAGATACTAACCTAAGCAATTGTTATTGTAAAACCAAAAATTTATTAGGAAGAAATATAACCATACCGATCGAAGTTATACTCGTGCAGCGAAACCGAAGAGCCTTTTTGCAAATAAAATCGACTAATTAAAAATTGACAATTTCCTTTTTAGTTGCTGATTTTTATGTACTAAACTGAGTTGTAAACAAGGACTTTATCGAAAACAAAAATATTCAAACCGCGATAGATAACATATAAAACGCTAAACTAATCCATCCCGCTAAAAGTGCAAACATGAAAAAACTGATCGAGATTTGCTTAAACAATTTCCTATTCTGTTATTTTCGCAAAAACACTAAAATATCAAGCGGCATCTTTGAATTAAAATTAGGCGGCAAAATTACAAACAAGGTACAAATCACTTACCCATCGAATGGACTCTGCGGCAAAGTTGTAGCGGCGGCCGCAGAATCGTTAGTTCATGAATTAACCGAAATATGAAGTCCTTAAAGGAAAAAAACAACGGAAATCCCCGCACTGCAACAGAAGGCGCCGTTTGTCATCGTCCTTTAAACCGTGCCGCACTCGACTCGCCGTTACAGTCTAGTTTTGTACTCCTGCGGTGGCTTAACTACGGCGAGAGTTGAGAATCAGCGCCGGCGCCAACCTGATCGATAGGCCAACACGCATCCTGCTCAAGAATCCCCGAAATTAGGACTAGCACGAAGACATTGTTGTCCGGGTCCACGTTTCGTCGCATCTCTTCGACTACGTAGCTGTTTTCGAGGGAATCTATTTGTTTTAAACCCCATTCAACAGGACAATGATGCTACTATTTTTTTTACATTCAAAAAGAATAAGTTTTTTGCGAAGGACCCATGTAGAGTCAAAGAAACAAATATACCCACTTAATAATAATAATTAAGTATTTCTCTTGGAAACTAACTAGTTTATTGTGTGTGGTTGGCTTTAGCAGATAGATACCAAGAAACAAAGAATTTCTAATACCACCTCTAGTCTACCTTATAAATAAATGCTTTGAAAAGGGAAAATTTCTAAAAATTCTTAAAAGGGCCATTATCAAACCCATATGTAAAACTGGAAATAAAAAGTTAGTCTCCAATTATAGACCCATCTCAATTTTAAACAGTGCTAGTAAAATTTTGGAAAAAAATTTAAAAATAGGTTAATGAATTTTTTTTTAAAATTCAATATTTTGTGTGAAAATCAATGTGGATTTCAGGATGGACTTTCAACAGAGGTAAGGCATCCTCTAAAAACTTATAACAAGTATAAGCAAATCAGTAGACGATGGAGAAAAAGTACTGTGCGTTTTTGTTGATTGGACTAAGGCGTTTGATATGGTTGATCATCACAAATTAATTGAAATATTGGAGAGGGCCGGTGTCAGGGGTGTTGCCCTAAATTTTTTTAAAATTTTCCTTTCTGAAAGAACACAAATGTAGAGTTTGACGTTCACCAAGGGACAGTTTTGGGCCCGGTATTGTTTATACTTCATATTAATACTTTAACATAAAATCTCTTGGAGAACTAATATGCTTTGCGGACGACTCTGCCATAATCTATAGAGATAAATCCTGGCAAGCACTTAAAAACAAAGCCGAACATGACCTACAACACATATTTAAATGGTTCAGTAACCATCTCTTAACCGTCAATTACGAAAAGACTAATTTTATGCCTTTTGGATGTTATTCCGACTCTCACCCAGACTTTCAAGAACTGAATATCAAAATAAATGCGAATGATTCTGTGCCCATAAAATATAGAACCACAATCAAATATTTAAGGATTATACTTGATCCGCATTTAAAGTGGTGTGAACACGTAAAATATACAAATAACCGCTTAAGATCTTTAATCAGAAAATTTTAAGAATTGAAAACATATTTTGAAATGTCGTACTTGAGAACCTTATATTTCGCACTTGTTCAACCACATTTAACTTATGGAATAATAGTCTTTTGGGGGGGGGAGTGCTGGATGCTCATCTTAGAATGCTAGAAATCACTCAAAAGATATTAAAAATAACTTATGGCAAGAATAAACTAATAAGTTATTCCGAGAAAGGAAATTTTAGATATTCGTCAACTTTTTGTGCAATGCCACAATATAAGAAAAAAGACACGTTACAAACCATAAAGCATAATCATAACACCAGGTACAAATATCCACAGTGAGCTACCGATTGAAATCAAAAATATAAATTCTTTTACTTTGTTTAAATCTCGACTAAACAAATGACTGCTAACTCAAGAGAGATCGAGAATTCATTCACTGCTAATGAAAAAATATGGCTAGCTTAAAAAGTAAGACAAAGAAATAAGTTCACGAATGTGTCAAAGTATCCCCAACAATGATAAAAACACATAACCAAGAAAACGTATCCAGAACTAGACTAAACTGTACCTGATCATGACATATGACTAATGACCAATATGACCAATGACTAATAAATTTTAATACAATTACATTCCAAAACAAGCTTGTTATTACAACATAATTTTATCACTCATACGCTAGCTTATTAAACTACGTCGTCTGTTTCATTTTCATTTTAGTTTTCATTCAATTTGTTACTGTTCGATTTTTCATTACCCTTTTGACTTTCCATATTTAATTACTTGTATAATTTAGGTAGGTATTCGTTATCTTTTATTAACACATTTTATTTTCCATAATTATATAAGACCTCTAAGTTTAATTCTGACCGACAAGAAGTATTTCTTTGGTGTTATTTTAGTCTATTTATCAAATAATCTTAATTATTTTACTCCCACTTCCCCCAAATAATCTTTGGTTTAATTTTATTTTTTTTAACGTTTATTTTTTTATTTATTAGTATGAATTGCGTTATATTGTAGTCGTGATATTGTGGCTTGTATTGATTGATAAATAACTATTCTTATTATTAAGTATTTAAAATCTGATTAACTATGTGCTATTTGATAACGCATTTTTTTAAATATATAAATTATATTTTTATACACTTTTTACACTAATTAGGTAATAATTACCAACAAAATGCAATTATTAACAAAATGGAAACATATCTCTGGTCGGCTACTAAAACATATGGAAAAAACAAGAAGACCAGTTTATCTGATATAATTCTTTTTAATACTGTCCCCCAAAATATGAAAACCTTGAACCTAAAAACATCAAATAAGCGACAAAAAACAGCTTTTTCCATTCAATAACTAATAAACCTATTCATACTTAATTTATGTGGTTAAACATAGTTTATTACTATTTTTGTCATTATTCTAATTCAATTTAAATTTATGTCTTAATATGACCAACCAGTGAACCATATATTTGTTAAATAATATTAATATATCTATCTTTTTGGTAATTTACTTGTAACCTCTAATTTAAGTACCATTTTATTTATATTTTAATTTTAGCTGAGTTACTTATAACTGCAGCCTAGTTATTGATAAGTAGTTATTATTATTATTAGTTATAAGTAAGTTATTGATAACTACAGCCTAGTTATCGATAAGCTCCAGAGAGCCGAACTATATCAATTTTAATTGTTTTCGACTGAGCTTTTCAAGACTTGTACCTATTATTTATCAACGAAAGAAACCTGTACACATTGTTTTTTTCGAATAAATATTTTTTTTATTATTAGTATGATAAATATGCTGCTCATAGTTAAAATATTTATGTATTGCAATTGCGGAGTTCCATTTAAAGACGAATGTATGTGTTTATTTTTGAGTGAAGTGTTTCTCAGCGTGTCGAAGATATGGTCAAACAAAAAAAGTCCACATGTTCCATAGGAAAAAAGCTATCGCTTTAAATCTACTTTCTTCATGGTGAAACATATCTTTTCCCCAAGTTTATTCCAACTTCAAGTGATATCATATTTTGTGCATTTATTTTGTAATTGTTATGTTGATTATGTCTATGACATTACAACTATTATCGGACAAGTTAAAAGAACTGATATATCAAGTCAAGATAATGACAACGGATCATTTTTCGGTATTTTCTTTCCTTTTTTACATTTTCTGACTAGGCAGTAAAAGTACCAATGCTTGAAGCCTGTCAAATGTCATCGAAAAGACACTTTTCTTGTCATATGGCGAGAAAGTACATTATTTTTGTTTAGGAGTGCTACGTAAAGTAATATCTAATAAAAAAATATGTAAAATATAGCGAAAATTTCTTACTTGGTGATTATTTTACTTAAAAGCAACGGATTCGGAATGAATTTCTGTTGAATTTTTCATCACGTAAATCATTTTTTTCTTGCACCTATATTATTCAAATTTTGTTAACATATTTTGATAACTTACCGCCTAAAAATTAAAGCTAATATTACTAATTCATAGGAAACGCTTTTCTATTTATGTAATGTCGGATCCAGAATAAGCAGCCAAAAGCAGCCAAGACAAAAACATGACAAAATTGTGACAAAAACATACAGACAACACAAAATTAAGACAAATGTCCACACCATAAGGACAAATGTGCAAGACAATTCCGTTGTGAAAATGAGTTGTTCGATCATGTGATGTCTCCATGAAGAAAGAAAAATGTAGATTTATTGCTAACCGCCAGTTGTCATTTCATCCTCTCTCTCTCTTAGTAGTTCACATCCCTTCACATTTGCCCGGCCTCAATTTTTTGATTTCCACATGGTTCTTTCTTTCTCTCATATGCTTGCTTGTATTTAATACTTAACAAAAAATTTTGAAAAAAACAAATATTTGACAAAAATGTTACAGGAATGTATTAGATTTGTAGTCAATTTGCAGCCAAACAAATGCTTTGTTTTGTCTGCTTGGTCTGGAATTGAGCATAATTTTATTCACCTTTTTCTTAAAACTTGGTTTTTGAACACGCCCTGTTTTTAATCTAGGTACCCGATAAAATCATCCGTTCACGTAAATGGCGCGCCGCGTGTTGTAAGGTAAACTTACCTTAGAATGAAAATATTTTATTCGCCTTTTATCCCACAAAGGAACCTCTTGGAAACTCAAATAATTAGATTCCAAAAATTCACTTTAGCAGCGATAATATTCTGCTTCTCACAAAACGAAAGTTCACCGCGTGGAGGGCAAAGTTTATTCCCCGACGATTTCTCCATAAATTATCGGGGTGAGCTCGTGCAATTCACCGCCGTAGGTTTTATACAGAACAAAAATAATATAAAAAAGGTAAATTTTTAACACTTCTTTTCTACTCTACGTGACTACGTGGTAAATGCTCGGACCGCTTGCCCACAGCTTTAAACTTTTTCCAAATAAAAAAACTTGATGACTTACGTTAACTTTTGACTGACCATTATTATTAATTAACTAAGTCAATAAAGTGCCTCTCCTCTTAGTCCAAAATAATATTATCCTCTTAACATTCTCAAATGCACAATTATTCGCTGATAATTTGATTTATTTATTTACTTATTTAACCATAAAGAGGCATCAACAGCCAAATAGCCCCAAGTAATATCCTCGAATGACAAAAAATTGTAGGAGAACAGTGGAGTGTATAGTTCTTTAGTTTTTGGGAATTTTTCACGGGTCAGAATGATACACTTTTCAACTAGATTACAAATTACAATTTCAAACTTTTACGACGCGCAGAAAATTGAACACAATTACGGACTAATTGACATGCGCGTAACACAAAACAAGGAAATTTGGCTCTATTTCTTTATAGGCCGACGTGAATACTACTGATTAGCAAATGAAAAAAGTACTTGCGGAAGGCGGTACTTAACCAACTCGCATCCTTCGTCCCTGAAAAACTAAGGGGTGTGGCGTTCCACTTGCGCTCAGGATATTTTTTTGCCTGGCAACATGCTAATTTATTTTTATTGTTTTGTTTTTTTTTAACCAAAAATATTATTAAAACTTAACATCCTCTCCGCGCTGAAGCTGAGCAAACTTCAACCAAAAGGATAGAAATGGAACAATAGAAATAAAACTAAAAGTATTTAACAATTTGTCTTAACAGAATCTTGATTCACAAGAAGACTAGGAGGTTTTCTAAGTTTCTAAGTCCGAAGGATTTTATGAGACAACGGCTTCCGAAACACGTACTTTATGAAAAGTAAAATTTCTAGATATAAAAATTTAAGTATTTATCGGATTTTTTTTTTTAAGTTATTTATTTAAAGAGCTATTTAAAGGGCGAAACCCCTGCAACTCATAGATTCATTAAAAGGTGTAAATGAAACTTATGAAGTAGCTTTAGGTATAGGAATCCTTCAAAAGTCTAGGTATGAAAATAAAATTGTAATAGTCAGTTTTTACTTAAGTGATATGTTAGATACTCCTAGCATATCGAAAGGAAAATCATACTCTTTGATTGAGTTAACAACCACTATGAGAAATGTTTTAATGATTTACATCGTTCAAACAAAAATTTTTATTTAATACAAAACAAAACTTTCGTTAAGAGTTGCTAAACAAATCGATATTACCATATCTCGATGTATACATTGCAAGAATTTGATTAACAGGATGTACGTTAAAGTTAATGCCAGACAA
The DNA here is from genome assembly GCF_029955315.1 of Cylas formicarius. Lineage (NCBI taxonomy): Eukaryota > Metazoa > Arthropoda > Insecta > Coleoptera > Brentidae > Cylas > Cylas formicarius. The sequence continues at coordinate 5,633,591 of NW_026844347.1, forward strand.
AATACGAGGCGCGTCCAACAAACTATTGAGGATTTTATACAGAAAAATATGAGTTTGAAATCGGCCCAGAAAGCTGAATTCGCGGCAAAGTAGGTTCAAGTTAATAGTTTATCGTGGAAAATATGTGCCAATAGGTGTTGCTGTGTGTTTCTTTATAATTTAAAATTTTCAAACTCTCGTGGGCCTACTATCTCGCCTCTCACTTCATTAACGATACACGGCACACTCCTTATAGTTTTGTAAAATAATTCTAACATAATTTGAGTTATCTAAATCATTTAGATTTTGCGAAAACTGTTTAGTTGAAGCTCTGAAGATATTTGGGTATATTGAAAATATTCATCCTCCAGTGAGAGTATTTAGACAAACTCTGTCATACTAATGTCAATTAATTACTTGAGTTATATGGCAAAAGAGAGACATTTTTAGTAAAGTGTAATTTATATCTTCTCTAGTTGGCGACTGATTTTAAATTAAAGATCAATTAGTTAACTACTCATGATCTGCGTAAGTGATCACACATAGTTAGAATCCATTGGATAATTTTCTGCGAAATATGAATGACACTATAAAAATCTATCTATTTCCACTTAGACAACAGTTAAAATTTGGAAAACCCAAATAACTACCATAATTCACTGAACCCCGTCTAAAATATATCTATCAAAATGTTACTATTGTCTTTCCAAGATTACAAATTAGCGGTCTGTTTAATCCAAGTAAACAAGTTACGGCCACCAATCACAAGAAGTGTTGTTTTAAGCAGTGCGGTGATACGTGTAGATTGCAGAATGACAGAGTAAACTTCACGTAGGTTATTTAATTAGCTCTGACCTTTATATGACGGGAACTTAACGATAAAATTTCCCATTTACAGTAAATGCCATTTAGTTTAAACAATTTTGTCAAAACTTAGGTAAGGAAATAAGTTCTTTGTTTCATTTTGGAATCGTTCATCCTCGAACTATAAAAACTTAATCTCCAAAATGAAAATTATAAAAAAATATTACTATTTTTTCAAATGTTAGTCTTTCGCACACACGGGCATCGTTAGATCTATTAAAGCAAGTTTTGAAGAATAAAATAGTTTACATAATAATTGTCAAAAGCAAATAAGATCGCAGAGTGCACCATGGACCAGGAAAGAATCAAGTGAGACGACATTTCAGAAAGAACGATAAACAGTTAATGAATAAAATTGAAATTGAAAACAAAATGTTTTACTCGTTTTACACTATGGTCATGTTTCTGCTAGATGTCCAAAGAACTTGACTACAAACCAGGATATAAGCCAACCTAATACGTCCACTTTTAGATACAGGAAGTCAAATGAGCGCTACACGAAGTGACGTGTTTGACGCTCATTTTACAGAGGCAGAGGACTTGTATCAACGGAATTGGCAAAATTAAGATGTTTTAAGTCCGTAACCGCAAATGACAAAGAAGTAATCCTTCGGATTAATATTATTTCTTCTTTCATCCAGGCCATACAATGAAATAATCTGTTCTTTGTTCTTTGCTAGTACGATTGTTCTTATCAGAAAGAAATATTACAATTTATTACGATTTTAGAGAGTTCAATCGTAACATCGTAAAAAAATGATGTCCACTTCCTCTCATTGAAGACGCCAGAGAGTCTATGAGTTTGAATTTATAAATGGCCTATTGGCACTAACAGATTGATTTGCCATATTAAAGAGATTTCGCTTTAGAAAATACATTTTTTTATTACATAGATATTTTAAGTTCGGTTTTATAGGTAAAGTACAGCCTTTGAAAGAAAAAATGATGGCCATTATTAATTTCATACCCTACGATATCATACCGAAGAACTGTAGAAAATTCAATCATTTTTAGAGCTCTAAGGGTGTTTTCTGAAATTTACTAGTTGCTATCCAGTAATTGCAATAGCAATAAAGAAATGTTTTTATTTCAAGAAAAACAATAGCTTTCGAAAGACTCAAATACTTACTGACTGCTTACCCACTTCTTACGGGTGATTCAATAAAAGTTTCCACATTACAACCTGAAATATTTTTGAAACGCCACTGTATTTGTTTATTATCTTATGAGATTTCTAACCTCAAAACATAAACAAAATTAGTCATGGAGCATACGACTGAACAAAGTGTAAAAATTGTGCAAGCCTATTATGAAATTGGTCAATCAAGAAAAAATGCATTTGGGGCTGTACGTGAATTTTTCGACGCACAAAATCGACCTTCTGAGAGGACAATTTGGAATGTGGTCACGAAAGCGTAGCCGAAGATCCAAACACATCGATTCGTCATCGATCGCAGCAAGTGGGCCTTACGTATTCAACCACACAGCGAATTTTAACAAAAGACTTGCATCAACAGCGCCGCGTGTTTGCAGAATGGATACGAGAACAAGAGGTTCATTTTTCAACGAGGCACATTTTCACGTTGGTGGCTTTGTAAACAAACACAATGCTCGTATTTGGGGATTAGAAAATCCAAGAGAAATTGTTTAAAAAGCAATGCTTCTTCAAAAAGTGACTGTTTGGTGCGGAGGAATAATTGACCCTTTTTTTTCGAAGATAATGCGGAGAACACTGTTACGGTTAATGGTGTTCGCTATCGAAACATGATATCTGATTTTTTCTGGGAGCAGTTGGAAGGTATGGACATTGAAGATTTGTGGTTCCAACAGGATGGAGCCACTTGCCACACATCCAGAGAAACGATGCAATTGCTGCCGGGCAAGTTTCCTGGTGGGATTATCTCACGTAACAGTGATATCAATTGGCCGCCGCGATCATATGATCTTATTCCCCTAGATTTTTTTTTGAGGTATCTAATAAGCAGAGTGTATAGAAATAAACCAAATACTATTCCAGGAGATTAGACGCGAAGTAGCCGGCATAGAACCTGAATTGTGTCAAAAAGTTATAGGAAATTTTAATAAACGAATTGCGTCATGCCACATGAGTAGCGGGGGTCTTTTGAATGAAATTATCTTTCATACATAATTGTAATACACTAATCTAAAATGGCAAATAAAAATGTTTGTCTATTTTTATATTCTTCCGAGTTTACCTTTTACTAATTTTCAAAACCAACCTTCGAGAGCGAGCTACATACCAACGCAAGTAAATTTGAATACGAAGTTCTCGAAGTTTTCCAAGCTGTAAAGAACTTTTGAATTTATTTATTAGGACAACATTTCAAGATCGTGATAAACCGTTTTTCAGAAAACTATAGATGGGCAAAAAAAATGTTATTTGCAGAATGCAGCTACACAATAGATGGCCTTAATCAAAAGATTTCGAGAGGCTGGCCATTTGAAGGCCATAAGATTATCGAAACGACGAAGGTATTCAGCACATCACTTTTATGACCGGAGTTCCTAGACGAAAGAGACAAATTAAGTATTGAAAATCCATCTAAATAGTATAAATTTGTATATGGGAGTATCGATACTAATCCATATAAAATTTTGTTTGGAGCAAAAATGAAAAACAAAGAATACATTAATACATGATGCATTAATTTAATGAAGGTCGAGAAGAGACTATCAACTAAAGTTCAAAAAGAAAATCTAAAAAGAGATACAAACTTTGACGTTAAAGTTGGTCAACATGAGGAGTCACAACCACCTGCGTCGATTTCAGGAACCCGTGGATTGAAAATCAATCAGATTCCAAGTCGGATTTGGGATGGAGTAGCCAAGTGTAGAGAAGTTTTGAACAAAATAAAACCAAATACGGCCCCGATTACGATGGACTAGATCTATTAAACTTATTTTAAAATATCTGTGGACCACGCTTTAAGCCTAGAAAACCAAGAAATTTCCATCAGATATGTCATGCATCTTTATCAACATAATACTATATTTTTGATGAGTGGAAGCAATTATAAATTTAGAAATAATTTTATTAGCAAATCGTATAAGGTCCGTGACCGCAACCCTGACTTTCTCTAGAGGCCGGGCAGTGGCGCGGGGGCCGTCGCGTAGTTGGCCCATTTTCAAAACCATTAACATGACAGATTTAGACTTCGCGTGATTTCATTGGCACAATTATTAACTTTTTAAACACGATTCGGTAATGTTTAAACCAAAATACACAGAAATATTATGGCCATTTCGGATTATTTCATCGGACATAAGTAAAGATGCCTATTTTGTAGTCATAGATACATTTTCTTCACTCTGGTTTTTGAGCGGACTCGTAGTTCTGAAAACACCACCATCACAGTATGGTAGGTTCATTTCTCTGACTCCTCAGCTTCAATAGCTTCAGTGATGGTTTAATAGGTCGGGTGTGGCTTTTACTCCTTCTCTTGGCAATATCTGCATTCAGTAATGAGTTCAATAAGGCTAAGGCTTTAGCTGGTGCTAACATGTCAGTCGATCACAATCTTCTATACTTTTTCCTCTTCCTTCTATGGCTTAGTATTTTAATCATGAATTTCTGAGCGATTCTGTGGTCTTTAGAGCAATACATGATATTTTTTAGGCATTGGAAGTAAAAAATAAAGACATCAAACCTGCTTATAAATCAATATAGCCGGTTACACACGATCCGGCAGGCTTGTCAGTTCGAACTGAACAGTCCGCTTGAAAACCAATCCCCTGAACGTGTATATGTTCCGATCGAACTGTCAGTTAAGACTGTTCAGGCGGATGCTCCTTTTCTTCAACCAATTCTTACACCATATCTTACGTTTTTTTTGGATTTCTTTTTACCCAAAGCAACTATTAAGACGATAAGTGCTAACGCGTCGTCGTCAGTAGAGACCATGATGATGATTGAAACTCATCAGTTCGAAATGACAGGCCAGCCGAATCGTATGTAGCCAGCTTAAGGATTGGTTACTAAGATAATTCGACAGAAATCACTTATTACAAAAATGTAATCATAATTGATTACTTAATAAAATATTTATTATGGTTATTTCTAAGTAAACTGGAATTAATCTCTAATTTTAACAGGTCTTGAACGAGGCGATAAGTTGATTTTTTTCTCCATTATTAAACAGTTTAAAAAATTCTAGACTAAAACGAGATGTTTGACCTTCGCTATTAAATAACCATATTTTGATATCATAAAAAGTCAAATTGCTACCAAATCAATTTAAAAAATTGAAAGAATTGAAAAATAAGAAATTTCCAAAAGTCGTTACGAATTGAGTGTGAAATTATAAAAATATGACTTTGGTCACTAATTTTGAAGATTTTCTTATTTTGGTTTTAGTGATGAGTAAAAAGTAACATATTTATGAATGAATCTCTCGCTATGTGAGAAGTATTTTTCAAATATGACATCGTTACAACGTTACAATAAATACAACGTAGAAGAGTTTTTAATCTTGTTTTTACAAAAAAAAACTAAAAATTTTGCATAAACTTTGTGGTTTGACGTGCTTGATAATTATGTATTGCCGATTTCCAAAAAACGCTCAAGGGCATCAATTATAGTTCTAATCTGTGTAAATTCCCAGACGCCAAAGTCGGGAATTATTTTATCCCATCCCATGCCTGTGAGTAGTTGTACATTGTATAAATATAAGCACAAAAGATCAACAAGAGTCAACACCCGAAGCAGGAGAAATCCAGAAGTTGTGTACCTACAAGTTCCACAGCAAGCGGGAGCTTTAAAAAAAATTACCAGAGGTTACTTATATTAACCCATATATGATTATGATTCCTTGAGAAAATTTGTAACTATTTTTAATTTTAATAACAACTTATTGAGAAAATGTGGGCTTTTACATGATATCATTCAATCTACAGGCTCTATAATAATTAAAATAGACCTCAAGATTGATAAACGTTCTTGTTAGGAACCTATAAGCAATAATTATCTTACACAATCTCCCCAATTTGACGAACTTTAAACCAATTTTTCTTTCTTTCTTTTAAATTATACACGCAAATTCATGCTGTGCTGTTACTCTTCCACCACTTCTCTTCAGTTTTTCTATAGAAAATATCTGTTTCTATTAATCATTCACAAAAATATGTTTTTATTATCATTAAATTTTAATTAATTAAAATGTACATTTAGGTTATTTTTGCTTTTTATTTGCTAAAAGGAAAGAATATAAATCACTGCAAATCAACTAAAGATCCTACGATGTAGGAAGGTATAAAAATTAGAATAAGTGATCAACATACTAGTCTCATGTTTTAACTAAGCATTTTAAGTTAATTTACTATTTTAAAATGTATCTTGACTTACTATTTATAAAACTTCTGGATTCCTCCTGCGTCGGTTTTTGTTGAGTCGAACTAGCTAACGTTTGGCCAATCATTCTGTTGGCAGTCAAGCTCTGAAGAAGCCAACAGGATGATTGGCGAAACGTTAGCAATTTCGACTCAACAAAAACCGACGCGGGAGAAATCCAGAAGTTTTAAAGAAAGTATTACAGTAGCCTATGGAAGTTTCTTTGATAAATTTTAACGGATTAGTTTTGGCAACTAAAAAACAAATTGCCTATTTGTGTTTACCAGAACAATATGTATTAGTAATAAAACGAGTTTTTAAGCAAAGAGCAAAATATTTTTAATTGTATATCAAAAACATTCTTTCAACATGATGATAAATAATAGAGATATGTATGTATCCTCAAGGCCAGGACACACAATTTATTCTTTGAGGAATTCCGATGTGTGACTCTTTTACAGTTCATAATTATTAGGGTGTTTTAACCATCTGATTCTGACAGAATGACTATTAATTTAATAAGTCATTTTGTTACGTACGTAGTACACTTCGCATGTTCCTCAAGATCATGGTAATGTGTCTACTACTCCAATCCAGTATTTTTATTAGTTTTTGTTCCGTTTGGCTTGAAACATTCGTTTTCCTGTAATAAATCGAATGAGGTGTGACAAATCGCGCTTTCAATCAAATTTCCTTCAACAATTTTAATACTTAGAAGACATAAAGCTCTATGTAAAGTGAGCTGCTGGCATGCGCGACAAGCGTCCCACCTACGTTTTATGACGTCACTCCAGATCGCTGACTCCGTGGTGTGTTATCGGTATTGTTGATTTAGGTCGGAATTTTAATATATAATACTTTTGCCTATAACTCGGAGTACTCTCACCGAAGATACAGTCAAATTCTGGTCGTAACAAAACCGTTGTATTCAATTAAATTAAGTTTGAATTGGAAATACACCTCTAAAATTCACAATGTCATCACAGAGCCCAACAGTACACAGGTCTCATTCTTGGCGTGTTCTATAAATCTAAACTTATCTCCTACGGAGAGTAATAAGATATACGCTAGTTTGATATTATTGAAAAAAACTAATCTATATTCTTCAAACGCTTGCTAATGTTGCCGAAATACACTTCATCTGTTCTCTTGCGACATTTAAAAGTCACCATACCTAAAAAGTATCCAAACTCTCCAGTAAGTTATTTAGAATGGGCACCGAAAACACCCAAAGCAGTGTTCACATCTTGTTCAGGCTGACCTTAACGTTGCATGAAATTCCCGCTCCATGATGTTGTACAACAATGAGTGAGTGTTTTCCAAATTACCTAAATTCTAATTTACCCCTTCACGCAACTAGGACTCTCGCGAAACTCAGACTAAGGAATCCATTTAAAAAATAATTAGATTCCAGTAATTCTTTGACCTGATCACATATACTTATTGTGAGCGGCACTAAATTTTACACGAAAAGTTATACATTTACATATATATATATATATATATATATATATATATATATATATATATATATATATATATATATATATATATATATATATATATATATATATGACATTTTTTATAAAGTTTCTGCGAGTAGTTACAAGTTGGCTGCTAGAACTTGGAAGAATAAAAGCCAATTACTTTCGAAAAATGCATATATGCCAAATATGCAAACTAACCACAGTATTTTATTTTTACACTTTGTACTGTTTAGAAAAAGGTGGTGAAGTTTAGTAATTGCGATTCATGGGTCTCATCTAGTTTATTGTTGGAATCAAAATTTTCTGCATTTTTCCATATTTTCGATTATTACATAGTCGAAGATAGAAATAGAAGAAGAAAATATTTTCTTAGCCATGCCGCAACAAATTTTGTTTTCTCATATCCCATATCCACAGATAAATTCTAAGAACGAAGTACGAAAAATTATTTTGCCATTCTGTTTGCGTTCGCCAGCCCAGCCACCAAAGATGTTAAACATTCACAGGCGTATTTCAAATATCCATAATCTGTGATTATATTACGGATTGGACGTGCTCGGAACTCAATAACAGGGAACAAAATTAGATGCCGAACGTTGAAAATGAACGAAATATCTACATACACGTATGGTTTGAGAAGAGCGGCGCACACATGCACAACTCCATATTACTTTTATTCAAGAAATGGTAAATATCATACCTACTCCAACAAGTGGATCATGTTTGTTTATGTCGGTTTACGACTATATGAAAATACCTTGTAAATGTATATTAAATATTATGTTTAAAATTCTTTACTCTACAATATTCAATTATGCATCGACAGTCACTAATCACTTCGAACGTTTCCGGTACTTTGGCCACAGGTTTTTTTTTGTTTTAGCCACTGTTGGTATTTTGACGTTTGTTAGTTCAAACAGTCACTTCACACATCATCAAAAATATACAACAGTTAATACTCGTTCAAAATTCGTTTGTTAAACACTGACTTCGTTCGTAGCATAAAAAAATATATAGAAATTATCACTTTCTGTTATGTAAGGAAGCTCTAGAAGCTTCTATATTATTTATTATCTGAATATTATTATTGTCTGAATAAAATCAATTTGGACGCATAAGTAGAAAATAAAATTCTAATAATAATATTTTTATTTTACCCAAATACACCTCAAATCTAATTCCCAACCCATTTGCATGAAATCTAGTACCTATTACGGAAAATAATTAGATATTTGGATCGCAGCAAGTGGTAAATGAACGTAACATGTGTAAACGGGTTGAAAGCACGACATCGCTATATTCACAGGTAATGATGTATTGGGTAAAACTGAAATTCGAAATTTGTATTAAGCACGAAAGTACAAAATTCCAGTAAAATATAAAACGATATTATTAGAAATGCTCATGAGTTTGCAATATAATATGCCACGTTATATTATACATAGAATACAGTACAACTAGAGGGGTACCACCGTTCTGAATGTAATATTTTAAAGGTTTCGTCTATTTGTAAACTCAATATACAGAATTATTCAAACTATCTGTAATTTTACTTTTAGGATATGTGGGAGAATATTATTGTTATTTTTTTAAAATTGCAGATTAGGCAAACTCTCCCTAAAGTGCAGAAAATATCAAAATTGTATGTTCTTAAATGGAACTCTATAGCATTTTGAAATCTCCAGTCAAAATAAATGTCTTTTTTAATAAGGGACCTGAAATGTTTTTTTTTAAATAATTTTAATGTTGCGAAAATGTAACATAATTAAGTTTCTCATACTTTTTGGCTCTATTGATCACCGCTTTGATGACTCTTTTACATTTTACCATTAACAGTGAAGTGTTTAAAAACATCCAAAAACTAAGGACTAGAAACAACTAAAGCTGTTGGAATATTAAAAAAGGTAATGGAGAATATTTAACAAACAGGCTATAATGAGTAACTAAAAAGAACCAAAAAGACACATATTCTCTATATTAATGATTTTTAATTTTATGGTCGTTATAATATCATTTGGTGTTACTAAGGGAGTATTGTAGCCAACACCTCTCACTTCTGTGAACGAAGGAAGAATTACCAAAACCCTAACCAATTCCCTAGGTAAATAGTGAAAATATACATTTCTTGGTAACTTAAAAATATTACTTTCTATTTGAATTAATTAAGTATAACTAGTTCTTATTAGGTTAGAATAAATTGTTGTGATACCATTTATGGAAAGTTTATTACGATTAGTAGAACACACTTCTTAAATATTTCAAGATAATTCAAATTTATCGGAAACCTTACTGTTGAAAGAATTGAAAATTAAATTATATATAAAACATATTTATAAAACATTTGGGGCTGCATTTTAAAAACTTAAAAGTTAGTGATAAACTGATTAACTGATAAACTAGACCCCTTTATTCATGTAATTTGACTATTGACGACCAACAATCCAAAATAAAAAACTTTCAATCAACGGTTATGGCAAAATTAGTCCATGAAGAGTTACAGATGACTGAATCAATGGAATCTGAATCTGAATCTTGCAATACAAGCAGTAAATAAATTGCATAGAATAGGTACTACATAATGCAATACTAAATTGAACTCATGAAAATAACTTTCTGACCACCCGGCTTAGCAGAGTTTTTACATTGTAATTTTTAATTGTGGTCAACAAATTATGTATGCAGCAATTTAAGCACTTAAAAACTTGGATCAGTGATAAGTTTATTGTGATCTACAGAAGTATCCAAAACTTGATCAGATTATTAAAATTCTGTTTCTGTTTCTGTTTAGAAAGACAGTCACTAAAAACTCTCTGTGCCAGATGAAATTTTGGCAAAACGTGCATATTTATACATACATATACATAATTTCATAAGATAAGATGATTATAATTAACAAAACGGATTCTGAGATATGGTGAGATAGGCGTTTTTTTTTTAATGAGGTAATCGGAAATTTACCAAACCAACTGTGAAGTTTCTGTGAACTGATAAGGAGGGTAAGAGATAGGTGTAAGGCTACTAAAATAACTTTGAATGAACTTATTACATGGAATTTGAAATTGAAATGAAAATAGCTAAATATACAGGACGTGCTTTTTTTTAAATCGTAAAATTGTTTTTCTATGAATTTTCTAACCTTTGTGCTTTGCCTATTGCTGGTGTTGCTAGGATAAAATAAATGAACCCTTCCACGAACCGCCAGCAAAAGTTTCGCGTGGTACTGTTATAGTGATAGTAAACAATAAAGACGATAGCGGTCCAAACCACTCGTTTTATTTATTCATCAGCTCTTTGTTGGTGGTTCGATAATGGCATTTTCGCTAAATGGAATAGCGATTGGAGTGTTTTTTATTGTTTAATTTGCACAAGAGAGCCACAAAAATGTTGGATATAGAAAACATAATAAAAGTTTTCGATATGAAATGTTGTTATGTCATCTAGTATAGCTGCGGTATAAAAGATGTAATCTAATGTCATAACATTCTATGAATATATTTCATATCGGTTTATGCTTTCCCGTTAAATAAATACTTTAAAACAAATATGATAATCTTTGACACATTATCTATGAGTAATTTATATTTAACAATTACTTATTCTTGAAACTATAAGGCGAGTCATAATTTTAAAATTTTAACTTAGACACATAGCATACGATAAACGTTTTAATAAAAGTCAAGAGTAGAATTTTCAGAGGCATCAGTTGGTAATCAGCCGAATATTTAAAGCCGATAACCCGAACAAACCCAGAACATTAAAAAAGGAACAGCTTGAAAATAAAAGGAAAATTAACCGCAAGCCTTGTGCAGTTTTATTCAAAGCGCAATTCGCAAGCTTATCGATTGTCCTTTTACGTAATAAAGGTAAAACTACAAGAGCCGTGTTATTTGCATAATAAAACGATCGCTTCTTTTTAAAGTTTTTTTCCACCTTTGCTCCTGCATATAAAGCGGTCCTCACGTTTCATTGGGAAACACATTTTCCTAAGTTATTTTCTCTTACGGATGTTGCGAAAAATAACTGATAATTACACTAGTAGCGTGAAAATATTTTGACCTGATTGCCCCCACCAATATTAATTTAATCTCAAATTTTTGATACTTATAGTTTTTCCATAACAGATCGACAAAATTCCTGGTGGGACACCATACATACCGGGTGGCGCACCGTGGGTGACCTATTAGAAGAATCTGATTAGATAGATAGATAGATTTTTAGTTGACTGAATTACAATACATAGTATGTTTAAAAAACGTCTAAGTACAAAAGAGAAAAAAAATACAATTCTGTACACATACCCACATACATATATACACATACATACATATACACATATGATTTAATAAAGTCTACAATAATAATAGGTATAACAACGTAATACATAACATATAAAAACAAACAGGAATAAAAATAAAAAAAGGAAGATACCCAACACAACCGCTATTTAAAAATTGACACACAGTGGCCACCATCAAGAATCGGATAATCAGGTAATATCTTTGATCTTCTATTTGTATTCCTCTACAGTGTAAAAACTATGCTCCAAAAAAAAAAAAAAATTTATTTTGGTTTTAAAATTTTTAACAAGCAAGTTTGTGACTTGATTTTTTTTAGTGTATTTAAACTTCCTAATTCAAAGCAAATTTGAAGAGGAAGTGAAGTGAAGTGAAGTGAAATTATGAGTATCTGAGTGAACTGAAAACATATTTTTGAGGTTTTAATTTCTAATACCGTCTACCGATAGCAGTGGCATAACCCGAAGATTCTGAAACAACGATTGACAATGGTCTCTATATCGGGCGTTGGATATAATTCTTATCGCTCTTTTTTGCATACGCACAGTATAACACCATATGAAAAAAATGAATGAAAAAGAGCATAGCAGCTCGAGACTAGATAATCCTTTCCGATTAAATCGTCGTAACAAAAAGTTGACACCTGAGAGGCGCTTTACTAAATAAACAATATAATCCTTCCAAGAGAGCCTGTCATCCAGGATCACACCCAAGAATTTCGCAGATCTTCCTTCCTTCCGTCTGAGTTTTATCCACATTCAATTTTCAATTCAATTCGCTGTAAACCACATATTGGCATGTTCTTTCGCCAACTGTGTTTCCCCTTTAAGAGTTTTTACATTCGTGTTTGATGTTTTAAATTTAAAGTCATCTGCAAAATTAACCGCAGCCACAGGGTCCATATGGCCAAAGAGATATAAACTAAAAACAATAATGGACCCATAATAGAGCCCTGTGGAACTCCGTGCATTACATTTCGTAAACTTGACATTTTATTACTGCAAAAAACTGCTTGCTTTCTATTGGGGAGATAAGAGGACAATAAATCTAGCGCAATGGGTTCGAAACCGTAAAATACAGTCAGGCCTTGGAGAGGTCACACAGCGTTAAAGTGCTGTGCTCACTCCCATCAAAGCCCTCAACTATGCCAGCTACTATACGTAATAGTGCTTGGGTGGTTTCCAAATCCAAACTGGTTTGGATTTATCAAATTGTTTGAGGCAAAATAACAAGATAGTTGAGAATACATATTTTTTTCGAAAACTTTGGAAACTATTGGGATAATTAATACGGGCCGGTAATTATTAGGATCAGACATTTCACCTTCTTATAATTTCGCCCAACTGACACTTTAAAACCCTACAGATATATTCAAGTGAGGAAACATCTATTTCTTACGCCAGTTAATGGTATTACATTGCAGCATTCTTTAATAATGCTGCAATGTAATAAATAATGATAAAAATTCATATATAGCGTCAATATGCAAAGATATCGAACATCATTTTAATTCCAATCAGCCTCGAGATCTTTTTAAAATGTTGGAATTCTTCCAAAAACATTTCAACCATTCATTATCTTCGAATCAAGGATCCCCATGGAGTTAGGTTAACAACGAAAACTGAAATCATAGAACGATGGAGGCAATACTGTGAGAATCTGATGGCTTCAGAAGATGGGGACGCGCAGGACGCGGATGAAGATCTAGAACTTATCCAGGAATGTGAACCACCTATACTGAAATCCGAGGTAGAAGTTGCTTTGCGCAAACTTAACAGACAACATTGTCGCTGAAATGCTAAAGAACGGCGGTAAGAAAGGCATTGCATCAGATCTGCGCAAAGTTCTGGAAAAATGGTAAATGGCCCGAAAAGATAGAATCATCGCTCTAATCAGTCATGCCAGTAAAGTTCTCTTGAAAAGCATACAGGAACGATTGAAGAATTCCCTTCTACCGCAGATCCCCTCCCAGAACATGCAGGATTTGTGCCAGGTCGTGGAACCCGAATAGAAAAAGTGGACGAATGCAATGTGCCAGCTATGTTCTGCTTCCTCGACTACACCAAGACATAAAAATAGAAGGGCGAATCTTAACAGTATTCAACGTGGGAAAATGCGTTAGTTTATTTAATATCTACGCAGAATGGATCATTAGAAAATTTACGATATGCGCATTACGCGATAATTCTAGCACAAACTGACTGAGAAACGTTTGAACTTTTTCAGCATGTGGAAGCTGCTAGTTTGGAATCAGGCCTAGGTCTGAATAGGTCCAAATGCTGTCTGCTGATTATGGATGTACCTCAGACAATCCCAATACCACTTCGACACATTTATGATACAGCACCCAGGGACACTGTCATCTATCTTGTGGCAAAACTAACTAGCAAAGGAGGCTCCGAGTCAGAAATCAAGAGAGGGATTGGGATGTCAAAAGAAGCTTTGGGTAGACGCGCTAAAATCTGGAAAGACCACACAACATTCGGAAAATGACTAAGATTTCACTTCGTAAAATCTATTTTTCGCTTAATTTTAGTTTCTTTCTAACTATTTTGTCCTTTTATCGAAAGTCAATAATCAATCTACTAAGCAGAGTAACAATTTGGAAGGTCATCTTTATTAGATTTTATTAGATTATTAATAATTAATGGGGATTCCTAAAATGATTATAATAGGTAAATCTCATGAAAATTATTTTTTATTTCAAATGCGGTAAGAGATAGGTACAAGTAAACTTGATCGAACTTGGGTTAATTTCTTGCCTGGAATTCTAAAATAAAACAACATACAGGGCGTGTGTCTATCTAACAAAACTCAACAAACCGTGTTCGGAGAACTCCCGCACAAAGTCTTATTTTTAAAACACCTTGCATCACGAATATCCCTCGTTAATACGTACCCACTTGAAAATAGTACAGTTTGCTAAAATCATTGTTGCAACTTTTGCAGCTATGTGAACTATATGAATTGCAGCAAAGTAGAAAATAGAAAAGAAGAATTTAAAATTTTATATTATGCAATAAGCATTAAAAAAAGAACAAAAATTCTTTCAAAATTTTTTCACTGAGTCGATGGTTTTTAATAAAAGTGTAGGTGGTAGTGGAATCTCCATCCGCAGCATATTGCCAAGGCAAAAAAGCTCTGATAAAAAAGGAACATGAAAGCACCGGTTATTGCACATTATAAGTTGGTGATTCTTCTAAATATTATTTATTTTGTCGCCAATTTTGCTTACCAAATAGTCGAATGTCTCGGATACTTAGCAGGTATTTAAATAAGATGTGCTTAGGCAATTAAAAGAGCGACGGAGATCACTAGCTTCTTGTATGGTCCTCCTTCTTGCACTTGCACTATTTCTTTTAAACTAAAATAAAGGAGTCATATATGTAATTCAAAAGTTATACGGAATTCGACCATTGTTTAAAGCGATAGATACTCAGTAAAATACTTTAGGAATATAATCTAACCAATCTATATTTGCCATATAATACATATCAACCCACTTAACAGCTGCAACTAATTTCTGTTAAAAGAACGGAAGACCAGAAAATTTGATTTGGTTAAAATGTTATTAATAAGAATTAAAACAAATTAGCAAATTTATTTCCATACTGCCGAAATGTATCCTCGAAAGCTAAATCGCATTCTCCATCCCTAAGTGTAAAACTCAGCGCCGATGAGCTCTCCAGTTTATCAATGCGCCATTAATGGCAACAAATGAGCCTATTAACCCCGATATTCAAAACGATTGCTCTGGAAAACCAGCTTCCTCTATCTTTAATTGCCTAAAATTGTTTCATTCGCGGAAATTTTATTCATCCGCCCAGAGAGATAAAGTAGATGCTGCGATAAAGAAGAAAATCAAATTGCCGTTGTTCCCAGTTTTCCTTATTCGTAGAAAATAAGAGAGTGCAACGCTCCCAGAAGCCAAAGTTCGCATAAAGAGTTCCGTACACTCACATTTGCAACAAACTATTCGGGATATTTTGTCGTGCAACACTGGAATGATAATTCTATAAAATGAAATAGGTGACTTTATCTCGCATTCAATTTGTAGGATAAAACATATATGGTGAATCTGTAAATATATTATTGGAGATCATGCATATAATGCATAATATTAAATGAAATTGCCAATACCTTCACGAAACACAGTCTGTTTAATTTAGTATTGGAATTATTATTTTTTATAAGCTCCATTCAAAGAGAAACTAAAATATGTTCCAAGAGACCCTTATTTATTAAGTACGAAGATTTGTTTTGTTTTACTTTTCTCCATATTTTATAGATATTTTTGGAATTTTGAATACGTACTAAGAAAACAACAAAGCAATAACCACAACTTTATCTTTAATTTTTTTTTTTCAATTTACAAACTGTAAGAAATTTTTGGACACCACTCGTATCTCAAGTATCCTATGAATCAGAAAGTAGAATTCAATTGCGTAGTCAGCTTTTTCTAAATGGTTTCGTCCTTTTGAAAAAAATAAAGGTTGGGTTTTTCGAATGGAACACCCCATATCTTATAGGCCAGTTTGATTCCGCTTAGTATGAGGTTCTCAAAAATGTGTAACAGTATGTGGTTATTTGTATGAATGACCTCACAAAAATATATTCTTTTAAGTTTCCTGAAGGTATTCGCGGTAGGCCTTGGAAAAAGGATTTATTAAATATCTCAAATAGTTACTTATTCCTGACAATACTTACACAATAACTTTTATAATTTGCATGGAGTCAACTTATTTTAATATTAACCTTTCATTAGTAACATTTCACATAGCTTTATTTATAATTAAACAATTATTTAAAATGAGGTTAATATTTGAGATATTTAATAAATCCTTTTTCCAAGGTCTACCGCAATACCTTCATGAAAATTTAAAAAAATAATTTGTGTGAGGCCATTTATACAAATTCGCCCTAAACGATTGAAAACAACAAGAGAAGCTGAATGAAAAGAATTGAATGTTAACACTTTGTACCATTTCAAAAATGAAAAATTTCAGCAAAACTTTTGAACCACTCTCTGTATAGGGAGATTGAAACAGACCTGTTGATATTGTTAAATATCAGCTTATATACCTAATGTAAAGTCGTGTATAGTGGGAATGAAAATACCGAAATAAATATGAAATACTTAGAAACTTTTATTTTCTGGTAAAAAGTTGAACGCGGGTTTGTGCTGTCTAATTTCAGTGGTGTAATATAGCAGTCAAAAAGACTTGAAAAATATATATATATATACATAATACATTTTTAAAATACGCCTTTTTAACCGAAACGATAATATTTTGATCTTCATTTAATTGGATGCCTTAACCAAGGGTTCATTGGGTGAGCGTAGGCAGGTAGTGACGACACGGCAAACGATTCGCTGTGATAAAATTACATTTTGTGACGTCACCTTCTGGAAAGCCACCCACGTTGAAGCCGGGCCTACTATGATATTACAAACTGCAAAACCTCCGCTTAACGTTTCATTATAGGTTTTTCTTCTCCGAACTTTAAAATACTCAATTGAAGGCAAAGTATCACTTTAGGACGGTCGGTTTGTGCTGCGGTTCGGTAACTTCCGGTACTTTGGTCCCGGGTTTGAAAGTAATCGGATGTTTTCAGTAGATTTTGGCAGCTGATGGTGACGGTTATGACACACCTAGCTTAGTGGAGAAAATTTGTTGTAACTGTTATCAAAAATGATTCACGTTCAAGTCATTATTCTTATTATTATGGAGTATGGCGAGTCCTTTCTTTAAGTTTCTGTCCACCATTGCAAGCAATATCATGTTAAATCGTTTGGGATTTGGGATTCAAATTTTAAAAAGGCAGCGTGATACAAGGAAAAATTAGACTTGTTTTAAAATAAATTCAGTTTTGTAGCTTGGCTACCATGGCTACCAGAATCACCGTTCGATGTAATTTGTATTGACGAAACGCGGATATTTCAAAATGCTAACGATATTAGAACATAATTCGGAGACAATATTACACCCTCTTTAAACAAAAAAAAAAACAAAAGGGAAGAAGACTGTTTTAAAATATTTTACAAAAGTTCCGGTTACTGTCACACCATCGAATTTGAAATTGTTTAAAAAATGTCTTGTTATGAACAAGTTAAATGTACCGGTCAACATTTCTTATCGCCATTTCCAGACCCGCACTGTATAGGTATATTATGCAACAACTGCGTTACCTATATTACGTTACAACACTAACTAAAAGGTATAACGATATCGAATAGAGTTTTTGTGTTAAGCTATTCCAAGTTTTTTTAATTTCAGACAAATATCCGATTATAAAAAAATTTCGCATCTGCAGTTAAATTGGTTTTTCTTAGAAAATTATTCCGTGTATACAAAATGTGTGATCACATAGTGGGTTTGAACGTCATCACTGAACCCCGAACAATATGGGGAAATCATCCTACGCGTCAGGATTGTACGCTACTAGATCAATATGGATTTACTGCCGTAGTGCTCTTACACTGGCACCGAGGCTATTTTCTTTTAATATCCAAGGCGAAGCGGAAACCCTCAGACATCCTCAAAATACAGACTTAAAAGAGCCATTGAGGTTTTTCGCTGAGGCGTTATGTCCGAAGTTTAAGTAAGACCATTTAACAGCATATATAAAAAAGTTATATATATAAAATATAAAAGC
The DNA here is from genome assembly GCF_029955315.1 of Cylas formicarius. Classification (NCBI taxonomy): domain Eukaryota; kingdom Metazoa; phylum Arthropoda; class Insecta; order Coleoptera; family Brentidae; genus Cylas; species Cylas formicarius. Next base: position 5,652,220 of record NW_026844347.1, read on the forward strand.
GTCATATCCTTAAAAAGAACGAAAGCGGATGTTCTCCGACTTTACTTTCATATAGGGGTTGCAAATTTTATGGTTTATTTTAGGTTGTAAAAGCGCATTATATTCGCCAGTATAGCAGTTTATTATGAGTCGTAAAGATACGAAGGATTGTTGTTTAATTTTGAAGTGGTTCGAAGTTGCGGAGGACTAACACTTTATAAAGAAGTGGAAATTTTGTATTCGAAGCGCTAAAATTCAACTCGGTGAAAGCACCAAGTGTATTCATTATCACCAAGCGTAGCGTTCGGAATCTAAGCGGAGCAGAAAATTCTAAACGATAACTATAATCATAAATACCTAATTACACAGCAATGTAGAGTGCGGGAAGCGTCACTTTATCACGTAGTTTCGTTTCCCACGGATCCGAGCCACTTTGAACATTTCCGGGATTTTACCGCACGGGTTTGGAAGAGATGTTTTCGGAGATATTTCCCACGCTTTGAATTTTGACGTTTGTCAATTCTGACGGTTATATCAGAGAATGTGTTCGTACAAAATTGTACCCAAACACAACGGTCGTAGCAACACGTTCGGTAATAGTATATTATGCAATAATTACGGTAAACGGCATTTGACTCACGAGTTTATTTGGCACGAGCGAGTGTTTAATAAACGAGTGAGTTAAAAAGTTTACCGAACGTGTTGCATACTATACTTTTTCTACGACCGTTAGTTTTTGGGTACATTTTGGCAAAACAACACGAGTACATTCACTGACATGACTGTCAGAATTGACATACGTCAACATTCAAAGCGTGAGAAATAACTCCGAAAACATCCGATTGCTCCCAAACTCGTGCGGTAAAATCCCGGAAATGTCCGAAGTGGGTAATAGTATATTATGCAACAATTGCGGTAAACGGCATTTGACTCACGAGTTTATTTGGCACGAGCGAGTGTTTAATAAACGAGTGAGTTAAAAAGTTTACCGAACGTGTTGCATACTATACTTTTTCTACGACCGTTAGTTTTTGGGTACATTTTGGCAAAACAACACGAATACATTCACTGACATGACTGTCAGAATTGACATACGTCAACATTCAAAGCGTGAGAAATAACTCCGAAAACATCCGATTGCTCCTAAACTCGTGCGGTAAAATCCCGGAAATGTCCGAAGTGGATCGGATTCGTGGAAAATGAAACTGACGTGGTAATTTAGGTATTTTACAGACGGGAGTAGAAAAACTTTATTAACTCGTTTATGTCGTTTACCGCACTTGTTGCATAATATACTAATTTTGATACAAAAAAGGTTTAATATAGGTAAAATTTTCCATTTTCAGCCATATGATTTCACTGCTGTTTTGACAGTAAGTGACAGTGACAGAAGTGACAGTAAATTTTGAATTTTAAACCTCATATACCCAGTAGTTTTTAAAAAATTGAGATTCAATTTTACGCACGCTAGATAGATACTATTTTTTAATTTCATTTAATATTTTTTATGTGATTTTGAAAATTCTATCTATTGTATTTATCCGTTATAGAAAAATTTCTAAATGAAATTTTGTTTCTTGTCTAACTGCTAAAGATGGAAATGCCATAAAAAATGCTTGATTTTGACCAAACATTTAAGTATATAAAAAACTAGCTTTTATTTTAAACATTATGATGAGTCGAATAACTAAATTTTGGCAGCTAGTTTTTGATAATGTATTTTTTTTTAATTAAATTGCTGACGAAACTTAAGTTAGTTGTTATATGTACAAGTTAAATTAGGTGTAAGTTTTAAGGCACTTCCAGAGACAGGAGAAACTGATCTCCAATTATGAGAGGCGTAACAAACAAAAACTAAAAACGGAGATTTAAATTTACTTTATTCCATTATTTGGGAACCATATAATATTACCATTTTTAGGGAAAATATTATATTATAAACGACTCGACTTTTACCTAATTTAAGCCATCCTATATATACCTACAGTTTCAACAGGTTTCATTGGTGGAATGAAACAACTATATAAAAAATCCTGTAGCGATTGCTCAAAATGTATCGTATTAGCTTGAAATAACTGTTGGACGATAACTCAGATACTTGTCTTATTTATATATTTATTTATGGACAGTTCAAAAATATTCAGTTATTAATTAATTAAGTTAATTATTATTGTTAATCAACACCACAATCTATTAAAAACACAGACGCCTTGCTCTTAGAAAATATTGTGTGACATATAAATTGCAGTAAACGTAAACGCGTTTTATTCATGTTTTGGGAAGAATTTTTTACAATTCAATAGTAAATTGCTTCGCCACCTAAATTTTGATATTCTTTAATTCTTCGGGTTATGCTGCAAATGAGATGCGGCTAATCAGATTATCGATATCTGCCGGTGGCAGATTCTCACAGGATTTTCTTACCATATCACATACAGATTGTATATCCCCTATAAGATGTGGCAACCGACCCGACCTTCTACTTATCACATCTCATGCATATTCAAATAAGTCTGATGACCCTGCAGCTGCATGTGGTTTGGCATTTTTTAAATAAAAAAAATGGATCTGTTATTTATTCGATAAGTTCAATACCAATTGAGGAAGGTATGCAAATTGTCTCTAAAGAACTGTTCTTTACGATATACAGTTTGCCCAATATCGCATTGTAGAATTCTCGCCAATCGAGTTTCCAATTTCCCAAAAGGACATCCAAGGCTCTCATAAAACCACTATCCTACTTAAGATTTACTTAATTGTTAAAGAATTGCTAAACGATAAATAAAAAAAAAAACGAATACCGAATACCTCGAATCTACAGAAATATTTTTTAGTGTAATAAATAGGTGGGCTTAGTACTGTGGTTAAAAAACAATTTTTATTCGACTAACATTTTTATTTTCAACATATAAGCAATATAAAAGTGTACAATGCAACAAACCAAAACTCACAGTGCCAGCTGTCGGCGGATAGACGTAGCATTCCGTTTCCTACGCAAAGCAACTTGGGGCATTTGGATCAGAACAGGAGTTAGCAAGGAACGCACCTAAATCCGAATGGCTTACAGTGGTCCTACTTTGATACTACTTTGTACCTGTTTTGTGATTGATAAAATTAAACTAAACATATTTGTTGGACTTGCTAATAAAGGTATAACAAATTTGGGAAATAATGTAAATCACTAAATATGAAAAAGAAAAGCTATTTGGAGAAAGCAACACACACATTCTAGCCTGGTAAGCTTTCGTTAGTTGTAGTTAGTTTGCATGATAAATTTGTGTTTGGTTGGCTAGTTTTGCCAAATTCAATACTCGGTTTCATTTTTTTTTGGCTTTCGGAACACTGATGTAATGATTACTTCCCATAGTTGGTTTTCTAAACGAACCTGATTGAGTGCATGTTTTTCGCATCTACTTCGTTTAGAGATAGAAGAAAATTTTTGCTTTGCAGTCTTTTTTTCAATTCCAATTGTTCCCGCGCATAACCCACAGATTAGGAACTTACACTAAAAATACATGAAAATGGGCAGTTCAAAGAACGCATAGTACACGACTGCTACGAAATAAGACGTAAACAATGTATGGCACGAAGCTTAATACGTTGATGTCATGATTTCATGTATTATACATTCCATTTCTTATGTGATTTCCAAGTACTCTAATCTTCTCGATTCCTTCTGCATCGGTTGTTGATAAGTCAAAGAAAGAGAAATGTCGCGCTCCCCTCCCATTAGCTTTTGGGTGCATTTTATCAAAACCACACGAATACATTCTCTTCCTTCTTGGACATTCCTCTCTGCTCTTGCTTCGTCGAGAGTTTCGCCTCTGTCGATTTTCATTCCCAGATATTGGTATCCACTGCAGTGTTTGTTGGTATGCCCTGTTGCCAGCCGTAGATCTTGTTGTTGTCCTCCAATGCACATGTATTCAATCTTGTCGATGTTGTCTTCCATACCCCACTTGTCATATTCCTTTATTAGTTTTCGCGCCATGTATTCGATGTCACTCATATCTTGTGCAATGACTTGATCATCCGCGTAGGATAGAGTGTAAACTGTATTCTGGTATTCCCATATTCTTGGGTTGGGGTGGGGGGGGGCTTGCTAGGCCGGCCTCAGCCGACCAACGACTGTTCAGGTACTTCTCATATACCCAAAGCCTCGGATGGACTTTCCCGGAAGGGGTCGCTGCCCTCCCCTCCTGCTATGACTGGTCGACCTCTTCAGAGCTCTGATGATTGGCGAAACGTTAGCAAGATCGACTCAACATAAACCGACGCAGGAAGAATCCAGAAGTTTTGTAAAAAGTAAGAGATGAACTTCTTGATTAAATGCTGTCTTCTTTTCTACGAGTTGTGTTAGTGAGAAAGGATGATCAATTATGGATTTTCCTACTCTAAAGCCTGCTTGTTCTTTAGCCTTCATATCAGCAGCCTTTCTATTCTATTCTTAGTCTTTTTATTCACAGTTGCTTCTCATTTTTTTTGGATAATTGACAAGTATGACATTTTCCATTCTTCGGGTACTGCTGATGTGTTAAGACATTTTTGGAATAAATGTTTCAATGTATGATACATTTTTTGACTTCCGCATTTTATAACTTCTCCCGGGATATTTCCTGGTCCTGGGGCTCTGCCTTTTTTTAAGTGCTTTATATGCTTCCTTGACCCCTGTTACTGTTATTCTTATTGGGTATCCTTGTATTACAATATTTGAGTCTACGGTTGGCTCATCTTTAAATTGTGCCTATCTTCAGTCAGCATAAGTACTGGTTCTATTGGGGTGATATTGATGAGACTACATCTCTTCTTCGTTCTGTTCTCATGTTTCTCGGAACTTTTGTACTTTTCCTTCCTCCTATGTATATATTGAGTCTTGCGCATGTCCTTATTCTTTTTTCTCAAATCTTTCTTCGCACTTTCGCTTGTGATTCTTTGAATCTCAATTTGTCATCTACATTTTTTGAGCTTAAATATTTGTGGTATTTTTTTCGTATTTCTTCTATTTCGTTTTTGTTGTTTCCCTTCATTTTATAGCCTAGCGCCTCCTTTGCCGCAGAGTGTATACATGTTTTTATATATTTGTACTCTTCTGTATCTTCTGGTCCAGTCTGGTGTTATATAAGATTCCTGTACTTTCATTGTCCAAGCTGTTTGTATTAAATCTTTCTTCCTATTTTGTTCCTCTTTTAATACTGTCGACTATTTCTTTTGATTTTATTGGTGCTGTTATATTTCGTTTTACTAGGTAATGATCACTTCTACAAGAGGCGCCTCTTTGTGCTTTTACATCTAGGATTTGGTCTGCGGGGGTTTCGGGGAGGCCGTTTTTTCCTATCGGTCAAAGATTTTTAATAGTGTTCACAATTGTTGTTTCCGTTTCCCTCGGAGGGTGGTGGATCGGTCCAGTCCCTTTTTATTAAGGCACCCCTTAGGTTATAAATGTTGGTCTGTGACCAAAAAATAAATCCTCAGCGAATGCCGGAAAATGAGCGAATGACCACAGCAGTTTTGCCTAACTGAGAGCGAAAAATATCTCTCACTCTCTTGATCTGTGATTGAAGAAACCTTTCTATTATAAATATATTTGAATTTCAAATGCAAATTTACTTCATAAACTTTATAAAGCAAAAGTTTAAATCAAAAAAGTTATAGCAGAGTATTTTAGAATATGCCTCTCATTAGTTGTTTACTGTTCGTTCTATTTAGTTAACTGCTTTAATTATCAAAAAGAAGTAGACAGTACAAATTGTTGATTATAGGTTATACATGCCCTATTCTGTTATAGAATGCAAAAAGTAGTTCAATCAGAAACCATTTTGAATATAGTTAAACAGTTTTTGACTGCGATTCCATTGAAACAATTTGTGTGGATTGATCAAGTAAGCTATATAAATAGTTTCTTGCTGAATAACCACGATTATTATTAATGTATTTGTCAATCACAACCGTAAAAATTTGCAGGAACTGTCTTTACAGAATCAGCGGGAATTATTAAATTTGACACTAAATTCAAGTTTAATTCTGGAATTACCGATCAATGTGGAATATCAAAAGGGTTTTCTCAAATCTCTTTTAAAGAAACTGGAAGATGAAAATGTTGAAATTTTGGATGACTTGTATATAGCTTACGGTCGATTAGTTTCAACTCCACCACAACATGAGTATTTCAAACATTACCTGATTGGGTCTGTCAACAATATAATAAGTTTGAAAGAAAACATCAATTTAATATCTGATGGTACTACAGGATTACGCACGTGGCAGGTATTTTTACAAATATTTTCTCTGCTGATTTTATTACATTTAATATCATTCAAATAAAGGCCTCGCAGCTTTCTTCTATTAATATATTTAGTTTTCTGTTTTTAGGCATCATTGGCCCTATCAGAATGGTGTTTGAAAAATAAGTTGTCACTTGAAAATAAAAATATTTTGGAGCTTGGTTCAGGTGTTGGACTTACAGGATTGGTGCTAATACTAAAATGTTTCCCAAAGAAAGTCTATTTCAGCGATTGCCATAAAGCAGTGCTGAAAGCACTATGTGATAATATTAATTTAAATTTGTTGAGAAATGGATCAACATTTGTGGTAAACAGTCAACTATTTGAAAACTGCTTATTAGATCAAATAGTAGGAAATTATACTGAAGTTAGGGTTTTGAATTTACCATGGGAAGAAGTGGATAGTGAATGGTGTAAAAAGATTGGACAATTAGATTATATTGTGGCAGCTGATATAGTCTATGACATTGAACTTTTTAAACCCTTGTTTAGAGCTTTGGTCTTATTAACAAAATTTTGTCATGTACCGGAATTGATTTTTGCCTGCACTGAGAGGAACGCGAGTACTTTGAAACATTTTCTGGAAGTTATAAGTAAGTAACCATGAATATGGTTATTCCTTATTTTACACTGAGCTTAAATTCATATTTTTAAAAACTTGTTTATTACACCCTTCAAAATGGTGCATGCGCCAGGACGCTTGTAATGTTCTTGAGGTTTATGTATTTTTTAAATTGCAAATCAGGTAAGAAAAGGCATAATTTACTTTGACTAAATACATCCATTTCCGTCCAACAAACATCAAAACATTCGTGATCACTATCAGTTCAAGATAGTCATAGTCACTTTCAAAATTTGTTTAATATTTTGATTTCTGGTGATTTCCCGATATACTGTGGTCTATATACTCCACAATATGTGATCAATATAAAAAGGAGTTATCATCTTAAATTTGAAGTTGCGAAAAAAAAAATATATTCATTAAAGTTGAAGTTTGTGACGAAGCGAAATTTATTGGCTCTATTAGGGCACGTTCATTTACGTTTTCCATCGCCTTGAGAAGTAAACTTTAACAGTTTTGTCCCAGTCTATAAGTCTCTTTTTAATCTCGCAAAAAAAACTAGTTTTAGTAATTATTTAGTCTGGAGCTATAAAGTTTTATTGAGAATAAAATAAACATTGACGTAAGGAACCTCTTTTAAGACTTAGATCTGAACACAATGCTAGATCACATATTCCTGCAGTTATTAGAAGCTTCCCCCCGCAAGCTTTCGTGGCTCGCAAAGTCACCAAACTCTTTGTGAAAAATATCAAAAAACCTAGAGACAAAAACTGTTTGGATTCACTGATACTTTGAAAATATTATATTGCTATAGCGGATGGCACAACAAAGTGGGAACACTCTATAACTTTGAAATGGCTTAAGATAGCGATTTTAACTTGGGAAGGGTTAATATAGGCTGAATGTCCAATTTTTTGACAATATGTAGTGAATGGTTGCACTTCCGATCTGAGCGGAAACGACAATAACTTCCTAATTTTAAATGGCACAACCTGTATTTTTATGCTTTTTGGATTTAGGAGATCATTCAACGTAGCATAGGACGTTTTTTTCTCTTTTTTTATTTTGAAAATTGTATCTGGGAGGGTGTGACCATCATAAATACTGTTTACTGGATCACCTGATCATGAGAAAGGTTGTAAATGACACTTTTCTTTACTTGTCTAATGGCAAATAGCATTTAATGTATTGAACTATATTTTTTATGATACCCTGGTTTTTCAAATAGCAATCTAGTGGGAACAAAAACAACAAAACAAAAACTTAAAAGCGGTTCTTTTTGTAAGATTTTAAAACCAAAATTTTTAAAATCCGTTAAAAAATAAGTTCACAGGACGGAAAAAATCAGATAACCAAGATAAACCAGATTTTTATAATATCAAAATATTACTTAGGTGGCTTTGCTTCCATTTATCAAGTCGGCATGATTATGGATTTTAAAAATTAACAAAATAATCGTCAGAATAATTTTAGTATAAATGAAGAAATGGAAATCAATGTTGTAGGATGTAAATGTAAATCTAGCTCCGTCGCTAAGAGAAGTTGCATTAGAATTAGGCATCTCAAGAGAATCTGTGAGGAGAATTTTGAAAAAACACGGCTATCATTCTTTTAACCATAACCTTCATCTAAATCTTTATGAAGCTGACTTTGTAATATATACTATTGTAAAATATAGGTTATGCGGAAGTGCAACCATTGACTACGTATTATGAAATATTTGGACATTCAGCCCTTCCAAATTTCAAATCGCTATCTCAATCCGTTTAAAAGTTATAGTGTTCCCACGTCCTTGTGTCACCTGTGTTTATATTTTGGTGAACAAGGAACAACTTTCGTCTTTTAAATATATTACCTTGTATATTAAGAACTTTTTTGAATTCTTGAACTTGCTAGGCCTTATTTTATTTACAATATACCTTACAGTTACTCATGATATCAATAAATGAAATGACCCCCAGTAGCCCAGCTACAACTAGAGGTACTTATTTCTAGAACAATCGTAATTCTACATTATTATTCTTAATGTTGTACAGGGTAATTCACTAATACTCGGTCCCAACTTAAGGGCATGTTCATCAAAAAATGTTGTAAAGGCGGGTCCGAAAGCGCTATCCACATAGGACAATAAATAAATCTTATGCTGAATGGGGCGGTAATAATGGCCATCAATTAAATGGTAAAAAATCAAAGGAATTGCAACATATTGTGTAATATGCAGTTTATGCATATGGAAACCACTATCTGGTCAGAAAATTGTATCAAGAGGCATTTTCCAATTGTTACCGTACTGGTACTCAGAAAAATCATTGCCAATTGAGAGAAACATTTTATAGTAAAAAGTATGTTTGAAGTTTTTTATCTCTTTTCTTTTGTTAAAAAAGAACATATAGTTTCCGAACGTAAGGCGTGTCCATGCAATCGGGATTATTTCAAAATCGGGCTATTTCTGAACGAAAACGCGAGAGAGTAAACCTTACACTTCGATAACTAAAAGTCTGCGGTAAGAACTTCAAAAATGTACCTCCATGTAATTATTGAAAAGTTTTGGAATACTCCAAAAATTTCAGCTAATTTTTTTAGAAATGGTGGATGATAAATTGAAAAAAAAATCTTTGAAACCTTGTACCCTGAATGTAAATTGGGAATTGATTTCCTTGTAGAGGGGGATCTACTTTAGTGATATATTGAAAATATGAATTTCTGAATATTGCAAATAATTAACATTTTTTAATTTGTTTTATTTACATAAGTATTTTCTCCATTATTTTGCTTTCTTTTTGAAAAACGTTCTATAGACTTGAGATAATTTTTTTTATCAGTGCCCTTCTATGTTTATTTTTAGAGAAACAATAAATTCTAAGATAGAGTTGTATTTGGAACAATTTTTGGGTAATAATAATTATTATTATTACTAAATAATACATTCAAAATAATATAACAAATGCACAATGAATTTGAGAAATTTGTACGTGCATTTGTTCAGACTAATGCAACTTACCTTACTAGTTATTGCTCCATTTGATTCCCAGTCTCTTTTTTACCAGAAGTCAACAAGCCTCTTAATTTTTGTATATTCTCTATTTTGCAAATAGATTGGAAGGGCGTTATATATTCTAGGGACTGAAAACAGAAGGTTGCTTTGTACTGAAGCAAATTTTACCATCGGTACTGGCATGGTCTGATTTGTAACAAATCTGGTTCTTACTGATGTATATTTTGTTGAAACTTACTACTTTCCCTTTAGTAAACAATTCTTTAGAAGGATATAGTTTGTATTTGAATAATATTATTTTCTAAACACGCTTCTGGCTAATTGGTAGCGGTGGAAGAGCCTTATCGACTGGAGCACCCAAATACATATACCATAAGTTAAAATTGATTCTACTAAAGATTTGTATATCCTAAGAAGGGAACTCTTTGACAAACTTTGACGTAATATAAAAAATTTATGTAATAACTTGCGAATTTTTACAATGATATAATTGACGTAGTCATACCATTAACGTTGTGATCAAAAACCACCCTTAAATATTTTAACTTTGATGGAATTTATGTAAAGATCGCATTAACAATTAGTGTCAAAAGCAGCAGTCAAAATTATTAATTTTTATTCTTAGCAAGTCTGGAGCACCAACTTTCATCATGAAATAACTAATGAATTGGGTTTTCTCTAAATTAAGTTACACCAGGCTATAATCTAGCCATTTTTTACCTGACTTAGTAATTTTTCAGCATTTGCGACAGTTTCTTTTAAAGTTTTCAACAATAATCAATGCCCCATCATCCGCATAGTAGACAATACCTTCCTTCTGTAAAATAGAAAAGATTCCATTGATATATAATATAAACAAGGTTGGCCCCAGAACCGTGTCCTGCGGCACACCATACCCTCGGGAGAGAGAGCAGCTCAGGGAGTCAAATAATTTTACCTTTTGCTCTCTTGTAGGTACGATTTACTTAGTTTTTTTTTACTAGCCCTCTTCTCTTCAAATCTCTCCTGCAAGATATGATGCGACATAGTGTCGAATACCTTGGCCAAATATCTGTATATGAAAAACTAAATTGGCTAGCGAATAATTTACTGTTGCGAAAATGGCGTTGTTCTATCTTTAAAGATAATGAAATCACCCTTCGTACATTCGTACATGACAATGGTCAATTTATCATTATGCTTTTAATGTTTATCATAAAGCTCACTAAAATACAGTAATTCCGCTCTTGTTAAATTAAAGAAGCTCAGGTTTTGTCTATTTTTAGTAAAGTGTATGCGTACTTGAATAATAATTCATTATTTAGATTTGAATTTATTCAATTTTGCAGATGAAACTTTCAAGATCGAGACCCTGGAAACACCTGAACAGGACAATTTTATTTCGTGGGATAGCTCTGTCGTTCACATTTTTAAATTTACACCCTATTAAGGTAAGTCAATAATTATAAATTAGATTGCAAAAACATTCTGAAATTTCTGAACATCAGCATTGTTCAACCAGCTTACCTTGTTATTAGCCAACGGGTAATGCTTGTGCGAAAGTGGCCAAAGAAAAAATATGCCACAAAACGAGTTTAGTGAAACTATATGAAGAACATTTAAATAAAAAAAATTAGGCGGGTTAGTTTTGCTTGCAGACCTTCTTTTTAATTAAATTATATATATAATTGTAATTTTCTAAAATTTCACGGTATTGCAGTGGCGCAGACATCTCTTCTTTGATTAGTATGTTTGTTAGACTAGAGCTTTGACTTGTAAACTTATAAAATTGTTCGTTATATGTCCATATTAATGTGATTGAACTTGGTAATTGCCACAAGATATGACCTAAGGTTGCCGTTATTTCTAGACATGGCATGAAATTCTTTTTAAACTCACATCATACTTAATGTTTCGTTAAAGTCGTTTTTGATTGAAAAAAAATGTACGTTTTTGATGCTTTTACGCCGTATATTTGATTAAAAAAGCTAACGTGTTGCGATTTTTGTGACCCTACTTTTTTTGTGAAATAAAAGGTGACGCAAACAGAAATCCATAGCAATCGTAGATATTTAGATATAAGGTGATTTTCGAAATGTTGCATTTTTAGGTTTGTAGTTGGATTATGCCTTGATTTATTGAACGCTGGTCTGGATAGGCTTTTTTACGCAGGATCCAGTGGTATAGTCAGTTTTCTTCTGAAACTCATAAATTTTGATAAACAAAATAAATCGTCATGTATGTATTTTTTTTTTAATTTATGCATAAAACGATAAACATTTTTCTAATTCGTAATTATTGTTTTAATTTCTGCCTCTTTCGCCCTTCTGCTAACCCAAAAAAAAAATTAAAAATACCCAGAGACATATAGGAATGCTCCATAGAAAAATAAGTTGAGTTTAGATATCAACATTTGCGTGTTTTAGAAGGAAACTCACCACGCCACTGTATCTAGACGAGTTTTTACATTTTGAATAAGTGTGTGCATAACCGAGCGGTGTCTATAAATGCAAAATTTTTAAAATCACCGTGTATCAAAAAACGGAATATAGCTTATGACATTTCTGTTTATGTAATTTTTAATTTCACGAAAAAGTAAATTTAAATAGGGAAGGAATTTTGGAAAACCATACTAACAACGTTGTATTTTATGTATTTGTTTCCAAAGACAACTAGATGAACAATGTTAAGCTAAAACGCAAATTAGAAAAAAAATCAATAACACTCACAAAAATAAATAATTTTTCCGAATAACCCGAATCGTAATAAAATTCTCAATATAAGAAAGTTAAAATTTATTAAAAAACGGGTTATTTCAGAAGTTCATTCTGTAGTTTTTAATGTGAGCCAAACACGTCACTTTATCAACAGTAAAAAAAGATTTTGGTGTCTTTAAGAGTTTTTGATGTTTTAGATTTATAGTAATTTTAATTCTTTTTGACATTAACCTTTTTTACCCTTACTTTATAAATGCCACCTTGCTTAAATTGTAAAAATAGCATCAGCCCGACCATGCTTTATGAAAACAACTACACAATATAAAGGCTTCTGAAAAGACGCGTTGTGACAATGTTGAAAGCCCTGGTACCTCTTTTAGCGTCGTTCACTTGCTGCGATATTACACGCACGTTTACTAAAACTGCAAGAGGCAAGATGAAATATAGTTATAATTAGCGTTGCGATCATCGCAGATTATTCTTGCGTCAAGATTATAGAATTTATTAGCAACTACGTTAGCTATAATCTGGTCAATTTAAAAACACATTTAAGCATAAATGTTGTCATTAATTTTAAAATTACGTTTGCAGTTGAAGGCGTCTACTTAATTTAAATGAGTTTTCTGTGCGTATAGATTTGCTGATGGTTTGGAGTTTACACAGGTCTATGGTGATTTCGATGTTTGAAAGCTGTTTGCTTATTCGAATATTTTTGGGGGCCCTTTTTCCGAAAAACGCCATATTGTTGCTCTATATATTAAAAATGTTATTTTATTAATATACACACTTGTGACATGAATATGTTTGTTCCATGTTAGGCATGATTTTTAAATGAATTGATTTTTATGCAATTAAATGTGATTTGGCAACACCGGATAATATAAGATTTCTCTGCAAATCAACAGAGTTGGCGCAGAAGCGTCAATACAGCGTTGTAACCTGCTGATGCGTTTGGTTGTATTGGTCGTCGTACTAGTGCGTTTCGCGGCTGTCGTCGTTGTGTACTTCTAGTGTTTTAGAACGTATAAATATGTAAAGAAGACATTGTGTAAACAATTCAAATAACTTTTGTTATATCTGTGGCAGTTATATCGTAGTAAAGCAAAGGCAAACTATAACTTCTTTTTTGAAAAATGTATACCACGCTTATTTTGGCGTAAAAATTGGCGACCAAGACAAGTTCTGGGCTCTTCATACTGACTCTGTTATTCGACCAGTTACTCATGGACCCATGAACTTCCCTCTCCAAAAGAAATAGAAAACGTCATATCGTCAGAATCAGAGGCATCTAATTCCGGCCCAGATGACTCAGATTTCACAACAGATTTCAGAGTGTTTTACCACAGAAAATTAAATTATTTAATTAGAGATTTGCACTTTCCAAAGGATGCACCCGAATTGTTAGCGCCCAGACTTCGTGACAAGCCTTTACTGGCACCTAGCGTCACATCAAGCTTTTACGGGGATTGCGAAAATGAGTTATGTCAATATTTTACTCAGGAAACACCACTAGTGTATTGCAACAATATTCCTGACTTAGTTTAACGTAATCACTCAATCAATTTTGTTATTTATTTTTTATTTGTTGATAACATTCGCAATTTCCTACATTTTTTAACTAACATTGTGCAACTTTTCTCCTCCGGGTTTATAATCCGTTGAACTCGATATTAACGATCTAAGCTAGAGTGGCAAAGGCGTGATAAAAAATGATCACTTGATGATCAAGCAATGCTGTCTCTAACTATTTGTAAAAAATAACATTTATAATAATTTAACTTCTTAAAAAACCTCCGAGAAAATATCTCTTCTAAAATAGAAGAATGTATTCAATAAAGACTTAAAATACACACGTATTTACCTAAACATGTACAATTAACCAATATGTTTATATCCTCAAAAAGAAAGGAACTTAAATCTTGTCAACTTAGTCAAGTCCATTCCAAAATACTGATTTATATTTTATTTATAAGTAATAGGCAGAAATTTACATTTTCTTTTCATACAAATGATAAAATCGGATTTATAATTTGTAATTCTAATTTATAATAACTTGATGACTTATCATTTACAAAACAAAATAAGTATTTGTCCTAAACACGAAAATTACAGTTTAAAAAATGTTTATTAATTTAAATTCCTAAATTTTGCGCAAAAACACACCCGCCCTATTCCGTGTAAAATTTGATTAAATTAGTATTAGCTATTTGTTTAACTAAGAAGGGGGACGAGATAACTTAATAGAATATTTTTATTTATTTTATTTGTATATTGTATTGTATTTAAATAAAGCCGTTTTCATATCAGGAATCCTATTTTTCAACAAATGCTGCAAAATTTAGAGATACTAGTCGTCCAAGAAAGTTTTAATTTAGTTACTGTCTGGAGAATTTTGTAAATTCGCAGAGTCATAACTTCTCCTAGGAAATTACGCAATATTTTCAAATGATTGCGCATAATTAAAAGATTCTTTTGATGTATTAGTTTGAATTTGGGTTTTTTTCTTCAAAGAAGTACTCAAAATTTAATAATAGTAGCAAAAAAATTGTTCAGAGATTCTAATTGTACAAGAAAGCTTTATAAATACTGAGTTACGTCGCGGTTAGTGATGTTCGTCGAAATAATTCCCCAAGTCTATTATCAACTTGCGCCTTTTGGTTAATGAATATGGACTAAATTTTTTGTTAGCAATCTATTAATCGATTTGAGTTAGGTTCGATATACTTGTATCTTTAATATTTTTGTGACATACAAAAATAAAATTTGGGTTCACCACTGAAAATAAGTAGCATCATCAAATTTCATGTTACTGTCAGCCAGTTTAAAAAATGGTGCACATCCGGTACGACTTTTTAGTCCACTCGTACCCAAAATCGCATTTTAAATTGAAAATTAATACTCGTCGAAGAAGCCAGTCTGGTATAATGTAAGAAGATCAAATTACTTACTCTATTTTTTGTAAGTAGGGATATTCATTTCGGGACGGAATGTATTTTTGTACTTTAAAATAAAATAAAAAATAAAAGCCCCCACAGTTTGTAATCAAAATCTTAATTACGTGCAAATACAAGAGTAGCTGTTTACTAGTAAATGTGAGTTCAGGTCGAGTTGTGTTGTTATGTTGAATTTTGTAGTGTATTGGTACTAAGCTAGTACAACATAAATTGCAGTGAGATTATTTCCCTAAAGTATTTTTTCGTTTCTTGCTGAGCTGTTTAGGTATTAAAACAAAAAAATGTTAACTGGCTTATTTATATTATTGATTTTATTTAACTTGTACTGTTGTTTTCTTGTTTAGGTAAATGCCTATTTATTTGTTGTCTTAATACAAAGTTATCTTTAAAAATTTGAAGTGAAGTGAACACTTTTTTCTTGCAAAATTGGTCTAGTTTTCGTATTAAACGCTTCATGTTAAAGTCAATAAAATCGTAAATTTGCTAAATAACGCCCTTCAGCAAAAAGTATTGATCCCAAAACATGCTCCATTTTGGTAGTATTAATTAGGACGATTTTTTTTGAAAAACTTGCTTAAATATTTCCAGTAATTTGTCTTGGTAGTTTTTCCACAATTCCAAGTATTAAATACATCTCCATGTTTAGTTGACTGGCTGCTTTGTTGTGCTAACCAAATGTGATAAATTTTCAAATTAGTAATATGTGGTACAAAAAAGGAAGTCAATTTGTTAATCATCATTAATTGTAATTTATGTTTTTATGCAACCTAATATTATTCAAGCTTTACTTTAATTTAACTGAATCCAACAAAAAGTATAAAAATATAGAAATTGGTATTGTTTTCTTCAATTTGATAATTGTTTTTTGTTTGTTCTTACCTAAAGCGCTAAATGACATTTGATGAGTTTATTTGAATAGTTTTAAATTAGTTTTTGCTATTTTCGGCGTTGTTAGATATTTTTCTATGTAGATGTCTCTTCAGTCTACATAAGATTTGCAGATAAGTAGCGATTTAAACTGGTTAGTGGTTGTGACGATAAAATGCCAAACTCTAACTTCTCTAATCCGCTTGTTATTCGTAACTGACGTTAGGGCAGGGAGTGAGTATAAATTGAAATTATCATATTTCTAAATTAGCCAAATTTCTGATTGATGGCATACGACGGATTTCGTTTCGGATGGAGCATATTGCCATAGTTTCACTGAACTCGAAATAAAACTTTTTGCCTAGATTATTGCAATCGCAAAAATAGCGCCGATCCTAATTTGCGAAGGGAGCAGAATCGTTGGTTCTCCGTTATTCAAAATAGGCAATGAAGACACTATAAATGTGATCGGCTGTATTAATTGCTACATCATTCCACATTGGGTAGTGCGAGTTCAGATTTCCCATTATGATAGTTTTGCGATTAATAATAATAATATGTAAGTATAAGTATTTGTTATTTTTATTGTCAGGTTTGAGGTTATGTGCACTGGAACCCTCTTTATTTATCTACTAATTTTAATATTTGTAATATGTATTTTTGATACACGGACTCAAGACTATCTGGCATTAATATATCATTAAAATATCACCCTAGAATGTCACCAGGAAACGAAGAATTATTGACAATATAATTTATTCTTAGGAGCCGATATCTTGAACGGTTACTGGGAATAAATATTATATATTATATATATTAACGATACCGAGAAATCCATAAAAGACAAGAATTGTTCGGATTCGCCTTTTTTTAAGTAACTATTTATCGTCAGGGGTTGACGAACAGCTTAAACTGTTAAATATAAATTGCGATGTAACCATAATATAAACGACACGCGGAAACTGAGATAAAAATAATTATTAATAAGAGCTTAGCGAAATTATTACGCATGCTGTGCTTTTCATTTTATATTTATGTAATATTCGAAACGCGCGATATAGTCTGCAGCTTTAAAATACCGACTTCACAGACAAACTGTTTATTTACTTTGGTATGTCCGCTCTTCCACGGTAAATAATGGAATGTAATTTTACTCCTTAATAGAAACAGAAAAATAAACTACTGTAAAATGTTTCATTATTCTAGTCATATTTCATAAAAGAAATTTCATGGAATGACTTTTTAACTATTTAATGCAAACATCTTTGAACAAAACAGGATGTTATGTTATGTATTATTTTTAGGTGAGTTTAAAAATTAAATTAAAATTCTATTAAAAAGAAAAAGTTAAGAGCGTGGGATAAACTTACCATCGTTGGAAATACTATTGCTAAAATTGGGCGACACATAAACTTTTCTCCCTGTTTAATTTCTATTTTCCGATTTAAAGAATGCCGTTTTTGGTTTCCAGAGAAATTTTTAGGGAATAATAATCTCAAGATGTCCCCGGAGAGTAAAATTTTCCCCTTTTCAAGAACAGTTATACAGAATTGCAATTAGTGTTTTTTATATTGTTGTTTGTTAGCCTTGTATATTAGGTACCGATAGTCATACTCTGGTTTATGGTGTTTGTGCTAGACATTGTTATTACCATACTTTTTTGAGTTAAACTTTGCAGCCAACATGCAAACAAAAACACTTGTTTATACTTTATGCATCCGACTACAAGTTACAAAGTGAACTACAAACTCCTTCCTTTTCCTCGTCGACTCGTGCCGTCTTTTTTTTTAACATACTACAAAACAGAACGGTATTACGTCAGATAACTTGTTTTGCGATGTTTGAATAGCGCTAGATACGGCAAGACGATATGCTAAATTGTATTTTAAATTGTTAATATTGCCTGAGTCCGCTCCTTGATAAATCTAACCTTTGTAGAAAGAAAATCACTAGAAAATGGCAACATTTTAACTAGCCTTTATTGAAAAAAGGATAGAGTCTGATATAAAATTATTATCTGCAATTGTTAATACCTATAGATTTTTCGAAAAGTTAAAATGAACGCATATCTATCCTGTATATATTTTTTTTCATTAAATTACAAGTTATGGAAGAAGAAGGAAGTCATTCATCATTTCTGACCAAATACGTCGACGGCATCCTTTCCCAAGACGCAAAAATTCTGAAGATTGTAATAATTGCCAAATAAAAAAAGTATTTAGGCGAAATTGTCAACTTCCCTTGCGAATTTACGAGAAATTACCGATTTAAACGCGACAGACCGTTTTAAACCCAAGAAACCCAGAAAATTATGTCTTGGATTGGATTGGTTACCAAGCTTTCCGGCCAAGCGGCTTTTATTTTTATAACTATATTTGCACGACTGTCCCCCATTCGCCGGAAGTTACAGTGATTTATCTTTATTTAAATAGTCGCGTTACCTGCAAAATAGAGTAAATGAAATGCGTAGGTCCGGAAACTAAACAGCTATAAAGCCCAGAGCAGCTATATTGGGCATAACTAATATTATCCAACGACTTCTTGATGGCGAGTTTGGTGCGGTTAATAATTGATAATGTACCTCCTTAAATAAAATAGCGCGATATATCAATTTGTAATTGGACTGAAGCTGCAAGGAAACCTCTTCACTGACATTGACACCCAATTAGTCAAGAATATGTCTAAAAATTTTGCGTTCAACTAATGAACATATAATCAAATGTACTCCCAGCCCAACCAACAATTTTGTTGTTTTATAAAAGCTGTGAGAACACTTATAGAACATTTTTTATAAAATATTATTTTCTGTATAAAAATTCTAGAAATGCTATAAATTCAAAACAGGCAACATGTTTATAAAGTAATTTACTTATTTGGTGATTTTGTAACCTAAAGGTCACTGCTATCATAGTATATTCTGCAAAGAGTTTGATTTGGTACTAGCGACGAGTTACGGAGCAAAAGCTTAATACGCGATCATTAATTTTTGCAAAACAGTACCAATAAATTCAGTGTGTAGCGTGTGACGTTTGACGAATTCCCCCAAAGCCGGAACTAAAGTGCCGGATATCTCCGAAGTCACTCGCGAACGTGAATAACGAAGCTGGCGTCTTAAAATATGGAAAATAATAAAAAAGGAGTTGCTGATTCGCCTAGTAAATATAGTATTCACCAGCGCCACCGTGAGCGACAATTCCCTGACTTTAGGTCGCGGGATTTTTTTTTGTTAAAGAGAGTCTGTTTTAGTGGTCCGTATATTAATATTTTAAATATAGATAAATTCAGGCTGATCAAAAAGTGTTTTTATTTTTTAATGAAAATACCCCATTTTTATCATATTTGACTATTTGAAAAAGTTCCAGTTTTAAAATATTGGCAATAAAATGTTTTTTTTTTATTGTAAGAATGCTATGATGGCGAAACATGGCCAAAAAACAATCGAGCACTACATAAACGTCACTATTTTGACTTGTTGTAATTTTGAAAATCAATGTTTGATAGTTTTATGCCACATAATCATTTTCTATTATTATGGTTATTTTAAGGCAAAAAATGAACTGAAATCTACACAAAAACTGAATTATAGAGAAAATACGAATATTAAATAAAGCAAATTGAAACACATTCAAAAAAATATATAAAAACGAGATTTTTTATATAATAATTTTTTCTCTTGTTTTTTAAGATGTTTCTTGTATTTTGTTCATCTAATTAAATTGTCTAAATGCCTGAATGTGTTTGATAAATTTTTTTCCATTTTCAAATATTAAAAAAAATGTTAATGTGTTAATAATTTATGAAAAAATTATAAACGACAGTAAATAGTACCATTTACTTAAGAGCTCGTATGTTTTTTTTTCTACCTTGTTCCATGTTACCTTTTGGCCAATAAGTTGCGGTTTAGTATTTTTACGATGGCACCTCTTTTTAAATACTATAAAATTATAAAAATGGGGTGTTTCCTTTTGAGAATAATGACAAAGATTTTTTTATTCAAATTTGGAAAGTTCGTCTGTGGCCGCCCTGTATTTCTTTATTTATAAAATATCAGCACCCACTGCTAAGGAAATCGACCTAAATATATAACAAAGGTTTTCAGCCCGAAAACTTGATAAATAAAATAGATGTAGATAAAATATGTCACAAACGATAAGACTCAGGTATATGTTATTATTTACAAAGCATGTATAGAAAATACTTAAATAAGATTTTTAAAAAATCCTTAATGGACAGGGTATTCTATTTGAAATACGAAAGTTGGTACTTGTTTACGAAAATCCAACCACCCTGTTCAGGTTCTGTATTTTTGATATTTTTGACAGGTTCTCAGATAAGATATCATCCCATGATAAACGCGCCACCCCATAGATGTACATATGTAATAAAAAGTGATTTGAATTATTGGGAACAAAATTCTAATTATAAACAATCTTAAAAGAATAAAACCCTTTAAGAATTTGATTTAACTATACAATAACGTCACTTCCAGTTTATATTGGATTTCTGGTTCATGTTTCTCCAATAAATGACCAATCATGTACATATATAAAAAGACACAGTATAAAACAAAACCTGGACCACTTTCAGAACTAGCCGACACGGTCACAATTCTGTCATTTGTAATATTGTAGACCCATAGAAACTCATTTGACAGTTTTACGAAGTGAACGGAACGCGACCCAGCCAAGGTGTCTGGTTTGATAGAATCACCGGTTAGGTCGGATTTTCAGTAACTCTGATAGTCGATTTTTGATTAGCTCTTTTGTAGTTCATCTAGCGGGTCGCGGATGGTTGGATTCCCTATAACAATAAATTAAGTGACTAGATTTTTGATTCCAGCCAGTGTTTTATTTTTATTTTTCGATCTCTGACATTTTCATAACACCCAAAACTAAACATGGAAGAGTATAGACCACTTATAGGTAGTGGCGCCGACACATACACTTTAGAATTGGTTTGTTAATATTCCGCTTTGAGCGTAGCCCGCGTTCTAAGAAATAAAATAATGAATATTTATAACTGATAGCGATAGTATAAAGCTCGTGACAACCTCGACTTCAAAGCAGCTAAACGAACAGTTCGTTCGAAGTATTCTTAGAATTTTCGCAGATAATTAGTATCGACAAAAATATCAAGTGGAATTTGATAATTTTTTTAATAAGAAACATAAATTGCTAAAAATTCAAAGTTATTATTTAATCCTTTTTTGAAAAATGCTAGGGAAATGTACATCAAACATTACACTTTCTGATTCTTTGCTGAATTTATTATAAAAATTATTTAAAGAAAATAGAAAAATAAATTAAATAATTTTAATTTTCTTCTGAATCTACTGGATATTTTGAATTCAAAGAACTTCATTAAGTCATTAATTATAATTTATTAATAAATAATGGAAGTAAATAAGAGAGGTTTGGTACATTCTCGAATTCAAGAGTCTCAAACAAGGAATGTGAAAAGTGAAAATAATGAGCATTTACAATAAATAAAAATAATTGGAAAATATCATTAACAAATCAAAGAAAAAAAATAATAAATATGGTTTTCAAATTAGAAAGTGCGAAATTTATATGTGTAAGTTTGCATGTGTATAAGATTGGATGGTTGGACAAATTCTTTTTTTAAGCATGTATCATCAGTGCATAATCCGGTATTTCAAAGTATCGTTTAAAAAAGGTTTTTTTAAACCATCGCTGGGTATGTTAATGTATTGACCAACAAAAATAATACCCAGAAAGACTAAAAGACTATTGAAAGGTTCTTTTTCGCTAAAACTATTTATTAAGCATTTAACTACTGCTTTGTTGCTTTTTCTATTGTTTTTGTGTGGAACAACAGGATTAATTGAATAACCGGTTTATTACCACTGCTCTCCACACGGATTCTATTCAACAACTCACTGTACATAGTGTTAGCGGGATATGTGCGGAATGTTGCCACGTATACATATATTTCCCGCACGTCACTATAACTTTGACAATAAAGTGCCCAAATGCGCATGAAGACATGTTATAAATCTGGATGCATTTGTAGTTGACCACTGCGCGCAAACTCTTATTGCTTTTTTAATAACGTCATACATGCGGTTTTAACTAGGTTATTAGTTCCTTCTGTGACTAGCTAATCTGGCATGTTGTTTTTTTCAGAAAATATTTTTTGCCATTATGTCACACGTATGAAAACCCCTTTTAATTACTATTATTGTGCGCGCTGTGCTCGCCCTATGTGGTACTTTTCTTTTGTCTGAATGTTTAGCGTATTTAACTCATTCGGAGTGCAATTTAATTTATCAAAATTAGTGCGGAGTGTATAGTAACATTTTTCTCTTCGTATTAAGTGTTAGCAACAACCCCTGTTTTATCAGTAGGCTGTTTAAAGGTTGTGCACGTGTGTTGTCATTGCGCGGAGTCAGATTAGTTTTTGTCACCCCGGTGACGTTGATCTGTTGGGAACGGACTGTGCGCACGGAAGCTTTCGTCTATTTGATTGGTTTATTTGAGGTTGAAGACCGATAGTTGCTTTATCATTGAAAAATGAGTGAAAGTTTGGGAGTATGCAAAAGGTGCAAGAGCAGCTCCATTAAATCTGGTCTTAGGTGCGTTAGATGCGGTGTTTTGTCACACGTCAGTTGTCTAAAGCAGATAAAAACTGCGAAGTGGTCTGTTGATGGTAAATCGGTTACATGTTGTGAAGATGAGGTTGCCAAAACTGCAAAAACTGACGTCGTCTCACCAGTTGAAATTACTGTCGAGGAAGTTCATCAGGATGGCACAGATAAATTAAAAGTCTATTATTTGGAACAAATTATTAAACAGCAGGAACTAACGATTCAGAATCAAGCTATTGCAATCGAAGCTTTGACAGATCAGATACGATTGTTGAAGTCTGTCCAGCCTGCAGAAACCATTTCAGTGATGCATGATCAAAACGTGCCTGGTAAACTGGAGCAACCTAAAACACACCATAAACATAACCATAAACATCGAAATCAGCGCAACGATCCGCCTCACAATTCAAAATTTAGTCCTGAGGCTGTGGCAGTTGCGATACAACAAGCTGAAGCGACGACTATTTGTAACCAAGTACAAAATCTCGTTACCGGGGATAGTTCTAAGCAGTTTTCAAGGGCCCCTAGAGCCACGAGGTCCACAAATGTCTTGATCGGTGCAATGGAGAATCCAGTTTGTTCATTAAAAGCTGTCCAGAAGAGCCATCAGTATCACATTACCAAACTTGACCCTCAAACGTCCGAGGATGATCTCAGTGTCTATTTGAATCAACTATCTACCAATGCGTCGGTGTTCAAACTACAATCAAGATTTCCAACACAGTATTCTTCTTTTAAAGTCACCATCCCGGAGGTAGATTCGAGTAAGATTCTTGATCCGAATCTTTGGCCTGTGGGAGTGAAGATAAACAGATTTTTTCCATCTAAGAAGTTTGGGTCCGGAGCAAGTGAGGTTTGTGCCACCCAAGGGAATGAACAGTGTTAAGGCTTGGGGAAAAGTGCAGGAAATCCATTCTTTGTCAACTAATAATTTCTACAATATTTTACATATAAATATTCAAGCGCTACATAATAAAATTGATGAAGTTTCATTGTTTGCAAGATTAAATAATATTGATATTTTGTGCCTCTCTGAGCATTGGCTGGATGGCGGTGGGCTTGAGTCGGTTAAAATGAACGATTTTACTTTAATTTCGTCATTTTGTAGACCAAAACTTAAACATGGTGGCGTTGCTATTTTTTCAAGACCGCATATCAAATACAAATATCTAGATGTCGGCGGATTTGCTATTCAAACTCATGCAGAATTTTGTGCAGCGGAAATTATTGATAATAAGACTGTTTTACTTGCTCTTTACAGATCTTCTACTTCAGGCAATGTATCCATTTTTATTGATCATTTGAACAGAATGATAAGTTTTCTTCATAAACGTTATGACAACTTAATTATTGTTGGCGATTTTAACGTAGACTTAACACAAAAAACCTCACAATCAGAGGAGTTAAAAAATATATTCATTTCGTTTGGCTTAGAGTTCTTTGTAAAAGAACCTACCAGGAAGTCTAAATCAGTAGATTCCTGTTTGGACAATGTAATTTCCAATTTTCCTAGTGACCGGTTAAGTGTCCTAGTCTGTGACCCCGTTTTGTCAGATCATTTGGGACAATTAATAAAAGTTAATTCGTCAGTGCTTTGTCGTAATCATGATAAAATTAAAAGAAGGTTAATAAATAATAAACGTATAACTGCGTTCGGCAACAGTCTGGAGCACATTGAGTGGTCCAAACTTGTCAGTAACGAACAAAGTGGCGTTGAGTTTTGTTCTATGTTTATTGAACAACTTAGGGGAGCTGTCGACAGTTTCTTTCCCATTGTTAACTCTACCATCCATTGCTCGCCAATTAAATGGTTCAATGAAAACCTTAAACAAATGCGCCAGCATCTTTTATGCCTTAAAAAAAAATACCATAGTTCAAAAAGTAACCAAGACTTTCATGCTTACAAGCGGTTCCACAAAGAATATCGTCACACTATAAAGGTGGAGAAAAAGAAGACTTATGATGACATAATTCTGAGTTCAAATGATAAATCTAAAACGACATGGAATATTGTTAATTCGGAGAGACGGTCTAAGCACAGTAACTCTATTCAATCATCTATTACTCCGTTGGAGTTCAACAGATTTTTTGCTTCTGTGTCAGCGGAGATAACGAAAACCATCACACCTTCAGTAGTAGATGCTATGACCTACATCTCCAGATCATCTAGACCCAATTTCTCGTTTTTTATGTCGGCAGTTGTGGAGAGTGATGTTAGGGAAGCGATTTTAAAACTAAAAAACTCTCGTTGTCTTGACTATTATGGTCTAAATGCCAATATTATTAAGCAATCAATATCTTCACTTCTGAAACCTATTACGTTACTAATAAACAATAGCATTGAAGAGGGATGTTTTCCGGATGAATTAAAAGTGACAAAAATTCTTCCACTCCATAAAAAAGGGGATACTAATATCTTAGATAATTTTAGACCAATAGCAATCGTTCCTATCATTGGAAAAATTTTTGAGTCGATAATAAAAGATAAACTTATTGCTTACTTTGAGGGAAGGAAATTGTTAACAGATTCCCAATTTGGTTTTCGGTCAGGTAGGTCCACCATCCGTGCCTTATACACAGTGATTGAGCATGTGATTGATGGGTTTGAGGAGGGCCTGTCGACTTCGGTAACGATGTGCGACCTCACCAAGGCATTCGACTGCGTGGATACTAATATACTTCTGTCTAAACTTGAGTACTACGGAATTCGTGAAAATACCTTAGCCCTTTTAAAATCTTATTTGACCGGAAGAAAGCAGTATGTTGTCTGGAATAATCGGGAATCCACTCTGTTGGACATTACTAATGGAGTGCCTCAGGGTTCCATCCTTGGTCCACTTTTGTTTATAATATATGTCAATGATGTAGTATTTGCAACAAATGCTGCTCGCAGTATACTCTATGCGGATGACACATCATTGATTGAATCGGAGAAAGATCTAACTAATTTAAATAAAAAGGCTGTCACTACACTCTCTATGATTGAGCACTGGTTCTCTGCTAATAAACTTAAATTAAATTCCGATAAAACAAAGACTCTAATTTTCAATACCAATCGAAGAAGTAAAAAATCTGAACCGGTCAAACTCCTTGGTGTTTACCTAGATGCGTTTTTAACGTGGTCGCCTCATATAGACTACCTGTGCGGTAAATTGTCATCTCAGGTTTTTGTTCTGAGACAACTGCGAGGTTCGATCTCGCAAAGCACTCTCCGTATAGTTTATTTTGCACTGTTTCATAGTATCTTATCTTATGGTCTACTACTGTGGGGGAACGCGACGGAGGCCGAGAGAGCCTTTAGATTGCAGAAGTCTGCGGTTCGGGTTCTTGGGGGTGTTCCGCCGTCCAGCCACTGCCGCCCAATATTCAAAGAATTGAAAATACTTACGTTACCATGTATGTTTATTCTCCAAACTTTAGTCGAAATCCACTCAAATTTGTCTGTTTTTCCGACTCATGGTGGATATCACAGTTACATGACGCGAACAGCTGACAATATCAAAACATTAAGATCGAGGTTGTGTACTACACAAAAAAATAAACTTAATCTAGAATTGTATAATATTTTTGCAAACACTATTTTTCGGTCCAAAAATATTGATATTAAACGACTTTCCATCAAAAAATTCAAACAATTATCAAAAAAGTTTTTTGAAGAGCATTGTTTCTATTCCATAAACGAATTTGTTACTTATCGGGCACAGTAGATCTAAATTATTTTAAGTTATTTTATAAATTGTTATTCTTTTGCTGACTTTAAAAATACGTTTTGTATTTGTAAATGGTCAATAAACGATATATATATATTCAAATACGTTAAGGATTTTTTTTAAATTACTTTTGTCCTTTTTGCTAATACGGAACCTCGTTGCCCTTAGCAGAAGCAGTTACTGATATTCTTACATGGATTTAATGTATAAATCTGAAAGTCTGGAATTATTTTGCCTTCGAAGCCGCGAAATTGTTTTGTTGATAATTATTTAAATTTGCCAATTGACAAATGATCGACAGAAGGATCTCTTGTGAAGGTTAAAGGAACGTGAGATTCTCGCAATTTTTCTTGTTTTAATTCAACTGTTTTGGTCGTTGAATACTCTTCTAAAGCCTAAAAATTTTAAAGTTCGAATTGGTCATTGGTACATTAGTAGTAGATACAATCCAACCAGATTAGGTTTGTGAATAAGAGGTTTGTCTAGTCCAAGATTAATTTGACCAACACCAATGTGAACTTTAAACGGTTGTCCAAAGATCGGAACTGCCAAAGGATTGTTTTGTAGAGACCTAATTTTTTTAGTTATTGTGACATTTATCAGTTCTCATCAAACGTCATAAAGTGATTGTATTTTTGCTCTTTTTCAAAAAGGTATATAGTTTGCCACACGTTAATAACATTCTTCGGTCGCTTCGCGCTTGCCACAACAAACTCGGGACTAAAGTGTAACTAATTAAACCTTGAATAATTTTTCCCCATCTACTTTTATGCTCAGGACCCTGAGTGCGAATCTATACAAACTGGCTCGTTTCACTCTAAAAATAAAACTATTGGTACTTTTTAACAATAATAGAAATATCAATTTTTTTTATTGTTATCTTTTTAAATTTTTATTATGGACAAAAATAATTATTAGACAGTCGAACATAGAGAAATACAAAAAGGAATCAATATATTATTACTTTTATAAATACTGAATAGAACACCACTCTCACTAAGGAATGAAATCCGAGTATTAAATTTTGAAGTTGTAATTCCAGTATTTCTTGCTAACAAAAGAGTTACAGTTATTTAGTATGGCAACTTTATTTGATAACACGTACGTGTGCAAAGGCAGGCAAATTTATGTACTTTTTTCATCGCAACGGCTCTTTGTTATCCTATTTGTAGACACATTCAAACAGATTGCCGCATATAATAAATAGTACGTAAAATAGATGTAATCTTTTATGGGCGCTCGTCATTCTCAGAGAACTCCACACGCAAAATTCCTCTCAAATCTCTAATCTTTATACGTTCTTGCGTTACTTACAAATGTGCCTTAATATAATATAAAACTTAACCTAAATATTTTCAAGTCTGTAGCATACCTTGCAATTGTGATTCATGAGTAGCGATAGTAGAAATTACACCGGACGTACAATCACATACGAACGCGCTGTATAATTGATTGTTATGTTAATAAAAATCAGATAATTGTCAAAATAGGACGTAAGTGACTCAAATGGTACTAACAGAAAAAGCCCTTCTACACCACAAACAATTTCGGGATATATGAAATGTATATTTTATTCTGCAATTGCACTTCTTGCTTTACAACAAATATATTTATGTGGATAAAAAATGCAACAATAAATGTATTTAATTATTTTGTTTACTATTTTGTTTACTACGTCCCATTTTTTTTCCAAATGGGTGTCAAAATAAAGACGCCGGGAGAGTCGAGTGATGATCATATAGGATATTTAACCGGGAACTCCTCTAATCTCCTATAACTAGTAAAAATTTTAAATTATGCTAGCCAGCCCCCAAGTAGCATAGCGCTGAAAGCCCACCATAAGTAAAAAGGTATTCGTTTAAGAAGGCAAATTTGTGAGGAACAAATAATTATTTCTAACTTAAGTCGCAATTTATTATAATTAAGTAATTAATAGCTTAGAATTTCCGATATATAGGAGAATTAGCAAATTTTTATAGTATGGTAATAAAAATTGGCACTGTCAAGTTTTCTGGCATAACTTGTTTAGACGCTGCTCCTAGAAGGTGCTGGTTTTACTGTATTATTTAGATATTTTTTCCGATTTTTTTTTATAAATACGAAGCCAATAAAAATCCAATATTTATCAATAACGATTTTGGTAATAATAATAAAAAACTTGAAATCAAATGTTGGGAGTGTCCATCATCTATCTGAATACATTTTATAGTACTCCCTTAAATGTCTTTGTATGTTACACAAAACTTTTCTATTATTTTTTAGTGTATTACCGGCCGATTGTATTTACTTCCACAACTCTTGTAAATAATTAATTTCTGCAGCCTATACCAAATCCTTCATGAACCCCTTGACAAAACAATTCATTAACATGAAGGTAATCATGTAAATATTTTCTCTAAAAGCGAGTGGTACATTTTTAAGGAGTTCGTTTAAATAAATGGTGCTGAAAGAAGTTTTGATTAGCCAGCAATTTCAAAGGACTAATGTGTCTGTCTTGCCTTTACATAATGCGGATTATCAGAATCCCACAAATTAGTATTTTTTCAATTAAAAATTTCTAGTTTTCCAAATGTAGCCTCGTCGGTAAAAATAATCTCATTAAACAAATTTGGATGGAGTTTTTCTTTTCTTACATTTCTCTAAATCAGCGATTGACTTATCCCAGTCGCCCCACCTGACCGTGGAGAACTCAAGACCTGGATTTTTCGAAAACTAAAATAAAATTTCGTCTTTATCGACGTTGTTAGTTTTTGGAGCACAATTATTTCTTTTGGGAGAAATTATCCTGTTTTACCTAAACGGTTGTAAAATTTTCTCTAGACGCGCAAGTCCACTAAGATCTGATTGAGCAGAAACTCAGATAATATCATTATGAGAAAAACGGTTACGTCTCGGCTTTTTGTGACTATCAGCTAATACCAAAATTAAACAAAATTTAAGGACATGTCAATTTGATAAATGCTGACAAAAGCCTACTTAGCAGAAAATAGCAGCATTATATATTTAAGTATATTGTTTATTGCTCTCCGTAGCTTGTCATATTGTTTGTAGATCGAAGAATGTACTCTTTATTTAGTAATTTCGAACATTACCAATATTCTGTCAGAACTATTATTGCTTCTGTCGTTTACACTATACACGTCAAAATGTTAGGTACAAAGCTTTTTATTTATTTATTATTAGTTTAGGTTGTTAAGAAAATCTTTTAAAAAATTTAAAAATCTTGATCTATCCGAAAGTCGCTGTAGGCCTTGCTATTGCTGGTAAATAAAAAGAAATATCAGCAACTAATTTAAAAAAGTTAAAAGTATATGTTTTTCCAATAAATTAACGTTCGAGATGTTGTCCTTAAATTTCGATACATTTTTCGCAACAGAGGGTTGCGAGTTCCTGAATGGAAATTTAAATGTTTTTGATTTTCGAAAGCTTTTTGAATTTAATTTCATTTAACCTATTACAGAAATGAGTCATTAAATTTTTAATTAACTATCCTAAAAATAATTTCGTATTGGCAAAATTTACAGATATTTCTCGATCCTGAAACGTCATTTTATAGAAAATGTTCAATATCTTAAAGAAAAACAATATACCTTCTGTTTTATTTAAAAGAAATTGACACCTACTTTCATTATGACGGGACTCTTTCTGTTATACTCTCATCATCCCAAGCCAATTAATTTTTTGCTAGTTCACATCTCCGAAATTCCACGAAGGACACGCTGTACATACAATAATATTTCACCGGAAATTCGTCATCCAACAAATGAAAAAAAGTTCATATAAATATAGACCGGGAAATGCAAAGTTTGAAGTGAAGCAAGTTTAAAATAATACGCAATATTACTAATATCTACTTGAAGTGAGCCCAAAGAGTCAATCAAATCAAATGAGTCAAAACCCAGCATGGTTTCGTTAAAGTCATGTAATAAACATTCAAAATCGTAATATTAGCAATTAATAGTAATTTTATGCAATCAAACTTTACGAAAAATAGAAAATTACACATTCAAAAATTTAAGGAAAACTTCAGCGCCGGTTTTCTTGAAATGTATGGGCAAGGATTATAGGAGATAATCTTATAGGACCTCAGTACTTTAACGGATCGCTTAATGTATAGGGTGCTTTTTTTTCGATGTATAGAAATTTAAGTTGCAATAAAACAACGAGGGATTATTCGATTGACATGAATTTTATTTATCCGAAAGATAATCTTGTGGCATTACATTTTAAATATTATTTCTGGCATATGACCGCCACGGCTAGCGCGGATGTAGTCCAATCTGGACGTCCAATTTTCGATGAGTTTTTCCAACATTTGTGGCCGTATATCGGCAATAACACGGCGAATGTTGTCTTCCAAATGGTCAAGCGTTTGTGGCTTATCCGCATAGACCAATGACTTTACATAGCCCCACAGAAAGTAGTCTAGCGGTGTTAAATCACAAGATCTTGGAGGCCAATTCACAGGTCCAAAACGTGAAATTAGGCGGTCACCAAACGTGTTTTTCAATAAATCGATTGTGGCACGAGCTGTGTGACATGTTGCGTCGTCTTGTTGAAACCACATCTCCTGGACATCATGGAATCAAAGAGTTAGTAATCATAGCTCTATACCGATCACCATTGACTGTAACGTTCTGGCCATCATCGTTTTTGAAGAAGTACCGACCAATGATTCCACCAGCCCATAAAGCGCACCAAACAGTCAGTTTTTCTGGATGTAACGGTGTTTCGACATACACTTGAGGATTAGCTTCGCTCCAAATGCGGCACTTTTGTTTGTTGACGTAGCGATTCAACCAGAAGTGCGCTTCATCGCTAAACAAAATTCGCTTATGAAAATCGGGAACAACGGCAATCTCGTTTTGGGCCCATTTGGGCACTATTTGCAAGCGTTGTTCAGGCGTGAGTCTATTCATGACGAATTGCCAGACCAAACTGAGAATAAATCACTTGACAGCTGTTAAATCGGTCGCCATCTTGAACAGTAATGCCAACTTAAAGTTCTATACATCGAAGAAAAACACCCATTATTTGTAATTCAAAAGAGGAACTACCACCTTTGCTGGAAGAGGTACCCTTGCAGTGGAGACAAAACATATGGTTAATGCAAGATGGCGCTCCATCCCATTTTACATTAGCTGTACGAAGGTATTTTAATCAGGCATTTGAACATCGATGGATAGGTCGGGGCAGACCTCTAGATTTGAAACACCTATAACAGATATCAATGATCTAAGACAAAAAATAATAAACGGTTGTGAAATGATTAGAAATAGGTTAGGCGTAATTTTTCGTGTTCGACAGCATTTTTTAAAATGTCTAAGAAAATGATTAGAAATAAACGGTTGAAAATGAATTGTAAATAAGTTTGTATACTGTTCAATTGCCGATTAATATTAATATTTTTTTATTTTGGAAAAAGTTAAATGTATTTATGTAACTTAAACATGTTATTGCATTGATTTATACCATTTGTTTGTTAATTTGTAGCATATTGTTTTGCAAAATTTACTGCACGTCGCCTGCAGGTTACTAATGCTGGCCTGCATTTCGACTTGCTTTTCCCTAACAGTAATGTATATCGCGATATCCAGTGTCACCTTTCTGTAAATTAGAAATGCGGGGTATTCGGGCCGAGAATAAAAAAGACGATTTGTGACTAAACGATAACACTTGTCTTAAAACAAGAATAACAGTTTTTGAGGATTTGTGATTCTGATTAACTCAGCCCGCGGTACCAACAAGTAATTTTAAAAAAATATTTAATTTTTAATAAATAAATATAATATATAAATAATTAAGTCAATTACATTCTTAAATAACTTAAAAACTAAAAAACCTTAAAACTTGAACAGTTTGTAGATTGGTCGTGAAGCGCATGCGGATCATGTTTATCGGAAAATAGTCTTATTTGAAATAGAAAAATATGATTCTAAAATCTTGATAATAAATTTTGAAATACCAATATGTGCTACAAAATTAGCACAACAATGTTTTTCCGAGAAAGAAGCGACACTTCCTCTCTTCTTGCATTGGCAACGACAAAAAATTGTTGTTTTGATTTTTTTCACTGGTGCACTAGTTATTGCTTAGACATATGCTTATTCAGCTACTTTAATAATATTAAATACGCGCGCTAATTGTAGGATAAAACGGTCTTAAAGTCGCTTTGCAGTAGTAATTATTGTGTTACTTGTGTTCTAAATAAAAATTGCTTTCAACTGAATCGAATGTTACATCGAACCTATGAAACTGCACCAAAAAAAAAAATGGTCTTTGTTTGCAAATTTTGCAGAATAACATGAAAAACTGCGTTCGAAAAGTAATTGTACTAATCATGTATTCTTCTGCTTGTGGAAGGCAACGTAATTGTGTATGAGGGTCGAGTCATTTTGCTTTATTTATTTATTACTTTCTATCGTATATCGTTTCTTCCATTTTAGTAAAAAAACGTGAAAGTAACCTTAAAACGAAAACGATCACTATATTTGCTATCAGCTCTGCGGTTTGCACACAAATTAGTAGTAGTTAGGTGCATTTCTTTTATTGTTTGTGAAATTTCCTTTTATAAACGCAAGTAATTAAGTTGGAAATTTCGATTTCTACTTTCGCGCGTCTTTGTAGGTTCCACGTTGTTCTAACTAAGTCAATGAAAATTTTATTGGGTAAAAATATTTCCCTTCTGTCTTAATAAAAATTTATACATTTATAATATTTTGCTACTGAACCCGCAGTACGAATCCAAATACAAATCCGAAGATTTCACGCCCCCCGGTGAAAGCTTCATCCTTTTTCTTTCAAAAAATCACTCCTAAAGGTGATCTCACATCGCTTTTCAGTGTTCTTCGTAAACCGTAACTTATACGAGAAAATGCTAGAGGGCTTTTTGTATTCTTCCATAAATTCTACTTAAAATTATTATATAATATTCTGGTGTACGCTCATAAATGAATAAGAATAAACATAGTTCGCAACCGCCTTTTTGTGCGGCGATTATTTCTGGAATGCTCTTTGAAAGTTGGTTTGCGCTGCACAGCAATGTGCTCCAATTGTTGTAGACAGAGTTGTTTAAATGCTGTCGATTTTGCAGAAGGAGATGATTACATAGTTATATTTCATTGATAGAATAAGTCTAATAATAATAAAAAACAGATCGATAAACCACTTCGAGGGTCGTATCGAAACGAGTTGGAATCATAGGTATAAAAAAAATTTCTTTTATGGGACCTCGTAGAAAACAACTGTTCTTTAATTTCCATTGTGTTTATTTTTTGCTCACTTTAGTAATCTTCGAGATAATTGTAGCAAAAAAAAACGACGCCTTGTTAACTTTTCTCTTGTAATGAGGTTTACTTATTATTGAAGAAATTGTAGAAGATATCAACGTTTCTTAGTAATTTTGCATTCTAAAAAAAATCCAAAAGATTCATGTGTGGACCTTATTATTGAAACCTTAGCGCGCTATTTGACTATAGTGCGGTATTACATCATCGCTTGTACCACATGTGAATTCTCTCCTGAAGTAGAACTTCCTCTAGATGTTCAGGTAGAACGTTATCTAAAACAGTTTGTATTGCCCATCAGTTCAGGACGAAGAAAATAAGATCCGATGAGGTGGTCACCAATAATTTCAACCCAAATATTTCCGGAAAACTGCCTTTGGAAATAATTTTCAATCAGAGAGTATGGAATGGCGTAATCTGCGAATTTTATCAAAGAGAAAGATGTGGGTACAATAATTACTTTATAGTAAATACCATAATTGAAAATGATTAATATATTTTGAAAAATTATTCAGTATTTGCAACCTGTTTAGGTATTTCGTAGCGGGTTTTGCATTTTGTATACCAAAGTGGCCGACACTTTAATATTTATTTTCACGCCGCCGCCCGTCGTTTAAAATAAAAAATCCGTCAGAGATAGTTAACGATAGCGGCTTCGGCTTATGCTGCGCCTTCCAATTTTCAACGGAACGGGCAACAAGATCACCGGCCTGGCCCTTACTTACTATCAGCGCCGGCCTCTCTTAAAGTGGTGCCTAATAACAGGCCCAGCTTTACATAAATACTGAGTCACCACAGCGGGTCGTGAAAGACTGCTGGAGTTTGGGTTAACCTTTTTCAAACATTGGCGTGCGTTTTTAAAACATGTACTCGAGTGCGTTGTGTTTGGACGTAATTTTTTCAGATTTTGCTCGTTTACGCGTAGCATCGCTTTCATGCATGTTTCTGGTGGTTTCCATTAGTTCCAACAACACTTTACACTTTGTGGGTACTTATTTCCATACATTCTCCATGGGGACACCGCTTTCGTGTGCCCACCGGCTATTAACAGAATAAGAAGAACCCCCCCTCCGTCAACACCCTAAAGATTGTCCATCTCCTTATCAACACAACAAGCATGGTTGAAACCTGATAGCCTATTCGAAATATTGTGAGAATTGAGAAATTATTTTTTTTCTCTTTTTGACGATGTATAAAGTGTGTCTCAAAAAATTATGATAGGTAACATTATTGAAAATAAACCTATTTTATTTCTTGTTCCAACAACGAAAAAAAGTTTCTGGTTTTCACTAATAAGTTCCTCTCATAGCTCATAGAGCGTTTGATAGCAGCAATTGTTCTTTGTAAGTCGCAATTTTAAATTAAATTAAATTAAATTAAAATGTATTTTATAGTCAGTATTATATTAGTATACCTGAAAGCAGATTGACAAAATGTGATACAGCACACAGCTATTTTGCTATATGGTTAGTTATAATATTATACTAGTTGTGATAGTTACATTAGTGACATACACAAACTAAAGGTATCAGTTAACTTAATGCAAGTGGTATTCCATACAGGTTTTTTTATTATCTATTCATTCTGACACTTCTGAAAACCCTGTATCGGATTAAGGAATTAAACTACTAAATCGTGATATCCTCGGACTTCTCTGCCAAAATTTGACTTAGACATTCTTTTCTTAACAAGCTAAATTTATTTATTTTTCTGCCATCTTAATCAGTATTATTTCTTTAATTTTAAACTTAATGTTGAAGTTAGTAGAATGTCTCGTACGGGAAGTAGATTTAAAATTTTGAGCTGAATACAAATTTTATTGAACAGCATAATAAATGTATCTATGCCATAGAAATTGCAACACCCAGTGAATATTAAGTTATAATGTTTGTATAATTGTATAATGTATAATGTTTTGGCGGTTGGCATTTTCTACTATTTCCTAAACGTTGTTTTGTCGTACAAATGAAATTATTTTTTGTTTGTTCAAACAGCTCCTTAATTATTATTTGGCATTGTTCCTTTTTACTCATTATTACGTTTTACAATACAGCTATTAATTAACGGTCAAACTTTCTTCTTCAATCGAATTGATTACGAAGTTCATTGTTACTTATCGTAATGGAAAATATCGTAGGTTTCTCGGTAACCGCCAATCCAGAAAATTCGTATTCGAAATCAAACTAAGAAAAACAATTAAATTGAACTATTTATTTAAACAAAATTAATTAAAAAAAAAAAGAAGTTATTAAGAAACTGGGTAAGGAATAATGGTTGTCCAACAACATTGTTAATAAATTGATATCTATTAATAATAGTTTATCAAGACAATCAAATACTGAAAACATATCTTACTTACTTGGTGAATGGGGTTTGCGGTGCTTAATATGGTAAAAAACTGTAGGATTTTGCTTTTCTAATGTTAAAGTATGTAGGTGTCACCTCTCAAAAGCTGGGTAAACTTAAAAACATAAAAACGATTGTAATGTTACGAAAATCGATAAATCTAAAAAAAGCTTCACTTTGTTCCTATTATTTTATACTGACCATAAGTTCAAATTTAGTTCCCCTAAAGTTCTACATAGAAGCTACCCGGAACAAACTTCACTTTTTTATCTGTCTGTTTTTTTCTGTTATTACCGATTTTAGCGTTCTGTTTTAAATTGTACTATTTCGAAAGAAACCGCGATGTTGACTATTAATTTTATAGATTTTACAAACTACATCTAGTATGGCACTTTACATCACTTACTTCTTCGCCTTTTGATTGAAAGACGTACTTTTTTTTGTTGTGTGTTTTTTCATATCCACGATTGATTCTTAGTCATGGATTTTTCACTAATATTTTTATTCTAACTTTTTAATTTTCCATTCAACTATTCAAGGTACAATTATTGAGGGACAAAATCTACGTTAATTAAATAAACATTTGACTAAAATGAGTAATATATGGATTAAATCTTATAAAAACTACAATAAGGTGAAAATATCGGTGTGAGTTATAAAAAGAAAGTAATCCCCTAATAAGCGCCAACTTGCTGCACGAGAAACTGACGCGTTGAAACACGTTTCTATCAGCATCTCATGTGGGCTCCTAAGAAAACGTTGGTTCACATGGATGTTCTTTTGTTTATTTTCAATTTTTCTCGCTGAGCTTTTATGATCAACCGGCAACTACCTGCTAGAACCGAAAACGTTCGCCCTTACCTTACACAAAACAAAACCCACTTTTTCTTGGAAGTAATGCATTAACAGCACCAATATTTAGATTAAGTTTATTAAATGTTACTGTTAATCAGAAATCATTAAAAAAATACATTTTTCTACAATTATAATTGCCAACTTCATTTAGTAATCGCTGGGTCATTCCTTTTTCAATTTTGAAGAAAGCGAAAATCGAAGTTTAACTTTTATATCTAATTCAAACATCGCTTTCTCTTCAGTTTTTGTCCGAGGGGGCACGTTTAGTGAACGCATATATCTGAGAAAATATATCTAATCGTTTTGATATTATAATTAAGATATAATTTTGACGGAAACTGATAGAATGTTATTAAAAATGTTTGTTTTGTTCCTGTTTAAAAACGAAAAAGCAAATAAGCTATGCATACATCTATCTCTATTTGGAGCTCCAGATTACTATATGTTGTGAATGAAATATTCCTTAAGGAAACGATAACAAATTGTTAACCTAACCTATATCAAAGTTATGCTAAAAAATAAAATGTAATTAAATTATATTACACTTGACGGATGGTGACAGGGAATGTCAAAGAGAAGTATCAGCTCAGTTCTTGAAATATCTCATTTTAGAAAAGTACAGTAGGGTCGGAATTCCATTACAAAAATATATTATTATTATTTTATTATTGTATTATTGTTGTATACCGGGTATCTCAATAAGGGCAACGAGTTACGGAAGTAAAGCTTTTCCTAGGCTTTCAATCATGCAATGAGGCGATTGCGATTGCTTTCCTTACCACCAGATTAAGTTTTTGTCATAATTTCAAAAAAAAGTTAGTGATATGGTTAAAACCGAGTTTATTTATTTTTTATATTTTTTAGGTTTTAGGTTAGGTTTACTCATTAACTAATGGGGTCTAATGAGTTGTTGGATAATAATTAATGCTATTAATTATTGGCTTATCTAAGTAGTAAAATGTCTATACAAGACTTTGCGGTACGGTATGCTTCCTTCGTGTCGTTAGTTGATGTGTGTCAAAGTCTCTTGATTACCGATACAAATAGTTAGTTTAAATTTATCCGGCATAGAAATCTTATTGTGATTGTATGTGTATTTTGAACAGGACGAGTTCTTAGTGATTTGGTGCCTAGAAAAATCGAATAGAATGAATAGCAATAGACTTTAACACTTAATTTTTAATGAGAAATAAAGTGGTAATGCTAAATATTTGAAGATAAAAGTTTTGAAAAAAAGTATTAATGATAAATAACGGAATTTTTATTTCGATTCTCCGTACGATTTGGCATCCCAGAGAGTAAATTAACGTTCTATTTATAAAATTGGGATACTTATACACTAATGAAGAAATGGTCTAGAATTCCGTGCGTGGAGCCTTTTTTGGAGTTATTAAAACTTATTTTTCAAGATGTTTGAACACCTCCAACACCTCCCGAGACACAGAGCACTAAAAGCATCCACCAAGGAAATTTGCATTTGTCTGAGCTTTAAAACAGTACTCAAGTTGACTATCGGAAATATAAGAAATTTTTACAGAAAAACACTTTGTCTTAGCCGGTTTCATAAATATATTTTTTTTAATTTTTTTTCTAATTGGTATGTCGCTGCTCTTAATTGGATAATACCCCGTATGTTGTTGTACACATATTATTTTGTTATATTGTTATGTCGAATTCTATCAAAAACGAAAAGTGCGACGAAATATCCCACTATTGTGCTATCTTTCCATCTTTAAAGACAAGTGAAATTCCAAAAGTGTCAATAATTGGACGGACACCCTCTACAGTTTCCGGCTCGCTCATAAATATTATAATTGCTTTTTCAAATTGGACGCACATTCGCTAAATGTACTCTGAATACAATAAACGAAAACCTATGACAGTACAAGAATAGAGGTAAACAAATTACACAAAAAAGGCTTTGTCGTTTTCGTCAAGGGTTCTTTTAACATTCAAGTACTGTTGGTGCAGGCGATCTCGTTGACTATCATTTTCAGACACTGCGCTCAGATAATCTACGCAGCCGGTTCATATGATTGTCGGTGCGGCGGGCAGCAGAGAACCAATTTAGTATTCGAATTTCTGTTGAATTGTGTGGTTGTGTTTATATTGCCTTACGTCATTTTACACGTGGCCGTGTTGTAAAGGTTTTGTTCCGGATTTCGATTTGTTCCGACTCCGATTGGCAACATTAGCACGCCTAATTTAGACTTGGATAACCTTAATTCGGTATTAAACGGTGAGTAAGGACCGAGTTTAATTCGCTAATCACGTCATGGATATTTTTCACCGACGAGACGCTTGTGAATAATAGAGTAGCAAAAATCGTACCTATTTTAATTAAGTGCATTTCATTTTTAGTTAGGTAGGAGTATTTATTCGCTTTAATACCGATAAAAAAATTTAATCTTTTAAGTCGTTTTTGCAATTCTATTTTTTTTATATTAATATATATATATATATATATATATATATATATATATATATATATATATATATATATATATATATATATATATATATATATATATATATTATATATATATATATATATATATATATATATATATATATATATATATATATATATATATATATATATATATATATATATATATATATATATATATATATATATATATAAATAATATTTTTATATATTTTTATATATTAACCCATCTCCTGACTTGGTCTTTGTCCCTTATCCGACTTTTGTTTTTTTTTTTTAAATCATATTTTACATTAATCAAATTAATTTTAAAACTAAGTTATGATATAAATTATCATTATAATAAAAAAAAATGTCTCATTCTCGTTCCTTTAGGTATAGGGTGGACCGTTTATTTTGGGTCACCACCTTATCTCAGAAACTATGGGGGATGGAGTCAAAAGTTAAATACAAAAGTTAATTGGGGTATTACAAAACTTCAATTTATTTTAATGTGGTATATACAGGATGTTTCATTTTTCGTGGGCGAGTATTAACTTTCTTATTTTAAATGGAACACCTGGTATATTGCTTCATTTTTTTAATTCTATACAAAATTCTAGAAATATTTTGTTTATAAGTCTAAGCGTTTTTGACATTTTTTATTTTTTATGTCAATAATGACGTTTGTAAGAATTAAAATATCTGCCAATTTCTTCATTCGGAAGCGTTTATTGTTTGAGTAAGTTTTGTTGTAGACAAAGCACTCGAATAAAGGATTTCATAAGAAATTTCCATACATATTAATACATTAAAAAAATGTCAAAAAAAATTTTTTTTAATGCCTTATATTTTGACTTTTTGCAATATTCCCTTTTAAACATTTATATATTTATATATTTTTCGACACGTTATTTATTTATTTATTTATTGTTTATAAATTTAATTTTTTCGCTTGCTTGCGCATCATGTTTAACACAGAGGAAAAGATATGTTAGATAGTTACATATCGGCTGGCTCTTAAGGAGACGCCCAAAAAAGAGGATTTACCAATACTTTAGAATATATTGAACTTTGAAGAAAGAAAAATATAGACGTCGTCTTCTTTTGAATGATGAAGAGCAACTTAATATTTTGTTGCATTTTGCAGAGACCCCTGAAGGTTCAACCCGTCTTTAGATCTGGATATCAAAACAACCGATTCGAAAGTTTCTTCAAATAAACAACTGGAAGTTCTATAAATTCTGACCAATGCAGAAATTAGAGCAACAAGATTTCAACATCAAGCTAGATTTTTGCAACAATCTTAGGCGGGGACACTTTTCAGAATATATATTTGTTAATATTATTTGAGCAAATGAGTCCATATTTACAACCTCAGCTAAAAGTTTTAATCAGAAAAATACCCAGTACTGGAGCAACAAGAATAATAAAAAACATATGGAAGTTAGAAGATCAAGTAGAACTGTCAAAGTATGGTGCGCCATTTGGAGTTTCTGAATAATAGGTCCAATCAGAATTTAAATTCCCAAGACTACTTAGAGCTTTTAAATATTATCCATCCTTTTGTTGAAATTGAAGCGCTTGAAAGGAAATAACGAAATTTAATTTGGCAGCAGGATGGCGCTCCTTGTCACAGAAGTCAAGATAATAGCACCTATTTAAATGCACACTATCGAGAAAGGATTGGAGAGAATGGAGTTACGCTTGGCCTCCAAGAAGCCTCGACTTAACTCCCCTAGGGTTTTTCTATGGGGTACACTTACATTAATTTACAAACACAAACCGTTAAGGGATATTTAAATGGGACTGAATCTGTTGAAAATGGCGTTATGTATTTATAAATCCTTTATTCTACTTGTATTGCCCAAAATGGAGGATATATTGAACTACTGTTGCAGTAATTATTATCTTTGTAAATTGTTAATTTTTTTAATCGTTCGTTATTAAAATATTCACCAACAGTATCGCGTATCCTTATTCTTATTCTGTATAAATAATGCATTCATATATTTGGATCTTCATAAGTGCATCGGCAAGATTATGGTCAACTATGAAATGGTAAATCATAGTATCATGGCCACCTTACACTCACTGAACCTATATTTCAACAGCATATTATTTGTGTTTAAAAAATATTTCAAAAAATAAAAATATACAAAATTGCCTTAATGTTTAATGCTAAAT
Source organism: Cylas formicarius (assembly GCF_029955315.1). Classification (NCBI taxonomy): domain Eukaryota; kingdom Metazoa; phylum Arthropoda; class Insecta; order Coleoptera; family Brentidae; genus Cylas; species Cylas formicarius. The sequence continues at coordinate 5,693,973 of NW_026844347.1, forward strand.
ATGACAAGATTATAAAAATAGTTTCCATTAAAAAAAAGTTTTTTGGCAGTTTTTTAATTTCATTTTTTTTTAATTTATTTTTCGCTTACCCTGTATATCGAAATTTCTTATGAAATCCGTTATTCGAGTCCTTTGTCTACAACAAAACTTACTCAACAATAAATGGTTCCGAATGAAGAAACTGACAGATATTTTACGTCTTGCAAACGTCATTTTTCGCATAAAAAATTAAAAATGTCACAAACGGTTAGAATTAGGTATAGAAGATTATACACAAAATATGTCTAGAATTTTGTATAGAATTCAAAAATGAAGTAATATACTATGCGTTCCATTTAAAATACGGAAGTTGATATTCGCCCACCAAAAATGAAACACCTTGTATATACAAAATTACAATAAATTAAAGGTTAGTAATATCTCAATTAACTTTTGTATATAACTTTTTGCTCCATCGCCTATAGTTTCGGAAATATGGGCGTATCCCAAGATAAACGACCCATCCTATACAATATATAAAGACGGTCTGCTGTTTTCGGTTCAAACGTACGTAGAGTTCACTGAATATAAAACTTTCGTATAACCGAATATCTAGGAAAATTTGATTTCGTTTGATTGCGTGCATGCGGTCAGCAACCTTAAAGAACAATTATAATTAGGTAATTTTTAATTCAATTTTCCCAATTTGCACATCTAAGTAGGTAATTAATTAGAATCGCTACTTAAAATGTGCCCTCCCAATTTACTCACAGAAGTAGAAGTAGAACTTACTGTTCGCTTTTCTTATGGTAGTAAAAAAAGAACGATTGATTTACATAACTAACTCGTTAACTAGCGACATTAAAGTTCGCATTAAACAAGATACCTAATGTGTATTAATATTAATAAACCAATATTTAAGTGAAATTGTCTATTCAGTAGAAAGTTGCGATGCTAGGAAAACTCGTAAAAGTTTTACGGTAAATTGTCGTCCCCGCTTTCTACAATGATGAACATACTTGGTTGTAAATAGTTTTTATTTAAAAAAACAGCCCGCTATTTTGCACATCTAATAGCTTGTTGGAACATACCTCATTTTCCGTATACATAAATTATAAAGCCCAGTGCAAAAATTGCAAACAAATATTTAATTTTTTCCGAGATGTTTTCGAAAAGCGAAAAGCGTGTTTTCAGAAAAGAAGGAAGTCGGAATGCTAAGCATATATTGGTTTGTGGCCCAGACCAGGTTTAAAGCATCCACTTTCTTCTTATACGTCACAAACCAACCCCATACTTAGCAAAACAACAAACAATGGTTTTATTTATAGCGTTACCGAATACGAATAATGAATTTACTTTTACAATGTGTTATACTCCGTCCAAGGTCGCAGATATTTCGTGCCGTGTATAGAACTAGCAAACTTATTGGTTAGTACATTTTGCTTGACGTAAAAACGCCATAACAGAACCGTATAATAGCGTGACAAATAAAAGAGATCCAGATATAGCTGCAAAAGCATCGTCGTATGGTGAATGATGGTGCGATGTTGTTATCACAACGGAAGTAAAAAAAAATTAAAAATCAATCAATTAAAATTCACAAAAACTAAAAAACAGTTTCTAAAATATTATTACATTACATTGTGTTAGATATTATCCATATCCGTGGAAACTGGAGCCAGTAATTGTTCCACAACCCCATTACAAACAGTGGAGAATGAATTGGTAGAAGTGGAAGAAAAGTAAAATAAAGCAATAAAGCACGATATATAAGATTTTGTTTTAATAGAAATTAACTATTATTTTTCGACAACCAAATCATTATAATATTTGTACCATAAAATAAGCTTCGTATCGGTTATATTTGGTCTTATATTCACAGTCAGCTGTTTTTCCAAAAAAATCGTTGCTGTTGATTTTATCCCGGTTGTCCCCGTGCAACAAGGTACACCATTAGGAAAATTAGCAGTAAAAGAAATTTGAAAACAAAAATTATTAAGTAAAGAAAATGCTCGAAATTATTTTTGAGGTTCTGAAGTGGCTTACATTTCCACCAGGTGGCGTTTTCTGAAAATCGCAAAATAATTAATTACATGGATGTGACTTTTTTTACATGAATATAAAATACCTCGAGGTCGCTGTCTTCTGTTGCAGCAGGGGGCATCACATTTTGAAATTCATCGTCAATATAGTTTTCGAGATTTCATTATGTTATATTTATTTCGGTGTCACATCAATCTATAGATAAACTAAAATAGTCTTCTGGATCTCATTAAATCGATCTAGAATTGTCATCAGCAATTTTCTGAAAACCAACTTTTTTAAAAGAATTTTGTAATAGTAATAGTCTCCAAAACATTTATGGACTTTGACAAAATGTTCTTAAATATCAACCAACCAACGATAATAGAATTTTAAGTTTTGGATTGGTGTAGTGGGTTAGTTGATCCCCACACTTTGTAATTTCAAAGTTCCTCGGTTTAATTTTTTTTTTGTTCAGTATTGTTTCCTGACTCCCACTGTGGATGAACCTTGATGGTATTTTTAACAAATTCTGCTTGAATTTTTGAGATATTATTTTTTTTCAGCAAGCTTTGCTGCACAATAAAAATAAATCACCATAGTAAAGGTAAAAAAGGCTATAGAGCGAATTGCCTGGCCGCAGAGTGCAGTTTTGCCAATATACTACGTATTTGTGTTATGTCGTTCAGTGCGCTATCCCATCCTCAGAGGCAGGCGTCCGGTTAAGGGAGGTTCCAGGCTTTTTCAATCAAAAAAATATGTTTGTGTCCTGTTATTTAAACATCCTGTTATAAGAATGATTTTGACATTTAAAAAAATTTGCAAAAGTTTGGTTTCAGAAAATTTGTCCGCCTGAGGAAGTGTGCTTAATAGAGGTGTCCACAAGGAAAGGTTACACTTTATCTCATTATAGAAGCTAGTGGAAATAGCATATAGGCATAACGTTTTAAATTAAGTCAGATAACAGTGCTAGTTTAGTAAGTGTGTTCGCTAGACTTTAAGAATATTTAGTAGACAGTTGACAGTCGTAAGCGTTTATAAATATAACGTTCAATAGCAGTCTGCGCAATTTTACTTAATTAAAATATCATACCACTATTTTGTTTTAACAAATGTAATTTCATAAGGCCGAGCTGTTAATGTACTTTTAATATTGCGAATGTATGGCTATAGTGCATGTAAATTTAAGCATTCACCTTGATCGTGAAGTGCAATACCCAGTTAATAATAAAACGATTTAATGAATAAATTGAAAATTAAATATTGTACTTATAGGACAAGAGTTGTCGACTACTTGTCGTTTGAAAATTTTCACTTCGTTAAAGTCCACGAAAAATTTATGTTATTATTATAAATGGTAAAATACTAATAATAATAAATAAGTTGATTTTAAATCACGCATAACAAGCAGCCGGATTTGTTAAACATAGAAATATAAAAAATGAACGAGTATTTGTAAAACAACTTAGGTCTAAATATCATCAGAACAGATTTTTTAGTTTTTTTTAATACATAATAACTGGTTATTCCTGGCGGTACAGGTCACAACTTGGCAACAAGAACAGTAGTAGGCATATAAGTGCAGGTACAGTCAGGTTAATAGTGCTAGAATTAAAACACTTGTAGTTATGATAAAGACACAAACTGTAATTGAAAATAAGAGGAATAAAAAAAGAAAGTTCGACAGACTACTGTAATATTATTTCAAATCTTCGAATCGAACATCCCGACGTTTCCAAAATCATCCTGTTGGCTTCTTAATTAAATTAAATAAAACTAAAGAAATACGGCACTCTAAATACTTCAAACGTAGAGGCAGATATATTAACATAAACACACCAATCAATTCGATAACTGAGTATCTCAGCAGAGCATGCAGAAAATAAAATTCTCGGAAACTTTATGATCAGGATTTATACTTAAAAGAAACTTTTTTTGAATTGGGTTTAACCGACTATTCATGCAAAAACTTGGTTATAGATGAGAGAAGTTTATATATGAAACTCTTTTGGAAATAATAAAAAAATCATCATTATCCTGCCATCTAAATAAGGGAAAGAGACGAATCAGTACCCATGGCTTACAGCATTTTACACCAAATGGCCTCATGTGCTTACCCCCCGATACTGATACTATTGGTACTCATTGTGGTATTGATACTTACCTCCTTTTTTACGTAAATGTTTGTTTGGTTCGAATATCAAAAAGGATGCGATAGTCTAATTAATACGTTTTTATCGATTTCCTATTAGTTTTCTTTTGATCTACATTACTGGGCGAAATTTAGTTTATCCCTAGTTGCTTAAAATTAGAAAAAAATTGGCACAGAGGTAAATCTCCTTACAATAAGGAGTAAATACTTATGAACATTTACCTCTGTCAAATTTCATGTAATTATGGAAGATTCCAAAAATTGTTTGCCAATTTAAAAATAATGGCTAAGTTAAGGGAGAAGATTATTTTTGCGTAATTCAAATTTGATTTTTTAAAATTTTTAAACATTACGCAAAGCCCATAGTTTCTTTCAATAGTTTACTACACAATAAATTACTACAGCCTGTATAACTAGCCATAATAGTGGTAATAGATATTTAGATTAATATTCCTTGTATAATTACAGTTCAATTATGACTTACCTAATGATAGGCAAATGTCAACAAATTCATTAATGTGCGCAAGTCTTTGTCATTTCACCTTGTTTTATAGATTGCGGATGTTGTCCCATAAAACTAAGTAGTGTGCCCCTTAGCTTTTATCTTAACGTTATCTTCTTTACACTATTATTTGTCAGCAACGTACATATAAGGGTAAACGGTTAATTATTGTTGTGGCTTATCCATTACAGGCCGCGCCTACGGTTTGCTAATTACATCTCACTGACCACTTTGTATCGCGGAAATCAGATACGTTTATATTTATTTTTGCATTCGTTTTGCAAAAATCGCATGATAAGTTGATTGCGTGAAATTATGCATACTTAAACTAGATCATCTATTTCATTTTTTACCGATTTTTTTTTTCACCGATTTGTTATTAAGCATATGCAGATGTTTGTCTTGGTCATTGATATACATACAAAGCTTAGTTTTAAGAAACTTATTACTGACAGTCCGTACGACAAATGTAATTACTTTTATTGTTTATTAGTCATTTTAACTGCGCAAATTGAATATATTAACATTTACATTTTTTCAATTCCAAGGTGTTATTGCTTCCCGTTGGAATCTTGTTTTATTTAAACTCATAAATTATGTAATAATAGATCGTCACGCAAAAACATTGACATTTGGTGCCGACTTTGATACCTTTTAAAGTGGATTTTCCTAGATATCGCTAGAACTTATCCTTTTTTTGTTTCTGATTTTATTTATTTAAAATTATATATAATAATAATAATAAGGATTTGTTGATATATTTTTTTAAATACTAGCTAGCAAGGTCCCAGAAATGAATAGTCGTGGAGAGAGAGCCAAATTAAAACTATGACCCCTCCGCACAAACTAGTGATACAAATGTGGAACTAAGTAACCTTTTGAACTTTTTGTAGACTAAGACTAAAACCAAAACTGCAGTATACTCCCAGGCTGTTATTCCCATACTATGCTGTTGCGAAACCTGGATGTCACGCAGACACCTAAAAGCTTTAGAAAGTACGAAGAACAAAAAACAATCGTTTGTTCTTCTTGTTGACTCATATTTTTGTAAGCACATCAGAGGAAAATTCTGTTTATCTAGAGTTTTGGAATGTACGGGATATTCTATTTCTACGTCCTTCTACGATATAATATATTCTGCAATTTTTAAATGTTAAGTTTTTTTTTATGATCTTCATAACTATTGCCAATAGGGAACTTGAACAAAATATTTAAAAAACCACAGTTCACAAAGAAAATAATTTCGTAGTTAGTTCTGTGTAACAAATATATGCAATTAACAATGGTAAAATTTAAATACTATTTGAAACTCGCTGGCATTGGCTTTGACCGGTTGTGACATCAATTTGCTCGTAAGAGTACGGGCCAACCGGACGGTAGCATAGAGAACCCCTTAGAGAACGGAAACGCGTTCGTCTTGGTGGTTTTAATTTTGATCCTGTCCCTTACTTTTGTTATCTTGAGTTTAATATAAAAAAAAAGTTTTCAAAATGACAGAAGCCGATTTTTTAAAAGGTCAATCTGATAAGTTACTTTTAGTGGATATGTTCATGGTGACATCTTACATACAAAACACCGAAAGGGCTGAGGTTCGCGGTGTTAAAGCTAAAACCTATGTTCATAGAAAATTTACCCACTAGTCTTAAACCAATATAATAAAATGATCAGCTTAAAGTTTTCTAGTTTTTAAAATTCAAATGGCATATCAAATAAAATATAAATTATTCAACAAATAAAAAACAAAAAGGATTTTTCTGTTAACTAGTGAAAAGCTAAATACTGATTTTAAAGTACATTGATATCTTAGTGTTTCTTTATTTTATATAGATCAGGAACCATTCCTATAGCGACTGCAATAGGATACGTGCAAGTTCCAGGAGTTAAAAAATATTTTCACGGTTTTTACACGAATAAAAAGTTTATCTGGAGTTCTACTAATTGTATGCAAACACGATGGCATGATTTGTATTATTGAACTGAGGTGGCTTTTACTTGATGAAATGTGATAAAGACATTTGATAAAGACACGGTGTTGTCGAAACAATTGTCATGTAATAATATATAATTTCGTGAAAATCTGAACTTTTAGTTCTTATTTAATTTGTATTATTGTTTTTGTGTTGCTTACATTATTATCATGTAAAGCACACTAAGCACAAATACAAACTGGCGTAGATTAAATCCAAAAAGACCTTTACACGAGCCAAAAATAATCGTAAATAATATAATTCTTGGCCTATAACCTGAGAATAAGATTATGACATGTCGCCATAACGATCGAAAAGCGGTATGACGTCACGATCATTCCCGCGCGTTTAGTGTCGTTTAAATGGAACAGGCAGGTATCACAACTTGAGTTATTTATTGCAACTAATAGTGAACAAAGAATACATACAAAAAAGGTGAATAAGAACTAATGTTTTGTTATTTGTTTTTTTTTCGGTGTTGTCTTTTCTTGATTCCTTGAAAGTTAGAATTACGTATAAATTGATTTGCGATGAAATTATATGAAAATAAACCAAATCAAAAATAATACAAAATTCGTCGCTCTCTGGTCTATTCGGTACTATAATAAAGTCATTTAATAAAAATTAGATAAACATTTCCTGCTACGCGGTTGCGGGTTTCAGACGTTAACCTAACAGTTTCATCGGCGTGAGAAATTATAACAACCAACAGTTTAAGTTCTTTTTATTATGTTGGAAGCGTATGTGCCGACTGGTCGTACGAACGAGACTTGCATGGAAAAAGCTGAATTGGCGTTCTCACGCGATCTCGTTTCTTGGTTAATAACTACGAATATTTTATTAGACCATTTATTAAGAGAATTGACCAATGAAAGAATGCTAAAACGATTTAGTAATTTTGCGTAAAATTTATTGTTTCATTTTGTTACCGTTGTAATTTCACTTAATTGCTTGCCGAAAAATTGCAGATATATTTGTAAATTCACGAAAAAAAATTCTGCTCGCCACTCATCAGATTACTTTGAAGTTATCTTGTCCAATCAAACTAAAACTTTGTTATAGTGTTTGGGTCTCTCAATTTTACCCACCAATTTTTTTTCTGTCGTTTTATGTCGTTCTAAAAATCCAGTTTGTTTTTCGACTGCTGAAATTGAATGAGGTTAAATATTTTGACATAATTTTAATATGTTTTATGTCACTTCCCATTTTCTAAAAATTCGTCCAGAAATACGCTCTAGATACAGTCCATACCTTCAGGTGTATTGTAGACAAATCAGCAGTAAGTACGATATTTTTTCGGTTGTATTGAGTATGTAAGTTATAATATGATATTGTTTCCGTTTTATTCATTTGAAATTTGAAAAATTGAAATAAATATATTCACGTACGATTCAATTCCATCACGAAAACTGCATATTAAGATTTCCATCATAAAATAGTGCGGACAAGATCAAAAATTATAGTCTGTTCGTTGACCGTTGGTAATTGTCAGGTTGCCGATGATAATAATAATATGAGGTTACCACAGTTCGGTTCGCGGCTTGGTACATTTTGTCCCACGCTTCGAGGTACCGTTAGATAACGTTCGAAACGTATTCAAAGGTGCACGCAATATTTCGCTGCCAGTTATTACTGACAACGCAAACACCTTTCCAATCAGTTGCATAATAATTTTTGGTCTCTTTGCTATGATTCCAATCAATCTAACATTTAAGCTTTTCCCATTTTAATCTACTATACTTTCGAGTTACCTCTATATTGTTTATCCAGTCGTCGGGTGCTAAATACTACGACTACGTTTACTAACAATTTCAGTTCGATTTAGACTCTTTTTCTTCACACGGTATTGCTAATAAAATGTAAAAAATACAATATTAAAAAAAATCGTCTAATTTCGTCTTTTATTTATTCCCTTTTCGCTTGGCGACAAACTAAGCCGCCAACACAATTAGTCAATACAGTTAGTATTAGTAAACTTTCAAAGATAAAACCAATATCAAAATATGCGGAAACAAACACTTTATGCAAGAGTTTGGTTCAAACAATCAGCTTCTTTAATTACTTTGTTCTAAAGCGCAAAAACCTATTTCCAATGGTAAAGACTTCACAACAAATCAACATAGTAATAACGCAAGCAAGAATAATATAGAAGCAAGGCCGTTGCCTTTCATTTCATAGATCTTCGACGATCATTAAAACCAATAACAAAATAAACGAACGACCTCAAACGACCAGCTGTTTACTTTCCAAGGCACTCTGGTCGCACGTACAGACTCCGGGTACATCAATACTACTTTTCTTGAGGCATAACGGTTCTATCGCATCGTACTGGGTTAATCTTCGAAAAAATACCGAGTTCAATATATCGGAAATGATTTGCTAACCGCTTCTAAAGACTTTATTGCGGTTTTGCCGGCTGTGATGATTGCATCTAATCGTTTGATTATACGAGCCCTAACAACTAAATGTTCGGACGATGTAAAAAATGATAAAAAAGACATTTTTATATCTATTAAATTTTTTTTCTTTGCTTTGTCGATTGAATAATCAATTTACGCACATTACGATAGCACAGAAAATGCTATCGTAATGAATTATTTTTTATTTCGCATGAATTAGATAGCAAAATAACGGAAATATACCAAATGTGCTGACAAATAAATATTCGGACGTAGTGTGCTTAGATAAATGAGATTTCAGTTCAGGTTGTATCTTTCAAGTTTGTGTAATAGTTAATAAGAAAATGACGCGTGGAATTGCAACAAACAAAAAAGTGCGAGAAATTATCATATCTCAGTACTGCAGAGGTAAATCAATGCAAAAACTTTCAAATGACTTGAGTATTGCAAAATTAACAGCCGGGGATATTATAAAAAAGTATGGAGAGACAGCTAGTGTTAGCGTTCGTGGTAAAAGTTCAGGCCGACCCCGTAAAATCACTGAAAGAGATCGTCGTATTCTGGTCAACATTTGTAAAACTAGCAAACGAAGCGTCTTACGACAAATTCAAGCCCAACGGAATCACGAGGCAAACTTAAATGTCTCCAGGGAATGGATGCATAAGTCTGGTTTGAGTTTTTATAAGGTATGTTTACAATTTTTCCTGTTTCAATATAAAAATTATTAATATTCTATAATCTACTTTTGTTAAAGGCAAAGGAAAAACCATTCTTAACGTCTATTCAGAAGAAAAAACGTTTGGATGAGCAAAATCTAAAATATCCTGGACAACGGAAACGTAGAGTAACGTTATCTTCAGCGACGAATCAAAATTTGATGTGTGTGTAAGCGATTTTCAAAAAAAGATTATTCGTACAAAATCAGAAGCCTTTCACAAAGATTGTAAAGTACGGTAAAATTTCCCCAGGGTGTTATGATATGGGGGTGTATGAGTGGTAAAGGGGTTGGCAACTATAAGTTCATTGATGGTACTGTAAATGCAGAAAAATACCAACAAATTTTATCAAGAAGTTTGATTCCATCAATAGAACGAACTTTTGGAAATGAAAATTCTATAATTCAACAAGACGGTGCGTCCTGCCATATTGCGAAAACAACAAAAAAGTGGTTTGGGGACCATATTATGAAAGTTTTATCGTGGCCATCAAGTAGCCCCGACTTGAATATTATTGAAACTTTATGGCATCGGATGAAAAAGACTTTGCGTAACAATCCTCAGCGTACAGTTCCAGCATTAAAGGCAAAAATCACCGAAATTTGGAACACTTTCACCCCCGAAAATTGCAAGACTTTGGTAGATTCCATGCCAAAACGCATAAAAGCTGTTATTGCCGCGAAGGGTGATGTTACTTCTTATTAGTGTTCGATTTAAAGTAAAAGATTTAAATGCGTCCAAATATTTATTTGTCAGCAAATTCGGTATGTTTTTGATATTTTTTTATGTAATTTATGTGAAATAAAAAAATAATTCATTACGATAGCACTTTTTGGTATAAAAATAAGTGCGTGATTTCATTTTTCAAATTGAAATTTGTTTTTTTAGCTCTTTTATTAAAAAAAAATGTAATGAATTATGTTGAATTTTTAAAGAAATTTGCAATTTTTAACTCGTCAATTAGGACAACACGACTATACTTTGTTTTTCACTTTCTCACGCATGAATCACTTATTGTCCGCATTAGGAGAGAATAATTAATAACCGTTATCTGAGTCCTGTATGTCTGCGCATGCTGAAAACATATAGTGCCATTTAAAGTGCAGATTAATGCACATTAGTCACTGATGTTATTTTGATGTTTATCAGTTCTGACGATCATATCACACGTCAGTGAGTGAATGTATGTATTCATTCTATTTTGCAAAAATGCTCCCAAATATTAATGGTCCCATAAAAAATGTAGTACTGTGAACACACACACACACGAATTTTTACTCGTAAAATGTTTTCAAAATTGTTTTACGTAAAAAAAAGGATAACTACGGTGCACTCAAGGATCCTGATTATCGCTATCATCTTACAGTAAAAGTTATACCTTTCTAAAAGCTAAAAAAAAGTTATCCATCCTTTCTTGAGAGAAACGTTGCACAGTGTTTGTTTTTATGTGATATTTTCGTTCACGAGGCTACTTCTTACTAAAATTATCACTGAAATAAGCAGAAAAAATTATAGATAGAATTAGGTGGTATTTTTTTTATTACTCATATACACAAAAAAAAATTACGTGTATATCTTATTTTAGTAAAAACTATGATGACAATAAAACCAGTAAAAGATACTGCAAATATACGCCATCCCTCGCCAGCTTTCTTTCAACATGTGTGGTTGCGATCAGCGATTTGTGTTCAACAAAAAATTTATAAATATATGTAGAAGTTTTACCTGAGGCCAAACAAAGAGGTCCTCTTTTTCATATCTCATAAGTTTTATGTCATATTCCGGACCACATTTTTCTCATATTTGTGCAACATAATATTTTATGATTTTTGTCGTAGCAAACTTGGCCAGTATAAAACTCTCATCGGTGACCATTTGTTTTCTACTATTTTGTTTAGTGTTCTGTTATACCCGATTTTTCTCCTATTTCAAAATCATTCACATTTTATGCTTTTCCCGGGTTCTCCATTAACTTTCTTGTTTTCTGTTCTTTACTAAAAATGAAAGACAGTGTCATTAACATCATTGTCGTAATTCATAGGATTGGTGGAAGATGGTAGTTTGGTAATTTAGTAATCAGCGTCTCGCTACTTAATGACCATATTCCATAACCTTGAATCCGCTCACACAGTTTTCCGTGTCAGTTTCTTCAACAGTGCAGGAAATATATCGTTTTGTAAACCAACTTTTGCGGAGGACCCTTTAAAACTGCTGAGATGGTGCTCTACATTTTCTTTAATGCCGCAGCTAGGTGTAAAATTTGATCCGGCCCGCGATGCGTTTTGAAAGACCCAATTAATCATAATTACTATTTCATATCCCAGATCTATTATTAAAAATTATGGATACAACATGTCAAACGTTGCCCGTTGATTAAAGTCGTGGATTTTAAGGTCCTGTATGCCCTGTATGCCCAATTTCCTATTGGCATAAGTCTCTAAGAAAGAAAGCGAGATTTCGTTTACAATTGAGGAAAGTTGCTGTAAAATATGGGTTCTGATCCAGGCATTCTAACCAAAGAAGTGTTGGAGAACTTCAAAAAAGCGTTTGTGGCGGACAACAAAAATATATTAATCCAAAATGTTTGCTCTCGAGTGGACCCCTTTGAGGCTTGCCTGTCTAGGAAACGAATCGAAGAAACGCAGCATGTATTCAATATTAAAATAGAATCTGAGGGTAAACCAGTTACAAACCAGAAGAGTTCAGGTCGTTGTTGTGTATTTGCTGCACTTAACGTCATCTGTTTGAAAGTGATTAAACATTTTAACCTGGAGGATTTAGAATTCTCACAGGGCTACTTATTTTTTTGCTACAAAATAGAGCGTTGCAATTACTTTCTTAATTATATTGTTGAACCAGTAGATGGACGTCTTGCTTCATTTTTATTAAATGATCCAACCACTGATGGAGGTTAATGGGACATGTTAGTTAGTTTGGTGAACAAGCATGGTTTGATGCCAAAAAAGAATTTTCGAGAATCTCACAGGATGAATCAAACAAAGAGTAAGTTGAGGGAATACGCTAAACATATTAGAGACCTTATGGAGAAGGGCGCCAGTGATGCAGACCTCCAAAGTCTGATCCAAGAGCAAATGGCCAACGTCTACCGAATTGTCGGCATCTTTTACTACGACAAGAGCAAAGCGTTTCACAATATCGGCCCCATTACTCCCAAGGAGTTCTACGATGTTCATATCAAACCGCTGTTTAATGTTGACGACGAGGTCTGTCTCGTAACTGACCCGAGACCTACCAGTCAGTACGAGAGGGCTTACACCCTCGAGTGTCTAGGCAACGTGGTGGGGGGTCGTAGGTGCATATACAACAACCAGCCGGTGGGGACGCTTTTGGAGTTGGCGGCGAAAAGTAACGTGGAAGGGGTGGCGGTGTGGTTCGGGTGCGAGGTGAGCAAGAGATTCGCCGGGAAATTGGGCATACAGGACCTTAAAAACTCAACTACCTTCTCAGAGAAATGGTTGGCTAAATTGTTTCCGATTAACAATTTAGGTCCTGACTGGTGTTTTACATAATCCAGGAAAATACTTTGGAACCAATCGACAAAAGCGACAGAGTTAAATCAACTATGAAAGTGCCACTCTACCTGCATTTATCTGAACCACCAAGAGCTCCACATATAAGGGGGAAGTAATTCCGTTTTTGCGTTTCCACAAAACATTAGTGATACATTATTTGATTTGGAATGAGGAGGCATAACCCGTTTTGGGACTTTGCTTCTCTTTTAAAGAAATGCTTTGTTAAACCAGACTCGCCGTTTAAGATAGCCTCGACGAAATTGTAACTATTTTCGGGAGAAACGTCTTCTGGTGACTTCTCTCAAGATTATCGAAATAGGTGTCTCTGCATAAAAAAGCGCTATTCGGTTTTATATTTTGCTTTTTTCTAAATCATATTGGATTTTTAGGTCTTTCAAAGAAACTTCTTATTCAATCTTTGCCAGACAAATAGTTTTTAAAGCTTGTAAATTTTACCCATTCTTTTGTGTGGCATAACTTACCATAATAGACTATTTCATTTTTCGTTAGAATTATCCTCTGATTTATTTTATTTTAATGTTTGATAAATTATCTAGGATTCTTTTGTTCAGTTTTGATTATAGCATTTATTTACCTGATTGACAAATTATGCAGATGTTATTAAAATCTTCCATATACGAGGTGTGTTCAAAAAGTAAGGTGACTTTTAAATTTTATCAAAAAGTATTTATTTATTCATTAACAATAATGTTGTCCCCTTTAAAGTAATCCACGTATAGCATTGAATTCTTCCAGCGATTTTTTCTTTGTCTCGATGAGTGAGCATTATCGCGATGCAAAATCCATGAATAGTTTTCCAATTATAATTCCGGGCGTTTTCTTGGTATTGCTTGTCGCAAACGGCCCATAACTTCAATTATTGACCGTACGACCTTGTTTTAAGAACTCTTGATGTACTTGATTCTTCCATTGGGACGAATTGGCTTTGGTTTCGACGTCATAACCATATACCTATGATTCGTCACCAGTTACAATCTTTTTGAGCATATCAGAATCATCATTAACATCGTTTGATAGCTCTCGAGCGATGCTCCTGCAGTTTCCGAACAAATTTTGCTGCTATACGCTTCAGCCCCTTCTCTAATAGTGATTCTACGATTTTTCACACATTTCGTCATCGGCGTGTTCTTGGCCATCTTGGAACAGCTTGTACTACTTATAAACATTTTTTTGCTCAAAGTAGATTGACCATATGTCGTCAAAATTTCTAGCGTTTTGTAGTACTGTATTCCATTTTTTACACAAAATTTTATTCAAATTCTTTGTGCCCTTTTTTTTTGACAGCAAAAAATCGCCGAGCGCACAAAGCACCTCACAAAAAAAAGTAACCGTGTAAACTGGCCGAAACTGCATATGTTAGGGTGTACCAACAAAACAAAAAAAACCAAGGTCGAATGTCCGCAACCCACCCAATTACAAGAGTCACCTCACTTTTTGAACACACCTCGTACATCATACGATGATAAAATTTTTATTTTTTTGCAAAGACACGTTAAAATTTTAAACGTGGAGTTTACTGTTATGCCAAAAATACAGTTTAACTCATTATTTTGAGTACAAGAGATTTTGTGATTTTTTTTATCAAATAAAAAGCGCCAAAGTCAGCTCTAATTAGCTAATTTATATAATAATAGTTTCGATGCGAAATTATGTCAACGGGTTTGTTCTACTAAATCTCTAAATCTGAAAAACGTAACTGGTCCAGATTTCAATTTTTATTGGATCGAAATTCACTCTAGTGTGAAAACTCTAGAGAAACGTCTAATTAGATAGAAGTAACTAGCGGTTTTGTATGGATGTTATAAAACAATGAAATCGCGTTCGCGTTTATATTACCTTATTAAGATACCATACATAACATACTTGATCACTAACAGTTGTTATTAAAAGCGTAATCGCTTTATAAGCATCAATAAACACCAGCGTAATATAAATGCAATTACACTACACGGTACCATATACCAAACAATAACGCTATAAACAACTGGGTCAGTGGTACTTTGCGGTTGGCGATCAAAATAGTCGGAATAAAAAAAGTCTACCATTTGATTGCCATCATGCTGCTACACTTGAGCGAATTGGAACGCTTCTTTTAATGTGCAATCGATAATAACTGCTCCCGCCGAGAATTTTTTGTTATCGGCCCGGAACATTTCACGATTGTCGTTCAATTTTGCTTTATGGATTTGCAGTGTGAAACTAGCTTTTTTAAATGTGAAAAAAGCGTAGGATTAGGTAATTTTTTTTACAATAATGGACTAACTTTTACTAAAATCAATTGGCGGTATCCTCGTTTTGACTTATTTAATAAATAAAAGTAATTTTGCACTTTCAAAATAGAGTCTAAAATTTAAAGTTTTTTTTTACAATAAATTTTACTGTCATTAATTAGCGATCCTCCGTTGAGCTTGGATGCAAAATATCGGTTATCTTTGCACTTTGACAAAGGAATCTATAATTTCAAAATGGTTTGATTAAAATTTGTTTTAATTTAAAATACGTTTCGAGATATTGCGGTCATAAAACATTTTATTTTTGTTTTTGTATTTATTATAGCGGGATTCGGGGAACGAATTTGACGAATCCATAAGGTGTAAGACAAGGGCATGTGCTTTCGCATTTCTTTTTCTTCAGCTTACTTAACTACCCACACATAACGTGATTTTTATTTTAATAAGTGGCTTTACAATATTTTTCATATATTGACAATTACTCGGTGATAACAGGTTGATACAGTGGAAACTCCTCTAATCCAAGTTGTTTTATAGGGACTTTTAATGTTTCGTTGTTTACGGACTTTATTTAAGAATATGTTTTTACACGATTATGGTATTTATTCAATCACTTACGTAGAGAGTTTCTCATAAGGATATTTCTCTGTATTTTTTTTAAAGAACCGTAAACGTCCCAGTTGCGTGCAGCCTGATGATAAAACTTCGAAGTCTCATTTGTTAAAAGCACAAATTTATGAATCTACGAAGCTTTTTAGCCTTTAGTACCATGTTATTTACATTGTAAAGAGAATGTCGAAATTTTCAGAGTATAGCGATGCGAACATAAAAGGTGATGCAAGCCTGATGAAAATCTCTACCCATTAAGTACTCTCTGTCTACCTGTTCTGTGATTATTTTGTATTGCAAAAGCGTTGTTGTAGGATTGTTAATAAATTTCTAAATACCAGACGTTGATGCCAGGGATATTTACTGTGTGCTCGTGAGTACATCTGGTACATTATTATGCATAAAAAGTTAAGGGGTCATTGCATTTTTATCCAGCACACACAGCAGCCCAATTATATTGCCGTTTCTTTAAAAAAATGGAGATACGGTGTCACAATCAATGATGATGGCTATGGTTATATAATTTTATGATTTATAATTAATTCATGATAATGATAATATATATGTGTAATATTTTGAAACTGAAATGAGGATCCAGTGAACCGCCATTATAAAGGGCTTTTTTAATTCTGTATTACACCGGGTACTTAGTTTTTAAAAATCGATGCACTCAATTATAAAATTATCAATGCATTGTCGATAATACATTTAATTTTTCTTAAGAACTTACCGTCTATAATTTTATTTTAATTTTAATTTTATTTTTTTTGTGACATTTTAAGTGGAAATCTTATTCAAGTTTTCCAGAGAACTACTTACTGGTATTTTTGGTACACCTCGTATCTTTCGTAGCTCTGGATTTTTTCACTTGGACTGTACATAATCTTTATGGTTTCAATGGTCACTAAATCCAACTCTGTTTTATCATTGGTTCTCATACATCTTAACTGATTTGTTCTTTTTCACTTTTCACTTAATTTTACTTTTTTCACATGAAGTAATTTTTCATAAAAATCATTTTCTTTTGATAGCATCGCCGGTTTCGACGTCCAGTAGTGCACGAATTTGTGCGAGGATATTATGATAAATAGTGTAACTCCAATTTATATTGAGTCTGTTTTCGGGCACTTTACATCTTTCATTGAACTCATCACAAGTATTAAGCTTGTCCGACCTTATCTCTCACACTTCGTTGATTCTTCAGTATTACAAATGCCTAGACTCTGTAAAGGAATAAAATATATCTTTGCGGGAATTTTTCGGGAATTCCGGAATGTCGACTATATTTTTTGTTATTTTTATAATTCTAAATTTATTTACTGACTGCCTTTTATTCAACGAAAAGTTAATATTCATGCTACAAACAATTAAAACAAATCTTGCGTGTTTTGCGCATTTTGTTTGTAATTTATTAATTTTTTTTCAATTTATTTTACCGATATTTCTATTTATCTAACAGTGTATGTAGTATGTATATGTGAAAAAGCAGTTCATTATAATTTTCTTTGTTTAATTATCCCTTCTCTCTACCATCTAGGTCTTGCTGTCTATATTACAGTTATCATATATTTTTGTGATGACTTGTTTCAGGTATCATCAAGTAGTAAAGATGGGGGAGCGAAAAGGTATGAAGGGTCTGGAACTGTGGTGCAAGAAAATGACAGAAGGGTATCCAGGAGTCAAGATCGAGAATATGACCACATCTTGGCGAGATGGCCTCGCTTTTTGCGCCATAATTCACCACTTTAGGCCAGATTTGATGTGAGTACTCTACTAGAACTACAAATTCCTTGTTTTTATAAGTTGCTGCAAATGATGACTAAATTTCCACAAATTTGGTATACGTTCAAGGCACGAGCGAGCACACACTTTTAAAAAAATATGCAATGTCAAGCGGGGTGCAAAGCACATTTTTCCTTTCTCACTGAATTTGAGTGCACTGCGATTAATACGAAAAGAAAGGTGGTTATTTGTGTACTTGGAATCCATAGCACTTATAATTTTTTTAAAAAACTGACATTTCAGAATATATCCGGCAAGTATTATTTTCTTTTTTGCTAGATCTATTTTAATAACGGGATTAAAAAATATAAATGTGGACTTTAATTTTTTTACTTCATTTTTTGGATGTGAAAACGAACAAGTCATATTTGTATTTGGGACTGTTTTTTAAAAGATTATTCAGTTCCTCGAAAACTGCAAAAAGTAGGCAGATATAAAGAAATATGGTCTTCTTTAAACAAATTATAAATAGGATTACATCAAATAGCGCAGCCCTACACCGCACATTTTTTTATCATTAAATGTCGGTTGATTAACGTTTAATCGTTGCGGTTACCTATTAATAAATCAGAATTATTCTAATAAAGAATATCGAGATCTATCGGCGAGATAACGGTTGAGGAACAGGTGGTTGGCCATGAAGCAGTCACGAGAAGATATAATATTTTTCAATAAAATAATGCGAAGTTATTGCGAATGCGCATGAGATAGAGATGGATTGATGTGGAAGGCAATGACAAATACTCTCACTTGAAAGCTAACTGATTTAATATTCCTTGATGTACTCAAGGCTACTGATTGGTTTAGACGTGATTCTCTTGTATTAAATTTATTACTCGGCGGTCACTTTTCAAAAATCGGAAATTACATATTGCTTTGAGCTTTTGTTATTTTGCTACATCCTAGGAAACTCCACTATATCGCCGAAGTATCTAAAAATTGATGACAAAAAATAAACAATTTTTCACCTAGTTCTTGCAGATAGTATTTTAATGAGCTGAAATATTACTACTTCAGGAAAGACCACAAATAATTTGAAGCAAACTTTTTTCTTTCTGAGTATATCAATTATTTTCAGATAATGACCTCCAATTCTCGTCGTTAATATTTACAAGTTTTTCACAGGAAATAGTCCTTTATTTCCTCAATCAAATGAGCAGAACGAACTAAGAGAAAGGAACGGGAAGAACAGTAGGAACCGTTAAGTCCTTTCTAAAAACATGCCTTCTCACCAAAACACATTATCCTTATATTTCAATGTTAGAATTGCACACACCTTTGGATACAATTATTACTACTTCTACAACTATTATTAATTTATCTAAGATAAAAACAAAAAACTCATTAATGTGATTTTGACAAAAAACCAAATGAGTTTTCTGATATATAATAACACAAAATATTTTGTTGAAATGTAACGACCTTCATAATTTTCCTGAGAAAATTGTATATATAAATTTCTATCTAAAGTAAAAAAGCGTGATAGAATCGTAATAAGAATAAGAATATTAGTTAATTAGGGGTACTGAATAACAAGTGGATAATAATAGGCCTTTATGTGGAGAGCTTTAACTTTAATTTCCTGTTGATTTTATTTGAATTTATTTGAAAAGTTAAATTAATACCTAACGTCTCCACAGTCAAAATTACTATTTGACAAATACCAATATGCATTTTTTTTCAGTATTATAGCCGCATAGCTACAAAAGTAGGCTTTTGCGTTGATAATTAGTAAACTGTTAATTTTATTAGTTAGTTATAAGTTATTTATTAACAGATGCTTAAATACCCTATAACTTTGAAACCTTAATAAATATCAGAATAAGCACCGACATCAGTTTTCCTCTATCTCTTTTAAAATTGGTTCTTTAAAAGTGTCCAATTTGGCCCATTCCGTAGACTGCTACTTTAGAGTGTCGAAAGAACCCTTTTTGATATAAAATTTGGTGGATGCTCATTTCTCATTTACATCCTCCTTTACATCTTTATATAAAACTAACAAAAACACTTTGCAGATTTTAGGAAAGCACTCTCTTTCTCTCTTTTTTTTTTTTTAATAACGTAATGAATCTATATGTTATGTAGGTTTTTTCATTGCTGAGCAACTAAGCAAGATAAAGAAAGCTTTGTATTTTTGTCAATCGCCTGGAGGTCGCGCTTGCAATAAATCAATCATCATCATTCGAATGTTTTTAAAAGTACTCTTCGATTGTTGCAATCTTGCACAATTTCAATGACCAAGTTTGTTGCTATCGTTGAATAGCAATAATTTTTTCCCGGAAATTTATAAAAGAATACTATTTATGTTGTAGAGTTTATTAAAATGGCTTTATCAGACTTGTTACATAATATAATATTATTTAGTTAGGAAAATAAAAAACGGCGAACTCGTTAAGGTCCTTAAAGTCTGGCCATCAGTATTTTAAGTTCTCTAGTAAAAAGTCGTAATGAAACATTCCCCGATTATATTGAATAATTTTCTAAAAAATACATTTTTTGAACTAAATACTGCGTTGTGTGCCTGCGGTAATTAATATTGATCGCTCGTAATTAATGCCTTATTATTCTTGAATTTATTTTAAGATAATGGAAAGAAATACCAGGCCCCGGTAATTCGATGTCGTTGGTTTCGTGAATGTATGGCGTAACCATAACCGAAATGCAATCCGATATTTCTTATCCGATAGCCATTATTTAACGCGGCCAAATATGCTGGAGACATTTTCGCACTGAGTTGGGTTATTGTTGAATTTGTTTAGCAGCTGCTTAATTACTTGTCGTTTATAATTTGCTCTATCCGTTTCTGTTATGTAATAGTTAACAACAGTTACTGTTGCGAAAACCCCAATAAATATTTTGTGGAAACCCCAACAAAAATTTTATATTAAAATAAATAATTCGATGACTCAATAGTCAGTGCAACTCAGCACTTAACTCGAAAAAGTAAGGATTTTTTCACAAATTTTAATCTATTTTGAATTATACTGCTTTGTGTTGACTTCTAGTACGTATATTCTATAACCATTAAAAAAAATAATGCAGGGAGGTACACAAACAAAATTTGGTGCAGTTGCCGATTCAAGTATTCTGTCAAAAAACGCATTGTGTGAACTATGTTGGGATAAATATTGCGCATTGCACTTGCTGTAGTTATAAACGCTTTGATACTGTAAACTGCTGAGTAAAGGTTCCCATACATATTATATTACTTGCTTCTCAAAGTGTCAGCAATTTGTCTATATAAAACCACGGTGCGAACCACATCGCTAGCTTTTTTGTCTTCTCGCTTGAATAAAGTTTTTTAAAAAATCAAATTCCTTTTCCACGACGAAAACTGGCGCAGTCGGTAGGATTTCCGTGAAACAAGCATTCCAAAATCGACACTGTTTGGTCTCTCTCAAGAGTTTATTCGCGAAATCCGAACAACACAAAAAACTGTTCAAGTGGGTGCAAAGTGCTCAATTGGCCAGGGGAAGGAACAAGCATCGTCCACAACCCTATTGGTGCGAAATAAGGAACAAAAATCGTCCGAATTTCATACGTAGCCCAGGGAAGAGACAAGCATCGCTCATCCTATTGGAAAACTAGATTAAGAAACGAAACAACCAGGAATGAAAATCGTCGTTCTCTCACTATTAATGTAAGTTTTTCTTTTGTAAATATTTTTCTGATTCAAACTGGAAAGATTAATTTCTCGTTTTGAAACATTAGAGTTAAAACCTAGAGTAGCTTCTGTCGATAATTTTAATACATCATCTGATTCCGATTCCGATTCTGACATTAATTTAAACACAATGCCGGATACGGTGAATCTTCAATTAGTTAGGTACCAAGCGAATAACATCCCTCATTTCGACGGCAATCCTAAACAAATAAATCGTTTTATTAGAATCTGCGAAAATTTTCTAACTAATCATCAAAATGTAAATAACCCAAATGCTTCAATAAATGTTTGTTTAATCGATACAATAATTAGTAAATTAATTGGTAGAGCAGCTGATTTAATAGCTTCTCGTTCTGAACTCGATAGTTGGTTAAAAAGTAAAACAGCCTTTCTGGCAACGTTTTCCGATCAAAGATCAGTTGATTGTCTTTTACAGGATATAATTTCAATGAAACCCAATAGTAGCGAAAGTGCGCATAATTTTGGTTTACGCTTGCAAGATGCCCGTAGTATTTTATTTTCAAAAATTAACTCTACATGCGAAGATATCAATATAAAAACTCTAAAAATTATCCAATTTGAAGATCTAATTTTAAAAACATTTATAAACGGTCTTAATTACCATATGCAGTTAGTTGTACGTTTAAGAAATCCAAAATCTCTCGAAGAAGCCATGTCGTTCTCGTTAGAAGAAGAAAATTTTATCGCTTATAAAAATCGTGTTGATATTTCAACCAAAACTACACCTGTTGCAATGCAAAATAAACCAAAACCTCTATTAGGTCAATACCCAATTAATTACCCATTAGCTCCACAAAATTTTACTAGCCCATTTCAACCGCCAACAATTCGACCAAGTTTTAATAATTTTAACCCCCCGAGATTTCAAAATAATTTCCAAACAAGACCTTATTTTCAGAATATTCCAAGACCAAATTTCCAAAATAATCAAAGACAAAACTTCCCGAATATTCAAAGAATTAACCCGATGATCCAAAGACATCAATTTAATCCAAGACCTTACCCATTTATGACAAAAATTTGACAAACCGGAACCTATGGATACTTCATCAGGCAATACCCGTATAAATCAAATTCAACCAAATAAAAATTACTATCTAGCAAAAGAGATTGACAATCAATCCACAACCCCTCAAGCTAATTCAAACAACGAAATATCAAATTTTGAAAGTGAAAATCCTTATGATTTTTATTATCACGAATATCCCATCCTTGAAGAACAATACACCTACGACACAAATTATGATACACAAGAATTTTCCGATCAAATATATCAATTAGACGAAAATAACTACTGTTATAATGAGCAGGACGGAAATTTTCAGGAAACTCCGAATACAAGCAACCAAACTTAACGCAAAATTTTCCCCAAAACTACACTTCAATATATGTTAATAATTATAATAATTCTGATTTACCAATAGTATATTTTCCTGAACTTGATGCTCAATTTCTATTAGATACAGGTAGCGCGAAAAGTTTTATAAATCCACAGTTAGCTTACAAATATTACCCAGACTTTATAAATATTGAAAATTTTTCAGTAATGTCAGCTCATGCAACATCTGTTCATAATGAAGTAATGACAATACCATTATTTCCTTCTTTCAATTGTCCTGATCAACAACATAAATTCTATCTTTTTAACTTTTCCCCAAAATTTGATGGACTTATAGGAGTAGATCTTTTGAAACAAATAAAATCAAAAATAAATATTAGCGAGTCTACACTGGAAACACCGAATGTAATAATTCCACTGTATTACCAACATAATATTAAAAACACCCCAGCGGATCCAAAAATAAATAAAAATTTTGACGAATCCAAATTTAAATTCGATGAAATTATTATTCAACCAAGAACAACACATAAAGTTAAAATACCCGTGACAGAACAAAATGGTATAGGAATCTTAAAATACGAAAAATTTGTAAATGCTGAAATGCCCGAAGCTTTAGTAAAAATTGTCGATTCATTCGCGTTAACAACCATTACTAACACATCTGAAAATCCTGTTAGTATACAATTTATTAAACCTCTAGAAATAGAATTAATAAATGAATGTGAAACTAATTTCATAAAAATATTAGAAGATAACAATGAAAATTTAATCGAACATCCAATAAGTAATTTCGACAATTTGCAAAAAGAAAATCTAAAAAATTTAAGACTGAATCACTGTAATAAAGAAGAATATAAAGTAATTAGGAAGCTATGTTACGAATATCGAGACATATTTTATTGCGATAAAGTGCCATTATCTTTCACGAAACAAATTAAACACAAAATTAATCTAACTGACGAAACCCCCGTTTACACAAAAAATTACCGTTATCCTGAAATACATAAAGCCGAAGTAAATAAACAAATAGACGAAATGCTAAAAAATAATATAATCCAACCCTCACATTCCCCATGGAGTAGTCCTATATGGATCGTACCAAAAAAATTAGATGCATCAAATAAACGTAAATGGCGCGTTGTCATAGATTACCGGAAACTTAATGAAAAAACAATTGATGATAAATTTCCCTTGCCTAACATTTCAGATATTCTTGATAAACTCGGTAAAGCTCAGTATTTTTCAACTCTGGATCTAGCTAGCGGTTTTCATCAGATAGAAATGCATCCCGATGACATCCCAAAGACAGCCTTTTCTACTGGTACTGGAGTTTTCGAATTTAAACGCATGCCTTTCGGATTGAAAAACTCACCCTCGACGTTCCAACGTGTTATGAATAATGTGCTAAGAGGCTTCCAAAACGAAATCTGTTTAGTATATTTAGATGATATTATAATTTTTTCCACATCCCTACAGGAACACATTGATCGATTAAGAAAAATTTTTCAGAGACTAAGGGAGGCAAACTTTAAAATTCAACTAGATAAATCAGAATTTCTACATAAAGAAGTAGCGTATTTAGGTCATAAAATCACTAAAGAAGGCGTTAGTCCAAATCCTGACAAGATAAAAGTAGTAAAAAATTTTCCTCTCCCCCAAACACAAAAAGAAATTAAGTCATTTCTAGGATTGGCAGGATACTACAGAAGATTCATTAAAGATTTTGCTAAAATCACAAAACCAATGACCTTATGTCTAAAGAAAAAATCTAAAGTAGAACACAGTCCCGAATTTATTACAGCTTTCAACCATTTAAAACAATTACTAATAAATGCCCCAATATTAAAATATCCAGATTTTTCAAAACAATTCGTGTTAACTACAGACGCATCAAATTACGCGTTAGGTGCCGTATTATCACAAGGCACACCACCAAACGATAACCCAGTCGCATACACGTCTCGCACACTTAATGACACCGAGCAAAAATACTCTACAACGGAAAAAGAATTACTTGCCATAGTATGGGCCTGTAAATATTTTAGACCGTATCTTTTCGGTAGAAAATTCCAAATTTTTACGGACCACAGACCATTAGTCTGGTTATTTAACCTAAAAGAACCAAATTCAAAACTTGTGAGATGGAGACTTAAACTAGAAGAATTCGATTACGAAATTCTTTATAAAAATGGTAAACAAAACACAAATGCGGACGCCTTGTCACGAATAAAATTAAATGCTTTAGAAACCGACTTTATTTATAATAATCCTGGAGATATTGATCTTGATATTAACAAATTTCTAGACAACGATTTCGATCCGAATAAATTAGACTCAAATGAAATTTCGAAAACACTCGAAGAAATAGAAAATAAACGTCCTAGGAGCCCAAAAATAATCATTCTCGAAAACAAACTTTTAAGACCGGCTTTTGAAAATACAATACATAGTACAAATACTGACGAATCTTTACAAGGAATACCTATATTAAATGAAATTATTAACAACAAACCAAATCAGATAATACTTCAGAAATCTCCGTATTCTACTTATGTTAAATGTAACTTTAAAAACTTCGACGGTCATAATATATTACATGCAACAATTCCAGAAGAAGAAATTAGTTTAACAAAATTCTTCAAAGAACATTTAAATAACAAAAAGACGTATATTCACTTTTTATCTCAACAACTAAGACCAATTGTACAAAAGGTAATCGCCCAACATTTTCAAAATTATATACTAATCGAATGCACCAAATTAATAAATAATGTTGAACCGGAAGAACGAAATATATTAATTAAATATAAACATGAAGGTAAAACTAATCACAGAGGCATAGAAGAAACTTGTAAATTCTTAAAAAATAATTATTACTGGAAATCCTTAAAGTCAGATGTTACAAAATATATTAACGAGTGTGAAATTTGCCAGCGAGCAAAATATCAACGAAAACCACCAGATCAACCTTTAATGTTAACTGAAACACCTTCTAAACCATTTGAAATCATACACGTCGATACCTTTATTGCCGGCGGACAAAAATTCTTAACTATAATTGACAAATTCTCTAAGTTTGGACAGGCATTGCCCTATT
Organism: Cylas formicarius; assembly: GCF_029955315.1. Classification (NCBI taxonomy): domain Eukaryota; kingdom Metazoa; phylum Arthropoda; class Insecta; order Coleoptera; family Brentidae; genus Cylas; species Cylas formicarius. Next base: position 5,720,010 of record NW_026844347.1, read on the forward strand.
TTGGAACTGCGATTTCAGCATGCCAACAATTAGTACATTTCTTTTCATTCTATGGAATACCAAAACAAATTGTTTCTGACAACGGAACAGAATTTAAAAATGACGTTCTAGACTCTTTATTAAAAATACATAAAATTAAAATCCATTTCACAACGCCGAGTCACCACGAATCCAATTCACCTATCGAACGTTTTCACTCAACCCTCATCGAACACTTACGCCTATTGAAGGAAATAGATAAAAATTCCGATATTATTTCACTTATGCCCTATGCGATCATTGCATATAACAGTACTATACACTCAAATACTAATTTTACGCCTTTTGAATTAACACTAGGACACACTGATACACGTGACCCTATGAACCTAATTCCTTCTCAAATATATTGTGAATACGTAAATAACCATCAAACAAATACTAAGCTTCTTTACGAAAAGGTACATAATGATTCCCTTTTAAAAAAACAAAAAACGATCGATAAAATTAACAAAAACAAAACTCCAGTAGAACTAAAAATTGGCGCAACAGTGTATAAGCGCACCGAAAGCCGAAAAGGTAAATTAAACAAAAAATTTTCTGGACCATTCGTATTAACAAAAATCCTAGATAATAATAAAATTGAAATAGAAAACCCAAAGACAAATAAAAAAGAAATAACTCACGTTAACGAGACTAAAATAATGAACATTGTTCCAGATGGCTCGCAAACATCGGAGCAAACGAAGTAAAAATCCACAACCTGAACAACTATCCAGGAATCCTTCCTTATAAACTAGGTACCGCAAAAATAACCTCCAACCATTTCTCATTTATACAAATTTTTGATTTAAACCCAGCTGTTGCTGAATTCTATGTAATCTATAACCAAGTAAAAATATTAATTAGTCAGATTAAAAATAATACTAATTACTTTCACGAATATTCGAATTCAGTCATCCCTCTTGTAACATTAGAAAAACGCATTGAAAATCAAATTAGTCAACTCAATCCATTATCTATAAGAAATAAGAGAGGCCTATTAAACCCAATCGGTTCTATTATTAAATGTATTACTGGAAACTTAGACCAATCTGACGCGGAAAAATACGATGTAGAAATCAAACAACTGCAAGAAAACCAAAATAATTTAAGAACCAATTCAATTAATCAAATAAAACTGTTTGAAAAAACAATCAACTCATTTAAAAATTCGATATCAAATATTTCTCATAACCAACTTATCCTTAAATCTAAAATATTACAAATTGATCAAGTAATTAAAAAGATAACCATTGAACAAACGAATGACTATGAGTATTTCCAAATACATGTAGTAATGAATCAAATTACCTTTATGTATAATTTAATATATAACATTTTTGAGAAAATTGAGACCGCAATTAGTTTTGCCAAATTAAACACTTTACATAATTCGATAATTGATCCGTCTGATCTATTCGAAGAAATTAAAAACATTAAAAAAGAGTTAAAGGAAAATCAACTGCCGTTCGAGTTATCTATCGAAAATATATTAAATTTTGAAAAAATTATAGAAATAAACAGCTACTCTAGAAGACTAATAATAACATTTATTTTGGAACTACCGCTACTAGAATCAGAAATTTATCAATATTACCGGTTGTATCCGCTACCAGTTAATAGTGAACAAGAACTGCAATATTACGTTAATATACCGATCAAACCATATCTTGCATTGAGTGGAAATATGTACTCATTTATGGACTCTGAATGTGTAAAGCTACTAAAAAATGAGTTCATGTGTAAAAATATACATATTACCTATATGAAGGAACACCCGCCTTGTTCAGTGGAAATAATAACTCACAAGACTAATATAACAAACTGTAAACCAATTAACTTCAACTTCAAGAAATAAAAATTTTTAAAATCCAAAATGGAAAATGGATTATTGTGACACCTAAGAAGATAATAGCAACAGTACAATGTAATGACGACATTAATACTGTTCCATTATTTGGATCCCACCTTATCGAATCCTCCCCAATTTGCAAAGTACAAATTGGAAAAACTGAACTAAGAACCTATACCCCTAATCGATTGAGATTTGATGACACTCGTCTACCGGAAGTGAATCTCTCACTACTACATAAACAGAAAACAATCTTCGATCCACCAGAACTCACATTGGACACGATCAACCTAAAGGAAATAAAGGAGCTGCAAATCCAAATGGACGAAGCAAAAGAAAACCTTGGAAAGATGTCATCACGTATATATTCTACAAGAAGCAGTGTTTGGACAATTTTGTTATACGTAATAATTATATTAATCTCGATTTATTTATTATATAAATATTTTCCATTTAAATCTAAAATTAATAAACAAAAAGAAAATATTGTTATTTAAAAGCACTTGTTGTACCCGTGTTTTTATCTGAGGGCGGAGGAGTTATAAACGCTTTGATACTGTAAACTGCGGAGTAAAGGTTCCCATACATATTATATTACTTGCTTCTCAAAGTGTCAGCAATTTGTCTATATAAAACCACGGTGCGAACCACGTCGCTAGCTTTTTTGTCATCTCGCTTGAATAAAGTTTTTTAAAAAATCAAATTCGTTTTCCACGACGAAAACTCTGTAACGCCAGAATTCTCTTCCTTTTTTTTATTAACTACATTGTCGCGTCGCAATTTTGTATTTAAAATATTCGTCAAATTTTCGGAGAGGTTTTAATTTTCTCGTGGACATAATCCGGTATTATTAGCCGTCTTTTATACATTTAAATATGTTAATTTTTTATGTAGCAGACAGACCGGTCGTATTTTTCAATATACATTAATTTCAGGACAATGTAAGTGTTTTAAAATTCAAACTTTTGTCTCGTTACGTTAAATATTTTCCTTTTATTTCATTTTTTATTGTAAACGTGTAAACATTTGTTACTTCCAATGTAAAATAGTTTCAAATCTTAGTTTTATAGATCTTCAATTACAACTCGATTTTATTTGCTCCTTTCCCAATCATAGCAATAAAACTTAACACTAACGTTCCATACCTCTAAATATTAATAATTAGATATTGTTGCGTCCACATTAAATGTGGTGTTTAATTTGGGGTATATTTTAGAATACGAGCCCTAACAACTAAATGTTCGGACGATGTAAAAAATGATAAAAAAAGACATTTTTTATGTCTATTTATTTTTTTTTTTTGCTTTGTCGATTGAATAATCAATTTACGCACATTACGATAGCACAGAAAGTGCTATCGTATTGAATTATTTTTTATTTCGCATGAATTACATAGCAAAATAACGGAAATATACTAAATGTGCTGACAAATAAATATTCGGACGCGAATGTTTATTGACCAAGAAATCGATGTTACCCATGCATTGATGGTAAAATGTAGTGTGCTTAGATAAATGAGATGTCAGTTCGGGTTGTATCTTTCAAGTTTGTGTAATAGTTAATAAGAAAATGACGCGTGGAATTGCAACAAACAAAAAAGTGCGAGAAATTATCATATCTCAGTACTGCAGAGGTAAATCAATGCAAAAACTTTCAAATGACTTGAGTATTGCAAAATTAACAGCCGGGGATATTATAAAAAAGTATGGAGAGACAGCTAGTGTCAGCGTTCGTGGTAAAAGTTCAGGCCGACCCCGTAAAATCACTGAAAGAGATCGTCGTATTCTGTTCAACATTTGTAAAACTAGCAAACGAAGCGTCTTACGACAAATTCAAGCCCAATGGAATCACGAGGCAAACTTAAATGTCTCCAGGGAATGTTGTAGACAATGGATGCATAAGTCTGCTTTGAGTTTTTATAAGGTATGTTTACAATTTTTCCTGTTTCTATATAAAAATTATTAATATTCTATGAGATCTACTTTTGTTGAAGGCAAAAGAAAAATCATTATTAACGTCTATTCAGAAGAAAAAACGTTTGCGCGACGAATCAAAATTTGATGTGTGTGTAAGCGATTTTCAAAAAAAGATGATTCGTACAAAATCAGAAGCCTTTCACAAAGATTGTCTAAAGCGCACGGTAAAATGTCCCCAGGGTGTTATGATATGGGGGTGTATGAGTGGTAAAGGGGTTGGCAACTACGAGTTCATTGATTGTACTGTAAATGCAGAAAAATACCAACAAAATTTAATCAAGAAGTTTGATTCCATTAATAGAACGAACTTTTGGAAATGAAAATTTTATATCGCAACATTCCTGCCATACTGCGAAAACAACAAAAAAGTGGTTTGGGGAGCATAATATTAAAGTTTTATCGCGGCCAATATTATTGAAACTTTATGGCATCGGATGAAAAAGACTTTGCGTACCAATCTTCAGCGTACAGTTCCAGCATTAAAGGCAAAAATCATCGAAATTTGGAACACTTTCACCCCCGAATATTGCAAGACTTTGGTAGATTCCATGCCAAAACGCATAAAAGCTGTTATTGCCGCGAAGGGTGATGTTACTTCTTATTAATTCGGTATGTTTTTTTAATATTTTGTTATGTAATTTATGTCAAATAAAAAGATAATTCATTACGATAGCACTTTTTGGTATAAAAATAAGTACGTGATTTCGATAAAAAAGGCAAAAAAAATCAATTTAAAATAAGTATAAATGTTTTCTTATTGTTTCGTACATCGTCCGAACAATTAGTTGTCAGGGCTCGTATGTATTTTATTATTTTTCTATATTTACGCTTTAATAACATTCCTCACCTCACCTCACCACTTCCATTGATCAAAGTTTTGGTTGTCTCCTTTTTTTCCTTGGTAACGCTCGGATCCATTGTCGACTCGTAGAGTAACCGCTAACAGTAGAGTTTGTGCTTTTTTTGTGATACTTTTTGCTGCAAGCGAAAAAGAAAAATTTAAAGTAGGGTATAAAAACTCCGTTTCGTACCGTCCATTTATCGTCATAAATAACCCTTTTGGGAACTGGTATTTTGAATATTTCAGTACTTGACTATTTTAACTTACTATTCTATCACTTAAATGATTAAAATCACTAGAGCCATCGTTAACCTTAATAATAAGTGGAAGAAACTGCTGCCTGTCGACTGTTTGTTCTCTGTTATGCCACTGATCAATTATACCTTCTGTATGTGTAATGGAATTTCTTCCTCTAGTGTCCCGAATGGCTTAATTCCTTTCATTTCATTGAACAATTAAAAACCATAACATCAGATCCACAGGATATTCCCGTTAGTTTCCACGTAAAATCTCTGCTAACTATAGTCCCTATGCCGTCAACTTTATTAAATACACATTTGTCATGCCATTCGAAATTTAAATTGTTTATTAACATTATCAATGAAAACGCAATTAAGATTTCTTATTCCCAGTTAATTGGATATAATTGTAATTATATAAAAGCTTTGTATTGTTTTTGACGCAATTAAAGTCATACACACCCGGCTATAAAAAAAAACGCTGTATATAGCGAATGCAAAAAATGAGTTAATTATTATTTCATAATTAGCGTATACTCTATAAAGTCAAAACGGGTTGCAATTAAACACGAAACTTGGCGGTTTGTTTTTGGAATTGTTCTCAACCGTCCGAAAGGTCAATACCCAGGCACTATGAATAATTCAACTCGGACAGTATAAAGTAAGTTGTCAATGTCTGTTATTGAATATTATTCACTCTAGTTATATTCAATTATCATGCATTATAGGTAAAAAACAAATCATATGAACCAAAAAATATGTCAATTGTATATAGGTTTTCGATTTTGGATATATCCAGATATCAAGCACATGAGTTAATCATTTAAGTGTGACTTGCGACTGATCAATTGACAACTTCGTAATCGACTAACCAAAAAATATTTTAAATAACCTCTTGCAATTGTAGAGTGTTACCTATCATTATTTAATAATAACATGTATTTGATAATAAATTATTATGGGTTTGTGATCTTCAATTTACCTTTAAGGGATGGATACCCGAATACGATACTAAACGATTCGGGGAATTCCAATAATACTATCGGCTCCATTTGGTTCCCAGAACGACGTGACGGCAACGTAACGCACAATATAAATAAATAAATAAATACAAATTTCATGGTATTTTCAAAATTATTTCGGTCAATTGACACAAAAAAAATAGACCGGTCAATTCCACAACAAGTGTGAGTAGTCGTAAGACTAGACTTCGCGTACAATAAACTCTTTGTATGAATTGACCCACACAGTTAATTCCCAATTTCTTCTTCGAAGGACGATTTCCCATGTTGGAAGAGATTGAATAAAACCAAACTATTTTAATCAATTTAATGATCAAACTTTTCCAAAGATTGCTAAATAGATTCTTACAACTTGAAGGTGAATACTATTACGGCGATACGTGTAGGAAAACTAGAACGTTAGGGCGCCAGCGGATAATTTTTAAATAAATTGAGAACGCCGAATTCTACCACCGAACATCGAACAATTGGTATCGGGTCTTTAAAACCAAAATTGAGTCTAATGAGATGTGGGTCGTTCCGTAAAACGGAAACACATATTCAACTGTTTTGCGAAATGAATACTTCCCAAACCCTTGCTAGAGAAAGAGCGAGAGAGCATAATCATACGGAACGCAAAAGGTTCGATGCCGATTGTTTTTTGTTACAAGATTGTTCTCAAAATAGATTATAAGTTTAACGTTTATCCTAAAAATTAATTCTCAATTATTGGAAACCACAACAGACTTTAAATTAATGAAAATATAGATATTAAAAAAATTATGCCGTACCGCACATAAAAATATTAAAGACAAAGTATGGCGGAAATTACTTTGGCTATGGATCAAGAGACCGGTAAATAATGACAATTTTTAGAGATCGTATTTGTGCCACTTAAATTATGCGAATTTTATGCTGATATCTAATTATGAAAAAATTCTGTTCATTTTCGTTGATGCAATTTCGGAGTGTTTGATCATGAGCTCTAAGCGCAAGAAGTTGGATATCAGCAATTTATTATATGCATTCTATATCATAGGACGTGCTAGACTCAGTCTTTGATATTTTTGTGGACATGGATTTCGCATTAAGGAGAAAAGTCTTCGCCTCCAAAAAGTACATACGGCATAAGTTCATCTTGATTTTGTAAAGGTCGGTAGGTTAAAAGTTCCTCTATGTAATTTGTCACCGCTACAGATTCTCCAAAAAACCTCTGCTGCTGTTTCTACAGTATCTTACAACATGAAATAAAAATTAAATATATCAATACAATTATTATAAATATATCTATACAAATGATATCATATTTACATAAACGCAGTTCTGCCTATTTTGAAATAGAAGATCCTATTTAGAGCAAATGTAACAAAAAAAATTGCTCCAAGCAGATGGTGAAATTTAAATTTTCACATATATGTATGGAACAAAGCATCATCTAGAGAGGTTTATTCTGGTGCAACGATAGAAAATCAGATTGTTCAGGAACGAAATTTCGGTGGAACATTTAGCCCGACAACTGATAATTAAAAAGAAAACAACAAAATATGTATAACCTGGGTTATGAAACGTTTGCTTGAAATCGATTATAAGATAAAAAAGACAAAAAATCATTATTCATTGGAAAATGATCTAAGTTTTCTGACTTTTAATAGTATATTATGCAACAAGTGTGTTAAACGGCATTTGAGTCACGAGTTTATTTGACACGAGCGAAGAGAATGTTTACTAAACGAGTAACTCAAATGCCGTTTACCATACTGTATTGTTTCTGCGACAGATAGTTTTTGGGTACTTTTTTGCAAAACGCGGATACATTCACTGAAATGACCGTCAGATTTGACATATTGCAAGCCGTGTAGTAATATCTTCGAAAATATCCAATTGCTCCCAAAGCCAATTATACACCGACCTAGCGTGCGGAAAATGTTATTTTACCACGTCAGTTTTGTTTCGACGGATCCGAGCCAATCCGGACATTTCCGGGATATTACCACACGGGTTTGGGAGTAATGGGATGTTTTCCGAGATATTACCGCATGGCTTGAATTTTGAAGTTTGTCATGATCTACTAAATCGGAAATCATCTTGCTTATAATTTTTTTTATAATATTTGTCGTTTCTTTGTCCCTCTTGTTTGACTTTTTCTTTTTTGTCTGATCTTCTGTCTAAAACAATTCGCTGTTCTATAAGATTTGAAAAATAAAATTAGCGATGTACCAACATAATTTTTTAAAATATCTATTTAAAACTTTTTTCCCAATTATTATTACGTATTATTAAGTAATGACTCATATGAAATTTATCACAAAACTCTTTTACTACAATCTGTTTCGTCCAATCGAAATTGTTGTTTCATTTTTCCTTTTTAGTTTTTGATAATTCGGGAATTTGTAAGTCGAGCAAATTAAAATTGGTTTTCATTTAATTAATTGCTACGGTTAGTACGGGACTAGTACGACTCAGGTAGAGACCAACGTGAGAGCAGTTTCCGCGTGCCAGAATTAAAATATCTCGAGTGGCGAAATTTTGCCAGTCGACAGCCAGAGCTGCATCAAGGTAGACCAAGAAGAAAAGAGATTGTCATTTTTCATCTCGTTACACCAATATATTACTATTTGAATCGCCACGTTATTTATAGCTTCAATTTTATCAAAATTTACAGTCCATTGTTGTTTCTCGTCTACCTACTATCGATTCGAGATGGCGTCGCATTGTACTAAGATGTTTTTGAGTGATTTTTGCCCCAAATGCGAAGCACAGGAAATATTACCGAATGAATACGTTCAACAAACGTCCATAAATGTTTTAAATCCACCGAAAAGATTGATCTCTCCCGACCTGTGGCTTTAATGCTCAAGTGGCTCGCGACAGTTTTTAATCAAGCTGACGTGTTAAAGTGACACTGTGCATAATTATGTATTTTAGACTAGAGAGTTGAAGAAACCAAACAAACTAAACCAACTAAAAAAATATTGACACCCCAGAACGCCTTTTTCTTTCCATCCATTTCCATTTGGTTAGTTTCATGCCAGTTTTGACGTGACATTACTTTGTCATAAAACCTTGGACTTTGCATGCACTTCCTCAATAAAGCAGTATGAGAACAGAATTAAAATGTTAAGTCAGATGTTTTGTGTCTATAGAGTATTGTGAAGTTAAGCACTTACACATATTTTCTTTATTAAACATTTTACTTGATTAAAGACTGAAAGTCAAAAGTGAAAGATGTTCTAGTGAGCACTGGTTTATATTGGTATGAGAAAAAAGTTATATATATATATATATATATATATATATATATATATATATATATATATATATATATATATATATATATATATATATATATATATATATATATATATATATATATATATATACATTTACACCATTACCAACCTCCAATTTTAAGCAAATTTTGCTTTCTGCTCTGTAGAAATTCAGCTTTAAACCTGATTTTAAAGGTGTCTGTCGCATAGGTTTGTTTAATTGATTATTGTATTCCTTTTTACAAAACTTCTGGATTCCTCCTGCGTCGGTTTTTGTTGAGTCGAAGTTGCCAACTTTTCGCCAATCATCTTGTTGGCTTCTTCAGAGCTTGACTGAAACTGACAACAAAGAAGTTTGTAAAAAGTATTACAGTAGTCTGTGAAAGTCTCTTTGAAAAATTGATTTTTGTGGTACGAAGGTTATAGTGTCTAGGTTTTTTGACAACCTGTATATAGTGACCTTCTATTTTCAAATTTTTACCACTGACGTATTTTAATATAATTACTTGTCTTAAAATGAAGACTTGTTTAAGATCATGATTATTATTATTATTATTAGTTCATATTCTCTTGCCTTTTCTGTTACAGAGATTTCGACAAATTAAATAAAGACGATGTTTACCACAACAATGAATTAGCCTTCAGGGTGGCTGAACATCATTTGGGCATCCCTGCTTTGCTTGAGGCCGAGGACATGGTGGAATATGAAGTACCCGATCGACTGTCGATCTTGACCTATTTATCTCAGTTTTATCAGGCCTTTGAGGTCACGAGGGGTAAGATTTTTCTACATAAATATTTTTAATAACTACGCAACCCTTTGCATGCTTATAAACGAGTTTTAAATTCGAAACAGATCGAATTTTATTAGCCGCATACTTCCGTAAAATTTATGTTAGTAATAAAGGAATTGCCTAGTGGAATGCGATTCGTATTTTGACTTATAGATTTATATTCCGTCAATGTATCGGCAGACAAACCTAAGTCCTGAGCTACCTTAACCAAAACATGAGCGAGTACCTTCAACCAAACTTTTCATGAGATCACATCAGTATCGCAATAATAGTGCCTCTAGGCGCAGTTAGCGTTGTTTTGAGAGTTTGTCTCCGTTCTAATAACTTATGCACTCGCTCTAGGACCACCGTAATATTGTGTCTCTCAGTGGAGCACCAGCACACCAAGGCCGCAAAGGTGGCCAATAGTCTTAACATCATCGTGTACACCCAGGGCGTTATTTGTGGTTTCAAATTCCCAGTTATGTCCCCAACGCCTTCCGCTTTGTTTCATTAACGTGATCCGTTCAGGCCTGTGTTATACATATGTTGTTTTATGTAGTATTACTATAGGGAACCATTCTGACATCTAGTGTGCATTGTTACCACTATTAACAAGAGCGCGCTAGAACAGTTGAAAAGAATGGCGTTAATCTAGCATTGTTAAAATGTCTAGTTAGATTCCTAATAAAGGTTTTAAAAGCATACTGCCTCTATTAGTACGGAATATAAGATATGGTGTCATGAAGATTGGACTATACTCGTTGCAGTTACATATGGAATAATACTGCAAAACGGGAACCATGGAAGTATTATTCAGACTACAGGAGGCCCTCTCGATGCAGGGCAATATTGCAGAAAACTGGGATAGATTTTTACAAAGGTTTGAACTTTTTAGCTTCGCAACGGATTTATCAGCAAAGGAGGAAAATAAACAAATAGCATTATTTTTACACTGCCTATGAGAAGGAGGCCTGGATCTCTATAACTCTCTGTGGAGGGAAGATCACTCAAGAAAATATGAGAGAAATTTCTGTTTAATTCCATAAAGCAGAAAGAAGGCCAACAATTTTTGACAGAATTGAAAAGTGCAGTGAAAACAACTGAGTGTAAAGATAAGATGATATGGTCAGAGAGAGAATAGTAATGGCAATTAGAAACAAGGTTAAACACGAGAGATTATTAAAAAACAAGGATTTAAAATTACGGTCTGCTATCGACCTGTGTAGAGGTGTTGAAGCTGGTCAGCAGCAGATGAAAGAAATGCAAGAAGCCTCAGTTAGTGCTTTAAAGGAAGAAGTAAACCGGAGAGAAAGCAGTGTACATGTTGTGGTTTTGCCCACAGAAAAGGGAAATGTCCAGCTTATGGCAAAGTCCGTGATGAATGTGGCCGAGAAAGTCATTTTAGTAATGCGGGTCTCACGAAAAACAAGGATCGGAATGGTGGAAAAACTGGTCAAAAATGGGAGAAACATGAAAAAGGGATTAGCAAAAGCAAGAATAGGACAGTACATGAACTTGAAAGAGAAGACGAGAAGCGATGATGAGAAGGAGAAAGAATTTTTTGTTGGTGCTGTAAAAAAGAACAACATGCAACGAGCAGTGGACGAGATGATTTGGAGCAAGGGAGTTGAAATAGGAGGTACAAGAGTGAATTTCGAACTTGACTCAGGAGCAGAGATTAGTGTTCTGCCTCTCAACATTTTCAAGACTATTAACAAATGCCTTGATTAAAAAATCATATATGACTAACGTCTTATGATAATCCGAACTTTAAAATAAGGCCCTATGGTGAAGTAACATTATTGTGTAAAGTTCCCAAAACTTCTGCATCCTCACCGTTTGTCATTGTTAGTAGCAAAAATCAAATGCCACTATTAGGTTTGCAAGGCTGCTTAGACAGACAGTTGTAGAAATACATTTTCTAATATTGGTGATATTGAGAAAGATTTCCTGAAGTGTTTTCAGGATTAGGGTTCTTTTCAGGGGAACACAAAATTGTGCTCAAAAACGATGCTGTTCCTCAAACCAGGCGTATATCACAAGCACTTGTAGAGTCAAAATTAAGTTGAATGATCTCGAACGTCAAGGTATAATTAGGAAAGTCGACAAGCCAACCCAGTGGCTTAATGCTTTGGTAGTCGTCGTCTAGTTAGAATCCTAATAAAGGTTCTAAAAGTATACTGCCTCTATTAGCACGGAATATAAGACAAGGCCAGCTTGGAATCTATAGTCGCCACGAGATACTTCACTCTCAAAGCTGGTTTCGAGGTCACTCAATATCAAACCGGCCAACGATTTGCCCCTCGCTCCCTTTTGTTTGTGGACTTAGCTCCATTTTTGGTTAGTTTGTTGAACGAAATGGAGGTCAGACTAATATGGCGGAAGTCCTTCAGCTGCCTCATGGCGATTAAAACAATTCGTGTTCGCCTCCAGAGCAACGATGTATATTCCAGGACCAGCGATAAAAAGGTGTTGCTATAGTAGTCTATTATAAAACACCTCTAGCTTCCCGAATGGCTTAAAACCATTACATCAGATCCACAGGATAGTTCGGTTGGTTTCCACTTAGAATTCCTGTTTACTAAAGTCCATATTCCTGAAACTTTCAACATTATTTCAGATATATTCAAATCCGAGAATATGGAACCAAATCTACTCATCCTAATTGAAAAATGCTTATCTCCTCCTTAAGTCCGCCCCCATTGAACAATATATAAGCAGGTACAGAGTAGAATGCGAGCCAGTTTCGGTTAAGCTCTCAAGGATAATTGGCGAAACATTAGAAAGTTCGATTCATCAATAGCCGACGCAGGAGGAATCCAGAAAATTTGTATATAGTATTTATGAACGGTATTACAATTTTATGCTAAACCAAGTTTTGCGCAGATATGCTTGCCAAGTTTTAGTTTAGGAAAACGGGAACCTGTAGTCGCAGAAACGCGAACCGTGCACCCAGAATGATGCATTATTAACTGAAATTAGTATTACTTACGTAAAATTTTGTATTTAAGTTTGATTGGTATACTATTAAATCTTCCCGTACCTGAAGATAAGAAACACTTATTACCATCCATTTGGCGTCTTTCAGCGTTTCAAATTGCTTTGTCTATAAATCTTCCAGGAAGTGTCGGGAAACAGCCATAATGACGCATAACCGTAAAACCACTTTGCGATGGAGGCCACAATTATGATGATTATTAATGGTTTGGCAGCTCCGACTCTTCCTTAAACGTGTTAAGCGAAAGCATAATGATTAGAATAATCTGGGACGATCGAGAACAAAATTGACGAGCGTTTCGTGCACATTCGAATAAGTAGGGAATAAGTAGATTCTACAGTTTCATTTACCTAAATAATTGATAAGTTCGAATGGAACTGCAAAAAAATTAATGTGGTGCTTACAATTTGAAGTTTTTTTTTTTTTTTTTTTTTTTTTTTTTTTTTTTTTTTTTTCTCGAGGGGATTAGGAAATCTGCAAACAGACACCTCGCCTGTTGTTCTGGCGGTCGAGGTAGTGTCGGGGTGGTGTCCTTGTCAATAGATCACCGACCGACTAAAACCCTTCCCCCTCGTTTTCATACCCCAGGTTAGTGGGATCGTCCTAGCGGACATGCTTCACTAGCCCGGTTGTCACCCCTATGTTTTATCCGTCTCCTCCCGCAAGTTCTACACTCTTCGACTTCATGATATCAATAATGCATTCCTGTATTGCTCCCCACTTTTCGGCCGTGTCCAGCATGCCTTCCACCACGCTCGCCGGCGTCAGAGCTTCTGTCTCTCTCCCGAGGGTTTCGCATATCCGCAGTCTCTGCGAGGTCCAGCGTGGGCAGCTGATCAGCGTGTGCTCTGCACTGTCCTCTCTATCACAGTATAAACATTTAGTGTCGGTTTTGCCTAGTCGATTAGTGTAGACCTTGAAATGGCCATGTCCGGTAAGTACTTGTGTAAGATGGTAGTCCAACTGCCGGTGCCTGCACCTCCTCCATTTGTCTATGCTTGGGATCAGTGCTCTGGTCCATCTCCCCACGGTGGATGCTTCCCATCTGCTTTGCCATTCTTGGTTCGTCCGCTCCTTCGCCCTTTGCTTTGCACCTGGGCCTCTGCCTTCTTGGGCAGCGTATCTCCTCTCCTCCACTATTAAATCCACAGGGGGGAAACCCGTTATAACCTGGACTGCTGCGCTGGAGACCGTTCTGTAGCCGCACGCCACCCTCAGGAGTGCTTTTCTTTGAACGCTTTCCAGTATTTTACGGTAGGTCTTTATCCTCATTACAGGGCTCCATATAGGTGCGGCATACATAATTGTGGACTGCACTACTCCATACAATATCCCCCTCTTTTCCGTATTTGGACCTTTGTAGTTTGGCATTAGTCTTGCGACTGACGCTAACTTCTTGGTTGCCTTTTGCGAGACCACTCTAACATGCTCCCCGAAAGAGATGTTTTCACCAATCAGGACGCCTAAATATTTTATAGCCTTAGCTGGCTTGATTACCTGGTCATTTACATTAATCTGGATATCCTGTCGGTTCCTGCGTCCACTCAGAATGACCGCCTCCGTCTTTTCCACAGCTAGTTCCAGAGTATTTGCCTGCAGCCACTTTACGACCTCCTGGAGCGCATGGTTTGCATTTAGAGTCAGTTCTTGTTTGTTTTGACCTTGTACTACTATGGCTACATCGTCAGCATAGCCTACGACGCTGGCCCCTGGGCCAAACTCCAATCTCAGTATATCGTCATAATATACATTCCATAGTAACGGGCCCAATACAGATCCTTGGGGGATTCCTGCGGATACTTTTTTCTTCTGTTTTCCAAACAGTATGACTCTATCGTCTAAGTAGTCTCTAACCAAGTTGATTAGGTATTGTGGCAACCTATTTGTTCTTAGTTTTTTAAGGAGTATCGCCCACGATGCCGAATTAAAAGCGTTTTTCACGTCAATAGTGATTAGCATACACCATCTTTCGCCTTTTCCTCGGAATTTTACTCCCTCTGCCAGGATCATCACCGCGTTTATTGCGTCTAGGGTGGACATGCCTTTTTTAAATCCATATTGATTTGCCGATATTTGTCCATTTTTTGCCAGTTCTTTTTCCAGTCTGTCCTTTATAAGGTGTTCGTACAGTTTAGCGATTGAGTTTACCAGGCACAAGGGTCTATACGAATTTGCGAGCTCAAAAGGTTTACCACTTTTGTGGATCAATACCACCTTTGTTAGTTTCCATGAAGTGGGGAATTCCTGTCTTATCAATAAGTTATTATAAAGATCCCGCAGTATTGTCGGCTCGCCTTTTGCCAGTATCTTGATTACCTCCGGTGGAATACCGTCTGGGCCCGGCGCTTTCCTCACTTTTAACTTGGCTGCTGCTGTGGCTATTTCTTGCGTGCTGAAGAGCGGTATCTCGCTTGTGTATATGGGGGTCAGCAGAATCTCGCTCCTGTCAGGAAAAAGTGTTTCCACTATCTGCTTCAACCCAGAGTCGGGAAGTGTAAATGGAGGACCAGCCTCTGTGAAGTTTTTCTTTATTATCTTATACCCTTCTCCCCAGATGTTATCGTTTAGCTCTTCCAGTAGTAGTCGCCACCTTTTCTTCTTTTCTTTGGAGATCATTTTCCTCAGTCCGTTCCTCACCTCTTTGTATACTTGCCACATTTCTGTGAGTAAGCCATTTACCTCCCTTGTGCTCCTATGTCTTGCTGCCCTGGTGTAGACTCTCCTTTTCGCTATGCACTCCTTTCTTTTGTTTGCAATATCCTCGTTCCACCAGTACGGTACCGTTGACATTGCTGCGCCCCCTTTCTTAGATTTTTTAACTGCTTCTTTGAGCATTTCCTCCAGTGAGAGCGGATCCAGCGGCATCGTTTTGCATGTGATAGTGAGTTTTTCTCTTAAGTTAGTGAGTAGTCTATCCTGGTCCAGATACAGTTTACGTCGCATTTCCATCTTTTTTGGGGTATTGTCTTTCACTTCGAAAAATATGTACTTATGTGGGGAAAGGGACTCGTTTTCGAGGACCTCCCAGTTACTAACCCTAGCTGCAAGATTTCGTGTGGAAAAGGTAATATCTATATAGGATTTCTGCTGCCTTCTTTCGAATGTTGGTATGCCTCCCTTGTTGTGAGCTACCAGTCCAACTCTGGCACACGCTTCCGACAGTACCTGTCCCCTCCTGTCCATAATCGGGGATCCCCATTCCGGAGACTTCGCGTTGAAGTCCCCAAGAACAATACACTCTCTGTTACTGGCAGCAATCAGGTCAGCAAGATTATCAACATACCGCTCGTACTCTTGTAAACCTATATTAGGTGACACATAGCAGCCATATATATTGAATTTATCTGCTTCCACCATCACTATTCCGTCCTCTCTTTTGGTTCTACTAACTTTGACATCTTTATTCATGAAGTATACCGCCACATCCAATCTCTTGTCAACCGTCCATCTCTTGTTTTTCACAATTCTTTTATTTGGTTCACTTGCAACTATAATATCTACGTTCTTCTCGTTCGCTGTTAAGAACGCCAAATCATGGGACCCTTCAGACCTGTCAGAGTTTATTTGTAGAAACTTCACTATGTTTACTGTAGGTTAGGTCCTCCGTCCCTGTATTCCCACGCATTACGCCTTCTTTTGGACGACAGTGCCCTGCGGAAGACTTTACAGCTACCCGTACCGGCCCTGTGTCCTTTCTCCTGACATAGAGGGCACGCCTCTTCTAGGCTACAGTTTTGGCTGTTGTGACCCGTTGTCCCACATTTATAGCAAAGTTCCCTCCTATCAGGTCCCGTGCACTCATATGCGCGATGCTCGTATGACCAACACTTGAAACACCTCTCTATATTTAAACGTGGTTCTAGTCTGCACCTTACAAGCCCTATTCGCAGTTCCTTATGTTTGCTGAGTAGCTCCTCCGCCTCTTTGTCCTGTATCATTAGCGTGACCGCCTGTGTATCTCCAGCCCCTGGTCTAAGTTTAGATAGTCGGAGATCGCTTGTTTTAAGATTCCCGACTTTGGACTCGATGGCTTCAACAACCTCTTCCTCCGTTGCAGTGGCATCCAATCCTCTTATATGTATCGCTGTAAGTGATGATCTCTCCATTCCAATAATATTTGTCTTTATGCTGGTTGATAACTCTTGTATCTGCTTTTGAGCTTCTGACAACGCCACCTCGTCCTTTTCCATTACTATTAGCAGTTTGCCGTCTTTTGTCTTCCTTATGTGTTTTATTTTTTCACTTGCCTGTGTATTTATTAATTTGGCCTTGATTTCTCTCAACGTTTCTTTATAGTCCTTGTGTTTGTGTTGCACCATCAATGCGTACGTTGGTCGTTCTTTTCTATTATTTGTTGGCTTGTTTTCCTGAGTTTCTTCTACTCTGCCTTTAGCTTGATACACTTTCGTGGTGTATATTACCACGTTAGTTAACGTCCTCCTGAATATCGCTTCGGTCATCTTTCTCATTTTATCAAGGTGTAGATTATTTAGATGATGAAGGGCAACCCATTCGTCGTGCTCTGTCTCCTTCCGTAGCTTCATCAGTACGTCCCAGAATTTTTCTTGTTCTGCCTCTATTTGTATCTTGATGATCTTTTGTCCAGTAGTTGGCTCCTCCCTATCCGATTTAATCCTGGTTGTCTGTTCCATCACTACAAATTCACCTTCAACGTTGGCTAATTCTTGGTAGCGACTTTTGTATTGTGACAATTTGAAGTGCTGGATGACCCTTTCTGACGTTGAAATGCAAATTATTGCGATACATCGACTTGACTCGATCACTTACCCTGATGAAATGATAAAAGTACGTATCTCATTATAAATATCTGAATAAAAACTAGAAAAGTAATGTTCCTATCCAAGAGGACATGAATACTAACCTTCTTTTTTACGTCCTTCAAAAAACCTCTGATTTAGGCGGGTGAAAACAGTTAATAGGCATCAGGTCGTTTTCCCTTTAGTTTGTAGTACGAATTCTAGGGAACCTAATTCTCGCATAACTTAACTAAAAGCATCACAGTAACCCCCTAGATATTTTGCTAAGTCCGTCATTAACCCTGCCTACTCTCTTTGCAACAATTCTCTTTCGCTTACATGATAATATTTTCTTCGTCATTACCTCACCTCTAAATTATATGCTGGAATGTATGACGGCAGATTTTTCTCCGATTTTACAAAACAGCAGTGATACATTCGCTGAGTAACTTGCGATGTTACTGTTAGAGCTGATCAACTGATCAACAATATAATAGCCGTGGCTAAAGTCGGTCTACAAAAATGTTATACCTTGACAAGCGTAGGTACTAGGGGACCCCCATTGGTAAAGAAATGATCATCGTCGAAAAAAAAATTTTTTTTGTCTGTCCATTCTTTGTTCCAGGGTTTTTCGACCATAGCTTCCGAACGCTTTGATCTAGACGCTTTAAATTTCCGGCACTATAAATCTTTATTCTTGTTAATTTTTATAAATATAGAGAGTGTGTTCCGGTATTCTCAAAAAAACTGAAAATGGAGTTCGTCTTTTAATAAAACTTGGCTATAACTTCACTGTGATTCAGTAGTCAATTTGTCTTGCTCGATATATAGCCCGTATAGACAGCTAAACCTGTTGTATTTGAAGTTTTCACCTATTGTACAGGGTGTTACGGATATTCCGCGCTATATAAGAAATGGATGAAGTGTCCTAAATTGGCAGCTAGTCTATCAATTTAGCAGAATAGTAAAATAAAGTAAACAATAGAAACTGTTCGTAATCAGATATCACCAACTATTTTTTTAAAATTTTTGAAAATTTTTCTTTGGTTATTTTGGTTTTTAGAAAAATATTGTTTTCTTAAAAACTGTTCAACGGATCGGTAAAATTTTATTTCAGGCATTTTTTCGATTAAATACAGTATTTTTCAATTACGTATAAAAATCTAAAAGGCCATGAAAATTGTACTTTTCCAGGATAAATTATTAGGCGTAAATAATTCGTAAAAAATATGGCAAATTTGTTTACACAGTATTACAGGCAGCGTCAAGAGTTATAATTTTTGTATTTAAGGTTTTCGTTTTTAATGCTGTTTGCTCTACGTCTGCGAGGAAAGTGGGAAGGGTGGGCGGCGGAGTGCTGGGATATTTTTTCATCATTGAAAAGGGCTTTTCCTAGACTACCAATGCTATCAGTGACACTGTTTCTGTTACTTACGTTCCCGCCAGGTCGGTTTTTCCAACTTAATCGCAAAAAGAATAATTTTCTGAAAAATGGATAAGTAACGATATGAGTTTGTTTATGTCATTATGTAGCTGAACAAAGGCCCAACAACCAATTGAAAACCTAGAATATGAATCGAAGAACTTAACACTAAAAAAATCCAATTTGCGGGTTGATATTAATGTCCTTATCTCGAATTTAGTAAATAAAAGGCAAATTTATTATTTACAGTGTAAAAAGATAAATCCATATGAAGTGTTATTATTTATGTTTATTATTTTTGTACAAACAGTTTTGTCTTTTTGACACGGTTAGCTATTGTGGAAAATTATTTAAAAAATGAATATTTGTTGACAGAAATAATTCATTTGTAATTATCAACATCGCCATGAAAATAGATTTGGTTTTTATCTGATAAGACGCTACGCATTTTTCATGTCGTTATCTGATGCTTGGCAAAGTCCTTTGGTTGCCTACGGTTTTAATTATTTTAAATTTGTTAAATGTCATGCCATAATCAAGTACCTAAAACAAATCGACGTATTAGGTAAGAAGAATAGTATATTATGCAACAAGTGTTGTAAACGGCATTTGACTCACGAGTTTATTTGACACGAGCGGAGCGACTGTTTAATAAACGAGTGACTTAAAAAGTTTACCGAACGTGTTGCATACTATACTTTTTCGACGACCCTTACTTTTTAGGTATATTTTCGCAAAACAACACGAATACATTCACTGACATGACCGTCAGAATTGACAAACGTCAAAATTCAACGCGTGGGAAATTTCTCCGAAAATATCCGATTGTTCCCAAACCCGTGCGATAATATCCCGGAAATGTCCGAAGTGGCTCGGATCCTTAGGAAACCAAACTGACGTGGTAGATCGGTGTGTAATTAGGCATTTTATGGACGGATATAGAAAAAAATACTTTGAATACACATTTTACTACTTAGATAATTGAATAATTAATAAAATTAGTTTGCCTTCAACTATTCAACCTAGAAATGTCAGCTGCTGGGTAATTTAGTGCTCTTTGAAGGTATCGTAAAAAAGTAATTCAGATAGATAACATTTTCTTTTGATTTTAGATATCATTTGGTATTCTATATAATAAATTAGAGTTTTATTTGATAAATTCGGGATAATTAAGTGGAAAATTTTCATAAAATCCTAATCATATTATCAGTAGTAATAAACAACATAGTGAGATGCGGTTTTCACTTGGTTGTTGGGCTCTGATTTAACTATCGAATGACAAAAAATACTTATATTGTTGCATTTTATTCTTTCTGCAGAATTTTTTTTTTTGCTATTATGTCAAAAAACTGCAAGTGGTGCAGGGGTAAGCGATCACAATCACGTTACTGTTACTTAGAAAAACATTTTTTAAACTATGTTCAACCTCTTTAGAGATATTTACATTTCGATGATCGAACACCCCCCCCCCCAAACTTTGCTTGCCGACGTAGATTAAAAGATTAAACAATATTAAACAAAAATATTTTAATTTTTATCAATGTTAAGATAATTCTGTAACTGTGGTTAAGGTTATATAGTTTTGTAAAAAGCGAGTTTTAAAATTCGAAATAACAATTATGTCTTAGCCGATATACTTTTTTTTTAATTTCTAGGACTCCGTTTTCCTGAATGTCTTGTCTTGTTGCCCTTACTGCGACATTCGGTATTTAAACTTTATTTGAAGAAGGGGTACTCCGATTTTCTCGCAAATCTCAGCCCTACATTTTTTCGTTAGATTGTCGATAAAGATACATAGAAGAGATCCGCACTGATGATTGTCGAAACTTGCCAGACAGTGCGGCGGCACACCCAGTCGGTGTTGCCGGTTATAAACAATAAAAAGAAGAGCGTCCCTATGTACGTTTTATATTCTTTATTCTTTTATATTATATTTGTGGACTTAACTGTAATCCCTAAGTTTTTACTACTATGACAGAAGGAATTTTAATAGAAAATGTTAACTTAATAGTCCTTGCCTTTTGGTGATTCTACCAAGCAAAAAATTCGTTTTAATTGATTTATAGAAGTATATCGATATTAAGAGATTAAAATATCAGATCAGAAAACTTAACAATTGATTTAGGAATATTGGTGATATCTGCCAGGAGTCTTAATGTTATTTAAGGATTTTCCTAAATTCTGTTTAGCGCTCCCTCATAACCATAATTTTTCATAGACCTTCTTTGCACCAGAGATTCACCAAATGATACACGTTTTGCTAGATGTGGCGTGGTTGTCGTCTCAACCTGTTTCGGAAAAATTAAAGAAAAAACATTTAGAAATTAGATAGATAATTTAGTGGCCCCCCTACGGCAAAAATTGCACTTTGCGCCGTTTTCTTTGTACACTAGTTTATACACACTTAACTCGTATTCCCAGAGCGTTTATTGATATCTAGGAATATTTTGAAAAAATATTGCCTTAAAAATGCCGCATTCAAACTTTTGACCATCTGGCAGCGGCAATATTGATTGTGTAATGCCGCAAGATCGATGGTTAAAAGGGAGAAGTTCCTGTATTATCGGCATTAGGCAAGGCCTTTATATCTCTAGTAGCTTATAGTTTATTCAAAACCAAAAAAAGAGACTTTTGCATGCACCAGTGAAAGTCCAGAAGACAATCGAGAAGAAGCAGCTAACTCGACCATCGACCATTTCAACAGAAATATAGAGACGAAACTGTTGTTACCGATATCACTGCATCTTTTTCTACTAATTCTTTTTCCCCAGAAAATTGAGAATATCTTTTCAACGGCAACTATGCGTGGTATAATGCGCTTTCTCTCCGGTGTTCGTTCCTCTTTCCTTGACAGGAAATGAGAGCGAAAGCCGCGCGGCGCGTCGGGCCGTTGACAATTTACTAAGTTGGGTATTGGAACAGGCCACTGGTATAGTTGTTTTTCCTGTCGCTAATTAGATCATAAACTTTCAAATCCACTTATCTATAAATTAATATTCTGCAAAATTTCTCCTCGTTTTTCGATGACTTACTGTTATTGCTAATTAGTTGATCAACAAATGTGGAGCTGTGTTGATTCGGTGGCTTATCCTTAAATATAATTTGGCGAATAATCTGAAAATTTTATTATTTATAGAGTTAGGTTAAAGAGAGAGTATTTCATTGCACTATTTAATCGAATGAAATGGCGATAATTTTTGTCATTGTAATGCATCATGTTATTTAGGAGCTTATTCTTTCGGGAATCTTCTTGCGGCCCTCCTCACTCCGAACTTGTAAATGATAAATTATCATTATTTGTCCAATGACACATTTTCTCAAGAGTGACAACATGCTCGAAGACAGTTTTTCATTTTCTAAATCGGTTAAGTTTGCAACCATCATTCAAGCACAGTCGCTGAGGTTTTGTCCCACGTTTTCACTTCATATCCATAAATGTTGTCAAGCCTTTTTCGCGTTAATAAACCACGCTCTGCAAAAACACAATTTTTTGCTAATCTTTGCTATACGTGTGTGGAAATTTGCGCAATTTTGCTATCTGTGTCCGATTTAAATACTTCGGCGGAAATGAATCGTGAATCCGATTGTTATTATTGAGCTTATACAGATAGGTTGCATAATTCGTGTTGTATGTTGCAACATTTCGTCGTACGCCGAGTATTGAGGTTAATTCGTTTCTGGTCGCTTTTTACAACGACCATATTTCGTGCTTCTCGCACCGTATAATTGGGAATTACGTTAGTCATCCAAAACAGGCGGTGATGTTTTGATGGGGTTGATAACACAAATAGCGTGAGTGGCATCTCTGAATTGGCAACGTTATGTAATTTAATATCATGTTCGGCAAGTTCGCAGATTCTTTTTGCAGGTAAAAAACTAAAAGTACTAAGATGAACATTTTTTTTTATTCCTGATACTTAGCTCTTTGAGATAGTAAAAGCACGTATTTTTCTAGAAATACCCGGAAATACCTCTGCCAGAAATAATTCTCCTCAAGGACAGGAAATTTCACTGGTTCCGTTGTAAGCCCTGCAGCAAATACATTTCTCTCTTCTCCCTCTTGTTCATCCTTGCAACATCCATTGCTGGATATAGGCATCCCTTATTCTCCTCTATCTGTGGCTTTCTAATATTCTCGTCCCGCCGCCATTTTCCGGAAGGTTAACCGAAGCTTCCTTTATGCGGTCTTTGTCTCCATTGTCTAATGAGTTTTGTCCAATGTGTGTGATCTTGTCTGGCAATGTGTCTTGCCCAGGCTCACTTCCATGATACTCTCTATTATGTGCTCCACCTTCCATATAGATGTATTTTTTGTCACGCCAACGTAGGGCCCAGTCGAGTCGTCCGTAGACCAATAGAGGTCACTTTGGGAACCAATACTCTAAATAAAACATCATATTGGACATTAGAATTACAGAGGCCTAGTGCTTTATTTGACTATTGACTTTTTTGCTTAAAATAGATTTAATTAAATAAATATTGTATAGTTCAGTTTAATATTCTTGTTTGGGGTATGGACTGGTTGTGATGGTTTATGGGTTTATTTATTCCAGATTCGATTTTTAATGAGATCATAGTTTTTTTTTAATCGCAGCAACTAACTCAATATGACCGAAAATGCTAAAAAATCTTTACAAAAACTTTGATTAGATTTTAGAGCTATACATATTTTGCAATAATTGTAGAAATTGGGCAGTTATACTACAAACTGATATTCTGTGTTCTAAGGTCTTAAGCGAGAAATGATTACTTTAAATAGAACGCTATATATTTTTTTAACGTCTAGCGCGTTTATCCTTTAATTGTTAGTTTTTCCACAGATAACTGGAAATAACATTTAAATACAATTTGTCTTGCCTGTGTTACTGTTAGATAATTTATTTAGACTTTTTGCTGCAAAGTCCATTTATTAAATGGCGTGTACATTTCGATATTTTATAACTGTAGTGATCACTTTCCATCACACTTTATCAAAATGAAAATCCTGCTATTGTCCTTTATCAGTCTCTAAGAAAAAATGTGTAGGTTCAACTGAATGAAGCCAGTGTCAGTATCGTGATGTTTGATTATTTTTAATTGATGGTATTGGTGTGGTCCGTTTAAATATCAGCTGAAATCACTATTTATTTCCATTTTACAATGGCATTCTAACAAAAGATTTAAGAAAACAATCATAAGATGTGATAAAAATATAAATTTTTTAATTTACTTTTTCAAAATTTTTCAAGACGAATATTTATTAGGGTTGTGGAATTGATCGGTTAATTTTTTTTGTCAATTGACCGAAGTAATTTCGAAAGTATAATTAAATTTATACGTATTTATTTATGTTTATTTATATTGTGCGTTACGTCGCCATCGCGTCGGCCGAGATTCCCGGAGTCGCTATAGATAAATTGTACATAACAAACGCATAATAATTTATTATAAAATACATATTGTTATTAAAGAATGATAGATAACGCTCTACAATTGGAAGATTTTATTTAAAAAATTTTGATCGAATTTGCCTAGTCAAGAAGTGGTCAGTTGAGAAAGAAAAATTAAGGCGGGTTCCTTTTTTTTTAAAAAAAAAGCAATCCATAATGCGCCATCCATTTTTCCATAGTTTATTTTATTAGGTACATCATCTATGGAAATTAATAGCATTATCAGGTCTAAGTGAACAAAACTCAAGAAAACTGGGCACTTATGTATCACAAATATGTATCTGTTCGTGGGTTTGTTAACGTAGCCCATTAAAACATATATTACCAATACGCGTCATTGCATTGAGCGGCTAGTTAAAAGCACGCCACTGTTCGAGTTTTAAAAAAATCACATCCGATGACGTCATTCTTTTATGTGTACCTACTTGTTTATCGGGACAATGCGGTGTACCGGTTTTTCAACAAATTTGTGATATTCGTGTCGTTTCACGGACTATTTGTTTATCGTCGATTGTGTGTCATAAAAAAATTTTTGGATCCATCTACTAATGTTGTAAATATTTTGTAAGTTGAGTAGTAGCAACTATTAATTTGAAGTAATTGGTATGTATTGTTCTTGTCATACTGAATACGTGTATTTTATATTTCAAAATAAGATTGTGATTCTTAGAGGCTAACAAGAACAATTCAGATTTAACCCTACAACCTTTACAAGGTGTTAAGCTTTTAAGGAAGAAAATCGTTTTTTTTTTTTCAAAAAAACTTTAATCGCGTCCTAGGTATTTTTATGCAATTTTGCTAAGAATCAGCAGTCGCTTTTTGATGTGGAGTATAGAATGGGAATTAAAAAAATACAGTTTTACATATACATATACATTAATACCAAAAATATTCCTTTGGAAAATGATTTAGGTAACGAAGTGGCAATTACTTAACATTCCCCCCAATAAGATGCTATTTAAAGAAATATTGGGTTGTTCGGAAAGTCATTTCGTTTTTTTTGGGGAACATGAAAGGCAGTTTTCGTAAAATGAATAAATATTTTATTAAATTATATATTGGCCATTCTGGTCCAACACCTTTTGCCATCTTTCTGGCAGTAACATAATTCCCCTCTCATAAAAGTTTTGGTCCTTGCTAGCAAAAAACTGGTTCAGGTGGTTTTTGACATCTTCATTTGAGGTAAAGGTTTTGCCATCCAAAAAATTTTGCAGGGACCGGAACAAATAGTAGTCGGAAGGCGCCAGATCTGGAGAATATGGTGGATGTTGCAGTACGTCCCATTCAAGCTGTAAAAGTTTTTGGCGAGTGACCAAACTTGTGTGAGGTCTCGCATTATCCTGGTGGAACACTACACCCTTTCTGTTGATTAATTCGGGCCTCTTCTCTTTAAGTGAATCATTCAATTTGTCCAGTTGATGACAATAGACTTCTGAATTAATCGTTGTATTGTCCCGCAAAAGCTCAAAAAAAACGATTCCTTTGACATCCCACCAAACGGAGAGCATCACCTTTTTTTGGTGAATGTTGGCTTTTGACACGCTTTGAGCCGGTTCATCTTTTCTGCTCCATGACCTCTTGCGTTTAACATTGTTGTATACAACCCATTTTTCGTCCCCAGTAATAATCCGCTTCAAAAATGGATCATTTTCTTGACGTTTGAGGAGCAAATCACACACGTCAACGCGACGACACAAATTTCGCTCCGTAAGGACATGGGGCACCCACACATCGAGCTTCGAGGTTAAGCCCATGCCTTTCAAATGGCCATAAACAGTCGAATTCGACAAATTTAATCTCTCACCGATCTCTCGTGTGGTTATTCGCCGATTTGCATCAACTAATGCCTTTATCGCATCTTTGTCAGTTTCGACCGGCCTTCCAGACCGTGGTGCATCTTCGACATCAAAATTGCCGGATCGAAATTTTGCAAACCAGTTCTGGCACTGGCGTACTGTTAACACGCCTTCTCCATACACATCCGTCAATTTTTTTCTCGCTTTTTACCTTTTCTGAAGTAAAAAAGTAAAATATGACGAAAATGCTGCTTATTGCTCTCCATATTTAAAAGGGCACCAACCAAAAACTACTGCATAGAATTAATAGAACTTTTTCACACACAAGCCTTGCAATATCAGCTCTCAAGACATATAATGGTTATGCGGCTTAAGTGTGAAGTTGGTTTCGAAAAAACGTAATTAAGTCCTCTGACGGGAAAAAACGAAATGACTTTCCGAACAACCTTATAAATCGTCCTTTTGAAATATAGAATCATAGATTGTCAATTTACAAGTTAGTTGAATCAATTTTCCTCTTTTAACTTCATTGCTCGGGAACAGTAAAAGATGGGTGTTTTCTTAAATAATTTATTAACTTTACTGCCTTATTGGATTGTTATACTTAAAATAATCCGTTGAGCTGAATTGCCAAACGTATAAGTTCTTTTGCACTCCTGAAACCATCACCTTATAAGCATTTTTTTCAATTGAGGCTTTAATTGCTAAAGTATAAATTAAGTAAGATTTAGCAATTTTATCGTCAGCGGTGGAAGTAAAATTCTCTAAACATTTTTATTACGGGATACACTGAAAAGGAGGATTTTGCATTTATGCTCAAGATGAGGATCATCAACTCAGTATTACTAGACTTATTTGGGATATCAAGAGGAAGAATAGCGTAGGTTAAGAAGAAATACCACCTTATACCATACAGATATATCGCGCAGTGCATATCACATACGGTCAAGATTAGAGTTTTGATTTGAGAATAACTGAACATTTTGACCATTCGTTGGAATATATTTTTAATAATTTTGTCCTAATT
This sequence comes from Cylas formicarius, assembly GCF_029955315.1. Taxonomy (NCBI): domain Eukaryota; kingdom Metazoa; phylum Arthropoda; class Insecta; order Coleoptera; family Brentidae; genus Cylas; species Cylas formicarius. The sequence continues at coordinate 5,747,415 of NW_026844347.1, forward strand.
TTGGTTAGTTTCATCGATTGATATGATTGCATGGTGATTGTTACCAACTAAAATCGTTCATATCGTCAAACGCGATGGTGAAAATAACAATTAAAATCACTTATCGTCACACTGCTATTATTTATGAACACGCTACTAAAAACTCTAACGTCTCTTATTTATATCGGTCAACGTTGTATTGGGGCCTTGGCACGCTTCTCATTACTCGCTGCACAGCTTACTCATTTTTTGCATCAATCTTCAACGTCCTGGCCACAATTCTGGACATTCTGGACCATTAGCACATCTTAACTTATCTTAAGTTCGGGTATGGTGAAATTAAATAGCTCACTACGCGTAGAACATTTCGCTTTTATATCTTGTAGCGCTCTCTCGCGGTGTGTCGAATGTTTGAGTTCTCTTTCGAATGACTGGGTTGAATGTTGAATGTTGATTTCACTTAGGGAATGCACTTCTTGCAATGTAGGGACTGATATTGTCTTGCATGAAGGTGAAGGTGAATAATGTTTTCGAGATAGAATTTAGTATTCATAGACGTTGCACGAATAAGAAGCAGCTCTATGCGCGCCCCAAAACATATTCCGCCACAGAACATTTGTGACCCACCACCAAATGGCCCTTTGGAGAGATAAATAAACTCACTTATCGATACTCCAGTATACAGCTAGTAGTAGTAGTAGTAGTAACAGAAGTTAATCTTCGTGATCTGTGATCTGCACTACTACCCGATCCGACTTTTTTTAATTTTCGCACGACTGCAGAAATCCTGACAGTTTCGAGTTGATAACTTAGCTCTCTACTGGTACACTTTCTGTTTCGTAATATCTGTTGCAGAAGAAAGCGTTCATTAATTTGACTTGTAGCCCTTTCCTGCCCTGATCATGTTTTCTATGGTGGGTTCCGGTTTATTAATATTTTTAATAAATTACGGCAACGAAGTTACAGAATTATAAAAAAAAGCCAGTTAAAATTCCTAGTAGTAAATGCTAATAGTTGGAGGATATCCTTGTTAATAATGTAATGTAGGTGGTGCATTAATAACGAAAAGGAGTTTGTTTGAGCAAACTCTTTTTGTTCCAGGCAAATCCGGGGCCCGAATAGCACCAAAAAGAGCACAGTCGTCTCCTGATCATGGAATCGTATCTCCTACATCCACAAGTCCACCCACGAAGGTAACTAAGTTATTTATGTTAACATGTTTGTGGATGTTTATTTTTGTGTAATGTGCAATGTGTAATGTGTTGTCGCCATCCAAATACGTTAGTTTGTTTTGCATTTTTTTATTTTTTTGTTTTGACTTTTATAACCTTGGTGTCGCTTGCTAGTAATGGGTACATCTCATGTAATCATTAACATCATTATTTTTTAGAAAACACTTTCATCTAAGGGTTGTGTGGAAAGTAATAAATTGAGTAAAGCGAAATATTTAATAATTATTGTTCGGTGTTTAAGATTTGATGGAGTAAAAACCCTTTTTTTTTCATGTTTGTCAAACAAATTCTAAAATCTTCTTCAACTTCTATAGTGTGTCATTAATAATGTCTTGGGTTCTTAGATTTTCCGTTGATCTTTCCCAAATTTTAAATATCCAACCAGTCAACCGTTTCTCTTTATTAAAAAATAATGGATATGATTTTAATCTAGTTTTTAAAACTAAGCGATGGAATTACCAGCGACTGGAAAGTTGCAGCATTATGCAGGGTTAGTCATTTGTCAATTTTTTGATATAGTGAGAGCAAGTCATGGACTTTATGTAATTAAAATAGTTCTTCTTTTATCAGTTAAAAACATAAGTGTTGGTGTTCTTTTGTTGTTTTCTTATGGTTTACGGTACGGTAAATAAAAGTTGGTCTTATTTTATTTTTAATTTGTTTCAAAGTTTCAGAATTTAAGAAATCGCCGATTTTCAACAATAGATAAATTTTAATTTGTTAATTATATTATTTTCCGGATTTGATTTAAAAAAATCAATTGAAGTTCCAATAGACTTATTTGTAAATTAAATTGATTCATTTTTTTTAAGTTTTTGGGATAAGTAATATGGATGATCTTCTGTTTGTCCTGCTCTAAATTGTTTTGTTTTATCGAATTGGTAAACAGTCACTAAATATACTTTATTTGCAATTTAAATCATTAAATTAATTCGCTGTACATCCACTGGAACTAGACGACCCTATTGCAATCCAAAATCCGATAAAATAAAGCGCCAAAGGTACAAAATTGTGCTTATTTTAGATAAAAATTATGCATTCAGATTTGTGCTGAAGAAGACTACTTAAATATTTTATCGATTTTCTCGGAGCACCTATTTTCGGAACATGGCAACCTCGATTATTTTTTATTCAACCGGTCTGGAAAGAAAATGCTTGTGCATGTAATTATTTGAAAAGCTTCAGCTGGCTTACAGTTTCGGTGTCTTGGTTCACGTACTGCACATAGGTACTAAATATAATATTACGGCCTATGCTGATAAAAAATGTTCAGTGTAATCTGCGCGACTCACTTCAAACTTCACTTTCAATCAGTACAACGTGGTGGCTGACATTTCGTAAATTCAAGAGTGTTCAGTTTAGCTGTGTTCAGAGCGTCCAGTTTATGCTGTTCTCAAAATATGGGCAATGCCCATTAAATTTTAAGCAAGAAAGACTGTAATGTAAAATGTAATAACCCTATCAATTTTACCGAATTATCTTTTAGTTATATAACGTACTACTTCTGCTTGCGTAGATTTTTTTAATAGTTCTAAGATGTTTCATTAAAAAAAATGTATTTCGCTCCTCAATGTACAATAAACAGTGTGGGTAGTTAATTAGTGTGTTAGTTAGATTTGCGAACATGCTTTTTGGGGTGTATATATGTTGAGGCTAATTAGATTACTTCTATAATTTTCAAACTAACCAGCTAAAGACGCAGTTATTTTGTTGGAATCAGCCGATTCCCACAAAATAGCAATGATCAGTGGATGGTTTGAAAACTAGCTGGTTAGTGTGCATTCTATCGATTTGCGATGAAGATTTTATTTAAGTATAATATAATAGCATGTTGGTTTTGTACTAACTACTTAGTTTACAAATTTTATTTCAGTTCATGTTAAGATATCACGGTAAACAATATTTTTTTGAAACAAAAGTTTTTGTAACAAAAACATAAATACAAGTATTTATCACTAATTCATCATACTAAAATTTAAAATTTTAGAATTATTCACCTTGTCCTCCAGCTTGACCATTAACTGGTTATTGAAGTCATCTTTACAGGTCGGTGCCATCATTTTAATATTTTTTCCGGTTAAAGAAGTAAAATTTAAGTACGTACACCAAAGTTTTAAAAAAATACATTAAAAATGTTTTATGACTGGCTAACTAAGTTTACTTTATACGTACCATGATTTGATTGTTTGCAGACACAATCGAAAGCTTAAAATCGTACGTTGTGCATTTTTATTACTTGATAGCGTTTATTGTAAATATGTTATACATTCAACACCGGCGACATGAAAACATAAAATCACTTACACTTTTTTTTTAAACAATTGTGATTACCGTGCCTGTCAAAAAACAAGGTAAATACGGAAAGGTGCGAATGTACGGTAGTGACAGTGTTCAAGTTAGCCAGTAAGCTAGATATTTCAGGCGACTAGGGCGGTTGTAGTAATCAACTTAACTAATGATATTTGGATAAACAAAGTATTTAAAATGTCTAGTTAATATTGCGAGTTATTAGTTTGCATACTAACCCGCATAAGCTTTAGTTTCTCAAATGTCTTTATCCTAAACTAAAGTGATTATTTTATTATTAGTTTTTTCCTAATTCATGATTTAGTTTGTTTTATTTTAGGATTATATGTATACATACATTTTTGTTTGTTATTGATAAACTTCAATTCAAAATTTTCAAAAGAATTTTACAAATTTTTTTCTGTGGATGGTTTGGGTTAATTTAGATCCATGTAGATTATTATATAAATAACTAGCTATTTACCTACGGTCATCGGTAGCGAGTAATAGTATATAAATAATAATACAATACACACCATTTCCCTAGAGTAACCACAAATTCAGCTGACAAGAGGGAAGCAATTTTTTTATGGTATTGACTGTCCATAAATTTGCCTTCTGTTGTTTATAAGTTTGGTGTTGTTTATTTTCCAAAGCAAAATGTAGAAATTTTCTAATTTCATTCCTAAGAACAAAAAATCCAAATAAATTCTTCCCACATACTTTGCAAGGTGTAGATGATTAGAGTAGTTTTCAGGTTTAGGTTTGATATGATTTATCATATATCAAAAAGCTGAACACAAATAATATAAATGAAAAACATTTTTATGGTCACAAGGTAATATTAAAACATATATCCTGAATTTTGATTAGTTTTATCCTTCTAATTAAGGTTAAAATAAAAAATTCAAGAGGATTTACATATTTCAAGTCGATACTAAATGATTCCTCAAATTGAAGTTTATGAAAGCCAAAGATTATTTGAAAAATAAAAATATTTTAACAGTACAAGTACAATTCGCCAAACAAATAGCAGGTTTTATTACATGTTTACAGTCATTTGCCTGCGCCCCATAAAATCATCGATGAATTTGATACGAATGTGTATATGATTCTATTACATTTAGTCGACTTTAACGATATAAGTTGCATAAACATTGCACAAAAATAAATATCGGACCTGTGTTATCGCGTGGTGCGTTGAGCAATCTCCGTTTTCTTAACCCACACTGTTTATTTTCATAGGAAGAAAGCTTGGACATTATTGGACAGTACAAACCCGAAATATTTTGTTGAATTTAAACATTTCATAACATGTTATCCATGCGTTTTATTTTTAGCGCGCTTTTCACTCATTCATTTCGCTTTTTGCTAACAAACTGCTCAGTTCTGTGTCCCCTTATTTAGTATATATAGTTTTGCTTTCTAAATATTTGCAGTTTATCTAAAATATTATGTTGAACCTTTTTTAATACTTCATATTTTTTATAATTTTTTTTAATGTATATTGAAATATATTTTTTTAATTTTAGATAGCGATAACTAATGTAGGTTGAGCACGTAGAGAACCATGCGCAAAATGTGGTCTGCCAGTATTCATAGCAGAACGGCTAAACGTTGGAAAACTACTGTGTCACCGAACGCGTTTTCGTTGCGCACGTTGTAACTCGCAGCGTACTCTGGCCAATTATTACGAAACCGAAAATGGGGAATTCTGTTGCGTTCTGTATATAGCTAGCTATATTTATCTCTATAGAATTTGGATGAATTTTCTTTTTGTGTCTAACCGCAGCAACCGGAGTAAATGGCTCGATTTGCGTCTCTTCTTCACCAGATGGATTTAATACTTTGGGATATTTTTTGCTTTCAGGCAAGCAAACGCGTGGCAAAGCTTAAGTATCCTTTTGTCATTGTTTTTTATGGGGTTTGTTCAATAACAGACGTATCGGAATTATCAGACACAAACTACGTTTCTAACGGTAAAGCGGATTCCGATGGGATAATTTTTGTTCGGAAGAGTTATTTGTTTTATAAAAAACTTCGCTACGAGCTGATAAATCTGAATCATCCGGTACGGTATCGTTGGAAGCTGGCAAGTGAAGGGATTGTTCCACAATTCGTGTACTTTTTTTCTTTACTGCTGTCTAAGACTTTTATCACGGAATCTGAACTACTCAAAATATGTATAACCGAATCGCAAATGTCTTTTCTCGCCGATACGCTAATGTCTTCATTTTTACCATCTAATCCTTCTTTAGCTTCATCCTCATTATCTTGATTGCGGTCTTGCAGTTCAATATTGTCTCTAACTTGTATAATTCCTTGACCAACGAAACTAGTTTCTCTTTTAACGATAGAGGCAACAATACTTAATTTTTCTTCTCTTTCCCGATTAGCGAACTTTCATTAATTCAGTTGTTATTATTGGTATTGTTCTCAATTAGCTTTTCATCAAGCTCGTGTTGACTTATAATTTTGTCAACAAAACATGTTGCTTTACTAATATTTGATTTAGTTTGGGAAGCTGCGCTATCTGGTAACCTACGTCCAGAAATATTCTCGTTGTAAATGAGACCTCCATCTATTTCAACATCTTTTTTGCTAATATTGTCAAAATCTTCTAGATCATGTATGGTTATAACTCTGCAACTTTGCGCGGTGGTGACGCTGAAGGCACTTCCTTATTTGTTTCGGACTTTTAAAAATCTTTACTAGTTTCGAATAACTTCATTCTAGCACTGACCAAACCGATAGAGCTGAATGGATTATTTTTGGTAACAAAATCATCGTCCGCCTTTTTACTTACACTAATACTACTATTCCACTGTCACTATTAACCGATAAGTTTTTGCTTAAGAAAGAACCACTCGCACTGACGGGCGGGGGAGTAGTTTTAGGGAGGTCTGGTGGAATATCGTCTTCACTAGTGGAACTAGACGTTGAATTTTCAATTTTACTTTTAAAAAACTGAGACCTAGCCATACTATATTCCGAACTGCTCGCAGTCGTAAGAGTGAAATTTTTTTTTAGTTCGCCATCAATGGGAAATTCAAGCGCCGTGTCAAAGTGTGTGCTGTATGCATCAAGCATATCTAACTTGTTCTGCAGGATATCTGATTTTTCCTCATCGCTCATGGAGCGAGTCAAAACCGAATGTTCGGGTGTGATTTTCTTAGATATCTGTTTTTCTTCGTCTGAGCATATTTCGCAACAGAATTCCCCATTTTCGGTTTCGAAATAATTGGCCAGAGTAAGCTGCGAGTTACAAGGTGCGCAACGAAAACACGTTCTGTGATACAGTAGTTTTCCAACGTTTAGTCGTTCTGCTATGAATACTGGCAGACCGCCTTTTGTGCATGGTTATCTAAAATTAAAAAAATATATTTTAATATACATTAAAAAAAATATATAAAATATCAAAAAAGATTCAACATAATATTTTAGATAAACTGCTATATTTTAGAAAACAAAACTATATATACTATATAAGGGGACACAGTACTGTACTGAGCAGTTTGTTAGCCAAAAGCGAGATGAATTAGTGAAAAGCGTGCTAAAAATAAAACACATGGATAACGTGTTATGAAATATTTACCTTAAACAAAATATTTAGGGTTTGTACTCTCCAATAACGTCCATGCTTTGTTCCTATGAAAATAAACAGTGTGTGTTACGAAAACGCTCAAGCACCACGCGATAACGCAGGTCCGATGTTTATTTTTGTGCAGTGTTTATGCTACTTATACCGTTAAAGTCGACTAATGTAATATATATATATATATATATATATATATATATATATATATATATATATATATATATATATATATATATATATATATATATATATATATATATATATATATATATATATATATATATATATATATATATATATATATATATATATATATATATATATATATATATATATATATATATATATATATATATATATATATATATATATTTATTTATTTATATATATATATATATATATATATATATATATATATATATATATATATATATATATATATATATATATATATCCATGTAGATTATTGTATAAATAACTAGTTGGTTATCGGTAGCCAGTAATAATATATAAATAATAACACAATGCACACCATTTCCCTAGTGTAACCATAAATTCAGCTGACAAGAATGAAGCAATTTTTGTATGGTATTGACTGTCCATAAATTTGCCTTCTGTTGTTTGTAAGTTTGGTTTTGTTTATTTTCCAAAGCAAAATGTAGAAAAATTGAAATGTTATAATTATCATTCCTGAAAATCTAAAATTCAAATAAATTCTTTCCACATTCTGTGCAAGATGTAGATGATTAGAGTGGTTTTCAGGTTCGATGTGATATGATTTATCATATATCAAAAAGCTGAACACAAATAGTATAAATGAAAAACATTTTTATGGTCACAAGATAATATTAAAACACATATCCCGAATTTTGATTAATTTTATCCTTCTAATTACGGATAAAATAAAAAAATACAAGAGGATTTACATATTTCAAATCGATACAAAATTATTCCTCAAATTGAAGTTTATGAAAGCTAAAGATTGTTTGAACAGTACAAGTTAAAGTACAATTCGCCAAACAAATAGCAGGTTTTATTACATGTAACAGATATTTTGCATACTATAGTATTTGCACGTTTACAGTCATTTGCCTGCGCCCCATAAAATCATCGGTGTATACGATTTTACTACATTTAGTCGATTTTAATGGTATAAGTAACATAAACATTGCACAAAAATAAACATCGGACCTGTGTTATCGCGTGGTGCTTTGAGCAATGTCCGTTTTCTTAACCCACACTGTTTATTTTCATAGGAAGAAAGCTTGGACATTATTGGACAGTACAAACCCGAAATATTTTGTTGAAGGTAAACATTTCATAACACGTTACCAATGCGTTTTATTTTTAGGGCGCTTTTCACTCATTCATCTTGCTTTTTGCTAACAAACTGCTCAGTACAGTACTGCGTCCCCTTATCTAAGTATATATAGTTTTGCTTTCTGAAATATAGCAGTTTATCTAAAATATTATGTTGAACCTTTTTTAATACTTTATATTTTTTATAATTTATTTTTTATGTATATTTAAATATATTTTTTTATTTTAGATAGCGATAACTAATGTAGGTAGAGCACGTAGAGAACCATGCGCAAAATGCGGTCTGCCAGTATTCATAGCAGAACGACTAAACGTTGGAAAACTACTGTATCACCGAACGTGTTTTCGTTGCGCACGTTGTAACTCGCAGCTTACTCTGGCCAATTATTACGAAACCGAAAATGAGGAATTCTGTTGCGAAATATGCCCAGACGAAGAAAAACAGATATCTAAGAAAATCTCACCCGAACATTCGGTTTTGACTCGCTCCATGAGCGATGAGGAAAAATCAGATATCCTGCAGAACAAGTTAGATATGCTTGATGCATACAGCACACACTTTGAAACGGCGCTTGAATTTCCCATTGATGGCGAACTAAAAAAAAATTTCACTCTTACGACTGCGAGCAGTTCGGAATATAGTATAGCTAGGTCTCAGTTTTTTAAAAGTCAAATTGAAAACTCAACGTCTGGTTCCACTAGTGAAGACGATATTCCGCCGGACCTCCCTAAAACTACTCCCCCGCCCGTCAGTGCGAGTGGTTCTTTCTTAAGCAAAAACTTATCGGTTAATAGTGACAGTGGTTTTCCTAATAATAAACATGACAGTAGTTCGAATAGTAGTATTAGTGTAAGTAAAAAGGCGGACGATGATTTTGTTACCAAAGATAATTCATTCAGCTCTATCGGTTTGGTCAGTGCTAGAATGAAGTTATTCGAAACTAGTAAAGATATTAAAAAGTCTGAAACAATTAAGGAAGTGCCTTCAGCATCATCACAGCGCAAAGTTGCAGCAGTTATAACTATGCATGATCTAGAAGATTTTGACAATATTAGCAAAAAAGATGTTGAAATAGATGGAGGTCTCATTTACAACGAGAATATTTCTGGACGTAGGTTACCAGATAGCGCAGCTTCCCAAACTAAATCAAATATTAGTAAAGAAACATGTTTTGTTGACCAAATTATAAGTCAACACGAGCTTGATGAAAAGCTAATTGAGAACAATACAAATAGTAACAACTCAACTAATGAAACTAAGTTCGTTAATCGGGAAAGAGAAGAAAAATTAAGTATTGTTGCCTCTATCGTTCAAAGAGAAACTAGTTTCGTTGGTCAAGGAATTATGCAAGTTAGAGACGATATTGAGCTGCAAGACAGCAATCAAGATAATGAGGATGAAGCTAAAGGAGAATTAGGTGGTACAAATGAAGACATTAACGTATCTGCGAGAAAAGACATTTCCGATTCAGTAAGACATATTTTGAGTAGTTCAGATTCCGTGATAGAAGTCTTAGACAGCAGTGAAGAAAAAAGTACACGAATTGTGGAACAATCCCTTCACTTCCCAGCTTCCAACGATACCGTAGTCTCAATTTCGGATGATTCAGATTTATCAACTCGTGGCGAAGTTTTTTGTAAAACAAATAACTCTTCCGACCAGATATCAAAAATGATCCGATCTGAATCCGCTTTACCGTTAGAAACGTCGTTGGTGTCTGATAATTCCAATACGTCTGTTATTGAACAAACCCCAGAAAAACAATCACAAAAGGATACTCAAGCTTCGCCAAGCGTTTGCTTACCCGAAGGCCCAAAATATCCCAAAGTATTAAATCCATTTGGTGACGAAGAAGAAGAGGCGCAAATCGAGCCATTTACTCCGGTTGCTGCGGTTAGACCCAAAAAGAAAATTCATCCAAATTCTATAGAGAGAGATATAGCCAGAGAATTATATACAGAACGCATCAGCTTAAATCCATTTGGAGAGGAAGAAGAAGCGCAAATCGAGCCACATACTCCGGTTGCTGCGGTTAGACCCAAAAAGAAAATTCATCCAAATTCTATAGAGAGAGATATAGCCAGAGAATTATATACAGAACGCATAAGCTTGAATCCCTTTGGCGAGGAAGAAGAAGTGCAAATCGAGCCATTTACTCCGGCTCCTGCGGTTAGACAAAAAAAAAATATTCAACCAAACTATATAGGGGGAGATTTAAGAGGAGAATTATGTAGTGAACGCAACAATCTGAATCCATTTGAAGACTGCCAGTTTGAGGAGGACGTTGTTGCAACCAAACCAGTCGCCAGCCCAAGACGTAGAAAGAAAATTACAAATCTTGGTGAAACATCGAATATTAATCCATTTGAAAGTGATGACGAAGAGAACATCGTGCCTGTACTCGCAGGAAAAACTAGTAGGTAAGCGCAGAGAATGTAATTTTTGTAAAATAATCGCGCAAATAATAATATATAATACGGCGTGATATACTAAAACCAGATTTTTTTCCTTTTTTTTATAGACTTACTAAAAGAATTAATTAATAACCACATATATGCGGTTTTTATCAATCAGGGAAATATATGTGCGCAAGAAAGGCCAAAGATATTTATTTTTTTTTTACTAAAAATGATCTATTCCAAGGACATTTTACAGATGAAAAACGAAGTGATATCTAATTTTAGTTGTATTTGCTCGTCCATTTAATAATTTTTCTTTTTCTTTCTCATTTTCTGGAGGAAGAACATGTTGCAGATCTACGTCGATTTCTACTAACGTCACCTTTCAGGCCACTGAAAATGAACATTTGTCGGCACACATCATAGGGGTTATGATACAGTGCCACCTCTTCACTACTAACTACTTAACTATAAAGTTCGCTTAGCCTTGCGCAGATGGTGTAACCTGAGCTGAATTAACACTAAATCAACAATTTTGGAATCCCTAAATCTACAAAAAAAGCAAAGCGATAAAACGAAAATGTTCATCTCAAATGTAAATGACCTCTGTAAATATTTCATTAGCTGAAATTTAGGCCTATTTAATCTAGTTTAACGATTTTCCTGATACATTATATTTATTTATATGTTTTTATATGTGTTTTGTTCTATCATGAAGTATTTATTTCAACACTAACTTTTGTGCACTCGGGTTATCATCTAAAATTAGTATCGGTTTTTCAATACCCACAAATTTTTTCAAAAAACTTTTAAGAAACATATCAGCTTGTGATATTGAAAAATACGTCGATGGTTAAAAGACTAAAAATTTCCAGCTTTTAATCCTTTCGCAAAATTGCGTTCTAATAATCAAAACACATAGCTCGACATCCCAACGATCAGTGATTTTACAAACTAAAATGTTTATCTATAGTCCCTGTCAAATATCTTAAGACTCTGTAAATAATGGATATTTGAGTAGCAGTTACTAAATTGACTCACTCCAAAAGCTATTATTGGGGTTAAACAATCAAACCTGGTCCCCAGCTTGATGACGATTGACTGCAGCTTTCGCTTCGTATTCATCTTCATCAACAATTTCGGATGTTCAATTGCACTTGCTCGTTACCTAGTTGATCTTTTACCGAAGATTTCTCACATAATCATCTCCTGCGAAGAGAATCGGAAGACATTAGTACCTGGCCCGGAATATTTGCTATTGTTTCGTGAATGCTTAACAGGACAAGGTGTATAAAGTGCTCGTAGTCTTTGGTGGTCGGAAGAGACTACTTTTCATTCTTATATTCAGCATCTTGCACACGTTTTGAAAGGAATAGAATTTACAAGTCCTGCATATCTACCTCTTTACAAACATATCGGCAATAAGTGTAGCTGCTTAATCGGCAAATTGCAGGCTTCAGAAAACATTCCCACTACGACGACAGCAATTCTTTCTGAGATCCATTACTCGCTTCACAGGTGCGTTCACCTAATTTGTCAAGTAGAACCATTCCCCGATTGTCTTGAACATTTGGGTAACTTCAAGACGTCCTCCTCTAACTCTAACGTAGACAGACGTCTTGCAAATCTCGGCAACATTCTACAACATCTTCCGAGTTCTTCAGAACAGGCTTCAGAAGCCGATCGTTCACAACAAGAGAATCCTAATGAGAGTTGTAGTTGTATCTAAGTAATTGTCTCGTATACGAGGTATGCCTTGAATTTCTGACTGACTGTTTTGGTGCGTCGCGTCCTAATGCGCGAACTAGGGTATCCGCCAACTCATTAGAGCTTGCCGCGTTTCGACGTTGAGTCCATCTAAAAAGGGCCACACCCCAACCGCTCGATAATATTTCTTTGGAACTCCAGGATGCGCAAATCGGACTAACCTACCATATCAACTTCAAACTCCTGGAGAGTTTCATTAGATCTCTGTACCGATTTCTCAGTTGCCAGTGCTATATACACAGATAGGTAGATAGATACAAACGACTTTATTTTCAACTCCTCGAACCGAATACGCCAATCTTGCAACTTATTTTTTGATTGAAAATTTAACAATGGTCCGTACGCGAAATTACAATAGGTGGTGTGAGATTGCACGAGTTTTGCATAAGGTCTATTCCAGAAATCGAGTTAGCATGACCTTACTTTTGTGTAAATTCCGAAGTGACATATAAGATCTCTGTATTATTGTCGACATCTAAGTACTGAACCTGAGCTGATCATTAAAAACAATACCAATATTTTTGTATGTATTTTATAATGGTTATTGCACTTCCTGCTACAATTGGTTGTAAGTTTTCGTAGGCCTAACCGCAGTCTGGTTTAGAGAACAATTTAAGTTCATTGCTACAGCAATAACAAAGGTCGTTGTGCAACAGCCTTCATAGCCCGTTTTGAAAATGAGCGATCACCACATTCACAAACTGGAACCTCCCTGTCGAACAGTCTCGAATTACTCTTACTACAAGAATATTTTCGGATCCAAGCACTTCGTTTTTTGTTGAACCCTGTGGAACTCAGAGTGCCATCATCTTCTCCAAAAATCTTGGCGTAACCTAAGTAAAGTTTGATACCGAAAAAACTATTTGTATTTAAATTTGATAGATCAGTAAATTTTAAAAAAGTTTGATACCGAAAAGACTATTTGTATTTAAATTTGATAGATCAGTAAATTTTAAAATCGGCATGTCGATTTAAGAAATAAAATTAAAAAAAATAATTTACATTTGTACATAGACAAAAATAATTGGCCACAAATATTAATGGATATATTTTAAACAATTATAATCACTTTAGCTCGCATTTCTGACTCCAAATGAACAATGCTACCATGAGACTCGGACGATCAGACGATTTTTTGTGCGAATATTAAAATGCAAATATCTAGGAACGGTGTAATTTATCGAAATAAATGTAGTATATTTTTTTACTAAGGAACGATACTAGCAAAAAAATCATGACATGAAAAAACGAAATTATAGTGTGTAACTAACGCCCTCTACATATTATAAATATCATAATATTTCACTTCATATAATTAATACTTATATATGTATTAATAAACTATCTGTTGTCCCACACAGTAGTTAGCTTATTGGGTCACTTATGGTGGCTTTGAAAAACAAAAAATCGTGCCCACATGGAAACAAAGTGGATATAAAAACGGTAATGTCTGGTTTTATATATTACGCGACAAGTAATGAAAAGTACCGACGAATTTACATAGAGTACAGTAAGTACGTACTCTCCATCACGTGTGAAAAAACTTTGTTTCTTTAAGGTCTCAGTGGAATTAAGTTAATAATTGTTTTCAGTCAGCGAACCCACCGCTATGTAGTGTGCGTTTGAGTGTCTCCGATATTTATTGTTTGGATTTAAGGAAGTACCGAGTTTGCTTGACTCTAGAATTAATAATTTTGTGCGTTTGCATTCGTTGATATGCCGGATATAATAAATCTCTGTGGTTGTGCATAAAAATGAGGATTAGCGATTGATAGGAAAGCCGTCACCAATCCGTTTAGTTTTAGTTTGTACTAATTTTTTGTATAGCCTAGAGCAAATTTGCTCTGATAATAATAATGTTGTCTGAATATTCACCTATTAATTAGTGGAATTATGTTGATGTCGATATAGGTTGACTTTAATAAAACAAAGATTATTATTCGTAACCGTATCTATATATCTTTACAAATCAAATATTTATCGAGTGAAAGTGAAAACACATCCTTTTTCGATTTAATTTTAAAGGGTTCGTTATAAATTATATTACGAATGGGTCGTAAATATAACTTTTTCTTTTTCTATGATCTGTGGCTGTGAATTTATTCTATTTAAAATTCAAATCGACTTCTTTGATTCGTTTTTAAAATTAAACACTTTCTAAAAAATTACTTTCATAATTATATTATAATTAAGTAATGTACGATATATGTTGTCACTTTATGTAAAACTCAATTGGTGCAATTTTCATTAAACCACACATTTCAAATGTAAAGCCTGATCGTATTTCTGCGGTTTGAAAAATTTCTACCCAGCGAAAAGATGTTAAAATATCGTGTCACCAGGACATCGCATTTGTCGCCTCCTGCCTGCCATCAAGAGCCTAAAGTACGCGACAACCTATCAGTGACGAGTAAGGGCAGTCACGGCGGGTCTAATTCGTCTATATCTAGCGGTAGCGCCATTGGAAGCGCTAGAAAGAAGAAACCAGCACCTCGACCGCCCATACCGTTCCCTGTGGTGAGTAAAGCTAAAAAAACTTATACGCTTTTAATTGCAATAGCGATCTCAATGTTCAGTAGCCAGAAATGTTAAATGTAAATGTTGTGTCTACTTGTTTTTTCAGACTACAACTCGAAATATAACACATCGTAAATCTAAAAGGGCTCCTCCCCCACCAATTACTTCAACACCTGCGGTCAACAAGCAAGACTTTGATAATAATCGACGTTCCGAGGTTCTACTTTCTCCAGTGGCTGGGGAAAACAATTCTTTAAGTCTTGTCAACAATACTGAAGAAAAGGAAGAAGGTGCAGAGTTAGAAAAAATTGTCAAAGACGAAGAAAACAGAAATAGGCAAAGTCAACAGTTCGAAAATGTTCAGAGTAGGTTTCCAGTTTTATCCAAAACTGCCATAAAAATATTTTTTTATTTTCAGTTCCAACATATGGCGAAAACTTGGCAGTGCCAAACAAAAGTACTTATGGTAAATGGAAGAGGCGGAAAGGTCAAGCGCCAGCTCGCCCCATCCCAGAGCGTCGAATTATTAAATCTCTGCCCATGTCTGAGATTCGCAGGGAGTTGGATACAATTGAAATTCAACAACAGGGTCTTGAAAAACAAGGTGTCAGATTGGAACAGATCATTAGAGACAAATGCGAAGGGAATGGAACCTTCAATTCTGGTAATTTTTTTTGGACAAAACCTGAGTTTAACAACCATAGCAACAAGCTCTCGCACACACAAACACAAGTAAAATTAATTCGAATATTTTCGGAACGACTCTGTTTTAAGAAATGTTATAATCGTTCGAAAATTAATTATTTTTATATGGGGTGTTGCTTTATCAAGCAGCTTTTAAGGGCGTAAAATTATACTTCTCGGCTTGGGGAGCGATAAAGGAACTTTTTCAACAACCGATAGATAGTTTAATTAATTTAATTAACGTGGCTTTAGTCACGAATTTAATTTGGGACCAGTGGAGTTTAAGAAACGAGTTATTACTGACTAAAAAGTTTATGGAAGTATTACATACTATAGATCCTTTTTCTATTACTATTGGTTTCTTTTAACACACAAATATGCCTTGTATTTAATATTTGAGATAATAATATGTCCACCATTTTTTAATAGGTCAGGCGGAAACCAGGTCGTTGAAAAAAGTCATGCGTTTAGTACACAAGTAGCTTGCCTTGCATTAATAATTGGTTATATTATATTGCAAATTACAATAATCATAATAATCCGATGGTTTGGCATATTTGCAAATGTTCTGAAAAATGTCTTGTCACAAAAAGAAAAGGTAGGATTTTGGAGCAGTTTCTCTACTTTTACATTCCTCTTAACTTGAAAACTAAAATATATTTTAAAACTTTAACACAGAGTTTTAGTTCACAATTAATAAAATTATGGCGCATATGATAAGTATCATTGCGATTTTTCTAATAGTAATTGTTATTGTTCTAATTTACAGAATTTATTTTAAAAAATGTTTTCCATTCACGAATATTCCAAAAAATTAATAAAAATAGTTAATTTCTCAATACACCACTTGAAAATGTGACATTTTTCGGTTGTGTCGGTTATTGCCTCGACTGATAATATCTCATTCATTAAGAGTTTTTTGGTGTGCTCTGGTGACGCAAGCATCCAGACTGTCGCCTAACATGGAAATTGGATATAATAATAATAAGACACTTACTATTTTCAGTCAATTTACAAATCATTTCAACATATCTTCTTAAGCAATTCTCCCTGAACTGTTTCTTTTAGAGTTATTTGAACTTAGAGATTTTGGTAATACCAACGTGATGCTGCTAGCTAGGGTACTGCCACAAAAAATCCTAATGGAATTGCAATATATAAATATCCAAACACATTTTAAAATTAATTAATTGATTAAAAATTAGTTAGCGATGAAAATGTACTACGAAAATTCTTAAATTGCAACTGAAAATCGTACATGTTGCACACATAGCAAAAGTATGCAAAAGAATGTATTTAATACAGTTTTTTTTTTAGATGACACAATACCAATCGATGTAGAAGATCTAATACTTCAACTCTTCGAGTTAGTCAATGAAAAGAATGAGCTTTTTAGGAGGCAGGCAGAACTTATGTATTTGTAAGTAAATGACTTTTGCAATTTGTGTGTACAACAGTTAACGTGGAATTTGAAGGAGACGGCAACAAAGGCTAGAAGAAGAACATGCCGACGTGGAATACCAAATTCGGTGTCTTATGATGCAACCAGAGGCAAATAAAACTGATTTTGATAAGACCAGGGAAGAAGCTCTAATCAATAGGTTAGTTAAGCAAATAAAATAATATAATCTTGGGAATAAACAATGTCTTTAAGGCAATTAATTCTAAAAGTGACAAATTTTAAATTTCTTTCTAATGAACAATATTTTATATTGTATTACCTATTGGTTTAAAGATATTAATTTTTCCACAGGCTACTGTAACATTATTTACAAATCTTCCGGATTGCTCCTGCGTCGGTCGTTGTTGAGTCGGACTCGTCCACGTTTCGCCAATCATTTTGTTATCTTCTTCAGAGCCTAACTCAAACATTTAAAGAGTTGCACCCCTTAAGCTCTGAAGAAGCAAACAGGAGGAGTACTGGCTAAACGTGAGCAAGTTCGACTCAACAATAACCAACGCAGGAGGAATCCAAAAGTTTTGTAAATAGTTTAAAGATGTTGTTTACAGGTTGATCGAAATTGTTGAAAGGCGAAATGAAATAATTGAGTGCTTAGAAATGGACAGAGTTCGTGAAGCAGAAGAAGATGATAGTATCCATAGTCAGCTAAATCTGTACAGTTTAAAAAGGGAAAGTGAAAAAGAAACAAGAAACTTGGAGAGTGAGAACAAGAGCAAAAAGGACAAAAAACATAGAAAGGAAAAAAGGTTCAAGATTCATCTGCACAGACACAAGGAAAAGGGACAAAAAATTGATGTTGACAAAGACGTTGATGAATCAGAGATTAGTACCTACACATTGGAAAAAAAATCGAAGAAGAAGTTTAATCTCTTTTGATTTACTGTTTTTAAATATTTGAGCTGTGCTTATGCTGCGCACACTACATTTTTTAGGTCTAATAATTTCACGTGCTATAATAACTTATCCCTTCAATGCACATTTTTCTACTTTTGTATTGAAATACTAAAACCAATTTTGAACTGAATAAGAAAAAAGTCATGTAAAGCTTAAAAGAGACAACTTGTACATTAATGTTGCAGTCATAGGTTAAAAAGTAGGAATTTCATGAAAGTATCTACACAACTTGTTCCTGTTGACAATGTAAGATTGCAATCAAAAGTTGATTGCAAAACATGATCTGCTGAAGATTTTAATGAGTCCCACCACATCATAGAGCAAATTCTGAGTCAATATTTTAAGTTATGTTGTAATTGAACAATACAGTGCATTGAAGAGTTAATCCTGTTGCATTCTCTTTCTCTAGTATGTGGCTCAATAATTTTTGCTCTTTAGAAATGGGTGTAAAAAATTGTCACATTTATTTTCCTACTGCATTTTGAAAATATTACTAGAGAAAAAGATCAACAGGGAGAGGAGTTAGAGACAAATAATTTTTTCTGCAATTTTGTATTATTTTATTTTCGACACACTCCCTCTTTGTTATTAAACATTGTCAATCACAATGTGAATTATTTTAAAGTAAAAGTTTTTTGTAGAAGTATTTTTTTTGTTACTGTGAGGTTTATTCCTTAAATATATTTTTTCTAGTACAATATTTTATTTGAATTTATAAAACAAACTTTGCTTTACTAAAATTATTAATTATCTAAGATACTGGTCCATGGTCGCAATTTATAATCTGCTAACAAGATTATAAGTTCTCAATTAAAAAATTGCAACTTACATGAATTGAAAAATTAAATGAACAAGAAAACGAGCAATTTAATTATTTTTTTTAATTATACACCCCATTTTGTAAAATCTAATTGCAATTTATCTAAATAATACATACAGCATAGGTTACGTGTAATAAAAAACTGCAATTTTTTGAACGCTTTCAAAATTTGGTATCCCAATACCATATGAAAGAAGTTAGAATACTTTTCTAACTCGTACCCTGCAAATATTAATAATCCCAATATCGTTTTCAGTACATTAGTTATTTGAGCTTATTATTTGCAGTTGACATACCATATTTCAATAAAATACTTGTTACCTTTGTTCCACAAACTCGGTAAAATAGTCTCTTAATATTGAAAAGCACAAATCAAACGAAGCAACTGCAAAAGTGGTATTGCAGATCTCTTTGTTTGGATCTCAAATATTGACAGTTACAAATAAAAACTTTCAAAACTATTAGCTGGTATAGATGCCGGACAATTTTTATTGTACTGTGGAATATAAACATACAATTGAGTCAAATATTTACGTAAATTTGCTGCAAATATTTCGGGTAATAGAAAATAGACATTGAATTTTGTTATAATTAATATAAGATTTGGTCAATTTAAAAAAATCAAAATTCTTATTTCACTTTTTTCTGATGTTCATTTATTTCACTTATGGTTTAGTTTTTTTTACTTATTAAAAGCAAAAATTTATTATTTAATAAGACTATAAAGTCTCAATTTAAGTAATGTGTTCAAATAAATTTGAATTTAAGTCATTACAAGTTATCTTAGCGCCTCTTAAACCCATATTTCTTCCTTTCATAGAACAAGTCTGTCTTTGAACTGCCCAAGTTTACAATTTTGGGACAACCATCTCTATCTTTTTCTTGAATTGTGCATTCTTTGCAATAGTAAGCATCTGACACTCCTGGGCCTCCACATATCACACATCTTCCTTGGTAGGAGCCATAATTGCACTCATCACAAATGCGAACTAATGTGCATGGCCTCACATAGGAATCACAAATAACGCATTTCCCGTCGCACTTTTCACAAAGTCTGCCGATGGCGACTCCGGGCTGTTTACGACAAAATATTAGATCTGGATGATGTTTGGCCATGTTTTATACAAGGAACTCCCTACAATAAAAAAAGTATATAGATTGCTTGCTTTAGCAATAGCTTCCGCCAATACAATACAAAGAAAAACTATTTCTTGAATGTCCTTACCGTTTTTTAACCCAATATACTTATGTAGACACTTCCTATAATAAAAACAGGTAGATGGGAGTCTTTTAGCAATGCATTCCGTCAATACATACCTATTTTGTTGTATATGTGCAGAATTAAGACGAAACTGTTTCTCTGATGTCTTTACGCTCTCTTAAACTCAACAATATACTTCACAGTCATGGTTATAGAGTTACTCTTCCTCTTACCATCAAATTGATACAAGTTCAATAAAGCGTTTAGCAAAGATGAAGCACGCAATAGCTAATAAAAACTTAAAAATTCATTAATTGATATTTTTGTAGAGAAGGAAATGGTTTTAGCAATGCTTCTACATTTCACCCACTAGCCTGTACTCCACTGATTTTCAATGTTGGATGGACCTCAATTTTTTTACATAATTGCATTGCTTCATAAGTTCTTGTAGTATCATGAATAATTTTTTAGTATTAATAATTTTTTTTAATTACCAGGTTTCTCTAATCTGCAGAGAAGGCTCGTGAACTGCTGTTAAATTTATATTGTTATTAGGTTATGCTTAAATTTTTCTTCACACTGATTAAACAGGTTGAAACGGTAAGTCCAGGGAGATGGACAGAACAATGCACTCGCTGTTTTTGTCATGACCGATACACGATACATCGAAACGCGGCTTTAGACGAGAAGGAAATGATCACTAGCGACTGGCCTGCCGGTGAAACTGACTCCCGAATGTTTTGCGAATAGGACCTTCGTGGCCATGTAAATGATTTGAAACTTATATTTAATTATTTCGGTTAGTTTTGGAGGAACTGATTTCCTGATGAGCGACCAGTGTGTCTAGCGCCTACCCTAAGCCTGGATAATAGAGAAGGATCTTTTTGTTACCAGTGAGTAGACCAAGAGAAAGATTAATTTTTCTATACCTTGAGAACGCCACCAGAAAAAAAAAGTATGAACATAAGAAACTGCCATAAAAGGTAGAGCCTTGGGGAAAACCTCTGTAGGCTCTACAAGACAACGGGAAGACAGGGATACAAAAAAACCTCTAGGAGTTCAGGGATATGCTCTTCAAAATGTAGCGGCCCACGAGAAGTTTAGTTCTGAGCAAATTAAATAAAAATGTGGTTCTAAACAACAACAGATAGTAACCAAGTAGTATTTATAAATAGAAAGGAAGCTATAGGTGGTACAGAAACAAACAACGGATACTTGTTTATAAAATAAATGAGTAGGTTCAGATTGATAAGGCTATATATACCCCCAAAGATTAGTTACATCGAAACCACGGATAAAAGAGATGAAATTATTGAGCATTCCAGAGAATAGATCACCCGTTAGAGACAAAAGGGGCGAATATTTTAAGGATTTGAGGTTGGCGTCTCTGAATGTGGATCTTGAAAACACGGAAACTTAAAATCATATATAGACCATCATCTGTCCTATCACGAATATCTTCAGGCGAGTTCGCTAGGTCGTGGGTACTCAAAGACCAATACATCTACTTTAATATTGAAAAAAAAACAAGAGAGACCTACACAAATAGCCTTCATATGACTAGAGGAACAATTAACACGTGGTGAAATAATAAAATCATTGAAAAAATTAAAAACCAAAAAACCTTTACCATTTGATGTTGTAGCGAAGGCAATCACAGAACTCGTAGAGTGTATTCCGGACACGATCTTAGAGATGCTAAACCAGCTATTATCTAGACAGATATTTCCAGACACATGTAACAAAGCCAAACTTCTTACCCAAAAATGGAAAATGCACACGTACAGGACAATATGTATCTTGCAACATTTGATAAATGTTGTCCCTAGCTAGATCTCTGATGTTTTTATATTATTCGGATGTTTATTTACTACACTAAAGTCGATATTTGCAAGATGGAGATTACACTCAGGAAGGAGGTCAACTTGCTTATTTCAGAAAGAGCAGCCTATATATTATTCCATTTTTGAATGATTATTAATACCCTAAATATAGTTTAAACATATACTAAGGACATTTTCTAAGTCTAACCTAAGATCTTGATCACTGATTCACGGGTTTACCTAATTATTAAAAGGAATAGTATATTATGCAAAAAGTGCGGTAAACGGCATTTGACTCACGAGTTTATTTGATACGTGCGGAGCGCAGCGGAGGTAGTTTTTAATAAACATTTTCGCAAAACGACAAATGTATTCACTGACATGACCGTCAGAACTGACGAACGTCAAAATTCAAGGCGTGGGAAATATCTCCGAAAACATCCGATTGCTCCCAAACCCGTGCGATAAAATCCCTGAAATGTCCGAAGTAACTCGGATACGTGGGAAACGAAACTGACGTGGTGAAGTGACGTTTCCTGCACGCCAGATCGGTGTGTAGTTAGGTATTTTAGAGACGGGGGTAGAAAAATTTCATTAATTAACTAACCGTTTTGTGTATACTGGTGTCAAATTTACAACTAACAAATCTTGAAGCTTCCTGTATCAATAGAAATTGTAAATTGCTAATTTCGGATAATTAAAATATTTCGAAAAGCAAGAAAAATCTTATTACCGTATAAACATAATTCGAACATAGTTTCTGTAAATAAGCGAAACTTTTTCCAAGCTTAAGTAAAAAAAAAAAAAACAAATTGAATTTTTCGTTTCAGTAATCTAATGTGATTAAAATTTTTGACATAGTATGGTGACATGTGACATTTTAATGTCATGGGGGCCTATTAATTTTAGGATTTAGAAACCTAATAGAATACGTTTTGTGTTATAAAATGGAAAATAGGCAATCAAGAACATGGCCAGTTTTTGCACCGTTTGAAGTGGTAATTCACAATAAGCCTCAAGATTGTTGGGTCTCTCTTTTAGGAAAGGTGCTAGATATTACACCGCTTATAAAAGAGCATGAAAATGAACAGAGCATTAAACCTTTAATAGCAATGGCGGGTAAAGACATTAGTCACTGGTTTGATAACAAAACTGGGGAAATTCGACACTATGTTCATCCCGAAACGGGTGCCAACGTCCCATACTGTCCCTACGGCCCTTTGCCTGATGTTGCCGAAACATTGCCTACTCCTACTTGGAGACCTTTATCTGAGACTCCTTGGTGGAAAAATGACAAGTAAGCATTAGAATCGAGTCTTTCTCCGATAGATATTTTAGACACACTATTGCTTGCTTTGCCTTTTTTAGTAAGATTGGTTGGATTAAATTGGATTAAATAAGTTAACAATTTTACTATTATTTTTGCTACCTTGCTAGGACGGAAAACCACATTTTTGTGATAGCCCCACTGCAAATCACAGTACAAGAAATTCGGTTAGTTATTTTTTCACTGTGTTTATTGTCTTCACCTTCGTTAATATTTACTGGCATTTTTTTAAGACTTTATTAGGATTTGCAGTTACAGTGAATTTACATCCTATTTTAAATAATATTTTAAATTTTAAATAATATTGCCAATTTTATGATAAAGAAAAAAAGTTTTCTGTAAAAGATAAAGATAAAATATCGAAAATTAAGCTGAAAATGCAGCAGGAGAAAGCCAATGTCGCTGAAAATAACAGCAGTTAAAGACGAGGTAACGAGGTAAGAAAAAAACAGTTAAAAGAAATAATCACATAGGCATGGCGACTTCAGAAAGTTATATTATAGATACTGAATGTACAAATCATCTACGGCCAATAAAGGTTAGTCAACTAAAGCTTTTTTAGAAAGTAATTTGCATTTATTCACTGAAAAGAGACAAATAAATGTTAACAACTCGAGGGTTTGCGATGATTTATTTAAAAACATTTTATCATCTACTTGATAAAGAAAAAATAAAGATAAACAGTACCAACATTGCATGGTTGGAAGATCAAGGTAGAGATGCTTGAAACAAAAAAAAACAACAAGCTTTTCAGGCACTTGGCAGAAGACCTGATAACAATAACAATACTGGAATATGTGTCTAGTGATGTAGTGAGACCTATAAATCCAAAAACATTGGATGGGAAAAGGTACATGAAAATTAATAAAACAAAACTTATTGGAATATAATCATTTGGAAAAAGAGGATACAATATCAAAGAAGTGAAAAGTTAATAATGATTGAATATTGTGGGTATGGGTATCGTTTGTGGAATTCGTTAAAAAGACAAATAGCACTTGGGAAAAACGGTAGTATTCAATGAACTAATATAAAATGATGGGGCCGTATAATTGAATGATACTAAGAAAGAAGAAAGCCAAGCCAAAAATGAGAAAACAAAAAATAGCGATGTGGATATGAATTTTGCATTCAGATAATGGCATACAATTATGGTTTCGAAATATTCAAAGAATATCACCTTTTCCTTGGTGTATCTGCGAAGAAGCCAAGATTAAGCCCGAAGAAGACATATATGCGATAGTAATAAGAATGTTAACAGATCGAGTGTTATTAGTGTCGAGTTAGATATGTCATTGCAACAATTCGATGAAAATTAAAACTTTCTTTGTGGAGAGATAGACACTCCAGTGATTATGGGACAACCACAAGGACTAAATGAAAAACAAACTTGTTAGATTTTATGGGTTGAAACAGAATTTAGGATTTTAATGGAGTTAATATAAAAAATTATGTATAAAATATAATAAAAAAAGCGTAATCAAACACTTTTATTGCGAATTGATTTTTACTTAGATTCTATGGTCTCTGAAACCTAAATAAACTCTATTTGTAGCCTTTTATACTAAGCTTGGTTATTTCATACCCATGTTCGTTTATGTCAAACAGTTGGAAATTTGGTACATGAAATTTTTTTTCATTAAATTCTTCGTAGTTTCTTGGTTTATAAGCATTGCTGCAACAATAGCTACTTCTAAAGAATCCGGTGGTTTTAAATGCATGTTATCGTTGATCCTCCTGGTTCATTATTGCTTATATTGAAGAAAGTTTTATTTCAATATATGCAGCCAAATTTATCATCCGCTGCACTACTCCTTAAAAGATCTTGTTCTGTCCATTTCCGATCAATTCTTTATCTTCTCTATTTCCGTCAAAGTGTTTATGTTGCAAACCCTGGATTTCAAGAATTCCAATTAAATCTAGGGTCTGAACAACCCGTATGACCTTCAGTTTCTGGTTGGGCATTTCTTTTGTTTTTTGTTTGTACCTAAAAACTCAAATGAATTGTTAATTTTTCCAAAAAACTTCCGCAGGCTACTGTAATACTATTTACAAATCTTCTGGACTCTTCGTACGTCGCTTGTTGATAAATCGAACTTGCTGACTTTTCGCCAATCATCCTGTTGGCTTCTTCAGAGCTTAATTGAACAACTCACGCAGCAGGAATCCAGAAGATTGATTGATTTGTTGCTTTTTTTAAGGAAATTTGCTCAATTTTCCAAATCGTTACACATCTTTGAATCGGTTGAATTCCTCATTGTCTTGATGACTATTTTGGTTTAAGGAATTGAAAACCCACTTTTCGAAGTGTCCAAACACTTTTGAACTTTTCTCAATGGATGGATTTACAGAAACTCCCGAAACATACCGGTCAAATGTTGTGGTTGCGGTAAAGCGTTTCTAAAAACATTTATTTTTACAAAAAGTGGATTAAAGTAAAGTAAAGAAAACCAATTCATACAACCAGTCGAAAAATATTAATATCTTGGCTGTTGGCTGCATACAGACTGGAACCCTGAGAGGAAAATTAGAACAAGAATAGAGAAAGTACGTGCGACAGTTATTAAGTTTAGAAACTATGCATGCTCTACGCAAGATGCTACGTGTGGTCTGCCTTGCTCTATGGCATAGAAGTGTGGACCATGAAAACCAGCAGCATAAATAGAATAGAAAGAAACCTTTGAAATGTAGACATACAGACGCCTCTTAAAAATACCCTGGACCGGTAGAGTAACAAATGAAGATGTACTCAATAGGATACACGAAGAGAGAGAATTGTTTCGTACCATTAAAAAAAGGAAAACCTCCTACTTGGGACACATAATTGGAAATGAAAAATATAACATCCTACAGCTCATACTCGAAGGAAAGATTGAAGGCAAAAGGGGAATGGGTATAGAAGACCTCATAAACACCTCAACATGTGGTCGCTAAGATCCTAAGAAAAAGAAGGAAGTATTATTCAACTAGTGCCTGCAAATATTGCATATCAGCTTGCTTTCTTGTCTCAGTTGTGCACATTGTTGTACTGGTCTGGCTATATATAACTAGGCGTATGTTTTGATTAGTTTAAAGCGCCGACTATCTGTGACTGTCATTAGTAGCGTTGCTTTAATCTACCGGAAAAGCTATTGACTCTCTCAGATATTAATAACTAATAATTTTCTATTTTCTACATAGGTTCCAAATAGGCTTACTTAGTCAGAGAATTCGGCCAATAAGAATTATCAATATGCTTACGTTGACTGAAGTCACTATAAATGTATGCTTCGAAGACACCTTTCACAGAATATTGGAACGGTATCTTATGTATAATAGCGATGCCCGGAGTTATACATGGAGGTAAATATTTATGGTAATGTGCTATTTGGCAAATGCAAGACATATAGCTGGGGCGTTTAGATTTCAGATATTTTTTGTTTTGTCATGTGTACAGGTATATGAATAGGAATGTCGACATGACGAAGACTATGAATGAAAATGGAATTTCAGATGACAGACAACATTTTGCTGAAATAGGACTACCGCAAAACTTTTATATCCCCAGTGTATTTCTCTATTATAATGACGATTTAAAATTTGCAAAGGAATACGAAAATCATTAGAGACATATTGAAACTAATTTATTAAACGAAATGCAGAAGAGGAAGGTTTTTCATTATTTTTTTATTATTATCCATATTATTCTGTTTCTTTTTTTTCCAAAGAAACTTCCACAGGCTAATGTAATGCTTTTTACAAAACTTCTGGCTTCCTCCTGCGGCGATTTTTGCTTAGCTGCAAAAAACAGTTGTCAGTCAAGCTCTGAAGAAGCCAACAGGATGATTGGCGAAACGTCAGCAATTTCGACTAAGCAAAAACCGACACAGGAGGAATCCAGCAGTTTTGTAAAAAGTATTCTGTTTCTACTTAATTAGTTCTTTTGTTAAATATTAAATTAGTTTTATTCATAGAAGTTAATACTTTCTCTTTATTCTGTTCGCTCTGCGGTATTTTTGTTAGGAAATTTTTTGACGACAATCAGTGAATCTCGGCTCTAGGGAGAGTTTACTGTCAATGTATAGGCAGGAGTGAATTTTAAACGTTGAAATGTATTTAAAAGTCGTACGAACGTATTGCTTCAAACGTCCGACAGCTTGCAATCCTCAGGATTTTTTTATCACAAGAATGGAAAATACAATTATTAAATTATAACAGACCGAAACTCATTTTGTATTAGTAAGTAGTAAAAAAAAACATGAAAGTGTTTATTTCACCTTGAAAATATGTCCGTAAAATTTGGTACTTAATTTTGAAACACCCCCATATACGAGTACAAGGCAATTTTGATTCCATAGAACTTGGCGGAATAATGAGAACAAAAACAAATCCCTTGTTTTATATTTGAAAGTGTTTATTTTTTTATAACAAATGATTGTAAAAGAAAATACCACTTCTTAACCAAAAACGCACTGCCTCAGATGTATTATATTATATTATAAGTTGGGTATTAATTTCTTGCTTGCCTTTGATACACATCTGTATTTTTTATTTGTATGTATTTTATATATTAGCTGTCAATAACTATTAAATTTAGTTTAAAGTTCTAGAAGGTTGTCAATATAATATCGAAGTTAACATAGTTTGTAAAAGGACTGAGCATAAATTTGTTGAAACGCTCTGGTATAAGATCAGATGTTTACATTTGAGTGTTTAGCTTATTGACGTTTTAAAGGCACCAAAATATTTAGTTTGTATTATTGGTTGCCTAGATGCGCCTGATTCGGTCACCATTCAATTCCATCTTGTCTGGGACCTGAATTTAAAGAGCAAAGGAAAGCGATGACCGCCACTAGTAACATGTAAACAGACTATTGTGTGATGTTTATTTCCGTTGATTTTGTCAGTGCGCGCCCAAAGCATTTTAGATCAAAACTCTCGATGTAGTGAAGTTTCTTACAAATATTCGTACAATGTTTAATTAAATATGATCCCCTCAAGAAAGAATAAAATATTTTTTGTAGAAAAAACAACTTCCAGAGTAAGTGCTACTTGGAAAGGTAAGTTTTAGTTTTTTTATTTGATTCGTCAGAAAAATACACGCAATTTAGTTCCCTTTTATAATATTTTATAATCCATGTTAGATCAATCGATTAACATGTAGAATGCGTTCAACCGACTGAGAAAAAATGAATTCCTGAAATTTATTTCAATTAATACGAAAATCTCAAAATTATTAGTATACATATTTGGTAGGGCATTTTAAGTGTTGTATTTTTCAAGGAATATTTGTCAATTTTTACGTCTTGCGCGAAATAATTGGAAGAACGTGAAGTTCTAATCCGTAGGTGTGAAGATCTAGTAAACAAATTATAGATAAAAACAGATAAAAAGTGCATGGGACATCAGAAGTACAGTAACGCGTTTGTCACTGCAATCCGCAAAATATTTTCAAAAAATAGATATATGTATCACACTATGACCCAGTTTTAAATACTTACCAACTGTAGCATTCGCAGCACTGAGTTTTCTGTGTGACCAGTATTTAAAGCATTTTAACCACTTTGAATATTACGTTTTATGAAATCCTATGTCGTGCGCTCTCAATTATCTTTATATGGTCATTATTAAAAGTGCATTCAAAAACTAGAACATTATTATTTCAAACTTGTTAAATTTGAAGTTAGTTATCTCACCTGCACTAATTTTCCAATTGTCATAACTCCGTTTATATAATTACTAAATATTAACGCCATTAGTGGGTGGTAAGTGGGGTTACTAATTAATTATTATTATTTTAGTAGTAGTATCAATATGTTTATAAACTTCTCTTCTTCATTTCACAAAAATAAAAAAAATTGGGGCCAGTTTATTTTATCATAAAAGAAAGAACTTTTAGAAAAATATTGTACAGGGTGGCCAGACAAAGTACTCTAAAAATATTCGTCGTACAGACTTGCTGTAAAAATTTTTTAAACCTCGTTAAAAAAGTCATTTTAAAATTTGAAGAATATAGAAAGACAAGCTTTACCCGAGAATTTCTTGTTTAACCCTATTTTAGGTACCTACTAATCTTAGCTGTAATACATTTAAGTCTTCGTGATGGCGCTGAAGTGCATTTTTTTATATAACAAAAATTTATAAAATTTTAAATGTTTATAACTTTTTATTATAAAAATATATGCAAACCTAATCTAAATAGGCCAGTGAAAACCATATCCCAATTTGTTATTCCTAGCCTAAAAGAAAAAAGAAAGACATAATAATAATAGCCTTTACTAAACAGAAGTAAATGCTTAAAAAACGAATTATAACTGGTTAAGAAACCGCTATTTAATATTAACCAATAAAATTTTACGGAATAAAAAGTCCACTGGGCGCAACAGTTATAACAAACTCAAATATAAATATCAACCAGACAGACAGATACGGAGTCGATAATATTATTCCAGACTTCTTACAGCCACCATGAAGTGACATTCAGTAAATGAGCATTAACTAAGCTATGGGACACTACCATTATTATTTCTCGAAAAAAGCTTTAAGAACCTGTTAACCTGTTAACCGAGTTAAACGAAAAGATTCGTTGAAATAAATTCGCAGCCGCACCTAAACCTACAAGGGCATAATTGTAAATAAAAATGTATGGAAAATTAAGAAGAAAAAATCTACCTTTTTTTGTGGTAAAAGAAATTTGTCGCGCAGCTTTTTTTAAAATCATGTGAAAGTTAGCATTACAACCATTAAAACTTGCACCTTCTTATTATTTTATTTATGAATTAAGTTCATAGATAATATAATCACTTTCCAGTTTAGCATGAGACAAATATCTTGACGAGCTGAGACAATATTGCCAGTGTTGGATACCACCAGGGCTTTTAACGATACACAATAATTTATGTATTCAAAAGCATAGGTAATACGTTATACGTTAACAAAATGTCTTGCTAATATTTCTTTAAATATTACTCATAACATAAAAAATAGATTTTTTTCAACAATTGTCTGCTTTTGCTTATTTCGTGAGATAAGTGACGTTTTGAAATCGAAGACGCGCGTAGTAGAGAATAGATGTCCAAAGAAAGCGTAATGCCATAGGATGTGGTTTGCATTATCTCTAAAAGTGTGTCAAATTTGTTGCTATTTATCATTAAATATTTAATATTTTAATATTGTTACATTATAATCTCATACACCAATGTGATTGCCCCTCTCCGGAGTTACTTTAGTATTATTTTATTGAACCGATCATGTATTCTAAGTTATACAATGTTCCTATGCTGAGATCCAACTAATTTACAAATCTCCGATTGAGGAGACTTTAACACTAACCTTGTCTCAGATTTTAACAAAATTCATTATTCGATCAGTCTGAGGAACAGATGGGTGAAAGTTAATAAACAAACAGCACAATCTGCTCTAATTTATTAACATAACTTGAAATTATGTTTATCCAAGCAAAAAATAAATTTAAAAAGACTGATTTACCTGAAAAATATACAAAATGTTTTTCTTTGTGGTTTGACATCAAGTCTTTGGAATTGCCAAGTTCCGCGATAAATAATTTTGCAAAATAATAAATATTAACGTTTACTAACCAAATCGAGAAAGTTTTTAAAAATCGTTAGGCGTTTTTCTGAGCACACCAGTCGTGGGGACAAGGCGTAATCTTTGGAGGTGCGCACGGATCGCATGGAGGTGGAGGATCGTGTATTCCTACACACTCTTCACCTCGCCTTATGTCGGATGTCAATAACGGAATAGCATTGTCGAACATACACTGCTCAAAATCGGTCAGGCTTGGTATTCCCAAGTTTTTCATTACGCCATTCGAACCGAGAAGTAAGGGGGTGGCTAAATATTTCACGTACGGATGTACACTGGAAGGAACGAACGCCGTTTCGATGATATCTGCGTAACCTTGTATTCCCTTAACCAACGAAATTATAAATCTAGCGGCAGCAAAGGCAGCGGCCATCGGGGAACCTTGTGATGGCTTAAATTTTGTAATATTCTGCCTCGCGTTTCTGATGCTGGCTGTAATATTTTCAATTTCTTCATTAGTAAATTCCGAACAAGGTTTAGCTTTAGATAATACAGGAATCACGGTCTCAGAAGTGCATCCTCCGATCACGGGTACTGTTACGCATTCGGGTTCGAGCCCTTGGACTTGGGCGACAAACGTGCTGGCCCGCACAGTATCTAACGATGTAATTCCGAATACGCCTTTGGCATTATAGCAACCGTGTTTCTTGAGAATCTCGCATGCCATTGGAACAACACTGTTAATAGGCGTAGTCCCTAAAGCTAACAGTGCCTTCGGACAATTTTTTGCGTGTTCCGTTACGATTTCCTTTACTATTGAGAAATTCGATTCCCGTATTTTCTCTTCAGTTAAAAAGTCTGCTGCATCCGGGGCGGAAGCGAAGATAACGACTATCGTGGAATCTCTCAAGGCCTGTGCTAAACTATCTTTTCCACTAAAAGAACATACCCTGCATCTGGTGTCGATATGGTTGAGTTCAAGAGCTAGCGCAGGGACTGATTTCACATCGTGAATACAGAGTTCGTCTATCAGGGGCGATTGTTTCAGCATTAGGCACAATGATTGTCCCACTTTTCCCGCTGCGCCAACGATTGTCACTTTCATGGAGCTGTAGTTTAAAACAGAGCTTAGTGTTAAAGGGTATAGGCATTTTCGAATGTTGCCGTTCACAAAATTAAACAATTTAGATCCAACTTGATACATCCTGGAAATTTGTTTTAAAAATGAATATCACTAAAAATTTTAATTTTAAGTTGTGTCACATTTTTGACATTTTGCAGAGATTAGAGGAGAGACCAATAAAATATTCAGTTTTCACTATTATTTAGATTTCTGCGAAACAGATATGACAAATTTTTAGATATGCAGTGTGTCCAAATAGTTGGTAAAAGTAATATTATCTTATTTATTATTTGTTTTAGAAAAATAAGTTCAATACAAAGGTTATAGATAAGACTAAAAGGAATAATTTAAAATTATATACATTAACAAAATATACATGTATATTACATGTATTTTATTGCATATCAATCAGGGTTATCGGCTATAATGAGTGTTCTCGGTTTCATGGTAATTTTTCGTCAAAAATACCCTGTGTTTAATACTTTATATTTTGGACACCGCTTGCGACAGCTGTAATTTTGTTATGCCAACAATTTTATAAAGTGATTTATACTCTACTTATCTTGAAGTTAGTTCGAATTATAGAGGGTGAGTCAAAATGAAAAATATTAGTTTTCGTGAAAAAATATGGAACGTCCTGTATATTATACTTCCATTAATGCTCTTTTTTACGAACATTTCATACAATATACATAATATTATCCCTAACGTAAAATACTGTTTAAATTGTTTTTCCAACGTTGCGCCTTTCACAATTTTATTTTTGTTTATATCTCAGATCTAATAAATTACTTTCTCATTACATTTTGTATTAGTATGTAACGTATCTGAAAAAATTATGCTTAATTCGCCTCTGTACACTT
Source organism: Cylas formicarius (assembly GCF_029955315.1). NCBI lineage: Eukaryota > Metazoa > Arthropoda > Insecta > Coleoptera > Brentidae > Cylas > Cylas formicarius. Next base: position 5,780,235 of record NW_026844347.1, read on the forward strand.
CTCATAATATTTATTTTATTCTCAAGCTTTTATGATATTTTCGCACGGTTTGAAAACGTTTAGTATTTATTTTCCTCGTAAAAATGTGTATACCTCAAAATATACTAAGAAGTAATTAATTAATTATCTAGTATAATATGTGTGCATTTTTTTACGATAATTAATATTTTTCATTTTGACTCACCCTATATAATTCGAACTAACTTCAAGAAAAAAGAAAATGACGGTTTCACTTTATGAAAATTGTTCGCATAATAATATGACAGCTGTCGGAAACGGCGTCAAAAATCTAGAGTATTAAACACAGGGCATTTTTTACTGAAAAATGGCCATAAATCCAAAATGACTCACTATAGACCATAACAACCTTACATCTTCTTAAGGTGCCATATCCATTTCACTGGATGTTGGCGACAACCTTACATAGGGTGATTAAAAAAAATGTAAGTTGGATTTGCCACCTATTTACTAATCATCCTGTATATTTTAAAATAATTTTAAAGTAAAATAACTAAACTATTGCAAATAAAAACTAAATACAAGCATTAATTGCATAAAGAAAGTAGAGAATTGCTTTAAATGCGCTACAAACAAAAATCATTACTTATATACGAGTACTAAAAAACTACTAATAAAAATCTGAAAATAGTACAATTCACAATAACAATAACAATAACAACAAATAACAGTTATGTTTAAAACTGAAGTATTCAAAGCAATAAACTCACTAAAATGAAGAAAACCGCCGGGATTAGATGGTCTAACATCAGACATTTTAAAAAGAAAAAAATTTCAGAATATATCAAAGAACCTCTCGCTCACTTAATAAATTATTAAACTTTTAAATCTATTAAAAATAGGCATGTTCCAGAATCATTTACAGAAGCTATAGCTAAATCCTTGTTTAAAACAGGTGAAAAACCAAACGTTGGGAATTCTAAACCAATTTCACTTATTAGTAATTTATCTAAGTTTTTTGAAAAAATTCTACAACAAAACAATCTAATAATATTTTATAATAATAGCAATATGTTTTCAAGCAGACAAGATCGCCGAGGACGCAGTGGCAAAAGTATACGTCATTACACAAAAGTGTTTTTTTTAAGAGCAGATTTAGAATTACTGAAAAACTGTATTTGTCGTAAAAGACTGTCTGGAAATAAATGGTGTTGTGATCAATTAATTTAAAGTTTATATATTATTTGGTACCAAAATAACAGAAATTGCCAAAAGCAATTAGAGATGCGCCTAGGTTAGGTATATTTGACAAACAAAGCAGGAATATATATATACGCTATTTGATATATATATTTTGATATCATCCGTTCGCTCGTTGAACTCCGACTGGAATCCTGCAAATCCTGCATCCGACTGGAATCCTGCAGACGTTTCGCCAAAAATCTCACTTGGCATCTTCAATGCTCCCGTTCCGCAGTGTTCGAAGTGTTTTCGGAGCGGGAGCATTGAAGATGCCAAGTGAGATTTTGGCGAAACGTCTGCAGCGATAGTGTAATAAAAATAATTTATGGTGTAATATTTGTTTCTGCTGGCACGTACACATACATCTAGGTGCACCTTATTGAATGAACTTTTAATTATTATGTGAACAGGCTTGTAAAAAAAATTGTAAAAAGTTTAGTTACATATATAAATAAAAGTACATCCTATAATATTTCGATATAAGATAAATAAGATACGAATATTTTTTCTTCATTTCAGGTTTACATGTGGCTCTGTTCTTCTTAATAGCAGCAAATTCATTCTTAAACTCCATACTAATTGGAAAGATATTCAAAGCGTTTAATTACAATTGTATTATATTTTGTACAAACATCACGTTCGATGAGGAAATTATACCAGTTCACTTGACGGACGGTGACAACGGCAGAAAGCTGCTAAATATTAATTCGTTGGAATCCGAAGAAAATTTTAGTGAAGTTAAAAGGTCGATAGTAGACAAGCAACCCATTAATGGAACTCTGGTGCAACAAAAATTCATTTCTTCATTATTAACTGAGTCTACGGAAAATTTGACAGTATTTCGCAACGAGTCGATTTTCGTTTATTCCAACGAAATAGAAACGACCATGATTCATTCCAGGATAAGTCTGAGAAAAAGTAGATTTCCATCGAATTTTTTATGCAACCTAACGCTGTGCACGGTTCTGATGACTTTTATTTGGTCGTTGTTTTTTGGAGTGCTTATGGTCATGTGTTCTAGAGGAGGAAGAGGATATTTGAATGATGTGTAAGTAGAAATAGACACAGATATTACGTACTTTAGGCTTACATTTTGGAAAAAAATTATTTATTAATTAAGCAGGAACTTTAGGCTTACATTTTGGAAAAAATGTATTTATTAATTAAGCAGTAACATGTCATGTACAGCATGTGTTACTTCTAAACGACACCAGAAAAGCATCTAAAGAATAAGTAGGTGTTATGCTTCGAAATAAATAAAAATATGTCTTTATAGATAGATAAATGGAGTATTAGAAATTAACCAAATTTCTTTCATTTTGATTTTACTTTAACATTTTTGGACTTTAATTTTCTAGTCACTTTAATTAATTTTTCCACTTCATTAAGCAGTAGTTTGTGTAATGTATAATACGGAGAAATGATGATGTTGAATATTTTAAAGAAGGCTTGTGGCGATTAAAAGCTATAGCACGAAAAATTTTGAAACTTTTAATGTGAAAATATTAATAATAATAATAATAATAATAGTAATAAAACCAATAATAATAATAATAATTTTTATTGTCTAACAGATTAACATCCATTTAGAAGACAATTTCATCTTGAGAACTATAACAATAATTATAATAAGTAGTCAACTATGTACACCCAGCAAAGTAATAGTGAAACATACAATCCATTACAATATTTCAAATTTGCGTTTAATTAATGTGGTAAACTGTGAGCGACTAAGACAAAAGACGTCAATTTCATTGCAGAAGTCATTAAATAATTTCATCAACTGATAGAGAACCCCTTTAATCAAAAAATTGGTTCTTGGAGTTACTAGGTGAAATACAGGTGACGCCCTTATAGACCTTGAGGGAACATGGAAGTTCAGCTCGCTCAGCAACTCAGGGCAATCCACTAATGAATTTCAAAGTTTATATAAAAACTGAAATGAAAGGTACATCCTACGATTCAACAGTGGGGGAACCTTAACCATCAGTAATAAATCACTCTGTGGCAGTCCCCTAGCTGGGTAGAAACCATTTATATAAAAGTGAAGAAATTTCAGAAACTTTCTCTGTACGTTTTCAATTTGAGTGATGTACTTGCCAAATATTTGTTGCCACACCGTTGAACCGTGCTCTAGCTTCGAGCGCACATAACTATAGTATAACAGTTTAAAAGATGTTCTCTTGCAAAATCTCTAGAGTTCCTCACTATGAATCCCAGCATTTTGAGTGCATTTCCACAGACTTTATCGACATGATTTCTGAAGGACAGTTTTGTGTCAAGTGTTACACGCAGTTTTGTTTGAAAATGTCATTGCGAAACATTTATCTGTATTCAGGGGTAGGTTATTAGAAGCACACCAAGAACCAATAATCTCCAAATCATTCTGCAGAGACACACAGTCGACCACACTATCAATTATTCTAAACAATTTCACATCTTCAGCAAAGAGCAAAATTTGACTATCAATTTTAGCTACTATATCATTAATAAAACGCAAGAATACCAATGGCCCTAAATTGCTACCCTGGATAACGCAGCTACTACCCATGAACCTAAGCGATGAGTGACTGCGAAGCTCCACCTACTGTATTCTGTAGATATGACTTTAAGAATGTCACAAGGGCATCACAAAATCCAAACATCCTCAGTTTAGAGAGCAGTACAGTGTGGTCCATCCGGTCAAAGGCTTTTGAAAAGTCTGTGTAGTTCATCTACCCGCCCTTCCGTCGTCCAAAGCCTTAGCAGTGAAATCTGTAAGGCAAGCCAAATTACTGATGGTGATCCGACCTTTAAAAAACCATGTTGTATCATTTTGTTGAAAATACTATCATGCATCGACATCTCGAAAGCCCTCGCAACTACAGGCCTGTAGTTGGATATATCAGATGATTTTTCATTCTTTAGGACGGAAGTTATTCTGGTTTCCTTCCAGACATCTGGGAAGCTGTTTGTTGGTAGCGCTAAGTTGAAAATAAGAGACATGGGTGTAACCAAAGCATATGCATAATATCGCACAACGGAACAAGGAACTTTATCAGGACCACAGGATACTTTGTTCTTAACTCGTGCTAATGCTCTTAATATAATGTCATCAGTTAAGTGATATCTGAAATTTGTGTATTAATTAGATGATCATAAACATATTTCAACATATTTTTATATAATTTATCATTCATAGAGAACTTACAATATATCAACTAAATGTCAGTAACGTGTCATGTCCATTTGTAAAAATTTGTCTCTAAATTATTATTTTTTTGTCGCAATAAGTATGATTTTTACTTATTTCTGTTGCAGCTTGAGCAAACCGCAAAATATAGTCTACCCCATATTAGTGACGTCAGCAGTATTTGCGGTTTTAAACTTGGTGGTATCGAGTATTTTTGAAAGAGGCACAAACAGTTTTTGCGAGAATTTCGAGATCTTCACACACAAAAAAACGTAAGTTTCTAAAAATTGCTCTGGCCGTTGTGATTTTAACATCAAAAAGTTGTCAGATTCAGAAATCAGCGTATTTATGTATTTAAAAATAATAATAATTATTATTATAATTATTTTTATTATTCCCAATTTTTCTTTCAAAATCTGTTGAAACGCAAACAAGAAAAAAAAATTACGCATACTTAAAACTAATTAGAATCTATAGCAAAAAGTAGAAAATACGTAGAAAAAGAAGTATAGATAGAAAGAAAAAGGAAAATGGAAGGAAAGCAGGCTGTATAACAATATAGATTTTTATTCCCTAATCGGAACAAATCTCTAACGAAATAAAATTGAGATTTTTTACTTTTTGAAGTATGGACGAGATTAGTCAAAATTAAAAGTTTCTGAGCCTGGAAATAACTTTAAATTGCTCCTTTTATATTTTGTTAGGGTTGGTAAATTCTTCATTCTTAAATTGTAATTATGACTACGAACGTGTACCCGAAACTTAAATTTTTCATAGGAAAACGTCTCTGAAATATATGAATCCATCAAAACTTTAGTTTGCGAGATACTCTTTTTCGACGACGTATACGGCACATAAACCTAATATAAGTGTTATACATTTATTGTAACATTCACGTCTTAAAATTATATAGAAATAAACAAAAGTGTGGCTTGTGATCTGTGATAGTTTTAGACATCTAGAACGACCTATCTAAATATATGAGAAATATATCTAATAATTTATTTATATCAAATGCAATGTTCAGCAAAAATCAATTCAAAAATAGAATTTATTTGCAGAGAAAACTATTGTACACCCTTTGATGTGTGCATACAAATATAAGTAACGTAAAAACTTAATGTATAAACATTTCAAAAATTTCCAACAAACTAAATAATTAATGATTAACAATTATGACCTAAATCTTTAGTTTCGATTTAAAACTACAATCTTTAAGAAATCGAAACGAATAAACTTTTGATGTATATCCGTTTGTTAACAATGTTTTTACTGCAAACGCTAAAATTCTAACCTATACATATTTAAAAAGCATCGCTCCCACGTGTGGGCTGCTTCCGGAACTTGGACTACTAATTTCACAAGGGTAAATGACTGTACTTTTTTTTCAGATGCTCATCGTCAATAGATCGTTTTACTGTTCAGTTCGTGCAAGAACAGAGAAGCTTTTACGTGTGCTACTTAATTGCCAATTATTCCTTTTATATCGGCATTGGTTTAATATTTGCACAAATTCTAATAACGGTATTTAGAATTTTGTGTGTGGTAGATTATCAGCTTTATGCCTTACATTTGGAAGATAAGGTAAAGTATGAAGCATCACGAATTCCTATACATTTCGTTATTTTCGTTATACACTTATATTATTACTGAAATTTGTTTAGTTTTACAAAATTTTCTTAGTAGTCATAAAATCTGGTATCGAATTAGATGGTATCTACTTGTAATTAGTTCATTTTATGTTGAATTTTGTAATTTTTGGTCTTTCGTAAATCGAAATCATATCACATAAATTAAAATATTGTTATTGACGTACCGGTTTGACTTTGATTTTAGGATAACAGGTTATCTGTAAGAAATATTATCAAAAACTTGGATTCAGCTACTTTTAAAATATTATTTTGTTATATACATAGCCTTTTTCTATATTAAGGTGGATTTTTCTTCCTTAGAAATTATGTATTTTATGTATTCCATATATAAAATATTTATTATGTATTTTATGTATTCCATATATAATCTCCTATACTTAAAACACCCTGCTTCTGACATTTTATGCCAAAAGTGCCATTTGTAGGTTTAAGTACCGCTTTCTCCGACTGAAAACCTATATAACACATTTGGGGTTAATTTCCTAGATTAAGATAGGGTGGGCAAAAATAATGTTAAAAATTTAAATAAAATAATCCTTAGAAGTCTTTTATTTTCAAATGGAAATACCCAATTTTTATAATTTTATCGTATTAAGCAATTAAAAAAAAAAACAACTTTGCATAAGGATGCCTATATGAAAAATTGCTTGAAAAATTAGATAAAAAAAACTAAAAAAAATGTTTATTTTTGCAACTTTCACAGAAAAAATTAAAATGAGATTTTTTTATTCCATTTAGTAATTTTTTAAAGGATTCTAAAAATTTAATTTTTCCATTAATATTGTTTTTGTTTTACGTTTTTGTCCATCTGGATATTTTTCAGAAAAAGTCGAAATATTTTTCATAATTTTTTTTATTCTTAGAGATTAAATATATTTACATAACTTTTGTGCTAAGATTTATATATAAGATTTATAAAAAATGTCAAGCGATGTGCCTTTTCTGTAGGTCTCGATTGTTTTTACTGCCATGTTTTGCCGTCTTGGAAAATTACTATCCACTTAGCATTTTTACAGTGTTAAGTTCATTATGAAATCATGTTTAGTTTGATTTTTCAAATTTTATTGTGTATTTTTAAGTAAAGTAAGTAAAGTTTCATTTTATTCTAATTTTGCATAAACGGCTTTTTTAAAATTTTTGTTGTTGTCTAAATATTCTAACGGAATAATGTAAAATTACTCTTATTTCTATCAGTGAAGCGTCTGAGATAAGGTGTCATCTCACAATAAACGGGGCACTGAATGGTTTTTGTATATGAGAAATTGTATATGTATAAAAATTATTTATTTTATACATATCAAAATATATTCAGCATTTTGCACGAAAAAAAAATGCTTGAGATTCTTTACAACTCGAACTCCCAATAAATTCCCATTTACCGTACGAAATTAATTGATTTGTACTAATAACTTATTCTCTTATGCGATATGATTTATGCAAGAAAAATTTCTTTTACAACATTTCTTTGTAATATGGAAACACTTTTACTGGTAACTTGTTACTTATTTCTAATTACTAATTTCACATATAAACTTATAAATTATATGAAAAATTCCTGCGAAGGAGTTTACAGAGTTAACTCAGCATTAAATAGAATTAATGATTGGTCAACAGATAACATTTTAAATTAGATGCAGAAAATGCGATGTGTTTTGGTTCACCAAAGTCAAATATAAAGATTACTTTATAAGATGCAAACTAAACATTTGGGAGCCATCCTTCAGCAAAAATCCTAACTCAAAACCACATATTGAATATATATTCAATAAAGCAAAAGATCATATTAATGATGACAATCATTTTTTATGGTCTCACATCTCGAAGCCTTTTCATTGACCCAAATACACAAATCATATCAAACGTTAAACACAACGCATTTGGAGGGTTAATAAGCAGTGAATGGGATCAACCAACGAAGTAGTCTATGCACAGTTATGTAAAAAAAAATGCCCAGGAAGGAAAACACTCTCAGGCTTTGTCCAAATTTTAATTAAAATTTAAACTTATTATGGGCCCAATTGTGCTACTCTCTACGCAAAAATTAAAAAACTAAATCTTAAAATTGAAAAAAACAACCAAAGCCCAGTTTGTAATAATCAAAAACTATATTTAAAAATTGCCACAGTATTGTCTTCACCTCCGCTTAAAAAAAAGAAATATGATGATGGATTTAGAGTCCACAGACATTTCGATTTCACCATTTAGTCTATCAAATAAAATGTTTAGCGGTCCACAATAAGTAATAGTACTGAAATAATTATGGTGTCGAAACAATTTTTAATTAAAAATAGAGTGGTTTCGGAAAACAAAAATGGTTACAAGCAGTACGCCATTCCATTACACCTTTAATACTATATTGATAAATTTTGTGCTTGTAATGAGATAAAAACTTTAAATCACTTTATTTATTAATTTTGTTCATGATCAATTGATTTGTTTTTTGTTTCAGAGTCAAACTGAAACCATTCCAGTGAGACAGCAAAATTCCTCAGAAATCGACACAACAGAAACGACAAGCATCTAAATGTTTTTTTTATCCAGAATGAGTGGCACCAGTGCTACATAAAAGTTGCTTGTATGGCTTTTATTACAAAAACCATAAGAAGAAGTACACAATTCTCGCTAATTCAGCCTTACATGTTGTGCCTTAAGGATTTGCAGATGAAATTAAGAGCAACGTTGTTAAACGGAACCAATATATTTAAGTACTTAATTGATTAGAAATCTGTATGTATAAATTATTAGGATTTTATAAAAGGTAACAAATAAAGTACTTAATTGTGGATCTAAATTCTATTTTAGTTTTATGCATTTATCGATATTTAAAAGTCTATGACATAGTTTCAGGTTGTAATAGATTAATAAATATAAATAATAATTGGAAATGGTGAAGGAGCTGGATATGTTTAACTTGGACAGCAAAGAATATTAAAAAGTAGTATGTAGAATACGACAATTTTTTTTGTGTATATCTATTGTATGTAATTGCCATATTTTCTTTTTTAATAAAGGGTGCATAAAAAACTTGCAAAAATGTTGATGACAATATATCACGGCCAACTTTTTCACCTGTTACAAGAATTTTGAATAATTTTATCGAAATAAAAAAGTTTATTTAGACACTTATACATCTATCTGTCTATTTATCATTAATCACTAATTTTACTAAATGCACTTATTATGTTGCATATTTTTTTTTAGCTATTTTTTCTTCTCAATTTTCTCCCGTACTATCTAGCTGGAGGGATTACAATTTGCAGTGGAAATTTTTGATTTTTGAATAAATATTGCGCATATATGTGGGGAGATAGAGATAAATTATAGCATTTTTTACAAATCTAAGAAAAAACTATTGAAAAACCAAGGTGGAAATTTCGAAAAATAAGCTACATCGATGTTTTTGCCATAACTTCGGGCTGCAAAAATAAAAATATTTTATATTTAGCTAACGCAATTCAATTTATCACTTTTATGTTTATGGAAATTTTTCTACTGGGTTTGTTATTAAATATACGTCAGACAAAGTAAGGTAAGTTAAGCTATTGTCTGAACCAAAGTTGCAAAATGATTTTTAATCTTCAGTAGTAATTATTTGATCCTGGTATAATATTACATATAAATAGCAACGCTTGATTTGTATGCCATGTAATTTCTATATCGTTACCTAAATAAATATTATAATATGAGATTATTACATAGATAATATAACATAATAGTGAATTGTCTCCAACCACAAAAGAAATCAAGATGTGCTTTACTATTTAAAACACGCCTTAGTATATATAGTTTAATGTATGGAATGGGGGAATCTAATCCGCCATGCATGTCCGTTTAAAGAAAATAAAAAAAAAACTAATTGTAAAAAAATGATTTCGCTTTTTTGGGAAAACATTTTTACCATGCTTATTGGTATTGGCGAAAAGCCGATTTAACCACTGCTGCATTGAGAGTGACTTATTGTGATTCCAAAAATATAGCCATAGATGTATAATTATATTCGTTTACCAAATATTATATAACTCATTAAAGAGTTTTGCATCAAAATAAAATATATCCTAACGATTTTTTTTTCTCGCTTTTCATAAACTATCCTGTTGTACACGTCAGCAAAGATTCAATCTGCATTTTATAAGAGCAACCCAGATGTTACTATATTATTGGTCCTTCATTGTATACCCCTCAACAAACGGATAAATATATGGTTTATTATACGAAAATTCTTTTCTCAGCTTTCTGCAGTAATAACATATTCGACCATATTGTATTCATATACAAACTAATTAGATACACAACTGGTGAAATACTAAATGAATAACAGAGATTACCATCGACCGTTCCACTTTACGAAACACGCATTGTATGGTTTTTGAATTATTATAAAGGGCTCTCGAATAACCTGAACCGTGTTGTCATTGACACTCTGAGAAAAATTTCATTTAATTTCGCTGTTTTGCCACTGTTCTGCGTTTTAGTATTATTATTAATTAATTAAGTATGATCAATATTTTGAAATCGTGTTTACTGAATAATACCTGTCAGCGTAAGGCAATAAAATTCACTGTTAACTTGATTGAGTGCTTAGCTTAACGCTACCATCATTAATGTTGTTTCTCTATAACGCGGTTTTGTGCATATTCATATAGCGCAGTCCTCACAAACCTTCGATTTTCTAAAACAAAAGTTGTTAGGTACTTATATATTATTATATCCGAGTTATCCCAAGATTTAATCAAAATTTTCTGAACACCCCACTTCAAGCTTCCACAACAAGCGTAACAACCTTCGCCTGATTATAACGGATTTGCCACATGGCTCTGTTCCATGGGAAACCTCCATGGCTGTTGGTTTCTGTGTCATTTATTTTATTTGTGTAAGATAATTTATCTAGCGAGAACAGTAACTTCTAATGTCCTTCCTATGTTTAATTTCGAATTGTTGATCCATGAAAAAACGATTATTAATGTTGCATGTCTGGAAAATTTTCATTTCAACTCGAAAGATTTCAGAACGGGAACCAAAACTCAAATTCGATTTTTTTTCGTTTGATATTATTTATATTTTTATGTAAGAGATTAAATTTTAGCTAACTTATGTACAATTTGAAATCTCTCTGGAACAAGTAAACAAAAACAACAAAACACAAAGTGCAACAGGTATTGTTTTAGTAAATTTCTACAAATTATAAAAATTCTTCTAAATCCTCATCGCAAGTTGTCAATATTGCAAAAGTATTGTGAGCAAAAGTAAAATAGTAATTATTTGATCTTGGTATAATGTTACATACTTAGTAGATAAATAAATTAAATTAAATAGCAACGCTTGATTTGTATGCCATGTAATTTCTATATCGTTACCTAAATAAATATTATAATATGAAATTATTACATAGATAATATAACATAATAGTGATAAACCAATTGTCTCCAATCACAAAAGAAATCAAGAAAACACGCCTTGGTATATATAGTTTGATGTATGGAATGGGGGAAGAAATCTAATCCGCCATGCATGTCCGTTTAAAGAAACTAAAAAAAAACCAGATGTAAAAAAATCATTTTGCTTTTTTGCGAAAAATTTTTTACCATGCATGTATTGGCGAAAGACCTATTTAACCACTGCTGCATTGAGGGTGACTTATTGTGATTCCAAAAATATAGCCATAGATGTATAATTATATTCGTTTGCCAAATATTGTATAACTTATTAAAGAGTTTTTTAATAATGTTTTTGAAGATTGCATCAAAATAAAATATATCCTAACGATCTTTTGTCTCGCTTTTCATAAACTATCCTGTTGTACACTTTGAATCGCCCTGTATATTTGTACTAGGTAAAGATAACGAAAAATCTTATTGCACTCTATTTTAAGTAACTTCAAGTAAGACAACGTCACTTCGACATGCTTGCTGCCTGCATTAGTGCTGTGACAATGCGAAGATCTTTGTCAAATATCACAAATCTCATTTCTTCATTGTATTCCAATTATCTCGCGATATCTTTGTTGCAGGTTCGACCTAATTTGCATATGTCTACTAGAAGGAACACACTAATAGTCAACAAATATATTAAAGGCTATTTTTATATTCATAAGGAAAGCACTAGTTCTCAAATTCTCGAAATGTAAAAGAGTAAAGAAATTAAAAATTTAAGATATTTTGTGTAAATTAAAATTACACTGCTTTTTGTTAAATTATAATGCGTTAAGAACAATCAATATATGTTATATTTAAAATAATTCTTCTTCTTCTTGTATCAGCTTCTCCTTTGGAGGTTGTTGATTATCATGGCTACCTTCACTTTTTATACTGCTGATCTAAATAATTCAATTGATGATGGACCAAATCATTCTCGAAGATGGCGCAACCAAGAGATTCTTCGGCGCCCTATACTACGTCTACCTACAATTTTGCACTCCATAATGAGTTTCAGCATATCTTGTACCGCGTGATACATGTCCCAGCAAGACAAGTTGCGTTTTTAAATGGTAAAGAGTATTTCGAGTTCTTTGCCCATTCTTCCTAACACTTCCTCGTTTGTAGTTCTACTCATCCACGAGACTCTCAGCATGATCCTGATTGTCGTCTAGGCATCTCTGGGCAAGAACATTAAAGGCGAAAATGGCTTCCCCCCAAGCCCATTGCGGAATCCAAATTGTATGTCCGAGGTTTCATTTTCGCATATGTTGTGTATTCTGGCGTGCACGATTCTTAGTAGTGTTTTCAGAACATAGCTCATTACACTTATGAGTCGGTGGTCATCACATTTAGATGGTCGAGATTTTTTTGAGATAGGGACAAAAGTAGACAGAAGCTAATCATGGGGAATATTATCAGTCTTATATACGTCGTCAAAGAGAGCAATTTCAAAAGCTCACAATGCACATCTTCTTGCCCCACTGCTTTGCTAAATTTTGCTATCCTTATAGCGTGGTCAATTTCATCTCTTGTTATTAGAAGTGGGTTCTCGGTTCTTGTTAGCTCGTAGTCAGTTGCTCGTTGGTCATTGAAAAGCTGCTTTATATAAGTTTTCAAGATCCCCAGATCTCCAGATATCTCGATGTTCAAAATTATTGAATTTTGTTCGTTTCTTAAAATACCTGTGTCTATTTTCGATCCAATACCAACTACTTCCTTTATCTTTTTGTGCATGTGAAAGCTTAAGATTTGCGTCTCAGGTCCTCTATTTCTCTGCACCTTTCCTTTCATCCATTTCTCCTTAGCTTCGCGGATTTTGTTACGAATAGTGTTTTTAATGGAGTTGTATTCTGCTTCATTATTGTTTTTATGTTTTGTTATCTCTTCTATTAGTTATAAAATTTCTTGTGCCATCCACCTCTGTTTTGGCACTCTCCTGTCCTTACCAACTATTTTTTTTTGTGTTATTACTGCGGTATTCTTATTTTATTTCCATTTTGTGTTCTGATTCCAGGTAGCGAATCCTTCTTCATGTAGCCTATGGAATTTTTTATTTAAAAAGTTGGTGGTAGTGTTTCTTATAGTTGGCTCTTTTAACCTATGAATATGTATATGTTCTCTCTTTTTAGTTTTAGGTTCATGTCCATATAGGGTTGTGATCGGATCCGACATCTGCGCCTGGGTAAGCTTTTACTAAATCTTTTATTCCCTAAAATGTAGTCTATCTGGTTTCTTATTAAATGGTCTTTGTTGTCTACGGGTTCTTTCCAGGTGTACAGCCTGCTTTTCTGAAATCTAAATAGTGTGTTGCTTCCAACCAAGTCTCTTCTACGCAGAACATGCGAACTCCCCGCTCATTTCTCGCTCCTAAACCGTATGCACCAACATAGTCTTCATATTTGCCCTCTCCAATTTTTGCATTGTAGTCGCCCATAATAAGTCACGTTCTTTTCTCAATTTTAGAATATCCCGGAGTTGTTCATAGAATTCTTCAATTTCCTGGTCACTTTTATCTACTGTAGGGGCGTATACTTGTATGAGGTGTAATTTAGCAATGTTCGTTTGGATCTGAATCATAATGATCCTGTCGGAGTAGAGAAAGAAATTGATTACTGATTTCGCCATGTCTTTCGTTACCATGATTCTGACTCCATTATAGTGGTGATTCCCATCGTTGCCCGAGTAGTACAGTATTTCTCTGTCAGCCGTACACTTACCAGAATCCGGCCATCGCACCTTACTCACACGAAACACATCAATCCCCAACCTCTCCATTTCTGCAAGAACGTTGTCGATATTTCCTGCCTGATATAAGCTACGTACATTCCACGTTGCGATTCTGATGTTATTTTTATGCATTTTAAAACACTTCCCTTGATAATTCGCTGACGGGGAGGTTCTTAGCACCGTCCCTCCACTGAAAGAGTGCCCGGACTAACGGTCGTCGATTCTAGGTTTTTAGCCATGTGAGTTATCTTGGCAAAATAATCACTGGGGTGGTTTCCCGTGTATCTAATTCGGTCACTCCTAACATAGAGAACAGACACCGTTTGCAGCCGCCACTCTGGATCAGACGCTACTGTTGTGGACTTCTTTTAGCTTCACTTTCATCCATCGAAACCTTACCGGCAAGGGTGGCCCTAACAGTAGCTACGCTACCGCCGGCATCGTTCCCTGGATAATGAAGGTTACTGGGCCCTCTCACCAGCGACAAGGTTGAAGTCCCCGAGAGGGTTAAAATAATTACAAATCAATAAGTTTCCACCAAACCAATGTGAATTTTCAATCATTTAGATGGTAGTACACTTAAAATTTATTGCCAACGGAAGAATAATAAAGATATGCTTCGTCCTATTTTAACAATTTGTTTCTCAGGTTCATACCAAACACTACGGGTAACAAGTACCTTCTTATTGGTGTTGGTAATAAATTTTGACAAATTGTTGAATTGTGTACTGATTTACTGTACAGATAACGCTTGTGTAGCTTTTATCCTTGTGACCTGTTTGCAATAAATCGTTATTGGGAAACGTTTTATCAACCTATGCGCCGTCTGATCTGTGCAGTACCGAGATCTGCAGGGATGTTAATAGAATATTATGCAACAACTTTTATTGGTCATAATTCATTCACAAGCTTTTTATGGCATAATATAATATAAGTTTTTGGGTACATTTTTGCAAAACAGCATTATCCGAACTGACATATTTCAAAATACCGTCAGTGTTTTAAAACTACCGAAAAGGACTGAAGTTTCTAGCGAAAAAAGAAATATAAAAGTAAGAGAGTAACTTAATTATGAAAGATAATATGTATAGAATTAACCGCAGCTTTTCAAGTAATTCAAATATCTTAAACTGTTTTAAAGATGTAATTAAACTATAAAAATGTCACATTAAAAAAACTGCATTAAAACTTGTTTTTCAATATATTATAGAAATGGTTTTGTTTTTTGGAAAAAAGGTCGAGCAAGGATATTGACGAATATTTTTATTTTAATATAACATAACCACCCAACCAAGTTTTTTAAAATATTGTATTTGACATTTTGAATTCAAGCAATTCTTGACCAAAACATGCATGTATGCGACCAGTACCTGCTGTCACATAATATCTATTGTTCAATCTGTTTAACAAAATGCAATTACACATTAAATAATTGTCAAGATATTTGTGGAGCGTCAGTATGTAATAGATTTTCAATATTGCAATTCGTTGTCTTTGTCTTTGAGACTAGTTTACACAAATCCTATAATCCTATATTCTCGAGATATTTGGGGGGCATCAGGATGTAGTATATTTTTAATATTCGAAGTCTTCTTCTTTATCTCTGATAGTAGTTTACACAATGTTGAAATTCTTGTTTTCTATATCTCGTATCCGAAAAATATTTCTTACCAAACCTCCAACAAAGAGTACTCTAAGATTCAGTTAATAAAGTCGGAAGGAAATTAGAATAAGTATAATAATTAATAATTGTTTTGTAATGTTTGCAACTGTAATGTCAACATGTAAGTGTTTCCATAGTATATAACATACAAATACTCCTACTCATACTTTTGATCAAAACGAGATATCGATTTCTGGTAAAAAGTCTTTTCAATGGAATTTTATTAGCTATATGTATATCAAACACTTTCGAAACGTGTTTTGATTCTGTTTACAGCGCTGTTTAAATTTTTAAAATCGGTTTCGTTTCCTAGGAGATATGAATACTTTCCTTATGCTCAATTCTTTAAATTACCTTTTTGTCACACAAAAAAAAATATTTTAGTTGATAATACATTGCTTTTTATGCTTATTAGTTATTTCAAAAATTAAAAATAATTTTAAAATTTTAAACAGAAAAGCCCGCCTGCCTAAAAAGGTTTAATTTCCTTGGTTACTTTAATTTAAACATAAACATCTAAATTAAATTATTGGACCATATTGTACGTTCAGCTATAATCTGCCTTCATAAGCGATCGTCATATTAGACTTTTTGTCAGCCAGAATAGATAATTTATGCACCATTTAAGACCCCTTTTTTAAACCTTGCAATCAGGATATTGTTCAATAAAAACTTGCGGTAACTAAGTAAACTGGTCGTAACTAAAATTCCCAAAAATATAAATAATATGTTGGACATTTAGAAGACAAAGTGGCTGTCCATTTTATTACGTTGAGGTCGATGATAGTTAAGAAGAGGATGTAATAAATTTTCGGTGAAAGATATCCGGAAAACTCAATTTGCAGGAAATAACTTAGAGACCTGATTGGAAAGTTTAAAGAACAGAATGCGTTACAAAAAAAAGAGGGCTGCCAGGTTAATGTTATTACTGTCAATACACCTAATCAAACGACCAAAATAATTGCAAATTATTGTGACTTATCAACAAAATATTTTTCAAAGAAACTTCCACAGGCTACTAAAATAAGATTTACAAATATTATGGATTCGTCCTGCTTACTTGCAAACCTGCTCAGTTTGATTTATAAGCAACAGACGCAAGAGGAATCCAGAAGATTTGAAAATAGTACATAACTCAAAATATTGCGCCTTAGAAAATAATCTTTATTCAAAAACTCACAGAAGAGATCCTGACAGTAGGAGGCAGTTGTGCAAAATTCCATCTGAAAGGATACTACAAAATCCATAACTTTTGCACTGTACACAGGCATTAACCGACACTAATTCCCGTGTTAAAGGGTGGACGGATATTTGAAGCAATCACATTATTAGACTTGTGTTGATTTATTATATTTGGCGTGAAAATTATTTCAACAAGATGGAGCGACCCCACCTTATTTTCATCCAGAGAGAAGTTACATAGATGAAACCTATCCAAATGGGTGGTTCGGGAAACTTGGTCCAGTTGAGTGGTCAGTTCGTTCACGAGACATACGAAGTTATCTGCCTAGATCAGCTATCTATGCACAAATAAACAAAGCTGTCACCACCATGTCCATACTAACCAAAACTTGTAACTACCAGTGACAACAATGTCAATTTATTTCTGAAAACTAAACATTATTATTTTTTACTATTTGTAATCAATATTAAAATATTAATGAAAAAAAAATTGGACAACACACATGGACTTTGAAATTTGTAGCTCAATTTGTCACTGAGAACTTCTACTCTCTAACTAACGTTAACATTAACGGAATAGTCTATAATTTCTTGTGAGTACAGGATTTATGCGCTTATAAGAGTGGTGAATATATGTGTGGCTGAAAGTTTGATTTCCAATTCCACTGAGATATATTCTTCTCATTCTCCAACTAATAACATATAAAAATAAAACCTCGCTCATGAAAACACGGCACAATTTCCTGTCAAGAACAAACCAATTAAAGAAGGTCTTTGACCCTTTTATCGCAATATAACATAAAACCGATTTTAAGTAGCGTTGAAAACATCGTCTGAACTGATAGCTTCACTTCTTTTTTTTAATTACGCAATATTAAGTTACATTTATATCCGAGCGATATCAACTAGCTATCAAACTCCATAATACGCACAGATGCACACAGCTGAAACAGCGTATGAAGTCCTAAATCGAAGGACTGTTATGTGAGATTTGGCATTTTACATTGGTATAGGTTGGTATATCGGCGACAGAGGGGGTTATTTATACCTTTAAAATGAAAAAAAAATGGCGTAAGGCAGACGGCATTGCCAGCGAGCATTCGCGTATATTCTTGCTAAGTATTGCTCTTACGATGTACGACATTATGGCGGCGCTAGAAATTTGGAAAAAGGATTATTAAGTAAACAGCCCAAAACAAAATATTGGAAATTGTGAAATTGGCGTATTTGTTACTTGTATTATAAAACTTGGTTTCTACAAAAATTTCCAACGTTAATCATTGTTATAGAAAGTACTATGTTGAAGCTGAGAAAAATTAAAATATTTTTTCTTTATTTCTGTAAGCACAGCGGTGGGGGGTGTTTGAACATCTTAAATAAATATCTATATCTCCAAAAAGGTTTAAGCTTTTGAAATAAACTAACTCTTTTTATTAAATTTGGAGTAGTTAGGGCTTTTCCGTGCTGAGTGCCGCGAATATGGTTGCTTACATTGTCAACAGGTGGAGTTTTCTGGAAATCGCAAAAAAATAATTTTCTGAAAACAAGAAGAAATGCACCGATATGAGTTTTTTATGTCATGAGATCATCTCAACACATTTGAAGGGCACCAAATTATCTTTTGACATGCTTAGCCGTTTTCAAATTTAGTAATATCACTTATTCTTTCATTAATAATTAGGTTTAGCCAATTAACCAAAAACTAATAAATTGTTGAATACTGACCAATTTGATTAATTATTTTTATTATTAAAAAAAGTAATAAATAAATAAATAAATAAATTTTATTTTGATTTTAAATATGATTTGGCATTCAAAATAATAAATTCGTGTTTTATTTGGTAAAGTCCAAATAATTAAAATAATTAAAACTTTTTATAAAGATATTGAAGAGGCGGTTTTCACTAGATTTTTGAGCTCTTGTTTATCTAATGACTAATGATATTTATTCCCATTTCAGATTTTTTTTGCGATTATGTCAGAAATATCCTACTGGTAGCAAACTAAGCAGCCACAACAGCGTCAGCACTAAGTTTATTAAAATGCTTTAAACTATTTTTTAGGTATGGACGTTTACTTCAAAAAATATTCGAACACCCCCCACTGTTTTCCTTGCAGATATCTCAGCTTTAAGACAGTACTCCTTTCACTACGATTAACGTTATAAATTTCTGTAGAAACCTAATTTCAAAATTTGACCGAGTTACTTTTTTTTTGAAATTTTAAGGTCCTTTCCCTAATACTGTACATCGCTGCCCTTACTGGGTCACCCGGTATATCGATTTTGCTCATAGTGTCCACAGGTAATTGAATTCAAATTTGTCATAACATGTGGAACGAAGTGATTGATTAGATATTGATCATCCACTTAACTTTTTATCTTTTTAGGCTATCAAGGTGATTCTTTTTAATTAGTCGAACAAAACTCCAACATTTAATTATAAAACACCCTGTATAATTTATACGTTTTTTGAAAAGTGCATGAACAGATCTTAACATACGTATAGTATAACGTTTTTATATTTTTTAAAATATTAAATTTCAGTTATGTATAATTAGTTTCAAAATTTAAAAACTAAATATTTTAATATATAAATTAAATAATTAAGTTCTACAAATAAAAAAAATCTCAATATAAAATTAACAGTTAATAACAGATTATTTAAAATTATCCTGTACATGAAAAATATACTATGGAGCCAACTTTTTTTATTACACTTAAAAAAGTCCCTTGTTAGACGAAAAAAGTCTAATTTTCGCCTATATACTATATCATAACGTTTGACCATGTAACCCTGGATTATCCTGTCTCTTACTATAGGACAAAAATAGAAGAAGAACCTTTTTAATAAGTGTTTGGCTTTTAAACTACCACCTTTACATTTGCTCACAATTCGTTTCAAAGCGAAAGTGGTTTAGTGCAAATGAGCATGAAACAAGGTTTTTTTTTTGAATAGGCGGCCAAAAACTAAACCGTATTCTTTAAAGTATTGTAAACGCATCAAAAGAATATTTGTAAATCATACTCAAATTCCACAAATTATTAGAATTAACACTGATATGCTATAATAATCACATAAAACTTAGATTCATTGGAATAAAAAACTGTTTGGTGGTTGATTTTTTTGTTTCCTAAACCTATTTATTTAAATTAGAAGCTTGGTCCAATTCAGTTAAAATCCGAATCTCCTTGAATATCAACTAAAAGATTAGGAAAGTAATTAATCGAAAGTTAGGGCTGCAAAAGGTTGTCTTCATATGCGGCGATACGCCTGAAAAGGACCACCTGGTCAAAAGGAATTCAAGGCGCACATGTCAAGGCAGATGCGAAGCGGACGTATGCTTGGCTAGATCATTTTGTCCATCCGGCCAATATGAAACTCATACGTGAAGGGTTTCGTTTCACGGTTTTTCTTAGGTTCTAACTGCATTTAGCAAAAAACATCCGAAGTGCGAAATTGTCATGAAAAAAAAAACCTCAAAAGCAGCTGTGTAAAAGTGGAGAAATTCTCTGGTAAAAAATATATAAACGTCGCATCAACGTCGTAAGTAACACAGAATAGACCTAACATAATGTCAATGAGGTATTTGTACTACATTGTTTGACATATACTTAAAATTCAAATTGAAAAATGCACTAAACGATTATCAAATTAACATATGCAAAATACAATGTACAATGATGAATTGGCAAAAAGAAAACAAACCCTTTATTATAGCGAAAGACCAAAAAGGTTCGTGCAGTTTTAAATTTGGTTGGGTTTTATTGTGTCAAGAGCTGGTGGTTTTTTAATGACGGTATTCTAACCGCAACTGGATCTCACTTTTCTTCAATACAAGCATACACTTGCAGTTAAGACGAGAACAAATGATTATGACGTGTTGTTTTATGTTATGTCGTGTTCTAGTTACAGATCAGGCGGCGTACTCATTCATCTGAAGCCCAGCCTTCTACATGTTGTGTTTTGATAAAATGATGTAATGTCAAATGCCTAACTTTTTGTCATTATGCGCCAGACCAGAGAACCAGATGTAAAAAATCATCCGCAGCCGCTTTCGGTCGGTGTGTTGAGTAATAAAAATGAAATATTATCAACATGTACCGCTCGTGTTAACCAATGCCGTCGCAGTGGTTTTTTTGAATAATATCTTTGATAATCTTACAATACATAATTTTAAAATAAGAATGTAGACATCTATATATCTATAAAATAAGGGGTCATCTTAGTAAATATTAATATGTGCAAATTTAACGGCAGATAATTTTCTGAAACTTTTAAAAGTAACCAAAAATAACCCAAATTTTGAATTTACAAAGTTCTTAAGTAACGTGTAATAAATCCTGTACAACCAGACACCCTTTTAGTTTTTTTTTGGACCAGCTTATTCTGCTTTTTGCCGTTTGTACTTGTCGCCTGATATATTTCACGTGTGAAGTAGGTAGCATCAAAACATGCATAACTTATTTTTGGTTTGTTATATCCTCGTGCCTTTTCTATTGTTATTCCAATTTTACATAAGATTGTTCTAACTAACAATCAAATGATTTGATTTCAATGCGTTGCCATGGTTATTAATTTAGAACAATTGCAGTCTATTTTTTATTCTTAACACTACTCATTTCTCAAGGCACGTTCTTGTTTCTATAAAATTGCGACATTTTCTATCCAAACTCTTTTTTTCTCCGTCTCCACAGAGAATTATCAACTGACTAAATTTTATTTTATTAGTTTACGAGACTACTGAGTATTTAGTATGAGACAAACAGTATCCATTTACATTTTATGTTACGGACCCATTGCACATGTAGTCAGAGAACCATAATACACAAGTAGCCCAGGGCTACAAAGACATCTGTCGGCCACGTGCCTTGCAGACCAGTAACCCACGAGGCACGTGGGTTAGCGTGGCGCAAAGGGACTATTATAAAGCTTAAGTGTATATCGATTTAATAATTTTCATGGTTTAGTAAGAATAGAAATACAAACTTCACCACATTGCCCCTAGATGCGATAAACAAAACACAACTAAGCAGAACTAACCAAAACTAACCAAATAATAACAAAACTTATAGGTACAAATTTGAATCAAGTAGATTATTTGTAAGAAGACTTAATGAAGTTATATTTATTGAGACTGGTATATTTGATCATTTTTAAGAAAAAAAAAGATAGACCTACCAAATCCTAATATACATATTAATTATTTAATGATTAATGAAGTCAGAGGTGTTAAATTGTTAGTAATCTAAAGTGGGCTAAACACATTCAAAATAATTCTTGCTAAAGAAACAGCATCTTCCAACAACAGTTTGTAGAAAAAAAGGAAATATTTTAATTTACTTTACCTACAAAATAGATTCGTCCCAGGCTTACAAAGCTTAACACACCATCTCTAATATTATTTATTTATGATGTGGTGAATTAATCACTTAGATATTTTGTATATATTGATATTATGTAATTATGTTGGTTTAGAATTAGAACAATTAATTGGTTGACCACAATCACTAAAGTCACGACGGGTCGGAGCTCGGTCATAGATTTAACACTATGTACCAGGGCTCTGCTCCCGGAAATAACTGGGTGGTGTGTCTGTGGGGAAGACTCTATGTCGGACCATAGATACATCACCTTTGGGTTGGAGATGGGTGTTCGGGAACCCATTAGATTTAGGAACCCCCGGGCAACAAACTGGGAACTCTATAGAGAGGAACTTGCTTGGCGCCTAGGGGGCTTACCAAGGAAACAAAGCACAATGGAGGAGATTGACGAGCCCGCCGACCGAGTCAGCTCCGCTATGATGCGGGCGTTCGAGAATAGTTGCCCTGAGACAGAGGAGCATAGGGCGGGAAGGACTCCTTGGTGGAGCTCTTCCCTGGAGCGTCTCAGGAGGAAAGTGCGGAGGCTGTTCAATACAGCGAGGAGCAGCAGCCAAGGTGCGGACTGGGATCTCTATAGGGAGGTCCGCAGACAGTACAAAAAAGAACTACGGGCATCACAGAGGAGGGCCTGGAGGGGCTACTGCGACGGAGTAATGAATACCCCGGACGCGGCTAGGCTCCTTAGGGTACTCAGAAGTGACCCTGCGGGAAGACTGGGGGTGGTCCGCAGGACCGGCGGTGGCTACACAGCGGGACCAGCGGACACACTACAACAGCTGCTGAACACGCACTTCCCAGGGTCCGCTGATCCGGACACAGGGGGGAATATTGAAGCCGGGGGTCGTCTTGGAGGCGACTACGCCACGGCAAGGAGGGTGGTTACCCATAGTAGGCTGAGGTGGGCTATTGACAGCTTTGGCCCCTTCAAGTCGGCGGGCGGGGATGGAGTTTTTCCGGCTCTGCTGCAAAGGGACGGAGGTCTCCTGACCAGCCCGTTGATGGACCTGTTCAGGGCCTCCATTGCGAGAGGGTACGTGCCCGAGCTGTGGAGACACAGCAGGGTAGTGTTCATTCCCAAGGTAGGGAAGAGTGACTACACAGACCCGAAGTCGTACCGGCCTGTTTGCCTCACCAGCTTCATTATGAAGACTCTGGAGAGGCTGGTGGACCGGTATCTGAGGGACTGGGTGGAGCTGGAGGCCCCTTTAGAGCCAGCTCAGCATGCGTACCGAAGTGGCGGGTCTGTGGGCTCAGCTCTTCACCATCTGACTTCCAGGTTGGAGGAGGGTATGGGCTCGGGACGGCTGTCGGTGTGCGTGTTCGCTGACATCGAAGGGGCCTTCAATAACACGGCCCTGTACTCGATCTGCAGGGCGGTGGAGAGTACTGGAGTGGGGACGGCCATTGTAAGGTGGATCCGCTCCATGCTAACCGACAGGAGGGTCGAGGCAAGACTGGGTGGGGAGCAGGTCTCCATCGGTTCATCATGTGGTGCCTGGTGGTGAACGAGATATTGCATATTCTGAGGGAAGAACACGGGGTCTATACTCAGGCATATGCAGACGACCTTGTGATAATGACGCAGGGGACGGACGTGAGGAGGATGCAGGGGCTCCTGAACGGGGCATTGGCAAGATTCTCACAATGGTGCCTGGACAGCAAGTTGGCTGTCAATCCTAGCAAGGTGGAGATGGTAATCTTCACTAGGAAAAGGAAGATGGAGTGCAACCTCAACATTTCGATGGATGGGGTGCCTCTTTCTGCAAGCGGAAGTGTCAAGTACTTGGGCGTATGGTTGGACTCTAAGTTGACCTTCCAGGAACATATAAGATCAAGGACCAGGTCGGCCTTTGGAGCTCTGTGGGCGTGCCGGAGAGCGGTAGGGGGCACTTGGGGCCTGGGGCCGAAGATCATGCAGTGGATCTACGGTACCATGGTGGCGCCTATGCTCACGCATGGGGCAGTGGCATGGTGGCCGGGGACCAAAAGAGCGGGAGCAAGGCTAGTTCTTGACAGACTGCAGAGATTGGCTTGCCTCTGCATAACGGGCGCCATGAGAACGGCGCCCACGAGGGCCCTGGAGGCTCTGGTGGGGCTGCCCTCTCTGGCGGATCGGGTGCAGGAGGCGGCCAGGACAGCTGTGAGGCTGGCGAGCTGCGGGCTCTGGAGGGAGGGCACCCTCAATCGGGGTCCGTACGACATTTTAGAGGGCTGTCGCGGGGATCGCGGGGTCATGGGCATGCCGAGTGACGTCATGATCCCCGAGATGACCTTCTTTGATAAATTGACCTTTCTCTTTCCATCAAGGGAAGATTGGAGAGAGGGCAGAGTCGGCTCCTGGGATGGACTTGTCTGGTACACGGACGGGTCCAGAATGGGAGATCTGGCCGGAGCTGGAGCGTACTGCGAGACAACGGGATCAAGCTTGTCGGTCCCTCTGGGCCAGTACTGCACTGTGTTTCAGGCGGAAATTTTCGCTTTATTGATGGCGGCCAGAGAGGTGCTTCGGCTCAACTACGGAAGCAGGAGAGTCTTCTTCTGCTCGGATAGTAGGGCTGCACTCATGGCGCTGAAGTCAGTGCGTACGCGCTCCTTGTTGATAAAGGAGTGCAAAGGGGTACTGAGGAGGGTGGCTGAGGAGAGAAAGGTCACGTTGGTCTGGGTTCCGGGTCACACCGGTGTCCGGGGCAATGAGGCAGCGGACGCCTTAGCCAGGGAGGGCTCCTCGCATAGGCATATAGGGCCAGAGCCCCGCTTGGGGATCGCCCCGTGTGTGAGGCGGGGAGCTCTCGAAGCCTGGGCGAGAGACCGGGCCGCGGGGGGCTGGAGAGTTGCTCCGGGAATGAGGCAGGCGAGGCTTATGATGGATGGGCCCGCCCTTCCTCGGACCAGGGAGCTGCTTAGACTGACCAGGAGGGAGTGTAGAGCACTAACAGGGGCCTACACAGGACATTGCAGGCTTAGGAGGCATCTCTGCTTGCTAGGCATTGGAGACGACCCGGAGTGTAGGTGGTGCATGGAAGGGGAGGAGACCCCGTATCATCTGCTCACCGAGTGCCCTGCCTTGACATGGGCAAGATTGGGAGTCTTCGGAACGGCCCTGATCGATCCGGACTCAGTGCACGGTATTGGGCTAAAGGATTTGCTGACCTTCTACAGGAGGGGCGGCATTCTGGACGCCCTCTAGAGCGGCCTGGGGGCACAACGGGCCCATCTGGTGGCCTAAGTGCTTGGACGCCCGCGAGGGCGCCCCCCTTTAATACCAATACCAATACCAATAATCACTAAAGTCAGATTAACTTGGGTCAGGTAATTTAATTATCACATGTACACCATGTGCTAAATAAAACGATCGACTATACGATCTGGAAAGTTTCTCGGACTCTCCTGAAGATTTAAAATGTTATAATTTTGTTGATATAGGATCTCCCAAAAGTGCCCCTCCCCCCAGCGACAGATGCGCCTCAACTTATACAGGGTGTCCCAAATAGGTGGTGCCGTTTTGGTGAATTCAATTGACAAAATCTCGACATTTTCAAATGGACCACTCTATATTTTTACTCAGATATCAAATCTAGGACAAAAAATAAGGTAAATTTGTAATTTATCTTATATATAAATTTGACTTACTTTTTAATATATTCGAGGTTTATCATTAAATTCTTGTTGAATTTAAAGCTGCCCACATTAGGTCCCTTGCTGGCAATATTAGATATTTTTTAAATAGCAAAGGCATTATACTACTTACTTTAAAGGTATAATACTCCAAAAATACGAATGAAACCTATTGCTAACAATACAGGGTGTCCATTAATACGTGGAAATTTTGAAAAAAATCGACTCTATTTTTCCAAAATATAATTGGTAAAAATGGTGACATTCCCTGGCCACCTCAAAATCCCAATTTTACACCCATGGACTTTTTTTTGTGAGGCACTTTAAAGGATCGTGTGTATAAATCGCGAAATAACTATACTTAAGGAAAAAATTAGACAAGAGATTCTTGCATTCAATAATAGTGATGCAGTTAGAAATGCGGTTTCCAGCATTATGACGCGCTATACAATGTGTTTTGCAGAGGATGGACACTATATTGAAAACATATTACACTATTACCATATTTAATTTTTTTTAGTTATTTGTTTCTGCTTTTTTTTTGTTTTATAGATTTATTTATTGAAATTTGTTACCTTGTTTAGTGAGCCAATAAAGTTTAATTATTTATTTTTGTTATTAAATGTTTCTTTAAATAGGAATTCTGAAGTTTTATTAAATCTGTTAAAGTGTATATGAAATCGATTTTTTTCAAAATTTCCACGTATTAATGGACACCCTGTATTATTAGCAATAGATTTGATTCGTATATCTGGAGTATTATAACTTTAAAAGAAGTAGTATTATGTCTTTGCTATTTAAAAAATATCTAATATTGCCAACAAGTGACCTAATGCGGGCAGCTTTAAATTTAAATAAGAATTTATAGGGATGTTATCTTAAACGTCGAATATCTCAAAAAGTAAGTAAAAGTTAAATATCAGATAAATTACAAATTTTCCTTATTTTTTGTCTTAGAATTGATATCTGAGTAAAAATATAGGGTATTCCATTTGAAAATCTTGAGATTTTGTTAATTGAATTCGCCAAAAAGGCTCCATCTATTTGGGACACCCAGTATAAGCCGAGGCACATCTGTCAAACTGATTGAGTAGAGCATCATCTCCTTAGTCTGTGGTTACATTTTCGTTGTAATACCTGAATCAGTAGCGTCACAACACAATTTTATATGGGGCACTCAAAATATGAAAAAAAAAGCACATAACCCCAATTACTGCCTAAACTATGCAAAATTTGAATAGGAATTTCTTAAGAAAGTAACATTTATTTTAAGCAAGGATCCCGAAAATGTTGAAATATACAGGGTGTTCCATTAAAAATATCAAATTAGGTGTCGGGGGACAATTTTGTTTCCAGATCGTATAGTGGATCGTTTTATTTGGCACACGGTGTACATCTTTATATATATAAAAATGCCTAATGCCTATAAATATGGAAATATAATTTAGACAGAGGAATATTAATATTTACTTAATTTTTTCCATTTCGCCTTTCAACAATTTCGATCAACCTGTAAACAACATCTTTAAACTATTTACAAAACTTCTGGATCCCTCCTGCATCCTGTTGGCTTCTTCAGAGCTTGACTGAAAGTTTCAGTACCCGACGCAGGAGGAATC
This sequence comes from Cylas formicarius, assembly GCF_029955315.1. NCBI lineage: Eukaryota > Metazoa > Arthropoda > Insecta > Coleoptera > Brentidae > Cylas > Cylas formicarius. The sequence goes on from NW_026844347.1 coordinate 5,807,862, forward strand.
CAGAAGTTTCGTAAAAAGTATTAACAGTAGCCTGTGGAAGTTTCTTTGAAAAAATATTAATATTTACATAGCCTGGTAGTTCTGGTAGAAACGTAATTTCAGAGGGTCGAAAAAAATTAATCCTGAGATGAATACCTGGTCTTAACTGGAAGAAAAATGCAAACCTAAAAAAAGTAGCTACTATTACCGGGACTAGGCCACACGAAGACAGTGATCGAATATCCCATGAACAAAGGTACTACTAACAGCCTATGCCGATACCTGGCAGTGGGAAAAATTAAATACCAAAAATCAGATGTTGGCGTTTAGAAAGTTGTAAACCTGCGGTATATATCCTAAACAAAATAAAGTACTTCATACTAAAGCTGAACCTAATAATAAAGCTATCAAAATTGGGAGTGTGAATGGATGAACTCGTCGCAGAGCAGACGAACCAGATGACGGCACAGAACTAAATTTAAATCTAATTTAGCTACTACAGTTGTAGGGTTCCACTGTATTTACACAAAGTATACTTCAATCTAGCAAGCTGCAGCCTAATCGTGCAATTACTACTAATGAAAAACATTATCACGAACTCGACATTTTCCTATCTAAATGAAAAACATTGCCGCACAATTAACCTAACCCTAAACCTAACTGTACAAGAAAATTTGCCAACACGTCACATCTTGTATCTCACCTTCAATATGTATAATTACCGTAAGTTTTATACAGGAGTAGTCAAAAGTCGTGCAAGGGCAAATTTACGAAATTTTGTAAACTTGCTTAGTTTAGATAGAAACGGTATGTTTTTAATTTTGTTATATGTTGCTGATAAAATTCGAAGTATTTTTCGTATAAAATACCCTACCCCCAAACTCAACTATTTTTGTTGCAGAAACGACAAAAAAAGAAAATCATTAATGATTTAATCAATAAACTATAATTTAATTTATGAACGACATAATTAATGATTTTAACGAATTGCCAAACTTAAGTAACAATGAAACCTATTTAAAAACCAAGAAGAAAGGTACTTGTCTTAGTAAAGGCTCAAATCGAAAAAAAAAACTATAAGCTATACAAAGTACATATCCTTCAGGAGCCGTCAGCGGATGGAATCTTGTGGTTGTGTTATGGATGAATATATTTTAATTCCAAATTTCCCAAGTTATGACTTTTTTTCGTATAAGGCGTCTTTTCGTTAATCGATCCAATTACCTTTGGTCAAACGAAAATTCCCACTTTATGATGGAACTGCAATGTCCTCAAAAGCAAAATGTATGAGTTGGAATATAGGCCCTTTCTTTGTCCATGGGATTCTCACCGGTTAAAAATATTATACTCCTTTAAGGACTCAAGTTATCCCCCAATTACCTTTGCGACATCAGAAATGGCGAAAGAGGGATGATTGATTGATTTTCGGATATGGTTTCCAAAAGATGAGACACCTGAATCAAATTTAACAACTAATCAACCAACGAGTGGCAGCCTCGTTAACCAGATTTAAATACACTAGATTTTTTTCTCTGCGATCAAGTCCTTGGTTGTTTTAGAAGAGCGGATAAGACACGAAATTCGAGCTAGAACACCGAATTCTCTCCAAAACACTGTACGCGAATTTACAGATCGGTGAGGACACTGTCAAGTAGCAGAAGGACGTCAGTTTGAGGTTTTATTGACATAAGCACATTTTTCTTAGTTTTTAAATAGTTTTTATTGTTATTTAAGTTTGTCAATTCATTAAAATCATTATGCCGTTCATAAATTAAATTCAAGTCTCTGTAAATACGTACGTTGTACGAAAAATACTTATAATTTTAAGCACAATCCAAAAAAGTAATAATATCCTTTCTACTTAAAATAACAATGTTGGGTAGCTTAGGGAAAAGACCATACATAGAGCCTATATAACCAATGCATCCAACTTAATTAGAAGCCCTCATATGCTAAATTCCATAAGTTTCCAAATAGTTCCTGAAATATATGGCCGTTGCACGACTTTTGACTAAGCCTGTATATTTTCGCAAATTGCATTTAAGTGGAATCAAGTGTTAATCTTTTTTTCTTTGTCCATGTCTTGATCAACATTCATTATTTGCGTATTGGAGGATATTTTGGAGTGGACACTTTCTGATATTTCGTTGGTAAGCATATATTTCCAGTGCCTCCAGTATTTTTTTATGTAAAAACTAAAACAACGAAAAATATGTCATAAACTAACCAATCAAAATTATATATGGTTTCTAGTTAATCTATTTTTTTAAAAAATTTATTCAAAAATGTTGAGCATTTTTTCTTTTTATTCTTGAGGCACATAAATGAGCAACAACCCATGCATTCTTTAATTAATTACATTTAAATGGAGTGAACAACTGTGGGAAGGAATGCGAGGAATGTTTTGTCTTTTGTTGTGAAGTTAAGTCAACCGTAGTCGCCGGAAAGGTGACGGAGAGGTATAAGTAAGCGCAGGAAATTTGTTTCCAACGACTTCACAAATCCACCAATAAATTCACAATATATCGAATAAAAAAAGAGCGGAAGTTCTGAAGCGGAGAAGTGTAAATCAATTCGGTGTTCTTTTGTGATCGGCGCTGCATTTTTTTTTTTTGATTCCCGAACATTTCTTTTTCATCCTTTGCTTAGTATTCTTTTAATTTGTTTCGTTTTTGTTGCGATATTTTGGAATAGAAATTATTTCTATATTTGGGCAAAAGCGTAAGTGAGGCAACAGTCAAATAAAACAAAATAACTCCTAAAAGCAAACATAAATTGTACTAGGTAACTGCAAAATTAAAAAAAAAGTTTTTTTACCGTGTATAACAAAGGCATTATATACTTATAGTATTTAATTAACTCCTGAATACTGTTTGTTTTATTTTATTTACTTTTAATTTTTTTATTGAAAAGCTTACGAACGGTGGAGTCTAGTTTTACGAGTACTCATAGTTAACCATATGTGACATCTTATTATATATAGAATTTACAAAAAAAAGGAACAACAAGCGAGGTAAACATGACAGTTGTTGTTTCAATATAAAAATTTGTAAAGTATTAATCTCAGTATTCATTTCAGGAAACACTAAGATATGTTGTTTTAAATTGTTAAATTGAATGTTGGCATTTTCTTGATGATTAAAGTAAATCTGTTAAATTTATACATTATAACACATTGTTGAAAAAATTCTTTTAGTTGAGTATATTTTAAAATATTTATTTACTAGAGGACAATTTTCATTGTATAAAAATATACTGTTACACATTGGTGTCACAATTTAATAGACTGGCCTCGATTACTAACAGGTAACGGGAATTATTTTTGCATGCGAAAAGTGGTGCACCGTCTTGTTGAAAACTATATTTAACGAGAAAATTTAATTATATTTGCTGTTAAGTTTAATGACACGGAAACCTTTAGCAAATAATAATTCCTGCGATGTGGGCATAATGCTTGGAAACAATATTCAATATAAGTATTTACTGCGAGCTGAATTACTGGTTTGCTAGTCGCCTGCTACATGCCACTCATACTATAATATGTAAACTACACTATTAACAAGTCTGTAGTGTCAACAGATCTCGCGCTCATTTTTTTTCCACTGTTTAATTCCAGACTTCCAATCAGTACAAACTACAGGCAGGCACTCAGGCCTTACTAAAAAAGAAACAAAAAAATATACATAATACAATTCTAGTATGTATATCATTTGAATAAACATTTATATTGAATTAAATTAACTGTTTCTTTAACTTACCCAACTAAAAAAAAAGCTTTATAGTTTAATTTTTCACGTATGCAAGGTGTTCGTCTGCGATAAATACTAGCTTTCTTATTTCAAATAGAAAACCATATATTATTGCATTTTTGGAAAGGACGGCAAATTCTAGATATACAGCGTGTCCCACTTCAGAATTGTACACCCTTATTAAATCTTTGTTTACGGATCGATTTTGACAAAAAAAGATTTTGTTCGATAGATCTCTGGAAAAATGCACTAACACTTTGTTTTGCTAATTCATTAATACTTAGAATCTCACTATATCAATTTCTGTAATGTTTGACTACAGGGTATTTAAAATATCGTTTATGCCCCGCTTAAAGCTGTACATCGATGTAAAACCTTTGAATACGATTTGATTTTGATAACTTTTTTTTGTTGAATAGATCTCTCAAAAACGAACTAAAACCTTATGTTCCTTTTCACATCAACCTAAAGTCATGGCCAACTAGGACTAATTTTTGATGTCAAATATCGAGAAGGTCTATTAGGGACTTCTTTAAGAATTAAGTGTCAACGAACTCTTATTCAAGACTACATAAATCCTAGCGATACTAATTTCCATGACGTTCGCTGCTTAAGCATTACTCCAATGGAATGTTTGTTAAAGAGAAATGAAACGGTTTTTTTCATATAGCATCGACTAAACTCATAGCTAACTGACACAGTTTTTTGAACCGGAAAATCGAGAAGTACTAGTAAAGAAACTAGACCAATGACCAAAGTTTTTAATGTCTTAAAAAAATAAATATTGTAAACAAATAACAATTATTTTGGTTGTAATTGTAAGAACTTTTAACAAATTTTAATTTTGCAAATTTCGAAAATAATAATAAAAAAGTCTTTTTAAGGGACATTTACTTTTTATATGATCTTAGTATTGAAAAGGAATAATAGAAAAAAAAAATAAAAAAGCGAGCTTCTCCATGGCAAACTTGGTTTTACAAAAGAAGCAGTGTGCCAACGTCAATGAATTTTGATATTTTCGTTATTTTCATTATAAGATGAGAATTAAAAATCCCTTTTAATTAGAAAAAAATACAACGTTGTAAAGTCTGTTTATTTCGTATATAATTTTCTTTTTGATCAAATTTAATTTTAAGAAAATCGTTAGCGTCTTTCAGTGAAATCTATCCACCATAAAGAGAATTATCAAAATTGAGCCATAAACCAACATTCTACAGGAGCAATGCTTAAGCGAAGCGCCCGCGATATTTCGAATCCCTGTATTCGAATTCCATGGAAAATAATATAATTTTAAGCAGTCCTGAATAAGTATTCGTTGACACTTTATTCTTAAAGAAATAACAAAAAGAAAAATTTGTCCCAGTTAACCAGGCCTTCAGGTTGATGTAATAAGAAACATAAGGATTTAGTGCTTTTTTGAGAGATCTTTGAGACAAAAAAAAATCAACAACAAACTGTAATCAACGATTTTACAACGATATACAGCCTTAAGCGCTATTTCAAACACCCTGTACACATTATAAAAATTGGTATAGTTGGGTTCTAAGTACCCCTGAATAAAAATTCGTTGTCAATTTATTTATTTTTTTAAATCGCTAATAGTACTTCTCTCTTCTTTCTTTTGGTAAATAGTCCCAGTTGGCCATGCATTTTTCAGAGATCAAAGCAAAGATTTTACAAAAGTGTACAGTTCTTAAGTGGGTCACACTGTATATGGATACATAATCCTGTAGCTGGTCTAACCGTTTTCGATAAATCTTGAATTTTATGTCAAAAATTGCATAATTATTAACAGTTTTTCCTATGCTGTGGCATTAATTATTTCATTTTAGATGGATTCCCTATCGAAGGCGCTGTTCACATATATTGAGTGTAAATTTATTGGATGTAAATTAAAACATGGATTTTGGCATTGAAAATTAAGGTGAGTTTATATAGGTTGTTATGTAGGTTGTTTTTCCGGAAATGTATAGTTTCCGAAATAATTGACAATATAACTTTAACTAAAAGAAACTAAATTAGAAGCAAAGTTTAATCTTTAAATCTAAGGTGTGCTGTAGGGAATGCAGTTAAAAAATTAAAATTAATATACGTATACATATACAACTTGAATCGCTGAAGGAGTTATGTGATATGGAGGACCTTTCAAATCTTAACCCTCATGTTATAGTTTAAAACACCATTCTCCCGCAAATCAAGTTCAATTCTCCTAAAAAATGTTTGATCAGGAATTCTTCAATGTAGACTTTTTCTCTGATATTCTTCTGTGGTTAAAGCTATAATTTTGTTGCTTTCAAAATCACAAATAAATTAAATTGTCAATTAAACTGTAAACTATTAATTAAATATTAATACAAAATCGCATAAAATTACAATAATAGGGGTTTTTACCATTACACTTTTGTAATGCAATTTTTGTAGGCTCCCTTTAACAAGGAATGCATGAATGATTTTTTTAATTATTTTAGTTAAGGCAAACGTTATTTTTTTAGACTTAGGTATAGGACGTTATATATGAGAAATATCTACATTCCCCGGGAATAAAAAAATGAAATGATATACAAGGTATTTAAAATAAGAGAGATGATATTTACAACAGGTGGCCGGAACAATATACACGAAAAATTAGAAATAAAAAAAACTACTTTTTTTTTTCTATCGTTCGTAGTTCCTGAGTTAAAGGAGTAGTTGTACATTTTCTCCGTTACTGTTGTGGCTCTGCATACTTCTGAATATCGGAGAGTACTGCCCTTTTCTGATTCTGCAAAAGTATTTTTCAACACTTGTCTATTTCTAGTATTGTAGCTATGTTCATCCTGATTAATTTAGTGTGCTCAACACATTTTATTTTATTTATTTTTAAAAATGGATTGCCATCACAGATTAAGTGCTTGTAATGAAAACATTACCATTACTCCTTCATTTTGTGTTCTTTGCAACTTTTTTTTAAGAAAATAGGACTAGCACTTCCCTAACATGGTATAAGAAATCTCAGATCTGGTTCAATAATCTTATTATACAGCATATCTCACTAGATTATTAATTGATGTGAATGTGTTTTAGCGACTCCTATAATAGGTGTAATTTTTTCAATTATACTATACAATTTCATTTATGTGATATGACCAGTGCTTAATGTTCAGTTTACAGGTTTTTTCCAGTTTAGCTTATTTGCATGTACACATTTATACTTAACTTTTTATAGATTAGTCAGTCATAATACTTAATAAGAATCTATGGACGTAGAGTATGCAGTGTAACGGTACAAGTACCGAGCTCTGTGCTCTACAATGCTAATTTTAAGTTCACCACTACAATGATTGTTTAAATAAGTACACTGCTTCCTATTTGTTGATTAACACAGAAACAACATAGTTGTTTTTGTCACTCACAATTCCATTATAGATATGGAGACAAATAGTGATTTTTTATTTTATTAAATACCGTCTTTAAATGTTTTGCTGCACTTATTTTCAAAACACCTTATGTAATGATAAAAAGTAAAATCTATTTTTTAAAATAATATGGTCCGGGGCGATAACTAACGGAAACTCCGAATTGGGTTTCTTTACTTACTAAAAGTTTTTCTATAGTTTTGCAACTGTAGAAAAATTATTCGGGCCCAAATAAATTTCTGTATTCAAATTATATCTACAAATGAAATCTATATCGAGATTAATATTTATTTTACTAATTTACTTTAAATACCAAAGTTTCGAAGTGGTTTGTTTTAGTGTTTGCTGAATATTTACAACTAAAGTATTTTTCATACAATAAACGTAATTAACTAAAATTTGTACATTAAAATTTTTTAACCTCGTTCTATAACCATTTAGTAGCTAACGCAGAGAGTCAGTGTGATGTTTTCATATTTCCGGCTAATGTCAAACAGTAAGATAACCTATAAATACATTTTGTATATTGAATCATCCCACATGTTTTATGAACAATTATTACTTTTTACCCTTTAAAATTGAATTCCTAATTTAATTAAAATTAGCAGACTGCGTAGGTTGAAGAAAACTAGTTCATTAATCATTCACATTAGGGTTTTGCCATTTTCTACCTATTTTTCTGTGTGATTTTCTTAATTAAAGAAAATAAATGTATGCCACCTGTGGTAGTTTGGGCCGACTCCATATAAGTCGATCGTTCGTATATGCAATGGAATGTGGCAGTTTGCTTAATTGGTTTAGGTTTCGAGTGTTGTCCTCCTGGTCTGCTAATGTAGATATCTGCAAATTTTCAGATTATATAGTTCGTACGAAATCTAATGACTGCTAATGTAGTCTGAAAGAGTATCAGCATAGTATAGAAGTATGATCCATATTTATTATTTAACAAAATATTATTTCATATAGTTATTTATTTAACCTAATTAGGTGAGCTAGGTATACATTACATGAATACAAATACAAACAAAAGGTACAGTTGATATAATGATTTCACAAAATTAGATTCAAGTTCCAAGATGTATGTATCAAAGATAACAAAAGCTCCATAAATGAGGGTAGAGTTTATTAAACTTGTTGCATGATATACTATTGGCAACACTTTTTATAAAAGACACTGTGGTCACGAGTTTCTTTAGGGACTAGGGGAGCGAGTGTTTAATAAACAAAAACAAAACAAGCAAATACTTTTCCAGCTACCATATTGGGTACACTTTTGCAAAACAAGAAGAAAACATTCACCGAGTGACGTGTACGTGACGTTGTCGTGAGAAAAGAAGGATTTTTTTTAACTCTTCGAAATCCCGAAGTATTTCTCGAAATATTTATACCTAGCAACCGGGAACTAATATTGATACTTCTTAAAATTAACTAAAGTTTTTAGTTATTACTTTCTGAATCTGTTTGTGATAACTACTTAGAGGAAGCGAAATTAGTTTCGCTTCTAGAAAAAGTAAAAATAACAAGGAATTAGACTTTTTGAAAACCACACCGCTTTTTCCAAATTTTGCTTTAGAAGGTTGAAGTATCAAATTATAGGTATTGGTTTAAATTTGTTAACATATTTTAACAAGTTTTAAATATGGTAAAGTTGCAGCAATTTTAACTGTTGCCTTACCCGATTTGATACAATGGCAACTGAAAAAAAATTTAAAATTCAGTTTTGCCATGCGTATGCATAAACAGTTCAGTAGGTTTTAAACATTTCGTTTAAGCAACTTCATTTCGTTTGGACTTGTTTGAGAGTAATAAAAATGCGAGTTACGAGTACGAGCTCTGGGGGAGCATTGATATGCAATTCTGCTGCCACATATTCCGCTTTAGGAAGTACCTTTCCGGTTCGTGTAGTACCATCAGCAACACGAAATTTTGTGACAACGACCTTTGGCAACCTAGAGCTTCCGGAATAAACATGGTGAATACTAAAGTTAACTGGTTTTGTAACACTTTCACATTCGATTGGTATTTTTCCGATTCACATAGGACAATGCAATGATGAAGGGCATTTTATAAGGTACTAAAAACAAGGTTCATTCTTAACAAAAGACGTAATACCAGTTTGTAAACTACGTGTAGAAACTTACAAATCCATAAACATTTTCAAGGCAATCACTAAATTCCAAGAAGCAAATTCTATAAAGTTAAGTTTCCTTTTTTTTATGGTGAATTGTAAGACGCTTATGAAACACTTCAGACTTCGAGGCCCTTTCCATAAGCTACTGAGGGCCGGGTACCCTGAATCGCAAATAAATCTGAATTAAACCGACTTTCTATTAACACCTCTTTCGCTGAGCGACTTGTCGATATGGACTTATAGATTGGGTACTTGCTACTTTGTAAAGTTTCCTTGTCGCGAATTTGTTTCCTTGCTGAAAATAGTCCGGTCTTTTTAAATTAAAGTGTAGGCACTTGTATAAATTTCTAAATTCTGGACTGTAAATTAAGATGAGAATTACTTTCTTTAGTTGTATTATCAAATTTAATCTATGATAATATCTGGTGTCCTTATATAGTTGGAGGAACGAGAATTATTAATTTTTTTTATATAATTTCTACGTTACCAAGATCTAACAAAATTGAGAACAACCGCAGAATTAAGAACGGTATTTTATTTGCAATTTCCGTTTTTATCTTATCTGTCCAATACTGTATAATGCGAAAAAACACTACAAAACCTAAATTCTATTTTCAAGAGTTTCTTCTCTATTTTTTTTTCCATCCTTTAAATCCTCGGTTGTTGTTATAATGTCTTCTAAGTATTTTCATATTTCTCCTTTAAAATGCGGAGGTTAGTATACAAATCCATTCAAATATTTTAAAATAAATATTACACTAGTATTCTCTGATTTTAGAACCAAGAATAACAGATAAACTCACCTTCTGGATAATTGCATTTACTAATATCTAATTCACAATTCACAAATTTTGTAACTGTAGAGTGAGTTGGAAGGTTTCTAAATGCAATTTTATATAGTTTTTTCCAACCCAAATTGTTCCTATTTTCCGTATATAGTTTCCGGTTTTTTAAGTGATGAACAATCTTAAGAAAAAAGTTTCACCACATTTTTAATAATGAACAAAAAAATATGTGGACGATATCTGCACTGCCTGGGATAGCGGCTAACAAGACAAACATTTATTTTTCATTGAAAGAGAAAGTCGTTTCCCGATCTTGTATTAGTGAGGAAAAGTAAAAGAATTGAATTCGAGTTTACAATTTTATCATACATTTGCTTCACTTAACGCTTTGTTCCATAGGCTTTTTAACAATCCACTTTTAAAGAAAGCTGTTAAAAATTAATTAACGACGATTAGACTAGACTAATTCAATAACGCTTATTCAATTTGTTTCATTAATCACCATACATACAAATTGTCATAGCATATAATTCAACCCCCACAACGTAAATTCTAATCTTTGGTCTTCTTCGGTAATATTTCAATACACCTAGCTACTTGTTTACATATACTATATATTTATTAATGCAAACTATAACACTCCTGTTCAGTCTTGTTATGAGTTTTTATATTTTCATTCATTTCATAATCACAAAATTTTTTAATTCGTTTCCCAGATCACGGTCAAATCAAACGAATCCGTTTCAATATGCGTGTTTGAGTTGGAGTCTTTGTATCTGCATATTTATATAAAATATTTTATATTCTTAAAATTTTAAAAGCCCCGTGCGGGCCAAACACATGCAACGTTTTGAAAATAATTATTTTTGTGATTTTGACTTGCGTAGTTGTTTAGAGTTTTGCGAAAAAAATCGAGGATGGGCGATTTGTTTTATTTTGAAGCATTTCTACCAACTAGAAGTACGTATACTTCATGTTCTTTGACTTCCTTTTGGCATTTTTTTAACGAATTTTATTAAATTCAGAACGTGGATACTCAGTGAAGGACAGTAATGTTGTGAGGGACTGCGCAGCGATTGTATTCGAAAAACTGACAAAAAGTGTATAAAATGTAAACCTAAACTTTACAATTTGTTAGTAATTTTCTTAAACTGGATGTTAAACTTTTTTCTGCAAATGAACCTTGCAGGCTGTAAAATATATGTAAATATTTTGAATCATTTATAATTTTATTACAATAGATAGAGACCCATAGATTGTTTAGAAACAGAATAGAATACAGATTCCTTTTCAAACCGAAACCTTCAATTTCTATATTCGTATTTCAAAATTAGAACAACTCCATTCTGTACATTTTCAGTTTCCGAAATATTATCTATTATCTTTAAATCACATTGTAAAGTGTATTATAATGGAGTAGAAGCAACAAAAAATACCACTTAGCTAAAATGACAAAATGAATAAAGTAAACTAAATAAATAAAAAAAATAAAAATTATTTGAACTTTTCTATCGTGTGTAAGCAAAAAATATGCAAACTGCACTTTGTTAAGTTATTTCTAGGTTAATTATAATTTATATTTTTCAATTTTGCATTTAACTTTATCCCTTTTCCCAGCAACTTAGATTGTCTTCCAATGACTGCTTATTATTGACTACTATTGATCCCCGTCATAATGACTCGCCCGCGGTCGGATTTATTTCGCTATTCGTATTTTCCATATGTATGTCCCCGTCACCGGAGCAACAGAAACCTATACGCCATATTTCCCCGCCACATCCGGTGTACCACACGGTAGTTGGGCGAAGGTTTTCACTACACCTGACTTATATTATTATTCACCTGTTATTCACCGTGTCAAGCCAGCAAACGAGCTTGCGTGCGTATTGTTTTCTCCGCGGATTTTGCATTTTACGATTACTTTCCAGGCGGTACCGTCCTCAAACTTGCGTCTAAGTGGACTGTTGTAGTCAATGGACCCTCATGGACGTGATTTTTCACCATTATTTGGCGGCCCCACTTAGGTTGAAATATCTCGAGGACCGTTGACCGTTTAAAAGTGAAGTGGAAACGAATTGTTTTTGTTTTCGCGGGCAGCAGTTGGGGTTAACGACAGCCACTGGGGAAACTGCGGTAGTACGATGCCATCCGGAATTGTTTATAAATTTGATAGGTAATTATTGTTATTTACTTTATGTAACGCCGAATGCGACATGGCGGAGAATACTGCATAAAATATTAAATAAATAATTTAAAAATTTGTTCAAATAATAACCAAAATTACACACTACTGCTTACCTGTTTAAAGATACCCTTGTTTTGTATATTTATTAAGCGACCTCGTTATCAACTGAACGTTTACGCATGCTATGGCCGAAGCTATTGTTTTTTTTTTTTAATTTCTCGTTCACCAAAAGAAAATTAAAATCTAATACTTACCAATTTTAATTCAGGTTACAACAGTTCACCCAAAAATAATTAGTCGATAAAGAATTAGGAAGGACGCGTTTCAAATTTCCAAACGTCCGAAGAAGAAAACCGAGTTATGAATTGGATATTTCAAAATGAGAAAGTTGATTTTTATTTCTTAAAAGTAGAACTGGTGGTAAGCGACAGCCAAATTAGAATAGAATAGACTCTAATCTTGTCCCAAAAAGTGTTGGTTCTTATGAAATAACTGGAGATTGACGATTTAAGTTTTTAAAATGAAATTTAATCTTGTCACGCGACATAGAAAATCAAATTAAAGCAAAGCGTGTCATCCTTAAAGCGATTGCGAATACGAAAGGACTAAAGAGCGAAAGATCAGCAGAGTTATGCGACCTCGTTGTTTTTAAATATCATGGTGGCTGGTGCAGTAGAATTTAGTAATACTTATGATCTTTTTATGATTTATGATTGATCATATCCTTAGACTTTGCAAAATTTGCAAAATATAATTTTACAATAACAAATCCGCATAACTTTAATAATTTTATTCGATGTAAGTACATACTAACAACCTTGCAGGGCTTATGCAATTACATTTTATTATGCTAATTAAGCTGCAACTTTATTATCAATGAAACACACCTTATAACACGGCGAGAGTGTCTCGTGACTCAGCTTCTCGCAAGTACCTTCAATAAGTGCGGTAAAAAACACGGGAGTGTGTTTTGTAAGCTAGTTTGATATAACCAACCACGTCCTTAAATAGACTATTTGACACTCAACATGCTGAGTTTCTCGGAAAAACTCAGACGAAGAAATTCGCTGCGCATCTTGAACCCAATATAACTTTTATTACGTATCTGAAAGCTTACACGATCACACGCTGCATTAATTCCCATTGACGTTACATTAGATACTTCTAATTAAAATTCATACTTGCGCAATCAAATGAATTATAACTGCACAGTTATGATCTCGGTTGTGATTAATTCTTTGTGAAAATTATCCTGACGATCTTTGACTAAAGTACTCAAACATTACTGTTAAAAAAACCGTAGCTTTCGTCGAGGAATTAGTATAAAAGTATAATACAATACTTTTTATTGTATTGTATTGTATTGCTCTTTGTATAATTTGTAAAATTAGAAATTTCGAAAATACGCAAAGAATACTTGGTGTTGTTGTATTCGCCAGAGTGGCAGATAATTTGGTCATTATTGGATTAAGTGGTTAAACTTTTAGGATAGATTATTTAGGTAAAATTGAAAACTTTTCTTATAAACAAAGGACGTAATTTGCTTCGTTTATGAGATAAAAGATGTCAACTTTTTTCCAACAAACCGTTGTTTTACTAATTACTTATTTTGATAAGAGTCGACACGCTCATTTGTGTTACAACGGACGTGTAGTGTAATCCTAGAATATTGTTGGCCATAGTAACGAGGTTTTCAAAAATATATTTTTTTCTACTGCCGTCTGTAAAATACCTAATTACGAACCGATCTAGCGTGCGGGAAGCGTCGCTTTAACACAGCAGTTTCGTTTCCCACGAATCTGAGCCACTTCGGACATTTTCGGGATTTTACCGCACGGGTTTGGGAGCAATCGGATGTTTTCGGAGATATTTCCCACACTTTGAATTCTGACGTTTGTCAATTCTGACACTCATGTCAGTGAATGTATTCGTGTTTTGCAAAAATGTACCCAAAAACTAACGGTCGTAGAAAAAGTATAGTATGCAATACGTTCGGTAAACTTTTTGACTCACTCGTTTATTAAACACTCGCTCCGCTCGTGTCAAATAAACTCGTGAGTCAAATGCCGTTTACCGCACTTGTTGCATAATATGCTATGAACGCCATTGCTTTTGTAAAAACTTTGACAGCTCGATCTTGAGAACTAAGCTAGGACCAGTCAGAACACATATTTATAAAGAAGAAAAGTATCATTTTTACCTAAATAATTCATCCTAAACTTTTAATCGCATACTGTCCTGGTAACCCGGTAAGTTTTTTATATTTTTTGCTGTTTAATAATTTTATGATTTTCATTTGGTGTATTAGGTTCTGAAAAAGTTTATTTGTGAGTTAAATAAAAGTTTATTAATTTTTTGTGTGATTTGTGTCTTACTGCAAATTTAATTGACAGATTTCCCGGAGTACTTTTAATATCCATTATAAACTTTTGAGCTTGTGGCTTTTTAATTTCAATTAACTGTTTATCTAGATTATTTTTTCTTTTTCTGTATTTGTTTTTAAGAATCTTTCATCTTAATTTATTAAATTATATGGAAGGTTTTTTTTTATGTTGATTATTTTCACTGTTTGCGTGTTTTCTATAATAAGATTTTTTTATTTCATTTTCATTTTCATTATAGTTTATATTTTATCGTTATTGTTTTGACAATAGGAGCCTGATAAATACACTACGTGATTAATTTATTTTATTTATTGGGTGGATTTTAGTTACCTAAGTCTGAATAGTCTCAGCTGTCTTTTTGCAGTTGATGGCTCCTCCCATACAAACCTCTATAATCTGTAGTTTGCTAGTTTTCTTACGTGGCCGGATTTTATTTTCATTATTATATTAGTGATTCCGAAAAACTCTTCCAGTTCTTTGTTGGTTCTCATCCTCCATGTTCCGATCGTCTCACTGCCGACCCAAAGATTTTTCAGAGGACTTTCTCTCCCATATGCGCCAGTCCATGTCTCGTAGCAGTACATAACTACTGTCGTTTTCACCGTTACATATAGGTTGGAAATTGATCTTGGTTAACTCTTTCAAAGTTGTAGTCTTCGATAGTTAAATTCCAATCAATTCTGTCTCTGTTCTGGGCCTTCACGGTTGTGCACATATATTTTTGTTGATTTGGAGCCATCTTTTCTGATTCCTTCTCGAATCTTATAAAATATTCCCTCATCTTTATTCTGCTTTTTGTTATCTCATCAACATCGTTTGCCAAGGCCAATATTAGATTTGCACCTTCTCGATGGAATACTGAAGCAAAATTCCTCGTTCTCCTTATTATATATTCCAGATGTATATTGAAAAGATGTAAAAACGGATCTCCTTACTTTAGATCACTGTTTACCGTGAATGACTCTGGGTATTGTTGTCCTATCCCAACTTTGTACTGTGCTCCTTCCGTACACATTCTTATGAGAGTGACCAGTTTTTTGGGGAAGTCAAGTTGTCTAATGGTAAAAATCTGGTCAGTAGCTAAACGTCCGGGTCTGAATCCGCATTGATAGTATCTGGGTATTCTTTTAGTATGTGGTTTGGTTCTTTCAGAAAGAACTTTATAAGTTATGTTTGAGAAGCGCGATTCTTCTGTTTTGGTACCCTGCTTTCTTTTTGTTTCCATTTTTTAGTACAACAGCAACTTCCTTCCACTTTCATTGTATCATTTTGAGAGATACTTTGTATCAGAATATAAATAAATCTATAAAGTGCTGCAGACAATCGGCAGCGATGCCAGCACTCTCCGGAGCCTTATTATTTTTGAGTCTTTTGATTGCCTGTAGTACTACCCGGTATGAAGGTGACTAGTCTTCTATTTCAGCAGTCTGTACTTCTTCATTTGAGATGGTTGTACTAATCTGTCGTTGAACAGTTGGAGAAGGTATTCCTTCCAGGTTTTCAGAATTTCCTAGTCGTTACTTATGAGCTCCTGGTTGCCTGTTTCCAGTTCTTGGTTGATACCGGGATTTGACCATCGCGACTCCTTGGAAGTATTGTCTTGCTTATCGGTTTTGTTCGCTCTGTTCCAGTTCCTTAATTGTACTTTTTTAATGTTCCCGTTTTACCTTATCATCAATTTTCCTGCCTGTTGAAATCTCCTTGTGTTGGATGGATTTGACTTTTGAAGTTTTTCCTTCAATTATTGTTTCTCTCATTTATTGCTTTCAAGCAGGCATCGCCAAACCATCTCCTTGTTTTCCTCTTCCTGGTTCCAAGTATTTCGCTAAATGTACTTGTCAATGTCAATTTAATCGATGCTGTTATCTGACTTATTATTTTTTTGCTTGAACTATCAATATTGCACATTATTGTTGGTGTAATTCGGGTGTTCTTTTGGCTCCACTCAGACTTCGTACGTCCAAGCAATTATTATCTGATTTCTGATGGCATCGTTAAACGCCCAGACTTCTCTGCGTATGTTCTTATATTAGGACATGGTTGACTTTATTAGGAGATTGTGGAATTTTGTTGTACCTATATGAATAATTGTGTTTCCGAGGGACAATGCTTTTAAGATGGGCTTTAACTTGAAAAGTGGTAATTAGTTACTACTACTAATGAAAGTTCGTTAATTTTTTCGCTTCTGTTTTACAAGAACGTTATCTTACTGAAGGTGGGTCCAGAGAACCATTACCGGTTAATTTAAAACATTTTAATTAAATAACTATAAAAAAAACATCCTCTCTAATGCATCTTATGTTAATGGATTTTGGAATTTCGCAAGGCCGCGCTTTATTAAAAAAGTGCAATTCCGGTGTTTACGACATTGTTAATTAGTCGCGTTGCTTTCAACACTATACATATACACATTTTTCAAAGAAGCTTCCGCAGGCTACTGTAGTGCTATTCACAACCCATCTGGATCAATTCTGGTTCAGTTGTTGATAACATGAGTACTGACAAACATTCTGTTGGTTTCTTCAGAGCTCAACTGAAACTGGTTCCGATCAGGATTTTCAACAACCCTGTTGAATTTGTAAGAATTTTTGCCAGAATGATAACCAGTTTTCGAAAATCAGTATAATATATTTTTCTAGATAGACAGTAAGAGGTGTGTCAAGAATAAAATGCACAGGTCTTAAGGTTTACAAATCAGAACTATCACTAGTAAGTATTTAAGCAGGTCTAGAGTTGAGAATTGTATCTATTTGACAAAGCACAGTGTTAAATTTTTCACTTCATTTAAAAATTCGAATAACATGTTGATAACAAATTCTTAATATTCTTTAAGTTGTTTTTGCTTCCTGAAAGTTTGTGATGAGCTTAAAAGCTTTTCTCCAAAAAAATGTTCAAGCGAGCTTATGAAACGAGTTTTTGTATGTACAGAATGAGGCACTGTTTCTGTGCATAATTTGATTTAAAGATATGCGTTAACTAGGTAAATTCTTAAGTTTCATGAATGTACGGAATAGAATGTTCACATTTTTATCATTTTGTAAAATGCTTGTACTGAGATTCTCCACCATTAACTAATTTAAATGTTTTTTTTGTTCTTGTTTGTATTTCGGGTTTTATAACATACTCTTTTATACAAAAGGCCTTTTTGTATCCCTTGAAATATATTGGCAAATTTCACTTAACACAAATTATCCCTAGGCAAAAAGTCCTGCCACGTTTATTTATTTATTCAAAATTTTGTAATGATTGAAATGATTGAAATTTCTGGACTTTTCTCGATTTTCCATGTCATTTTTGATTTTATGCTACCATTAGAATCAATCCATGGTCTTGATTTGGATAAAAAATGAGGGTCTGCACAATTTTCTACAATGTTATTGCAAAGTGAAATAGGAAAATTGCCTAATCATTTACACCAAACAGCTATTGCTATTGCCTACATGAATTCATACAATTTATTAATTTTTATAATATTAACGTAGAAAACTTAAATAAATCTCATATGATCTATGATTTGTGGAATAAATTTTGAAAGTCATGTATTCCAATTCCAATTCGCCCATCCGTGATGGTTCTGATGTTTAAAGATATCTCAACTAATTAATGCGAAAACATTGGTTGAAAGAGTAGAATTTGATTTTTTGATGAGGTTCAATTTTGATAAAAAAAATTAATGGTCGTCCGCACATAGTTATTATATTTGATATTATTATTATTGATCTATTTATTTATTAACTTTACAAATAACATATAAAATGAACAATAGTGAATACATAAAAAATTTAAGTTTAATCAACTGTGTTTTTAATTTTATAATAGAAAATATATAACCCAATCACTGTAATAAATCGTTTATCTAACTATTGCATAATTTCTATAACTAACTGGCCATTGGTTTGCTTCTAAATTTCAGTGAGCTATACAATGGCAAAAGTAATAATTTATTACGTCAATATAAAACCTAATTTTTTCTATATGTGGCAGTGCCACTTCGACAGCACCTAATCATTTCGTCAATATTAGTATTATTATAAACATATAACATTGAAATTGCCGTCTATGCAACGCTAACTATGTGCTATTGTAGAGAGTAAAAAATCAAACATCGAAAAATATCGTGAGAATCTGGTACAGTATGAATTAATATAAGAAAAAATAAAATATACCAGAAGCAGCTGAAGAAATTTATTTGCGGAAAAAGAAAGAAATCCAATTAAAAAAAAATCCATTTCCAGTTTTACACAACCTATTTTCTTTAATATTAGAAAACATAAACAAAATCAAATTGATGCATACTTACAGCTGCATATGACCAGTCTTTATTGTTACTTGATAAGATTTCTATTAATTCAATTACCTGCAATTACAAGTTATTTGCGAGGTTGCAAATTACCAATACCGATATTCAAATATCAATTGATCTCTTTCATTTGATTGATTTGATTTGATCAATTGGTTTCTTGAGCTACAACTTTAGGTCACTAAATATTAGAAAAGCAAAACTCGCCTGGTAAATAAAAACGAAAAACAGTTCTTTCTTTTTAACTTGACAAATCGATTTCGTTAACCGAGGAAACCATGATCACCAAATGTTGGTTTTTTAATACATAGTGGTCATAAAAGTTATCTATAAATATCCTGAATCTTGGTAATTGAAGGATATTGCCCAATTAAGTAAATATTCCTTTACGGAAGCGATTAACCACCCGGATATAATATAACTTTTTGGCAGAATTGTTTTATTGAATCATGACCCGAAGGAAACGGGCTTCCCAAACAGACTTTACAAAAGAGCATATTTAAGAATGGAGTATTTTATACCTAAGCATTTTTCCATACTTTTTACTAATGGTGTATAGCAAACCTTGTCATGTCGAATACAATTTATTGCCATATCGTGGTTATCGGCTCCAGTGAATAAAATTAGACAATAATTCGCAAAATCGTCCTTATTAAGCGTAGTATATAAAATGCAACCTTAAGTCAGAAGCACGTCACTTCCTCAAGTAATTACGCTAGAAACGCGTTTTAAGAAATCAGCGGAGCAAGAACAAAGTAAAAGGATTTCTTCAACTGGTCACATTCAATGGGCACAAAATTATTCATGACTGCGGATAATAAGCTGGTATGGCACACGTCCGACGTCCGATGAGCGTCTTTGAAAAAGTCTTTAGTTCGGGCTGCTGTCAAGCGGAAAAAATTGCTAACACTTCTGCAAATTTCAGAATCAAGATCTCTTCCATTTTAATTCGCAATGGTAGATTAAATAAATTGATTTTACTTTATTAACGGCTACGTACTCTACCATAACAACGCTACATCATCAACGGCGGTAAGATTTGAAAATGAATTATTCGTTCGTTCAGCAGATAAAAGCAATGCAAAGCATGCCCAGTATATATAACGTACCTATTTGGCATTTGTGAATGTAGAGAAGTTTACCGCTGAGGCAACATTTGTGACAATATTGCGGAAATCAGTGAATGCCGCGTGATTGTACAAATTGCTATGCTATTGTGGCACAAGAAAAGACTAGGGGCATTAAGTTAGAACAAATTACAGTCACTAGAGCTTTGAAGATAATGCTGTGTCGCACTCTTGGATATAAACAAAGGGGAAGTAATTTTGCTGACCACCAAATCTCTCAAAGTTAACAGTGTGCCGTATATGGGTAATATGACCATGACCAGGAACAAGTAACGTATAACCCAAGATATTTTAAATGGACATATCTTATTTAACAAACACCAATTAGTATAAGTGTGAAGCCATGCAGGCCGAATTTTTGAATAAGAAATGGAGGAAGCGCAATGACATTAATCAAGCTCAAGTGTTGTGGTGCAAACCACTTTCCTTCACTTGCAGAAACAGAGAATCATTGAAAGTTTGCTATATATATTACGTACGTACTGCAGTAGTTTCCTGTATATTTTTCCATCATACATACAGCGTCCATAAGTAATGATAATACAAAATTTTCATTCTTTTATAGAAAAATTTAATGTCAAATATTTCTGTAAGTAATTTAAATTTAATGTTTTAATGTTATTTCCTGAAGTCGATTTGAAACGACTCACGATTTGCAATCAAAAATACCCAACAACTTGCCCGAACACACCGTTCACTATACGGTATACTTTTAAAATAGGGGATAAAGCTGAAACAAAATACAACATAGCCTTAATATAATACTAGAAAAATAATTAAATAACTTGTTAGCTCATTTACTGAAGTAATGTATTTACACGATATTTTTTTTATTTTCAGCGAAGGATTATTCACTGGGTCAGAGAATAGCATTCCTCTAGATTACGCCAAGGTATGTTGATAGTGGCTCACCTAACAAAACTTTAATAGTACCTAATTATTATAGATTGCCGTCGAATTTAAAAATATTTTACCATCTTGTGATTCCCTGTTTTGTTTAGAGCGTTTTGCTGTCATTGCTTAATTCACATTTGGAACCCACATTTAAAATACACAATGTCAACAAGTCTGAATCATCAAAAGTGATGTTGAATTGGGGTTTTATCGCCATTTAAACCCGTGTCTCTTTAAGTTTTTTTTGGCTGGTTAAAAAACACAAACACAATTTTTTTTGACATCCATTGATTATAACTAACCTAACAGTATTACAAAAAGGCGCGAGATCTAATTAATTGCTTTAAAAGTTCGGAGGTCATAAGAAAAATTATAAATCCTTATTGAAATTTTCTGAATTAGTATTGAAATAATTTTGATTATATTAGTTAAATAAACAACAATTTCCTACAAACAACAAACAAAACCATAAAAACAATTTTCAAAAAGCTTTTAATGCTCTATTGCCCACTTAAAATGAAGAACTTCTCCAAAGAATTTAAAGCTTAAAAAACAGACTATGCCCAATATTCTTATCACCCTTTGTCACCTTTGCCAACATCAGTGGTGAAGCTTTTTAATGTTATTATTCTTGACTTTTATCAACTTAATAGTGTCTATTTTAACTAATAAATCAAATAGTTGTTTGGAAGTTTTAATGGGTGATTATCCCCACTCTTTCAAAAAATTGATTTTGCAAAATTGATTTACAAAAAAATTGATAATTTAATTGTTAATATAAATTTATTTTTTGTTTATGTGAAATATTTTACAATATTTCAAA
Organism: Cylas formicarius; assembly: GCF_029955315.1. NCBI lineage: Eukaryota > Metazoa > Arthropoda > Insecta > Coleoptera > Brentidae > Cylas > Cylas formicarius. The sequence goes on from NW_026844347.1 coordinate 5,829,614, forward strand.
TAGTATTTTTTATTAAATTAATAAACAAAACAACGGTACATGTAGGCGCTGCCTTTAATTTTCAATGTCAATTAAAAACCTTTTCTTTATACGATTTTTCATTTTGCCGCACATAGTTTTAGTGGCCAAAACCGAAAAGTATAATATGATACAGTTGCAGATACATATTGTTCTACGAAAATGCAAAAAATTATATTTTTCTACTCCCCTAAAATTCCCAATTACACAGATCAGGCGTGCGCAAAATGTAACGTGAAGAAGACAATTTTTAGAGAAAATCTCAGCTTTAAGTGGTAGCCTTTAACAACCATATTTCGTAATTGAATATAAGTAGCAGTGATTTCTCTTCGGTCAACAGGTTTCCGATATACAACCACTTTCAAACAAGCTGTTAATATATTTTTTTTTTGGTTTACCATACAAAAAACTGATTTGCTGTCACGCAAAATAGTATATTAAGCAACAAGTTTGATAAAAGGTATAAATGCGTATTTTAAAGTAGGGAATAGAAAAAGAGTATAGGATACAATTATTCATGGTCGGTGATAACCAGTGATAACGTCAGACTTCGAGACGGAAATCGAAAACGAAAGGAGTAAATACGATAGGGACCGACATCTTTCGGACACGTGTGTTGTTTTCTGACTTGACATGTGCCTCGGGCTGCTGTCGTCAATCGCAACTAACGACAATATTATTTACGGGAAAGATATTTTAATCCAGATTATACTACAATGCGCTATTAATTGCGATGATGATTTAATACTTACTTCTATCAGTTCGATATTTGGAATCAGGGAAGATGCCATTTGTTTAATTCTAATTTTAAGGAACATAACTAGGCAACTTAAAATTTCGATTAATAATTGGTAATATATATATATATATATATATATATATATATATATATATATATATATATATATATATATATATATATATATATATATATATATATATATATATATATATATATATATATATATATATCCTCTTGATACATTAATATATTTTGAAAAAAATTTTCTGTTATTTCCCAAATGATTAAAAATTATTTAGGTAGGTTAAAGTAGAGCTTCAGTTTAAAGTTGCTGTACTCTTGCAGACTTAAGTTTAGATTTAGACTTCATCCAGCTTCCAGGAAAACAGGACATGAAATATAATAGTGACAAAATTTTAATTTTTTTCTTAAAACAACAGACAAATTGTCTATGGTGTGCTGATGTATATTGTCTAGGCAATATACCCTCATTGCTTAGCCCCGTAATAAACTATGGTGTCAATTGTCAAGGCTGCGAAATATAAAAGAAACATCTGTACGGGATGCTTTGAGGGTCGAAAACGTCGGTAAATTGACAGATGTGTGTGCACGCTGAGCCGGAAGACTCCATACCCGATACTGTATAGGATGTCCGTCCCAACAGTGCTTACTCGATTAACATTAAATTAAATGTAGTGATTCAGAAAAAGATTTAAAACTTGCAACCTATAAGATAATGCTTATTGTTATATAACTATTTGAATTTTGCTAGAGATCAATGACATATGTTATGATATATGTTTTAGAATGCTTCTACGACCACTATGCAAACCAATATACTACTAAATAGAAACACTTATTTACCATACCTTTGTCTAATATTTCGATTTGTCTCTATTACCTTATTTCTTAAAATCAACTTATTAAGTTTTCAAAATGAAATTTCAATATACTCTATTTGTCATATATGGTCTGTTCATAGTATAAGACAGTGACCAATTGCTTTTGAATGGAATTCTCCAAGGGTGGTCATTAACATACAATGCAACAAGATTATTATTTATTATTTTCTATTACAGACCACAATTTTACCTGAATTTAAATTCCGAAACTTTAGGTAATAATCTTGTTGCATTGTATGTTAATGACCACGCTTGGATGATCCCATTCAAAAGCAATTGGTCACTTTCTTATATCTATGAACAGACCATACCTTTCGCCGATAGTTGTCAGATATATACATTTATCACTACTAGGACGCCCAGTATACATACAATGTAGAATCGAATTTGACGCCCCCGAACATATGTTCGTTTCCCTGGGTGTCGTTTCAAACGACAAGGCAAGAGTTGTTAGGGGACTCAAAATATTTCGCCACACATTTTGTAATCTGTAATTTAAAAATTACATTGGTACTTAATTAGCCATGTTTTTTCAATTCGTATTTCAATATCTACGAGTAAAGGTATATATACAACTATATATACAAGGTGACTAAAGACTATCTAACAAAAACTTTTGAACATGCAAATTTGTTAAGTTAAGGAACCTTTTTTCTGGTACCACGTCGGAATCTTAAGATTAATGATGGAATTTTTACTCGCCAAACAATAACGAAAATTACCTTAAGTTAATGTAGGTAAAAGTGAATCAATCCCCATTTAATATTTAAAGTAGTATAGGTAGTAACCCAAAATCAGATGCTGTAAACTTCTTAGGCATTTTACTTCTGTTGTTTTTAATATCTTTATTACAAGCGTTAGCTGAAGATGTGCACTCAAGTGCTCGAAACGTGTACTAACATCTTTAGAAAAAAAGGATTTTACATTAATTAAAGTTAATTTTATCAATTGTTAACACAAGTTATCATTTCAGAATTAGAAAAGCAGTAGCCGAAAAATATGTCAGTTTTTTAATTACGGAACTTACAGCAATTTTGGTATGGTTAAAATCGGTAGCCCATACTCGAAAAATGCGATTTTTTTTATTGTGTTATTGTTCTATTTGCGGTTTCACAAAACTAGAACGATTTAAACACGCTTACCAGTCAAGTCGCTTAGACGGGCATTATTAGACATACGAAGACGTCAACTCAACTTAAGAGTGTGAGTGGGAATTGTTAATTAATATTTTGCAGTTCTATAAAATGATGTAAAATGGCGTAAGTATTGGTAGAAAACTGATTATTAAAATACAGATTTGTACTATTTTTAACTATATATATATATATATATATATATATATATATATATATATATATATATATATATATATATATATATATATATATATATATATATATATATATATATATATATATATATATATATATATATATATATATATATATATATATATATATATATATATATATATATAATATCTGTCCTAGTCTAGGTATGCCAAACGATAACGAATTTAAAAAAAATAGCAAATATATACTCTTTTAGAAAAAATCAATCAACTAAAGACAGTTTATTATTAGAACAACGCATCCGTACGCATATGCCCATACCCGGACGTTTAATAATAAAGTTCGTAATGAATATAACACAAAGATGACACTTGATAGGGTCGATGTAACCTTAAGCCCTAAAATAAACATTCCGAGAGGCAAGACATGCTTTCGACACAATAGAGGAAACCGAAAAAGATCTTTTTGTTCGATATTATGGAACGCTCAAATTGATATTTAGAATAGATTATAAACTCCCGATGCGCTTGATGCAAGTTCTTTGCGGACAACATTTAAATGACAATACGCGCTCTAATTGGCTTTGATATTCTAATACGGAGAAACGAAAAAGGAGTTAAAAGGAATGCGTGCTTATAACACAAAGAAGAAAGCCTCCGCTACAATACGTATTTATGAGCAATTTTCACTAATATTTATGAGAAAGGATTAAGGCAAAACAGAGTGGTGACTTAATAAAGTCAAAAAAACCTCTCCATTTGGAAGCGATCAGAGGTTTTCGATAGATATTTAGTTTCAGTTGTATGTAAACATACATGTACATTAACGAAAATAAAAGTTAAATCAGCCCAAGTTCTCTATTTGCAGGCGTAGCGAATATGGAGTGGTAGATAAAAGTAAATAGGTGGTCATGTGCGGTAGAAAGAAATTGCCCCTACTGTACCGCTAACGTAAGTGGGAACTACATTTTACAGTCAAAATACGAATTTGCGAGAATTCTCACAGATGTAGTTGTTTAGTTTAGTGTTAACAACTTTTACGCACTATATGTAATAATTTGACTAGCATCTTCATTTAAACAATTCCAGTTAAATTCCAGTTAAACAATTTCACGTTGTGATATGGTTTTTTCTTCTTTAAAAAAGTCAAATTAAAAAAGCTATTATTAGGATTCATTTATTTAAATTAAATTAAATTTAAATTTAAAATGTTTATGTTTTCAGAAGGTGGCGTATTTTATATACTTTTTTCAATTTCTAGAACGATATTGCTTGATGTAGGATTGTTGATACACTTCAAAAAAGTCCTAGAGATCTCTTCTTTAAAATTGTATAATTTGATAAACATCACTTTTCTTAAAAACAGGGACGAAATACTCACAACAAATTTATGATAATACAAGCACTAGTCAATAATTATGGATTTCATTATTTCAAAAAACTAACTAATGCACCAAACAACTCTATCTGTACAATAAAGACTATTTTATGAATTTTTTAAATAAACATCTATACAAAAATCTTTGTCCTAACACACGAATAACAAAGTAATAACATTTTAAAAAATATTTAATTACATATATAAACTGTAACAAATATAGGAATTTCAACATTTTAAAAAGCTTACTATCATTTTTAAAAGCAGGAACACAATATTAAAACATATTTCATCGGGTAGTTAATAAAAAAATATTACAGGGAGTGCTGTTTGCGACCCGACGTAATTCTAGCATACTAGCATACTAGCATTCTAGCAGTATGATGTAACGCTTTCACTGCGAAATTTCTCGCTCAAATTCCATTTAGAAAGATAGAGAGAGTGCAAAATTCAGTAATGAAAATTTCCTAGGATATCTCGGTTCATTGCCACTTGCAGTACTTCATTTGCTTTGCTTCATCCTGGAATTTTGTAGCAGTTCTGGCTCATTGGCAACATCATCCCTAGGACGAAATTTCTAAACGAAGCTTCTTTTATTTACTCGTAGCCGCCAACAAGAAGCGTTTGTAATTTGAATTACACCTGTGGCACTTTCGGTGTAACTCCTGATATAATTTCGAATTAAAAAAAAAACAGATTTTCTCATTAAACTCTATTTTCAAAACTGAAGACAATTACAGGGAATGCTGCTTGCCTTCCGAAGGAGACCCAAGTAATAAGAATAATATATCCGTCCACAAGTAAAAAACGAAACTGAAAATTAGAAGAAAAGCTGGGAGCATAAACTTATCTCGTAAGTGTTACAAAATATATCGATGCATAAACCAGGCACAAGTGCAAAGGAAGCTACTAATTAGATACGAAAATAAGGGTCCTTGTCGAGTCCGCAGTTCTCAATTTAGAAATTTGGTATTTTTGAGCAGGGAATAAAGATGTTCATTTAATGAACCGGGATTGTATTTATTTTTTGCGGCAAGTGTACTTTGAACTGTTACCCTCTATTTTCAGACTGTCTGTAAGTAAGAGCGGCTTAAAGCCGAAAGAAAGAGTGAGGTGCTAAAATGGAAACTACGATATAAAATATGGAGTAGGAGCTGCGATGTCCGAAGAGCATTTTTCTGTGACACCATTGAAAAGGCAGTCTCTATAACTACGTCTTTATATAGCGGCTGAGGAAATATCGGATCCAGTCAAGAAAACGAATAAATTGTTACACTTACACTTACACTTACACACCGAGAGCAGTAGCAACCTCTGATTGGCACACTCAAGATTAAGTGTGTTGTTACTATTTATGACCCACCCGTCAAATCCGAGTAACTTTGGTTCGTAGTTATAGAGTAAATATTTAACGATTTTACGTACTTTCATAAATTTTTTTACAAATAATACAGTGTTCACGATCATAAAAAGTGACAAATCGACACTAGTAAAGCCTAATAAGTGCATCATACAATCAGCTTTCTCAATTATGTATACTCTGCTTTAATCGAAAAATCTTCAGTATACTCCTCTCCAAAGCAAAAGTCTACCTTCAAAATATTCGTTCGAAAGTTTAAGACCTGAAAAAAACAAGAATTTCAACATTAGGGCATCCGACAACATCAGGAGAAAGTCCAGCTAGAAATGTAAAATGACACAAATGCTGTTCACAGTGTCACTTTGCCATAGCAGATGATTGTTACATAAATATTAAACGGTTGCTACAAATTGAATAAACTTGAAAAAAATTAAGCTATTTTCGATTTAAGAAGTGATCGAAAGCGGCATTCGTTTCTGTTAGTATTTTGCTCCTACCCATGCTAGGGAAGAAACAAAGTTTTACAAAACGAAAAGTATATTAATTTCCATTTGCGACTTGAACGACCTGGGTCTGTGGTTCCCGAAGGTAGAGATCTCGGTAAAAACTCGCTTTACAAAACGGTAACTTTATTGGCTATAAAACTTACTTGGCAAAACTCATAGGGGATCGCGGGAGGCCAAAGGGGGAACCGGGTGTCCAAAGGAAGAGCCGACTATATATCGATGATCTGGGGGTCACATGACCGTGTGTCAGAGACGGGTCGGGTCTTCAGGGTAGGAATCGGAGGCCCACGGAGGAGCCGGTTAGGCGGGGTAATTGCTGGAGGCCCGAGGGCGAGCCAGAGAAACTTGAGTCCGAAGACAAACTGTCAGCCAAGCGAGCCGAAGTTGTTACCAACGGAAATCTGTGGAACCATTGGCTGGTGGTCATATGGATGCGGCGTCTTTAAATAGCCTATATTTACGCTGACCAAGCGCTTGTTCGGCAACTCATGACCTAGTTAATTATTTGATATTTTTAGTCAACAGTGTAGAGACAAAATAACAAAATACAAAATAGTTGCATACACATGAAAGGATGAACCGCATCCCTTCTTATTTGTATTTGTGCAGCAAGAGCTTACCATGTTAATTAAATATAACTAAAAATAAAATTAAAATACAAGAGACCAAATCGGTGAGAAACAAAAGACAAAATAGTCATTTTCTACCTAAATTTATAATAACACAAAAAATTCAAACAATCTGAATTTCAATTAAAGATTTAAATTTTAACACTCAGTTGTTTTTTTGCTAAAAATACAAGTTCCCAAGAAATGTTGACGTTGGGATCAAAAGCAACAATGTTGCAAAATTTTTATTTAACTAATTAGACAATATAAATAAATTATTCATTTATTATAGAGAATAAACAACGGTTACCGCTCATAAGTCTTCGTCTTCATTCTTCAAGATAGAAAAGTTCAGTTTTCGCAATAGATACCTTTCTGTGACAGAAAAGATGGCGCAAACAAAATTTGCCTAGCCTAGCTATCTACTTATTTTTTAAAAACGGTACACCATTCATTTTATTTTTGTTTATATCGAGAATTATTTGACTTTTTCAACACTAGATAATTTTATATTTTATTTTATACAATTGAACAGAACATTATCATAAACAATAGCTAGTAGGCTATAGCTGATATACTAAGAGCGGAAAAATAGTACATTATGCAACCAGTTTGATAAAAGCCACTTTAGTGTTTAAGAAACTAATGATTGAAAAACTTTTTATTTTTCTATAACCACGAATACTGAGGGACTGAAGAACCAAAAACTGACAACTTAAAGTGCCACTTTCCGCACGCTTCATCGGTGCACAATTGAGTATTTTTCAGTATTTTACGCGCAAGTTTTATGAATGCTATTTTAGTCACTAAGTTAATTTGGCACGAACAAAGGGTAGCGGAGCCAGTGCTTAATAAACGAGTAATTGAAGAACCTTATTAGCATTTTGCATACTATACTTTTTGTACGACCATTAGTTTTTGGTTACATTTTTGGAAAACAGCATGATAACATTCTCTGAGAGACGTGTGACGTGACCATCAGGAAACTTTTGCATATTTACAACTGCGAATATAAGCAAAGATTCCAGTATTTCAACTGTACCAGTATTTCCCGAAACTATATCTTGGTGCACTGAAAACAAAAGCAAGAAACAATAACTTTAACTATTCTGACTAACAAGGCAAAATATGAAACGAATGAAGGAATTCGTATCAGCGGAATTATGAATTATAAGTGCTTAAAACAGCTCGTCCAACAATAATCAACTGACAAACATAAATTATGAAGGCCTAATTTGTTGTTCTGTTCTGGTTAATTTTGTTGAATACATCACTCTGTCAGTACTGATAATAACGGAGACAAATTATACTTTACTAAATGCGAATCGGATGTTCGAAAACAAATCGACATTAATACGCCGCTGTTAATAAAAAATCAACTGTTATCGCTTAAGATACACAGGGATCATTTAAAGTATATCAGTCGTAGTAATTATCACTCATTAGTTAACTACATATTTTCAGTTAGTGCCTTTCGCAAAAGGTCAATTTAGTATTTGTCACAAACCCGTTCCCGCGAGAGAGATGGCAAGGACGTTGGGATTGAACGGACGCGATATACATAGGCGTAGACAACTGACAAAAATCGAAGAAACATCACATTGTGGAATATTATTTAAACCGAGAAAAAAAGCAAAATTAAGGTGGTTCCGGTTTGAAGATCATGTAAACTTTATTACTACAAAAGATGTATGAATAACACAAAGTATTAGTGAATGTTAATGTACACTATACACTATACACTATACAAAATGCCAAATTACGTTTTATGCCAATGCTAATATAATATTTTCATCATACTATATCCTAATTGCAAATTAACGAATGAAATAACATAAAACATCAAATGTTGTTTTTGTCACGGTGAACTGTGAACCAAGATAGTATTTTTCAAAGAAACTTCCACAGGCTACTGTAATACTATCTACGAATCTTCTGACGAACTTGCTGACTTTTCGCCCGTTCTTCTTCAAAGCTTACCTGAAACTGCCAGTTCAACAGCAAGTTGAATTTATCATTAACCAACGCAGGAGGAATCCAAAAAGTTTGTAAATAGTAACCTGGATAGCGGCTTCTAGATTGATAGTAAAATATTATTTACCGTATAACTCACGATGAAATTTTAAAACTTATCAGCAAGAGGACCCATGAGACATATTATGCTCCCCTCTTAATAATAAATAATATTGTAGTGGAATGCCCTATGAACATCACTGTTTAAATTTGAAAATTCAAGTTCAATGACCGTGTATTTTTCATTCTTTAAAAATAATTCTCCATGGTTATGCGTTAACAGTAAAATTATTCAAATTGTTTGAATATAACATCAGCTGAACCATAGTTTAACATCTTTAAAACTACTGTTACGCATTTTGCATAGCGTTGGAGCGTTTACTTTACAGCGAGAAATCATATACATTGGAAAGCGATATTGTTTACACCACTGGAAAAGAAAACATTGTTCTCATGACTGCTACTTCTCGAACAACTCGAAGTGATATAAGTGATGATAAAATAAATTTCTGTACGCCAGTGGACGATAGTACGGTTAACATTTGCAACAAAACGTACCCTCCGGCCATAACTTGCGCTCACTACTTCTTGATCCTGTTTCTAGGTTACTTCAGAATGTTCAACGTATTGGACTAGAATTTATAATTTGCATTATAAAACATTTTTTTTAATGTCGGTTCGAATAGGATATTACTTTTAATGCTTAAAAGTCGGTTTTGCATTGATAATAACCCAAGTTGTTGTCCACTTAAATTGCGAGGAATTGTGGATATTGTGCAAAAGAAAAATTTATGTTTTGCGTCAAGTTAAACGACAAAGCACTGACAACAATTTTAATGAAAATTTGATCTTGCGCTTTAAATTTTAATTATTTTGACCCTAACGACTATTGATCTCCTTCGTCCAGAACTGAATTGAATGCTTTGTATGATATTCTTTATTGAGTTTTTAATCAATTTTCAAATTTTGGAAATCTTTCACAATAGAAAATGAGCGATTCTAATGAGTATAATTTCGGAAACGCTTATGTCAGAACAAACCTAAATTCAATCAGCCGCTATTATTCAAAGAAACTAATTTGCATTAAATTAAACTAATTTAGACTTGCCAGCATCGCATAAATAATAGTTTTGTTGACCATTTATTTTAACCCGCCCATATCCCCGTTCGTCGCGTTTAATTTATTTCAAAGGCCACATCGCGGCCGACTTTCGTTGTTTTCATCTCGTTCTAACCTGTTAACGAAGATTTTACAGGTATACGCGATCGCTTTGATCAGCCTTGCAAGTTGCAACAGGTATCAACTTGTTGGCCGCTTTGAACCCGTGATTTTATTTTGTTGTTTTTTTAGATTGGTGAGTCATCGATAATGTTTGGGGTATCCGTTTATAAAATATATGCGCATTTCAGGTAGTAATTTATTTTGGAGCGGTACATTTAATGGGTTCATAAATTTTGAAACTGTCCTTTTTGTTATTGATCGATATTGAAATGTAGTGACATATTTTTATTCTGTTAATGTGGGTTTCGCAACCTGAGCATGTATTGAAGTTTTGTATAATTAGTGTGAAATTTTATTTTCATAGATTTTTATTTGTCTTCATTGTGTTCAAATTAGAAAGGCTCACATTTGTATCTCAAAAGTATTGCTAATATAATCTCTGGAAAGAATATATTGATAAATCGGTCAAAAGATAAGGATGCATATAATTTTCAGTTTTCAGATAAAAACGAAATTAGAAAAACAAACGAATATCAAATAATATATACAAGTTCCCTTATTAAACAAAAATAATGTGCTCATTAATATTTGGACAGAGTTCGAAGCATTTTTTCATATCTCAGTTAATAAGAGTACCGCTCTCTATAAATCGGTGAGTTTTTTTCCACTTACTAGTTTCCAGGAATAACCACTTTGCAGTGACATGTCCTATCTAGAAGGATTGGTTTAAATATTGTTAGAGTTAACAAATTAAATCTCATTTATTATAAAATCAAAATAATATGAATAAAGTTAATTGAAATATGTAGTTCAAAATGGGATATTCTATATTAGATTGATCAATTGCTGACCTATGTGTATTTTATTTCGACAAATTCCTATAACTGTGATATTCGGAAAAATAAGAATATTTTCATATAATTTTAACCCGAAAACGAATAGGCACGAAAATGCGGCTTTCACGGAAATGTGGCTGTTTTGTTGTTTTTTTAAATAAAACCTAACAAATACCATTTTTGAGAAATGCCAAAACCTGTTAAAACAGGATGGGAAGGAAGTGTGAGAAATGCAGTAAAAAAGATTATTAAAAGCCAGGAAAAAATACTTGTCACTTATATGAATAAAAATTGATAAGCATTAATTTGATGTTCTTCCTTGAAGAGGCAATTTTTGCTCAATTTGCGCATGGAATTTTATTTTCTGAATGGAACACTTAAATTAGTAGGTGGTGACAAATACATTTTTTTCTAGAGAGAAGTGATAAAATTAATAATGTAATAATTAGTTTTTTAAAAGGGACATGGCATTTTTTGAGAAAAACTTCCCTTATCTCTATTCGAATATTGGATTTTTGCTGCATTATATTGTTGACGAGTGGCGATATGTAGCGTAATTATCTACCAATGGTGGAAATGTAGCCCGTGTTATGTTAAATAGACTACATGTAAGCGGAGAGATTCTTTGAGCCAAACGTCATACTCTCACGATGGCATTGGCCGCTATACACGAGTCCGTTTTCTGTTATTGTTTTTCTTTTTCGCTTTTTCTCAGTGAGCTGTTGTTCGATATTGCTATCAATCTGATGTTTAAAACTCAATAATGGCTTTGTTTGGTTAAGTTGATCTAAAAGAGTATGTTTACTGTATCGGATAGATGTCTCTACCAATTTTAAATTCAATTAATTTCACCATTTTTTTATTTACTTTAATTCGATTTTAATTTAAAAACCTAGGAAAATCTGAGTTAAATTTAACGAAATTCTGAAATTTTAAAAAAGTGACTAGTTTATGTTGTTCACTAAAATTAAGTTCATATTTTATAATTTTATTTCATTCGTTTATTGCTAAAAATTGCTAAAATTTCAACCTTCATAACACAATTATACTATCCAAAAATACCTCACCGCATCCACTGCCTCACCATATTACGACAAACCATTGGTATTTTGCAACCGTTAAAGTAGGTGCGGTAGTGGTATAAGTTTCTTGATTTATCCTAACTGAAATTCGCCTAGAGGCATATTTCCATTCAATTTGTGATTAATTCAGTCGGAAAGCTTGTCTGCAAAAGGAATATAATACCATAGGAATATGATTAATTCTTGACAAATCTTTTTTTTTTGAGTAATATTTCGTACAAAAAATATTGAAGCGTCTAAAAATCGTGTAATAGTAGGGAAAATATGTGCTTAGTACAAATCTTTGTAGCATACTTTTCCTCAAGGAAACTTTTTTCTTTCTCTTTTTTGCGGATTTTTTTTCCATCAGTATACTTGCAGCAACTAGCAAATATTCTCTTGGTTTAGGGATTTGTTTTCGTTTTTACCAAATATTCCACAACACAATTCAGTTTTCTATTTGGAGAGAGATAGTATAGAGCATTAAAGTTCTGATGAGAATTATTCAACCACTTTCTAATGTAATCTACAAGCAGCATATACACTAAAATCAAAGTATTTTGCGTTGTAATATATTAGTATATATTAAAGGAAAAAGACAACCTTTATTCTCAGCTTACAACTGCACAAATTTCTAAAATTCAATTTGGAAATAAAAAACACACAAACTAAATTGCTGCCCGCATTTACAATCAACTAAATTTAATAACAAATGATTGATAAACAAATTCACTAAAGACAAGTGATTATTTCAGCACAAATTAAGATTCGAAATTCGAAATTTTATTGGTACAATAAAGAATCAAGTGTTAAATACACAATACCGATTTTTGCATGCATAAAATCGCTCTCAATATACACAAATTCAGAAAAATGTAATTTGCCATGAATTTTTACGAACGAGAAGCAAAACAAATAGAAAAAAGAAAAGTTAACTCCCAAGACTGTGGTAGACTTTAGGTTAGTAATTTAAACCACCACACAACTCGCATTACTGAACGCTTTTACAACCTGTATATTCCTGTTGCGCAATGTCTCTGACGGAAGAAAAGAAACAAAGCCGATACTTAAACTACATAAAACGTCCGCTCCAAGGATTCCTAACTGGGACTGGGGTGGGGTCCCTTAGAATTAAAAATATGAAAAGATTATTTGAAGAAATAACAGTATTCAAAACATTTTTAGGACTTAGGACACTTATTCCTTAAATTTCATCAGATTTTCATCCCTCACTCACTCAAACTTATTAAAAAAATCCCGGATCATTAGAAAAATTCTGAACCGATTTTGAATCGAATTAGTTTATCCGCGGGATTGGAACTGAAAATTCGGAATTTTCTGATCTGAGAACAACTTCATCTCAACTGCGCATGCGAATGGTCCCGAATCGGTTTCGAATCCTTACCGCAAAAGTCTCGATTGATAACTAGTATTAGCAAAGAAGAAAATTTGAAGCCGGTAGTTCCAACCGTTCGAACGTTATAAGCCTTCAAATGCTTCCCGGAGGTCCGTTATAGAGAACAGATAACAGAGACCAGAGAACAAACAAATTTAGATGTTTTTTTTGACGCGATCAGTACCGACGACGACCAACCGTTACTAAGATCTCAAGTAAGCGCAGATTTCATCGGTTTCAAGGAACGAGTACAAATTATTCCAGTAGCATCATTATGTTGTTCGTTTAATTATTTTGACTACTTTTATGTTTCATAATTTTTTATAAATTTTGTGAAATTTATATTAGGGGTATGGACATAGGCATGACCTAGACGCTTGTATAGTTCGTGAGAGTCCTTACTTGCGCCATCTATTTCTTCACCTTAAAAAATTAAATTTCTTTGAAGAGTATCAACCCTAGTGAAGCGTAAGTTATAAACATGTCGACTGGGTCAAAAATGACCACCCTCATCGTTGCCTTGTCCAACTTCGTTGCGAATCGCCCTATTGTGACACTTAAAGCAAAATTTACCGAAAATGAGTCAGAAGCAAATTGGTTTCGGTCCTTGCAAAGCATACCAATCGTTTACGTCACCTAAGATAAAATAAATTACCTATTTTCAGAAGTCGTCTCTTCCTTAGCGTCTCCTGTCCCATAATTTTTTATCTTAATACAATATTTGGAGTGCGGCATATTAAAAATAAAAGTTTGTACAAGTCGAAATCCAGCAATTTTCACAAATGCTCGGAATACACTTTAATAAATCATTTTGTTAGGAGTAAATTTCTAGGCAGAAGGAAGAAAAATAGATAATAAAGCCCTTTGACTATATAAACTGTGAAAATTCTCAGAATTTATTTCGGCTACTTCCTTATCAATTATTATTAACAACTTTCTTAAAATTTAAGTTAGGGAATTAGAATGCATAGCATAATAATAATTCCGATTGGTACTAACCAACAATATAGTGTGACAAAAACTGAAAATATTAAGCTGAATTTAAAAAAAAAACATAGTATTTAAGTAAATAAAACAAAAATCAACAACTATTACTTCTTGTTAGTAAGTAACTTATCGATGGTGCCCAACTAAAAATCAACAATATTTAATCCGTCGTCATTACGTGATTACCCCAGCAGTAGGGTAAATAGTCAAGTCTATTATATTTGTCTCAACTGGAGATAACGAAACGATTCGACTCCAGTTCATGAGCAATAAAGCACACAAAAGATTTTAACGATTTTCCAGTTACAACCTATTATTATTATGCGCGATAAATGTATATACATATATTACATTTTTACTACTTAATGGCCAAAAGTGAATCCAAATAGAGAATAGCGATAATTTTTAAAACGGTCCACTATCTAAATGATACACTAAAAATATTTAACAGTAACTGTAGCACGAATATACCAATATAGCTGTGCCTTGAAAAGCAAACATAACTGTACAACTTGCCCCATTGTTCTATAATTTCATCACAATAGACTCTCGCGCCGCATTTTTTATACATTTTTTATACATACATTAAATGAGCTTAATTATAATAGGTTTTAACTTTTATGTTCAATAAATAAGAAGAATATTTTGTATTCAACCTTATGGTGTGGTTAACTTGAAGGCTTAACGATAAAACTTTAACATTTATAATTGAGAATTTCATAAACTGCAAGAGTTAGATCTCGGTTTGATGAAGAAAAGTTTAGACAAGTTTTTTAATAAGAATCAGTCAAAACACCAAAAATAACACATTGTTGATATTGTACCGGGTGAAATAAGTGGTGAAAAGGCAAAGAAATCCTTTTAACTTGTCTTGTCTTGTGAAATTGATAATTTTTTTTAATTTTATCAAGGAATTTTAGAAAGAACCATAAATTTTCACATATACAGAAGCTTTTAAAGAAAAATGGGTTATTCCAACAAGAAAATTTCCAAATGAATTTACAGAATAGGTAAAATTCATGGTTTACTTAAATTTTTAAAATAGGTATCCTAAAATGTTTAATATAAACAAAAAAACGTTTATACTATTGATTACTATTAATTATGTCGTTTCTATTTTACTGAAGTTAAGTGGACAAATTTACCCAATCTTCGTCAGTTCCCTAGCTAATCTAGAATATCCGCTTTAGTACGAAGATTTCTGAGTACGCTGTTGGTAGACAAGTTTTTGAATTTTGATATTATTGTCAAACTTTCCTCGCAGTTTTTAAAATATTATTGTGGAAGTAATAGGAAAATTAACGATTTGAAATACTCCCGTTGATATATTTTAATTGTCTTTCTCATGTATGGTCAAAAAATGAACAGTACTTAGATGCTGTGCTACATTTTAATATAACGGAATTTATATTTATTATTATTAATATTTGATATTTCCGAACGGCCAACACGATTTAAAAAAATGAAAAACTAAACGTAACATCGCGTGCTAAACTTTAAAATATGTACTGTTCGAACAGGCAGTTTGAAATCTTGGAATTTTAGACCTGGGTGTCACTAGTTTGGCAATCATAAACTTGTTCAAAATTTGTTGTTAGTCAATTTTTAATCTTTTATTCTTGACTCGAAATAAGTTATGCGCATGTGCGCCAAGCAAGGACCTGTCAACTGTATATTTTTAATTATTTTGTGAACCAGTCCTTTTTTTGCTTTTAATGTTAACTGAAAACAAATCAAATTTCGTGTACGTGAATCGATTATTGGACTTTCTAAATTAAATAATTAATTAATTTAATTCAATTAATGTTTTCAACCGATAACGAAACTGGAAGGAAGCGAACAGTGCGGGAAGATTCTTATTTTTTACCTAGTATCCCCCCCTCCCTTTCCTAATACCAAGTGTGTCGGTTACTTCACGACACTTGGAATCACAAACAGCTGTTACTGAATGGGAACCCGTCAAAGTGGAGGGGGAAAGGCCATCCGAAAGGACGACCAGGGAACACTTTGAAACAGTTTAACTCGACCGTTGGGATGTGCGGTAGATCTTCGCTGAGTCGTACTTTAAGTTTTACCGTATATGAACAGTAATTGCATTTTAAAAATATACTTTTTATTTTAAAATGGTACGCAGTTTAGCACAGTGGACGAAAACGTTAAGTTTCCCCGCTAGGATTTCGCCGCACAACAAAAGTTCCAAGGAAAGTGTTAATATCCAGCAAGTTAGTCCAACGCCGAGCAATAATTCGTTGACCACGCCGAAGAATAACGAAATTAACAATATTATGAACAACAATTGTACGTCGTTGACCGAAGTCAATCAAGTAAGTAGAGAAATGGCCGAACTGTTGCGGTTGCGAAGAATGTCGAGAGGAATGTAATGGGGGCATAATTGGTACATGACACGAAAATTTTCTCTTAGCTAACTGAGTGTTTTTATAAAAGTCGTTTATTAGCTTTAAATATATCTACGGAATCTTGCTTAACCAACCAATAAATTCCAATTGTTCGTGAACAAAGCGTTATTTTCTAATTCTCTTTACGATTCGAGATGTTATGTTTTTTAAACTTCAATTTAAAATATGCAAAAAGCAACGCCATAAGGGTGACAGAAAGATGCAACAAAATCTTTGCCTTAAATTCCTAAAGTTGTCATAACACCTGCCCATGCTTACCTAATTCCTAATAGCAACATCTCAGGATCCATCAACAGTGGGACGAGCTCAAGTTTACTGAAAAAAATGTAAAAACAGAATTAATGTATATAAATATAAATTATTGAAATATTTTATTTTAATTTCTGTATTTTGTATTTTTTTTAGATTTAGGAAAAATAGTACAATTTTGGTAATTTAAACTTTATCGTAGACTGGCAAAAATATCCATTTACCAATTTATCACGAGAGTACCGGTAGCTATCTCAAACCTATTTTAATAATAATAAAATTAATCCACGGCAGTAATGTTATAAATCGAATTAAACAACAATATTTTTTATGTAGAAAACTTTCGCTGGGGCTGTAGATATCTATTTAGCAGGATTAATTAAATGTATAATAAAAATTTACGTAATTATACATTTATCTCTATATCTTATTGTATTGTGATGCAGATTGGGGTCATAATAATAATTCCAAGGCATATACCTAAAGAAGTAGATTTGGCAGTATCTAAACAACGAACATAACCAAACAAGGACCTTCAATTAATAAGAACATGGTCACTTATAATAATTAAAAATCAAGCTTCCAGATCAGATTTAATTTAACACCGCAATTACCGTAACCTTGAGAATGGTGGTAGCGCCATTCAACGGAAAATGTAAATCGCGTTTCGACAACTACCTATGAATCAAAAAAGTTAGTTTCCAACATCTCATTATTGCAGAAATTGGATATGCAAGAATTTCGATCGCGCGCTTAAGGAAATATCGAAAGAATTTTCTACAAGACTGAACAGGTCCTGTGTGCTTCACGGTTCTGGTATTCCAGCGTTGCAAAATTTAAGTCGAACATTTTCTTTGTTGGTAATTCCCAAGCGGGTCTTAGACAAATAAATCGGTATATAGTTTTTAATACTATATAAATTTCAGATTTGTGTTATTATTTTTTTTCATCTACACACACAACACATTTTTCCCCATTGCCTTTCAAGTTTGCAAGGAACTAATAATTACACAAAAATTTTTTTATGTAGAAGATAAATGGTATTTATATAGTATTTATAAAGTAAATAAGTTGCTAATATGATATTAAGAAACAAGTTTGATAAATCCCATTTTAGTCCCGGGTTCGATTAAACATAAATGGAGCGAGTGCTCAACAGAACAGTGACTAACGAGGTTTATCAAAATAACAACTACAGACAACCGAAAACATCCCAAATCCGTGACTAAAATAGCGAATACTTTCGAGGTGATGGTGGGTAACTAAGCTGAAGTCTTAATACGTCACTTTCGGCACGCTTGACCCGTGCGTAATTGGATATTTTAGAATATGGAGTAGAAAAATATATTTATTTGAAAAACAAAATTTTCAGCTTGCTTGGACAGATTTTTATTTCAACAAATCAACAGGGGAATGCTTCGCCTTAGATTTTAGTCCCATACTCAGGGCTACAAAAAAAAACAACTGGCTTTCTGTAAGATGCCTTCAGAACAACTTTAAAGAAAACACTTTTAAAAAGGAGGGCAAAGAACATAAAATAAAAGTTGTTCTAATTTTATCTTAAAAAAAGATAACTCATCTTTTCACAACCCACGCAAGTTTTTCAGGAAGGTTTCAGGAAAAACACAAAAGGATATTTATTCAGACCTTGACACAAATGACAAGCAAATGGTATTTACCTATTTGAAGAAATGAAGTATGTGTGACCTGTCATTTTTTTTGCATTAAAAAATTCAATTCTTAAATTTTGTTTGTTCTGTGAATAGAGAAATTCTAGAAAAATTATTTCTTGCAATTTGATTTAGAGACCAGGGAATTTTTTTTTAACATGTTTATGCGTAAGCGTTATTAGACGAACTCCACTGAATCAGTTGCTTTATATTTACGGTCATTAAAATAATTATGCTTGTATATTTCTTAACATTAATAATAAAACCTATTTTTTTTTAATGAAATTTGCTATTTTCATGCCAAACGTAAATCTGGAGCCCTTTATAGTGTTGGTGGACAAAATTATGTTAATAACCTCTACTTCCGAGAAGCCTTTTATACCAAACCTTTGCAGATATTTTTCCGAAATACTAGAGATCGTAGAAATTAATTAAACAAATAAATCAAACAAGAATTTGCCAATATAAAATCTACCTCATTCAAATTCATGCATAGTGAAATACACGCGACAACATTGATTGTGAAGCGCGTAGTTTCTTCCGGAAAAAAAAACAGGAAAAGAACGCAAAATTATGAATGTGCAAATTAAAAATCTACCCCAAATTCATGATTACTGAACAACGTAACATTTTGTTTTAATGGTTTATAATTTTTATGTATTCAAATTTTTATAATATTCACCAAACTTGGCAAACTGGAAACACGAAAACGGCTTTACTTCCGAAGTGGTCTGGCGGTGGTGAAGATAATGCTGATTATACAGGAGGAGTAGAAAGGTTATGTTATAGCTAGCAACGCCTTTTTGCAAGAATGTTGTTATGAATTAAGAAACTGCCCTAGGCTACTGTAACACTATTTACAAATCTTCTGGATTCCGCCTGTCTGGCTGCAGTTTCAGTCTAGCTCTGAAGAAGCCAAGAGGATGATTGGCGAAACGTCAGCAAGGTCGATTTATCAAAAACCGATGCAAGAGGAATCCAGAACATTTGTAAATAGTAGTTTGAGGGATGCGTTACACAGGGTTAGTCTAAAATCTCGCCGCAACCAAATATTTCAGAGAATATTGCCTGCAATGTTTTTGAAATTAGAAAGGTTTTGAAATATACTTCATTCAATGTAGGCAACATTTTTTGCATCGCATAAAATAAACAAAAATATATAATTTTCATATAAAATAGAAAGTAGTAAGAAAAAATATGCAATTTACAGTTTTATTTCAATGAAGAAATTTATTTTATTTTTGCGAATTATGGAGCTACTTCGGAAATTTTAGTGAATTTTGTACTTTTGAAGTTTTTCAATTTCTTTTTGTGATAAAATATGTAATTCCTTTCTGTTAAATAACATGTATAAAGAAGAAAACAGAGAAAAAATATGAAATATTTTTTTAAATTTTCAGACACATTACCAATATTTTTCTTTTTTAACCAACTAGGAGGCAATTTTTTACCAGAATCTGGATGTTTACCAAATAATCAGTACATAGAAACTTATAAGCTGAATTCAGGAAAGTAGTTAATTAAAAAAAGTCTTTTTTACTACATTATTTTTAATCTCTCTAATATTAAATTAAAAAAACTTACAATTTTTGCTTCAAAATAACAATACATTCATACAAGTTGATCCTCCATTTTAAATCAAGTCTCAGTTTGTCTTTAAAAGGGATATCTAGTGTTGGGACTGGTCAATTGACCACTTTGTAATTGATCATTATATAATAATAATATGTATTTAATAATAAATTATTACGCGTTTATGATGTCCGATTTACCTATAACCCTCTTCAGGAAATATCCGAACACGATACTTAGCAATTCGGAGTATGCCAATAATAATATCGGCTGTATTTGGTTCCCAGTACGACGCAACGGCGACTAACCTAACTAACGCAGAATATAAATAAATATAAATTGCATAGTATTTTTAAAATTAGTTCGGTCAACTGACCAGTCAATTGACACAAAACAATTTAACCGGTCAATTTCACAACCCTAGGCATGTCGTATCGAACATGAATGACATAATTGCACATAAGAATTCACAATTAATTTAAAATTTGCACTAAATCGTATCTTTGACGTAATAACAATCAAATTATCCAGATGAACAAATGCCTAATTTACGATCAGTTTTATATTGTTAATACCCAACGTTGAAACAGCCATCGGCCATAGCAACGCCCCTGAAGGCGTTGCCGCTGCTAGCATCATAAACGCTGATCAAACTAGAGAGATTAATTCTGTGTATATATTCAGAATTTGGAATGGAAGAAATCTGGTAGTGTTTGATTCAGAAAAAATCAAATGCGCCAAAGTTGGAAAAGCCATGTATGAGTACTGAGATCCTATTTCTGTTGCCACTAACTGTGAGATTAGCTGCAAAGAAGCCGCACGTAGAGTCATGATTTCGTTCGCCGTTTAATAATTGTTAGCTAAGCCTGTCCGGCCCCATACATCCACGCAACATAACGGACAGAAACGGAAAATGGGATTAAAACTCTCTGTTTGAATAATTCATTTATCTCTCCACCCTCTTTTGAGAGCATTTGACTGATTTTGAAACCCATTTTCCTTCTGAAATAACAAAGAGAAAAAAAGCAATAGAAAATTGTTAGGAATCAACAAATTTCTTAATTTTTGTTAGTTCCAGCTCTGTAGTTTTTTATTAAATCACACGCTCCCAATTATTTTATTCCCTATACTTTCTTTACGTCTATAATTAGCGC
Source organism: Cylas formicarius (assembly GCF_029955315.1). Classification (NCBI taxonomy): domain Eukaryota; kingdom Metazoa; phylum Arthropoda; class Insecta; order Coleoptera; family Brentidae; genus Cylas; species Cylas formicarius. Next base: position 5,850,996 of record NW_026844347.1, read on the forward strand.
AGTCTATTACAGAGAGCACAAATTTTATTGTTGGGTTACTCCGCTTTGCTCTCAACTTGAATCGCTACCATGATCTCTATTTCTCTACGGAAAATCGACTAACCAGCCGACGTGAAATTCCACTGCTCTGGTGCCACCGAGACCGTCTCCTTCGCATAACGGCAATGTAATAAATTGGCTACGAAATAATTACCGATGAGAAAAATCCGAGTTGTTATATAGGCTCCTTCCCGTCTGCATTCCGCTTATTACTCATTGAAATTCCTCAATGTTGAAGTCAAGGAAAACACAAACGTTGGAACCCTGATCATAGTTCCAAATTTGTATTACTTTACTTAACAGAAATATTTATAAAACTAAAAATATTTTATCTTTGTTGGTATCCAGGTTGGAGTGTTATGGAATCAACTTACCCATATTATAGAAAACCTCTTTTTATCCTCGAAAACGAAAAAACAACTTTCCGTCAATTTTTTTCTTACTTTTTTTTACTTTATGGTAAAATCTAAAAACCTATTAGAGATTTTTATTTCTTTAGGTCCTTTAATTGATAGAGGATTGGTATATGAAAAAAAATTAGGTCCGTATTTAAAAAAATAAAGTTGACGGTTTCTCGGAAAGACAACATCGAAGACATAATATAAAGTAAGTTGCAAAGCGTAAAAAATAACACAGTTTTCAATAATATTTTTCTTTTTCCTAAAATCAGGCGATCCATAGATAATTAACAGAGTTATTACCTATATTAACCAATTTAGCAATGACAAAAAGGATTTTTTAACAAACTTTAAAATTGACAATTCACATCCTAACTAACCACTCCCGATTACAGCGATACTATATTCGTATGAATTGTCTTTGGAAGTTTTAGACATTAAACAGATAACTTTGAGGGGATTTTTAGGGCAGGTTTATAAGGTAACCAAAACTATCCAAAATTTTTCAAAATTACTTTTTTATTTCTTGTTTTTTTTTTCGTATTGACATTATATTTTTCAGGTATGTGTTCTTATCCAGTTTCGTTTTAACGATAAAAATATAAAATAGGCATACGGCGCTTTCCAACGAACCAGCCAGAAGCGAAAAAAGTAGCCACAAAATGTGCATTTTTAATTTGTTAAACCTTAAAGATATCAAAATCTAAAAAAACTAGCAATAATTTTTTGGTTAGTGTGTGTTTAAAGTGACGCATAGTACTAAGTCTGCTTCCCCATTTTTTTTCTTATTCTTCTTCTTCATATTTTTTCTTTTCCTTCTTCTTCTTACATGCTTGCTCTTTTTTCTCCTTACTACGTTAGGCACGTCAGCTAAAGATAGCCTTCCTTTATATCTGTATAGGAAGGCTGATATCTATCCGTCGAAGATTTTTCTCACAGTCACATACAATGAAACGACATTTTTAAAATAACAAAAAAGGTTCGTATTAACATAGGTCACCAAAACATTACTTCTCAAGGAAATTTATTATGCCCAATTGTATCAACATATTCGTCAAATGAGTCACATATTAGGCACCAAAGTTGTCTCCTTAGCCCTTCCCGTACATAATATTAAATTCACGAAGATATAATTTTGCAATCTTTTTCGCCTTAGAGTGAACTTGCTTTTCATGCCATACGTTTTGTGGCGAAAAATGAATTAGGTAATTGAAAATTATTTTCGAGGTTGAGCAACCTTTGCCAATAGAGTTTGGATAGGAAGTTCGAACAATTTATTTGTTTAAGATTCATTAACAAAATCAACAGCTTTAGACTTTTTGGAAAAAATTGATCATCAATTGAGCATATTTTGTTTATTTATTTATATATTATATATTGTATAAAAAAAGTTTACTTCTGTGTTTTTCCCGTGACGCTAGATTAACTATATAAAATTTATATAGTATACTATGCACATATATCGGGTGTTCTGACGAAAAAAGTGGCTTTATTTGAGGTGCAATGAAGCTTTAAGTTGTAATTTTTTGAATATACAAATAAATAAAAATAAATAATAAACACATTAAATAAGCTTTTTTCTTACCTTTCCTATAGTTTTCCCTCCCCTTTCACCACCTTTGCTAATACGAAAACAACACAACAGACTTACAAACAAAACTAGATAACTAGATAAGTATGTATAAAATTTTATAACAATTAAATTAAAATGAAAACCTAATTTAGTTATTTTCCTTTTTTAAATGAGGACTATTTGCAATTTTTACCAAATGGTATAAATAAAACTCGAACATATAAAACTTATCTGAAATTTATCAAAAAGTCAATAGACCGGATCTTAAATTAATTTACAATCCGACACAATACACGCAAACAGTAATGTCGTTATATTTGCTGCAGCCTTCTTAGAACTTCACGCTACAGAAGCGCGTTATGGATGTAAATGTTATATAAGCTGAACGCTGAACACGGACTTCAACACGTCTGGCTTTGTTTCCACACATGTAAATTATTCACACCCTTTTACTAAGTTAAGGCTTTGATATAAAATTTGAGATTGAAATCAAGTTTAATTCTTAGAAGGTACATGGGTATTTTCTATGACCTCATCACCTAACTGCACTTTTTTTTTTCTAATATAATTGAACTGAAATGGCTGTTGCCATTTAAAGGTATTAACTACTGTATTCACATATTCACATGGTAAAGGGCTTTAAACATTTCAACAATTATGAAAAATTATATATATAAACCTTGATTTATATTTTTTTGCATTTAAATTACAAGTCACAGTAAATTCTTATTAGGTTAGAATAAATTTTTGAACACCTTGTATAAAATGGTAAGTTTGTTAATTGAAATCAGAAATTGACTGCAAATTTTAGTCCAAGAATCCAAAAATACAAATTTGACAACCTGTATAATATGGAAGTAATTTTAAAAAGTAACCATTATAGGTTGTTAACCTAAAGGAAACGCACATATAGGAAGTGTTTCATCGGTTTGCTTATTATAGCCTTTCTTTTCGGTATCAATTTACCCAGTGGGTTTCAAACCAATCGGTTTCAGTAACCAGGAATACACTTTTTTTTAATTTAATTCGTAATTGGAAATTTAATTCCGATAGTAGGGCCAACGCAAATTGAGAGAAATAAAAGACACGATTTGGTACGTATACGGTAAAATTAAAGAAATAACGAAAACATACTAAATGCATATATTATTATTTATCATTTCGAAGTATTTTGTACCTCTGGTATTATTTGCTAAAGTTAATCTTTATAGAAAAACAAATAGGACGATTTTGCGGAGAAATATCCTGCTGTTCCAAAATATCAGGTCTGATGAAATTAAAACAAGCCTTATTTTTTGAGTGACATACACGCATTTTGTACAAATAGCCATGCTACCTTAGTAATAATTTGCCATAAATTACGAGAATATAGAAGAACAGAATTAAGATATTGCATACCACGTATGGAAATAAAATAAGGCCCACGTCGGTTAAAAACGAACTGGACAAACTTCCGAATTGTCGTAATTTTGTTAATTTATCTAAATACCGATACAATACTGCAACCGCAAACTCTGAAAATCAGTGAATCAATTGTAATATATACTTTATATTCAGATGGAATGCAAATCGTTAGTTAGGTGTTGGTTAGGTTAGTCATCATATACACAACGTTAGAAATATAATGTAATAGATAATAATTACTGAAGTGACGGAAGTGTTTCTACGGAAAGATTTTATCACGCTAATTACGATTTTAATTTAGTAACATTACCCTACTTTTTACCGACGGTTAATTTCGAAGCTCTATTTAACTTGTTAATAAAGTTTCATTTTTGTAATGCATTAGCATTATTTTGCAATATAAAATTGGTTACAATTTTACAAGAACCCATAAATTAAATACAAAATTAAATTAAATTTCTATCAGCAAGCAATTCTTTAAATCGAGATTAGCGCTTATTTAGAGATATATATAATTGAGTTTTTTTTTCGTTTACTACGTTATAACTTCGTTATAAGAGATACTCAGGAGCAAAAAACACATTTTTTTTATTCTTAAATACTAGCGGTTTAGTCATTTTTTTTAAGAACTAAGAACTAATTTTAGAACAACCTGTGGAACAATTTCTTCATCGTGTTTTCTTAATGCCCATTTCTTATGTACATTTTGTTTGTAAGTATGTTGTAATTTTGTATGTATGTTTAAGTCAAACCGACAGACCGAAGCGTTGGGCTACGCTTCAAAACTCACAATTTAGCCATGGTCAAAAAGTAACATTTTTCCTAACGTCAACTGTTAGTCCTAAGTTCATTTCACTTTCAAAAACGCATTTTAACATATAAACCAAAACTAAAGGGTAATAAGGAATGACCAGAGTGTTTTAAAATCTAAAACCGAAACTCAACTTGGATTGATGAACCAGCAAATACAATTAATTGCACCAAAAATAAAAAATGTGACATACGTAATTTGCTGAGTCTAGTATAGTTTTTTTTTTCAGATGCCCTTTTTTTTAAATGTAAGATGTTAAAGTTATTTTTGAAAAATCGTTTCATTAATATCTTCAATACTGTTTATCCAATTTGCTTGAAAATGGCTTTTGCAAGTGACGAGGCTCTTATTTACCGACAATTAAATTCAAGTCCAAAGACGTGCAGCAAGGCAGTTGCGAATATAGTTTACACAAAAGATGTAATCCATTTAATTTTGATCTTTTTTTTTTTCGAATTTAGTTACTAAAAATACGAACTTCTATGCAATGAAATTTTGCTTCGCATGAAAAAACAAATGCAACCAGCAAAAATTAAAGTGTATTTATTGGGAGAAGTCGGAAAATAACTTCAAAAATATTGGTACTAATTTTATAGTTTACTTTGATCATACAATTTTGAAAGAAGTGATTCCAATTTGATAAAAAATGTTTTATTAATTTTCCTGTTAACTGGTCAATATCCTTGTTTAAGTTTCCCCATGAGCTAGTAAACATCCATTTATGTTTGTCCAATTGGAAACTGGTATTCGAAATAAAACTCATTGCATATGGCAAGGATAAGGAAAATATTTTTTTAACATAGTCCACAGCGTTTTATGACTTCAATACTACTCGTCTCTGATTTTTCTTGTATATTTGTTTTGCCTTCTATTCTTTTTTTTTGAGTTTCGTTTTCCATTTAATATAATATGCAAATTTCAACATAGAATTTGTTAACTATGAAAACCTGCTTATTTGAGACGTGTAGTGAATTTTAACCAAAATACCCTTGAAAAAATGTCCCTTAAAAACTTGTAGTATTATTGTTATGTAAAGTTAATCCATATAACGTTTATATATACAAATTATAAGGGAAACCTCAAGTGGTAACAAAGACAGGCTGTAGAGAGCGTCTGAGTAGCATTGTTATGTTTTGCAGTTTAAATTTCACCACAAAACATTTTCCGAGACACGTTACTTGTCAATAATAATGTGAGGGTGTTGAACTGAATGGGCTATATCAGAGATAGCGTTAATTTGGCAAATAACAATAACACCTTTCATCTCGCTTCCAAGTTTCAGTGTAGGAAAGAATTGCAAGTTATGGGAAAAATCTTGTCCGTCGTTTTTAATTTTATAAGACGAATGCTCATATATGACTCTTATAGTCAACATAATACCTTACATGCCAAGCTATACATAACTTGAAAATAGTTTATTTATTATATTGGCATTTTTTAAAAGTTTAATTCGATTGTTATTTATTTATTATTAATTAAAATGCTCAAAAATCTAACACAATTTTAAAAATACGTTATGATTTCACAAAAACTTCACTGAAAAAACTTAAATACAAAGCATGTTTTACATTATATAAGTTGTACTTACAAAAAATGCCTAGTTTTTGATATCCAGAGACCAACTTTTAAAATTGTTATGGAATATATATTTAAATTAATACAAGTTATTTCCGAACCATTTTTATGTATATATTCCTCTTTGTTTCAGATTTACTCCGATCCTGAGTCTGAAAAGGCTATTATGAGCTCAGTAGTGTACTGTATCCACCACAAGGAAGGATGCAAGTGGTCCGATGAATTAAGAAAATTAAAGGTGGGATTTAACATACATTAACTTTGAATAAAATTTTCTTATTGATATTTTTCAGCGGAAGAATTTTAGTTACTTATTTCATTTGTAATTTCCTAATTTCAGGCTCATTTAAATACTTGCAAACACGATGCCATTCCTTGCACAAGCAAATGTGGGGCGCAAATTCCGCGAGTCCTTATGGAAGACCATTTAAAATACACCTGTCCGCAGCGAAGAACGAGATGCGAATTTTGCAACAAGGAATTCACGGGACATTCATTAGAGGTGAGACCGTAAGACAGATTATTTCACTCTTTCTGATGCAAAAAATACTAAAATAATTTGTAACTTTCGTGAACTACAAACAAAATTTCAGCTTTCAATAAGTTTAAATGGCAGCTAATTCACTGTTTTAGCGGTGTCATATTTTAGTTGAAAAAATAAAAAAATAATGAACTCAAAAATATAATAACAAATAGATGTGTCCTTTAAGATAATGACGTGCCATATGTTATTGTTAGAAGCAACACGTCGTTCAAAGTATTTTAATTTCAATAAAAAATCTATTTTCGTTCTTTGTAAACATCTACCACCGACCATCAGCGCAAATCAAATAAAAAAATCTGAAGAACTTGGTAACTGTTTTACATCTACATAATATTTATGGAATGCAGAAATGTTTGAATTTTTTTACGGCCACTTTCTTAAATGTTAATATCAAAACCTTTGACTCTTGTCCAAAACTTTTTTCCAAACAATCTTATATTTTTCCTTTTACTATTTCAAATGAATTTTGGGATTCCAAAATGACAATAGTTTTTGTTTTCAGAACCATGTAGGCAATTGCGGTTTTGAACCTTTATATTGCGAAAACAAATGCGGTGTGAAGATACATAGACGTCATCTCAGTCAGCACAAAATCACGGAATGTTCGAAAAGACTCTTACCATGTCGATATTGTACCAAAGAATTCGTAGCGGACACCTTGGCCGCGCATCATCTAAAATGCGGAAGAGTGCCAATTCAGTGCCCTAACAGATGTGAAGCAAACGTCTTGGCCAGAGAAGAGCTGGAATCCCATTTAAAGGAAGAATGTACAATTTCAGTTCACAGCTGTACTTTCAAAGAGGCGGGATGCAGGTTTAAGGGTCCAAGATTTTCTATGGAGAAACACTTGGAAGAGAATTGCCAACAGCACTTGCAATTGATGTGTGGTATAGTGTCCAAGCAGCAACACCAAATCACATCTTTGAAAAGCGCGTTGTCAAGATTGTCGCTCAATTATTCAGGCACTCTAATATGGAAAATCAGCGACTTCTCTTCAAAAATTACAGAAGCCAAATCCAAGGAGGGGATGGAACTCGTTTCACCTCCTTTTTATACTAGTCAATATGGTTACAAACTCCAGGTAATTATCTCATTTAGTTGCTTATAATTTGTTTGTTTTCCCCTAAGATTTGAAAAAAATTACAAAGCCAATTTATTTTTTCAGGCTTCACTGTTTCCCAATGGCAATGGCGCAGGCGAAGGCAGCCACATATCCGTATACATCAAAATTTTGCCAGGAGAATATGATGCTTTACTAAGATGGCCTTTTTCACACTCAGTGTCTTTTACATTATTTGACCAATCGACTTGCTTAGAGAAAGCTTGCAATATAGTGGAAAGTTTTATCCCCGATCCAACGTGGAAAAATTTCCAAAGACCAAGCAAAGAGCCGGATTCTTTGGGATTTGGATTTCCAAAATTTGTTTCTCATGAAATGTTGAAGAAAAGAAATTTCATGAAGGACGACGTTATGTTTATTCGGGTAAAAGTTGATCCCAGTAAAATTGTAGCAGTGTAGTAACAATGAATATCTGGGCATGTTGTAAATCAAAGGATTGTCTAGAATAATTGTAATTGATCTCTAACTCTTGTAAATATATGTATAAATAGATGTAAGTTCACAAGACTGTAGCCATCATATATGGCGCTGATTAAATTTGTATCAACTCAATAAGTGTATAGCTAACAATAATTGTAGTTTAATACATATTAAATGAAAAAAACAGCTTCAATGAATTAACAAAATTCGGTGTACAAATAGACTGAACAATATTTTTTTACAAAAATATCATTGAAATATTTTGTAACAAAATTAGTTCACCTAGAGTTTTTGGCTTTATAAAAATTTAGAACAAATTTTTAATTTTTGTATTTTTTGTGATAGCTGGAACACACCAAAGCAAGAATTATGTAAATACTAACTGGATAGAAACAATTTCAGAGTGGATACCTACGCGCGCGCTCATGCGAAGTAGGTTTTAGTCATTTATCACAATGCATTTTTATATTGTTTTATGTTTTGGAAATAAATATTTTCTTTTCCAAACTGTGAACTAAGTTTATTTATTCTACTAAAAACATTTCTCCCATAAACGTTTACATTCGCCAACCACCCTGAACCAGCCTATATATCATTTTCTTCATTAAATCGCAGATTTTTGTTTCAGAAAATTTTCTCTATTTCGTCTGGCAGGCTATTTGTTTCTCTTCAGACGCTGTGCCCACTTAAAATTTTTATTCTCTCTAAATGTAAGTGCAACATTCTGCGGCTGGATCTGGACACGCCAAATCCACAACAAGGTCTGCCTTTTCCTGAGGCTGCCTGAAAAAATATTCACAACACTTGCAAACGATAGTACTCGCGTACTTGACAATGACTGGATGTCTAACTTTTTGCGAGCAGGCACGATAGTCGGCGGGAATAAATTATTAGTCGTGTATATAGTGCACAATAGAGATATTGTGTTCGTAACGATTTAAAAACTATTGGACTGTATTTAAAGCTTATTTTTCTGAGAAAACATGAAAAGGACTGAATCGCAAATGATAGCAAACGAACTATTTTTTTAAGGAATGTCAACATCAACAACAAATTTTACTTCGGAAGTAATTTAACATTTTTTCTGCCAAAGGTCTCATTAATTTGTAAAATTGTGCGTTTTCAAACTTTTATTTTGTTCAGAATAAGTGCCATTGAAAAATCTTGGTGCCTTTGTTATACAATTTAGACTTCGAATTTCTGATAAGGCTATTTTTGTCTAGGTGTGATCTAATAAAAAAAACTATGGCCGAAAATAGATCACAAGATTTAGTTTCTTAGAGAATAAAACATAGTTATCAATGAGCGAGTTAGAAGAAAATGTTTTAATATGGAAGGCCACAGTAAAGGTTGAACATAATAATAATTTGCTCACTTGTTAATTTACAGAGTCTTCTACTTGGCAATGATAAATTTTGGAATTAAAATAAATTTACTAAATTGTTTTGGTTAGTTAGTTAGTCATATAAGGTTCAACTGAGTCGTTATTGTTCATCATAGAGAACTCAGATTAACTGAATTGAACTCAAGCAAAAAAAAAATTAAAACGGCAATATCTCAAAAACCTAATACAAACTAGTGCTAACTTTTAATTCTAAAGAAGATAGAAGTATAAAAATTGGTGGTTTCTAGTTTAAAAAAACTGATTTTCACCAGTTTTTTTCAATGTTAAGAATTGAAATAACGCACTAAATTTCTTTTTCTACTCCCGCCTGTAAAATATCTAATTACCCACCGATCTAGCGTGCGGGAAGGGTCACTTTACCATGTCAGTTTCGAGCCACTTCGGACATTTCCAGGATTTTACCGCACGAATTTGGCAGCAATCGGATGTTTTCGAAGATATTTCCCACGCTTTGAATTTTGACGTTTGTCAATTCTGACGGTCTTGTTAGTGAATGTATAGAAACGTCAAAATTCAAAGCGTAGGAAATATCTTCCAAAACATCCGATTGCTCCCAAACCCGCGCGGTAAAAACCCGGAAATGTCCGAAGTGGCTCGGATTTGTGGGAAACGAAAGTGACGTGGTAAAGCGACGCTTCCCGCACGCTAGATCGGTGCGTAATTAGGTATTTTACAGACGGGAGTAGAAAATATACTATTAACAGACCATTATCTATTTGGTACAAAAAATTACCGATATTGTTAGGTCTGAAGACGTCATTTTTGATATAAAATATTAAATATCTCAGGAACGGTAAAATTTAAATAGAGCATATTGCACGAAGTATGCCTAGAATTTTCCAGGGAATCCAAAAAAGCAATAATCTATAGGGTTGGTGTTCATTTTAGCCGGATCTTGAAATTATTTTATCCCCTGCCACTGCCAACATTAGTTTGAATCCAGATCGAAGAGGTTTCCGCTGAAACGCCAGGTATATATGCTATAATTAAATATATAAGAGAAATTATATTTCTAGCAAAATCCTTTTAGATGGTAGATTTAATACAAGTTTGTACAAGTGGTCCATGAGATTGATGCATGCATGCAAACAAAAACAAAAGCCATCTATTCCAATACCTAAAAAGTTCAGCAATTTAAATTATATTATATACCTATTAGATTATAATATGACTTGAAAAAATATATGACTATGCCATACCCGTTTCTACATAATACTAAATGGCAATACATTATCTTCCATATGGACATGACCAACCAATAGTGAGTATAGGTTAACAGTAATTTCATTTTCACCAAAGTCGAATTTTCCTGAATCAAAGTTTTTAATTTGTCTTTCCTTATGCAATAAAGATTTTAATTTAGAAAACTGGGAAAAAAATATTTCTTTTGACATCATACATTTTTTCTCTGGATTCTATAAAAACATTCCGCTTAAAGTAACACTTTGACAATATCGGCTTAGATTTATTATAATCATTACTACTGCATCTACAAAAAATTTTGGGATATCGAATTTGAGTTTATAAAATTTTGAAAAATAATATTTGACATTTTAGAATCTACTTCAGTGTTAATTTGTTTAAAATTGTTATGTATGGAAAATGCACCAAAATTCAGTCTACAGAATAAAAATAGATAGCTTTGGGAGAAAAATCATCTCCACAAACATAAAAGTTATGACCATTTTGAGCATTTATATGCTCTCCAATATACTTTTCCATTTACAATACAAATTATTTTTTGAGATAAGCTTATGAAAAGGTTTATTACTGTAACCTTTCAAAGTGTTTGGAGAAAAATATTTATTAAAACACCATGGAGTTTTGCAAGGATATTTTAATGTCTCCACACTCATATTAAAAAAAGGACCAAATACTTATTATTTCATTTATTTCTGTTGTGTAGTACATAACGAATTAAGAACGGATGATACAACAAGATTTTACTATAAGCAAAAACCTTTCCTGACACCATGGCTATGGTTGCATTCCTTACACCTTATTTTTTAGTTGTTTTTATTAAAACTCCAACCGAACGAAATGTATTTTGAAAACAAACAAAACGACAATAGAAATAGACAATAGAATATGTTTTTCAAATGTTGCTTACCTAAATAAGTATTTCAAATATTTAAAGGAATACATTTACAAAATTTAAAAGAAAATAAATGTGACCCCCAACTATTAGAGAGCATAATATAACCATCCTCAAACAATTAAATCATGAAAATATAGAATAATAACTTTTGCGGATTGTAACAAAGATCAACCCACTTGTTTTCTAGCCTTGTCTTGAATTCCACACAGTCAAGGGTTCCGTAGTCGCTACATTAATCCCTAAGTAAATTAATATTCAAGGTAGCCCTAAAATGTATGCCTAAAATGTTTAAGGGGCAAAAGAGCAAAAAAAGCGTTATTAGCCACGACATGGATAACATAAGGCATGGATTTTTTCGTATAGAAAGGAACGATTTTCCTCGCATGCCTCTATATTTCACCTATTGATCTGCAGTTTGACCGATTTTCTTTCTAAACAACGAGTTAAACACACTTAACTCGTTTTGCCAGAACATTTATCGATATCTAGGCATCTAAACTTATTGACAATCGGTCAGCGGCCATGTTGGTTGTTGATTACTGTAATAGGTTAAAAAATATTTTTAATATCGCGCATGCGCTTGTTGTATGCACCTTCTTAAAATCTTTTCGTGGTTGCTTCATAAGTTCCTTTATTATTAGCATTGGCAACGCCTCTATATCTCTATACGACATATGTCGAGGAAATTTTTCCCGCTGCTTCTACCACCTATCCTGGCCCATTCGGCTTCCAACAGGCGTGGATCGTAAAAACAGCGGTTCCGGCAACACTCACTTATGCCTTTAAAGCATGCACGTAACTCACATAGCGCTATCCTTACTTAATTTGCTCCACGTTGTTTACTAGTGAAGAAGAAAGTAAACTGAAATCACAGAATACCACTACCTCATTGTTTAGTTGTCTGTGCTGAAAAAAGGAAGAGATATGAATTCCACGTGAAAATGACAATAGAAGAGGGTTAAGTGTTGTAGAAATTTTCTTTAAATTAAACGCTTGAACCAGTTTTAAAAATTTGATAGATATGGTTGCAAAACGAAAGAAAAAGGCAAGTTTGACAGAATTTTTCGGTTCATAGAACTACTACTTTTCTAATTCCAGTATTCTACTGGCGAGGGGGCCCAGTTTCTGACTCGCAAAGCTGCTTTAAAAAAACTACAACTCTCTTTAAATGATTTCCGAAGACTATGTATATTGAAAGGTATATACCCTAGAGAGCCTAGAAACAGAAAACGAGCTCAGAAGGGGCATACTGGAATAAAGACATTATACCATGTAAAAGATATACAGTTCTTACTACACGAGCCAATAATTTGGAGACTACGAGATTACAAAATATTCAATAAGAAAGTGGGTCGAGCCAGGGCGTTGAGGGATTTTGAAAAGTTACACAAATATTTAAACAATCATCCTACTCTAAAGCTAGACCATATTGTGAAGGAAAGATACCCTTCCTTTATAGATGCTTTGCGCGACCTTGACGATTGTTTGACACTTTGCTTTTTATTCAGCACATTTCCCTCCTTGGCTCATGTACCAAGAGATCAGTCATCTTTATGTCGAAGGCTAACTTTGGAATTTTTGCATGCAGTTATTGAAGCTAAGGCACTAAGAAAGGTTTTCATATCAATTAAAGGTATGTATTGAAATTACAGCTTGTTTCAAAAATAGGTCTGCTAATTTTTAGGGTAAATAGAATATTAAAAAATTACCTTAGTTTGGTTAGTAAACATGTGCCCGAAAACTCTTTCTTTAGAAGAGGTAGTAAGAAATCGTTTTTTGTATTTTTTTTAATGGTTTAAGATACCTAAATGAAATTCAGACCAAAAATATATTTAATTGTAACAAGGGAGATAGCATTATTTACGTTTTAATGTGCTGCCCATCACCAGAGGTACTTACTTTCTTTGTATTTGTGCTTAGTATGATCTATTGTGCCACTATCTATAGAAGGTCACCAAGTCATTGGTAAAAATCTGAAATCTCGCACATGCGCATGTTAATGACCTCAAAATTTTCTTCACAGTTGCTTCAGCATTAGGCAGAGCCTCTATATCCCCGTAGTTATACAATTTGTCATCGCAGTAAAGAGAATTTTATGAATAACATCTGTGGAACTATCATGATTGTTTCAGAAACACCTACAAAGTCAAAATACTTTTTTGAACTGAAACATTGTCTGCACTAAGTTTTGCTACGCAAAGGTATTTGTGGTGTAAACTTCCCTTAAGTATCTCAAACTATATCAGAAAAAAAGGCCCTATCTTCTGAGGGAGACATTTTTTGATACATATTCCACCAAACTGACATTATTTTAAATATTCTACTTACCCTGGAAATAATCAGTGCATTTTTTGTATATTTTCTAATATTTCTTGTTTTAACAAGATTAATTATTTTTTAGGTTATTACTATCAAGCAGATATTAAGGGTCAAACTGTAACATGGATAGTGCCCCATCACTTCGCATTTGAACCACAGCAGAAATCTGAAGTTGATTTTAAAATAATGGCTACGTTTGTTGAGTTTTACACAGTAATGTTGGGATTTGTGAATTATAGGTTATACCATACCTTGAACTTATATTACCCACCAAAGTTTTCAAGTGGCAACATCTTGGATAATGAAAAAATATTAGTAGATGAAGATTCATTTGTGGCAGAGAGAGTTGCCGCTTTAAATTTTTCTCTTTCCAAATCCGTAAGTGAAGTAGCCGAAGACGAAATAGAAATCGATAACTTCAGTATTGATGATGCTGATGAAAAAATTGCAGAAATAAAGTTGGAAGCTGAAAAAATAAAACATCTTAAAATTTTGTTTAAAGGGTTAAAGTTTTTCTTGAATCGGGAAGTACCAAGAGAACCTTTAGTGTTTATAATAAGGTGTTTTGGAGGAGAAGTGTCTTGGGATAAAAGTCTTTTTGTGGGATCCACCTTTGATGAAAATGATGAAAGCATAACTCATCAAATTGTAGATAGACCTTCAATGTCCAATCAATATATATCCAGATATTATATTCAGCCCCAATGGATTTTTGATTGTGTAAATGCTAGAGAAATTCTTCCTGTCAACAGGTATTTTATAGGTGAAATTCTACCTCCACATTTGTCTCCATTTATTGACAAAGAAAGGGACCAACAGTACATTCCTCCAGAAGAAAAAGCTTTATATGATCCATCACTCCTGGAAGAGCAACATAAAAAAGATAAAGAAATTGCAAACAGTGAAGAGTATGACAGCGTTGATAGTGATGAGGAGGCGCAACTATATCTAAAAAGCAAAGATGATAATACCAAGGCAAAAGATGATGAATTAGAGTCTGCAGATGAAGATCAGCACAACCACTCAAAGAAGGTAAGGTAACATTGGATGTAGTAGGAAAATATTGTTCTCTAAGTTCTCTACTTCTATTACAGAAACCTAAGCTTTCAGTATCCACTGGTAAAATAGATAAAGAGGTGGCATGGGAAAAAAGCCGCCAAGAAAGGCAAGAATATCGTCTAAGAGAAAAAATGGTAAAAAAGAAACACAAAAAACTTTACAAGAGCATGATGGAAGGTAAAAAGCAGAGGGCTAAGGAGATATGGTTATTAAGGAAGAAAAGAAGATTGCATGATGAGAAACAATCCATAATTCAAAGAAAAAAAACTAAAGCAGATGTAGAAACTAAAAACAAAAAGTGATTTTGTTTTTGTTAAAAGTATGTGACTATTTTGTAATAAAAATACTTTTTCTTTGGTCCATCTATGAACACACTTTTGGTCTCAGCAATTCCAAATGTCCACATAAAAATATGCGCTGTTCTAAAAATTTTCATTTCATATTTCTAATTATTCTATCAGGAATTTTTTGATGTTTTATAAACAGATAATGCATCTTATTTGTTATATTTTGAGTGTATTTATATTTTTTTTTCTATCTTTATTTCTGGATATTTGTTAATTATATATGTTTAATGTACTTATTTGATCATGCTTTTAATGTCATAGATATTTGTCTACCCACTGAATTTGGCTTTATCCAGTCCAATGAATTCAACGGAAAAAAAGTTATATAAGAAACAATTAGTCTTCTCATACTTTGCCCCATAATAAGTTATTTTAAAACAGCTTTCTCTCCAGTTAGAAATTTGAAATGTTTTGTTTCAATTGAATTGACTTAAAGGGAATAAAACATTTCAAAAATGTACATGTAATTACACTTAATAAAATATAACAACAAAAATATTTGCTTAAAAAGATGTACACGGAACAAGAGTAATAACAAAGCCATGTATCAATACACTGATACTGAGATTTGTAAAAATGTACATAGTTCAAAATTGTATACCAAATAATAAATTAACTATTTTCATCCTCCTCGTCACTATCTTCAAGTTCAGGCATTGGGAAACGAAGGATGGCAGCTACACCAGATAACTGTTCCAATTCTAAAAACACATTCTATATACACAAACAAAAAAAGCGAAATTATTTTAAAGTTAAATCGACAAATGATTTCCATAATATAATACTACATTCCAAAAACAAAAAATAAATTAAAAAGAAAAAAACTGAACTTTTTTTGTAATAGTAATACTAGAACCAAATTTTACCAAAATTTATTTCAACAGCATTAACAATACTTACGCTCTCCAGATACGTGCATGCTAGAAAAAATTTTGACATCTCCGCCAGATTCTCTAACAGAGTCTACCAAATTAACATATTGTTTTCGTAGTTTAACATCTTGGCATCTGAAAGTATAATTAAAATTAAAAACTAAGGTTATCTATCTATGAGACAAAAAAAACCGTTCCGGTTAGGACCCAGCGGATTCATTTTCAATTAATATTAATAAGTCAAAAATAAAAAATGAAAAATTATAAAAAAATAAAAAATTGCAAAGGAATATGAATTTGAAAACTTGACAACAGCTGTAGTAAATCTAAAGAATATATTGACTTAGTGCTGGTGAAACACAGCGACAGTGCCGCCCAGCATTTGGCAAACGAATCCAAAGAATCAAATCGCTTTACAAATAAACTTTAAAGTCAATGCAAAATGAGCAAAAGAAAATTATTATTTGTCAAAATGACAATATTCCAAATTCTTTATTTTTCCTTGAACGAAAACGTTCCCACAACAGCGATTGCCTAACCATCTTCTGTTTTTTCGTTTCAAAGGAAATTCCAGACCAAAATGGCATTTAGCAAACTTCCTGCATAATATATTATTTTTTAATACTAAAATGCTGTATATTCACAATCCACTACACAACATTAACATATTTTTATAAATAATTAACAAAACCGTAATATTACCAAAAAACTTAAGTCGATGGGTATAGTGAAACCTTAACAAAATTGATAGAGAGG
Organism: Cylas formicarius; assembly: GCF_029955315.1. Taxonomy (NCBI): domain Eukaryota; kingdom Metazoa; phylum Arthropoda; class Insecta; order Coleoptera; family Brentidae; genus Cylas; species Cylas formicarius. The sequence goes on from NW_026844347.1 coordinate 5,867,736, forward strand.
TGAATACTACAAAATAGTTAGAGAATTTAAAAAAACTCGGAGGAAAATTAAAGTTCGTCAAGTTGGCCATGGTTTAGAAAACTCCATGTGACTATCCGAATAATTTCTATTATTTCTCAACAACTTGGCATCATCTTATTAAAATATAAAATCAAGTATGGTCTCATTAAAACCTTTTTTTCTATGAAGAACATGAATACATTGTATACTACACTACCCAACACTAAAGCTTATTTTGAAATTATTTTTCACCTATGTGTTTATGAAAAAAAAAAAAATCAATGTAGAAAACCCCCATTTTCTGCTAAATTAATACAATTGTTTTGTAATAAAAATTAAAATGAGAGTATGTCCAAAAACTGTATTTTGACCAAAAAGTTAATAAATTATTACAATTTTTAAAAGCATAAAAAATTTTCCATATTTATTTCGTATGCATATGCTACTTTCAAAAAGTTAGGAAAATACATTACAAAAGGAATTTGTGTAATCAGGAAAAATAAATACTTTATGTTGAGTACCCATCTTGAGATATTGTCCAGTAATTTTGGAATTAAAAGATTTGTAATACTGTAATACCACCTATCTGTGGAAATTTTATTTAAAAAAGAAAATAAAGTAAATTAAAAAAACTGTAGTTAGCAAAATTGCAGTATGTACTTCCTTTTTGACAAAAAAGCAGCAAACTAACAGAAGCTGAATCCAAAAATACTCAAGTCAAGGAACAAGTCTTCAGCTCGTTCATACAAACACTTAAAGCATTAGAAACAAAATGAAAGAACTGTCCATCACTACCCTTCTCAAAGTTGATATTGTCAATGTCTCCGACCCTTGCCTTAGCTTGAGCTACTTAAAGGCTATTGTGGTTCACTTATTTGGTTAAAAAGTTCTATGAACAATATAGAAATAAAAACTTTTAAATTTATTATTAATTTATCTCAAATTGAAAAGCCACAACTTATTTTTGAAATTTTTAAATTCCCTATATACAAATAATTAATTATTTTATAGTCAGATATAAAATCATCTTACCGAAAAAGGCTATCAGAAATTAAGAGCGTCTCCACAGCTTGAGCTTCATTTGCCTTTTCAACATGCCTTTTGCCATAAAAAGCTTTTGAAGCTTCGCACTGTAACATTGTATAAAAATTTTGTAATGCCTTAACTTCACCTGCAGCTTTTGTATCTGAAATTTTGTTGATCACTGCCGGATCTTGTAGTACTTCTACAAATAATATAGAGATTACAACATGAACCGTCTTACGAGAAAAAGGTATACCTTTAAGAGAATGTTTGAAACCAGAAGAAGAGTGTACCAACATAAATTTAGACTTATTCTCTAGTAAAATTTTGTTGTCAGTCTTAATAGCCATTTGAAACATATATTCAAAAAATTGGTCTCTGACAAATCCTGGAGAAGCAACCAGTACACATTTAATAACTTCAAAATCGATGTGTCGTAAGATTGCTTGCATTAGATTATCATAGAATTTGGTCAATCCCTATAACATGAATGTTACTAGTTAATTTGGCCAAAACAGGCTAATAGATGAAAAATGCTCCAAAACTATTATACCTTCTCATGTTGTTGGACAAAACCTTTTCTTTTCCTGGGGATAGTAACATCAATTTTTGCCCTTACAATAGTCATGCTTGATGTAATTAAACAAATATAAGCCAATCCTTCTTGCATGATTACTGCCGCTACCTCTGCAGACTTAGCCGGATCACAAGCCATTTCTATTCTGTCCAAAGCTACAGAATCCCACTCATTTTTACATAAAGTAAATTTACGGTTTAACTCGAGATCTAGAGTATGATAAGCACCCATCTAAAGGAAATAGTTAATGCATATGAAATTATTAATTGAAATACCCTCAAGAAAAATCATTTAATTTTATATTACCTTCACATATTGGTTTTCTTCAATATTTCTCCCTTTTAAGCGAAGCATGCATCCTTTTGTATCAAAGTCAATAGATTCTACTGAAATTCTAAGCATAGTTCTCACCCTATTGGACGTTGAAGAACCTGTGGATGATTCATTCTGGACTTTACGTATCGTTGAACTTTTCACTGAATCACCCTCTGATATAAGATTATAAGCATGCCACATATCTTCGGGGTCTTCAGGGATAAGGGTCACATAACTGAGAATAACACTAATCAATAACAATTCATTATAAACTAATATTTAGACTAATAGCAAACAGTTCTTGTTAGGTCAAAAATATCCTTTTTACATTAAAAAAATAAATAGAAAATAAAAGTAATGCCATAAGGCTAGAATTAAATATAACCTTAAATTTATATTAAATATATTACTCACCCCTCGCCAACTTTATCAATATCCTTATGAACCAATTTCATCTTAACAATTTGCTAGCGCTTTTGAGAAATAAAAATGCATACCACTGTATAAAATTTCATTATTTTTTCGTAAAAACACTTATTAATAAAATGCATGACAAAGTGCATAATATGTAATATAAATATAACATACAAATGACGTTTTTCAAAAAACTGAAGTTTGTTCTTGGGTTATTCGAGCAGAATCCTTCGGCCAAAGTCAGAGGAGCAAGTCTCCTTCTCTTCTTCTGAAGGTCGAAAATCGAGAATCTCCGGGCCAAGGAGATGTGCACTTAAGACTTTTTGAAAAATATTTGATCAATCTACTTGTGTAAGCTTGATCCTATAACTTGTTTAGCTTCCCATTATTATCGAGCAGTTTCGCCTGTTTATAATTGTATTAGCAGTGCTAAACTTATGTGAGTTTTAGAAAAGAAGTTATTTGCGTCTTATCACACCTTATGCTTCATTTTTTGACTACTTGATGCCGCAGGACAGAATTTTCTCAGCTCAGCATAAAAATAATATAAAACACAGATTTAAAGTAACCATGTTGTACACATAACATACAGTCCCAACTTGGCAATAGATGAATAAGTTTGTCTGTAATTAGTACTGAACTTTGATAATAGTTACGTTATAACAAAAGATCGTGAGGTGCCTTAAAAAAGAGCATTTGACGATTTAACCAAAATAAAAATAATGACGTCGGCATAAAATACGCAGTTTTTACGACAGTCTTATAGACAAGATTATTTCATGTCGTGAAAATAAGGCCCTCTAAAAGAATTAGATTAGTTTCGTTTCGCCGACAAGGTATTATCGCATTTAATTTAAGTTTGCGCGGAAAATTCATCCTATATATAAGAAAATATCAATGCCGCAATAGCGCCACTACATTGTCTATTTATTTTGCTTTCTTAGCTTTTGAAAAAAACGTTAAAATTTGTGTACATGTATATCTATACAGGAAAAATGCACAACTTAGGAAAGTCCCTGTCGTAGCTCACCTAAGACTAAGATTGTATTCAATTCAAGTTAAATCGGTGCCATATTTTTTAATTCATTCGTTTTCAAATTCAACTTGCATGTTTAAAATTCAAAATTTAATGATTAACATACCTATTAACAATTTTATTTTCAAAGGCTGCAAAAATTTTGTATTATATTTATTATCTGAAATAATCTTCTACAACATATATATAATACAACGTATGGCGTGGGTTAATATAAGGTGAATCAAAATTACATTGTACAAAATACTATGACAGAACTTCTCGATATGAAATGGTTTTGTATATTTTTTGCTATTACTTGCTTGTTAAAATCTTGAATAATTCATAATACCAAAATCAATGCTAACTAATTATAAGGATATATTTTAGAAGTTTTGAAAGGATCCAAAAGTTTTCTGCGGGACTCATGCTTGCATGAAAATTTTCAAGAAAGTTACAAAACATTATAAAATATTCACATTTAACTAAATATTGTTTTGGTTTTAAATTTTATTTCCCTCATATAAGAAATATAAAGCTCCCTCAGTAGAACAGAAAACAATCAACCATTAGCATTCCTCCAAGTATCATAAGTCTACCCACAATAAGATGGCGCAGTCCTACAAACCAAAACGGCGACCTCCAATTTATGAGTAAAGGGACGACTGTGGAATAGGAACAACAAACAAAAGCAAAACAGAATAGTCGACCGTAAGCGAGCTGCACTGTGATCGTTCTGGTCGAACTTTTTCTATACATTGTGGTTGTGCAGCATGAATTCGGTTGTTTCGTGAAATATGGCAAACATTTTGACTCGTGTTTGGATGGTGATATTTATGTTACAAGGTGCTTATAATGAGGATAATTTTCCAACACAGCAAAGAAGTAAGTTTGTTTCTTCCGTTCTCTCTCTCTTTCTTAAACCTCAAGCTTGGTTGTTACGTTAGTAAATATAATTAAAGCGTCGCATTTTAAGTTAAGACATATTTCATCTTTACATGATTTCATACATGTTCACTAATTAAATATACACTCCTTAGAACAGCCTAATAATATCAAATTAATACTTTGATAACAAAAAAAAGGCAAGATCGAGGTTAGTAATACCTTAGAGTATAATTTTATTTAGTCTGAGGCTGATAAATTGGTAGTCAGTCAAGAAATTAGTAAATAATTATCAAATATAAAATATCAAAAGTTGCTCCAGTTATATGGAAAAGAAAGAAACAATTTTAGACAATTACCTTCCCAACTTTAGCTTATGTAAATTTTGCTTATTTTAATTGTTAGGACACTTTATATTTTTTCCCAAAAAAAGGATATAAAGACACTTTATATTCTTTCCCAAAAAAATGATATAAAGAATACAAAAGAATACAATCTGCATTTCTCAAATATTTGATTGTCTACCAAATTATAGGCATATAATTATTAAAAATTATGAATTGTTTAAGTCATTCAAACGTGCTTCTTGTTACCCCTCAAAAGCTTCCAAAATGAGGACACATTCAAAGCCTACATTTTCTTATCACTCCGATTTTTAATATACTTTATACTTACCGGGTGTTTTAAATTCTCTCAGCAATGAGATCGTGGAAACGGTAAGCAAAACGAAATGTCGAACATTACTTTGAATTTTCTTAATTCCACAAAGGATGAAGCTTAAAAAGTCCAAGTATGTGATGTTCTTAAAATTTTAAAATAAACCCGAAGAAACAAAATTTCCGAAAGCAATAAAGATAACTCCATTTTTTTATTGTAATATTAGCCAGCTATTTAATACGCACCTCTCTTACGGTTTCTGAAATCCCAATGATGAGAGTCGAATGTAAAACACCCAGTAAAGGGATTTTTTCAATTTTGGCAGACTCAGTAGTACAGTACAGTAATTTTTGTACAAAAAAAATCAGTCATTTTTAAAATAATAAGTAGAATAATTGGCTATACTTCCGACGTTCATAAAACAATCTCTTCAAGTAATGTTTTAAGCGCGGTTCAAGTTTTTCATTATGTAGTCCAAATACGTGGACTTGCGTGGTTTTACATAAAAGTACATATAAGAGAAGCCATCCCTGATCGAAAGCCCCATTTTCACAACACAATTTGTTCCCTCGACTACAAACGTTGCACGACCTTGAGCCGTTCTCATGGACGCCGGACGTTGCAACAAATTTTTTGTAAAAAGTTTTTTTTGTTGTGAAGTGACAATTTACTTTCGTGGTATTTTAATATATTTGAAAATGGGGCTAGAAAAAAATTTGAAGAATTATGTAAAGGTAAGTCAATTTCTTTGCATTTATGAGATTGTCTTTATTTGTGCAGAATCTTAGCATGTAAATATTCGGGCAACAAATTGCAGCAACTTTTTGCAACGTAGAAATTACGCATAAAGATAATTGGGTATTATCTACAAGACGAGCGCAAAAAATTTAAATGCGTTGGCGGTCAACGATTAATTTCAGTTTCTGCACTTAAAATACCGCTCTCGTATTCGCCTTGCGGATAAAAATTTATAGGACAGCTGGGGTTTGATAAAATAAAAGTTTTATGAACTTGCTCAGCCGAGCGTATCACAAACAAAACTTGTAAAAAAGGCGATAGAGAGGAAACGACACACAAATGTGTTGCATCCCGAGTATCCGGTTCCCTTTGAAGACGTCACGCCAGTCGATGGAGTCTCTTATCCACTTATAAAACGGTGTTGCCGCTTGGTTAGGACTAAGGAGAAACCTATTTTAGAATAATGGAACTGACTTAGATAAATAAAAAAGTGTTTTGAAAATACATATTTAGTTCTTCGCTAGACAAAGTTCTTACAGCAGCATTTTGTTGCGACCGAGACCACCTCGCACCTTGGTTAGTTGGTTTCCTCGAAAATTAGCCTTTCTGGAAACCCTTAAGAGATACGAAAAAAAGTTTCGTACAAAAGTTTCTTAGACTCACCTGAAGATTTAAAATATTATTTTGTTGATACAAGGTGTCTAAAAGTGTCCCTCCGACATCAACTTGGTTATTTTAAATGGTACACGCTCTATATTTCGACATTTTTTGAATCCTTGGTTAATATAAAGGTCACTTTCTTAAGAAATTCCTATTCGAATTTTGCAAGGTTGAGGCAGAAATTGAGGTTATGTGTTTATTTTTTTTTCATATTTTGGTTGTCCCATATAAAATCGTGTATAGAAATATGCAAAACAACGAAAAAAAAACAGAAATGTCAAAGTTTGTTTATACCTTAATGCGTCAAAAAGAATATTGTGATGTCATAGTCAACTATATCTTTAAATATTTTGATATTTCTTTGTTGTTTTTGTTTGAAACGTATTTTAAGAAGAACATTTTTAACTAAACTTTATGGACTGAATTAACACTTTTTAGTTAACTTTTTTTATAGATTTATTTATTCAAATTTGTTTCCTTGATTAGTTAGCCTATATAGTTGAATTATTAATTTTTTTTGTTTGGTATTTTCTTTAAATATGAATTCCGGAGTTTTATTAAATCTATGTTGTTATCAATAGATTTTATTCGTATATCTGGAGTATTATATCCTTAAAAGAAGTAGGGTCATGTCTTTGCTATTTAAAAAATACCTAATATTGCCAACAAATGACCTAATGTGGGCAGCTTTAAATTCAACCAGAATTTATACGGATGTTTTCTTAAACTTCGAATATCTCAAAAAGTAAGAAAAGTTTAAATATGAGATAAATTACAAATTCACCTTTCTTTTATCCTAGAATTAATATCTGAATAAAAATATTGGGTGTTCCATTTGAAAATCTTGAGATTTTGTTAATTGAATTAGCCAAAATGCACCACTTATTTAGGACACCCTGTATAAGCTGTATCTGTCAAACTGATTGAGTATTGCATCATCTCTTTAGTTTGTGTTGAAATTTTCGTTGCAATACCTGGATCATTAGAGTCACAACACAATTTTATATGGGGCAATCAAAATATGAAAAAAAAAACACATAACCTCAATTTCTGCCTAAATTATGCAAATTTCTTAAGAAAGTGACCTTGATTTTAACCAAGGATTCCAAAAATGTCGAAATATTCAGGGTGGTTTTTTAAATAACAAAGTTGATGTCGGAGGGGGGGGGGGGGACACTTTTGAGACACTCAACAAAATTATAATATTTTAAATGTTTAAGAAAGTCCAAGAAACTTTTGTACGAAACTTTTTTCGTATCGCCTATGGGTTTCCAGATCGTATAGTGGATCGTTTTATTTGGCACACGATAATTCTTCATCAGCTACAAAAGAGTGGCAAGCGAACCATAATTAATCACCACAACTTATGTTTTGTTTAATAATGTAATCTGAAAAGGGCCAGAATTAGTAAAAAATTCACGGTGGACGATAGGTTGGAAGTTTATTAAAACACAAACTGGGATCGTATAGTTAACAGCATCTTTGATATTTTAAATGTGACACCCAATGTGTATTGTGATTGTATTCATATTTCCAAGAAGAAAAGATCGATATATCGTCATCGCTTGTGCAAATTACCAACATTCAAGACGATCCTATGCCCTACTATCTACCATCCGCCCTGAGTCGCCCTGTATATTAACGAATGTTCACTGCTCGACTGGCTGACCTACAAATATACGTCAATAAATTTTGAGGATCATTAAGTAAATCCCTCGGTAAATCCATTAAAACAAAAAAAAAGTAGGGCTTTTAGGAATTTTCTAGGGAACATAGGGAATTTGCTAGGGAAGGCATTTTTATAGGACTTGCGCAGTCAACAGAAAAAGCAAGTACAACTCAAGTTTGTACAACGTCAAGCATTTATACACGCTCATAATCGCATTCGTAACTTTTACGAACTTATTCGTTTTTGGATACATTTTAGCAAAACAACACGGTGGCGTGAAAATTGAAAGGTTCTTAAATCCGTGACTCAAGTAGTGAACCTTTGCGGTTGTCGGTTTTTTAACAGTCCCTTTGTTACTGCTGGAATTCTATGATATTTGGGTCAGTTCCTGTTATTCTGTTGCTGAGTATATACGTACTTTTACTATGATTAAAAATGCGTATATGGGAGGGAGAGTACAACTTGGCAGCAATGACACGAATCAAACATTTAACGCATTCTTTTCCATTTCCGCTGTTCCAATGTTGGGCGCGCGTTTATTGTGTTTTTTTTTGTTTTTAATTATATAGTAATGGAGTGGGCAGAAGAAAATTTGAATATGCTCATCGATTCCTATCGAAGTAAATCTCTATTGTGGGATCCACAGCATAACGGATCATTAAAAAAAACGCTTATAACTCCAACTAATTTCATGATACTTTAAATCCAGCTGTACTCATCCCTAAAATTGTATATATCTCCTAGCGCGACCGAGACATGACTAAAAGTGAATGTTCAAAGCGCGTTTGAGGGTTTCCTAATGGTTCGTAGGAGACTCATGAAATAATACTGCAACTAGCAGCGAACGCGTGGCGCGTTAATGTATATGTTCTGCAAAGTTGTAGAACCACAATTTTCTTTACAAGCCATCGCAAGCCTTCAATATTTTGAAAACTGCAAAAAGAAAGTTTGCTAGAAGAACTTCGTCAAAATATGAAATGCAAAAGGTATCAATGAAAATGTTTTGTAATATTTTTCTAAATTTAGAAAAAAACTGGCAAACTAATGAAAAAAAAGTTAGGTTACCTCATTTTTGTTAGTACGTTCTCTATATAAAAAAAGGTCCAAGTGGGTCACTCAATGATGAGAAACCAATCATCATATTGACCGACAAGGTTAGCCACGGATTTAGTTTATGATAAATCGTACATTGAACTTTATGCCAGTCTTGTAACCCTGCATCGGGCGGCTAAAGTGCTCAGCTAACTGTAAATTGTGAATACTATCTCGTTGCTATTATTAGACTTGTGCATTCAAAGTTGGTGTCCGGATCCATTTGGAGACGAAAATTGGATCGGAGTATTGTACATTTTTTATCGTAAATCATTGCTAGTTTTAACGATGTTGCTAAATTGTTTAATCAGCTTCATAAACAAATTAGGAATTTTTGGAAAGAATTTTATGCCAAAAATTAGACATTTTAATTATGTACACCGTGTGCCAAATAAATCGATCCATTATACGATATGGAAACCCATAGGAGATACGAAAAAACAGTTTCGTTCAAAAGTTTCTTGGACTCTCCTGAAGATTTAAAACATTATAATTTTGTTAATACAGTGTGTCCCAACATTGTTATTTAAAATGGAACACCCTGTATATTTCGAAATTTTTGTATTCCTTGTTTAAAATAAATGTCACCTAACAAATTCCTACTCGAATTTTGCATAATTTAGACATACAAAATTGTGTTGTGACGGTACTGATCCAAGTATTGCAACGAAAATTTAACCACAGACTAAGAAGAAAATGCACTACTCAATCAGTTTGACAGATGCGCCTCAGCTTATACAGGGTGTCCCAAATAGGTGTTGCCGTTTTGGCGAATTCAATTAACAAAATCTCAAGATTTTCAAATGGAACACACTATATTTTTATTCAGATATCAATTCTAGGACAAAATATAAAGTAAGTTTGTAATTTATCTTATATTTAAATTTTCCTTACTTTTAATATTCGAGGTTTAAGATAACATCCGTATAAATTCTAATTGAATTTAAAGCTGACCACATTAGGTCACTTGTTGGCAATATTAGATATTTTTTAAATAGCAAAGACATGATAGTTATCAAGTTTTTGGTTAGTATATATTTCAATTCAGTTTCTTCTGATAAAAGGGTGCTGGGTTTCTCCCTTTTATCAGATATATTTTAGAACACCTGATATGACAGATCCTGGATAATTCTATTAAATATAAACTTTCTTTGATACTGTCTTAATGCAAAGGCTGCTTTTTTACCATTGGTCAGGTAACATTCATAGAATTTTAGCCGTTCCTGAGCAGAATATTGCGGCATTGTAACCAAAAAAACTATAACTTATTTTAAATACAAATAAAATATATACTACTAAAAATTAATTATGGACTTTTTAAATAGATATATGAATAACAACAAAAACATAAATGTCAAGTTTGTTTATACCTTAATATGTCAAAAAAAAAGAGTTTGCTACATTTTTAAATATTTTGATATTTGCTTGTTCTTTTGATGTCAGATGAAACGAGTATTTTAAGAGGAACATTTTTTAACTAAACTTTATGGACCGAATTTACGAACTGTTTTTAGTTAACTTGTGGTTTTATAGATTTATTTATTCAAATTTGTTACCTTGTTTAGTTAGTCTACAAACTATTTATTTTTATTATTAGGTATTTTCAATCAAGCTAGATGATTAACTATTAAATGTTTCTTCAAATATGAATTCCGATATTAAAACTGTAGTATTGAGTTGATTTTTTTCAAAATTTATATCTGGAGTATTATATCTTTATGAGAAATAGTATCATGTGTTTGCTATTTAAAAAATACCTAATATTGCCAACAAGTGATCTAATATGGGCAGCTTTAAATTCAACAAGAATTTAAACGAGTATTATTTTAAACCTTGAATATCTCAAAAAGTAAGGAAAATTTCAATATAAAATAAATTACATTATTTTAATTATTTTTTGTCCTAGAATTGATATCTGAATAAAAATATAGTGTGTTCCATTTGAAAATCTTGAGATTTTGTTCATTGAATTCGCCAAAACGGCAACACCTGTTTGGGACACACTGAATAAGCTGAGGTGCATCTGTGAAACTGATCGAGTAGTGCATCATATCCTTACTCTGTGGTTAAATTTTCTTTGCAATGCCTGGATTAGTAGCGTCACAACACAATTTTATATGGGGCAATCAAAATAAGAAAAAAAAACACATAACCTCAATTTCTGACCTTTATTTCCATTCCATTTCTATTTAAAATAACAATGTTGATGTCGGGGACACCCTGTACCAACAAAATTATAATATTTTAAATGTTCAGGAGAGTCCAAGAAATTTTTGTACGAAACTTTTTTTCGTATCTCCTATGGGTTTCCGGATCGTATAATGGATCGTTTTATTTGGCGGTGTACGTGCATGCCAAAAATAAAAGGGGGTCCCATCATTTACGCGGGCACTGTAGATATAGGGTCGCGGCAGAAATAGTGAAAGCAAAATTGGAATAAAGAAAACAGAAACAGTTGAAAATACTTACCATGTTGCTGCAAAACGGAGAATTAATTAAGTCAACTTTCTCCTTTTATTGTATATGGTCAATTTTGTTTTATATCGGCGGCTCATAGTGGACGATGACTTATGTATCCGCACACTTGATCATCGAATTTATTTTAAATCATTAATTCGAGAATTAGTTACACTGGGGGACGTATATTAGGGAATTGCATTGACAATCTCAAATATTTTCAAGCCGGCAACATCTTACTTAATATCATCATCAAATCATCCTAAACTTTATTTTCAGTGAGGTTGTTTTAGATAAACTGATCTAAAAAGTGTTGGCGAAAAGTTATAGAAAAATCGAACTGAGATGGCTTTTACTTGATGAAAATCCATTTATCAAAATAAATAAGAACTAAAAGTTCAGATTTTCACGAAATTGTATATTTTTACATGACAATCGTTTCGACAACACCGTGTCTTTATCAAATGTCATTTGATATATATAATTTCGTGAAAATCTGAACTTTTAGTTCTTATTTATTTTAAAAGTTATATAAATACAACCTGCAGAGTTTTTACTTGACATAAATTCAGTAAAATAATTTACGAGGAAGTTTTAATTACATGTACTGGCTAAAAATTAATTTATTTCAAAAACGTTGCCTTAGGGCGCAAATATTCAAAAGACACTTAAACAGAATTGATCTGGTTTCAGAAAGTTAATGTTTGCTGATACGAGTGGCAAACAGTTTTGTTCGCTGAAAATATGGATTTGTTGGCACGAACGGCACTGATGTAAATGTTTTAGAAAACATGTACATGGAAATATGGCCCTTAGTGAAACATTGGCGTGTACCAAAATCCAACACATTTTCAATAAATCTCGAAAACGGAACATTTCCGGATGCATGTAACACCTGTATACAGGTTATACGACGCCGAATATTTATATTCCCACAAGTTTTACTTTTGGGTTATGAAGGGGTGCTGATATGTAGTAATATGTGCTAAAAATATCAAAATTATATTGATTAGTTATTGGGTACAGTTTTGCAATACCGCAAAAAAATTAACTGAGTGACGTGCGACGAATGACCATCAGAATTGACAAAGCTCAAAATATCACCAGTGGTTAAAATCAACAATTTAAGACGTCACGCGCTTCCGGAATTTGAGTCACCAGTGGCAAAATCACGTGGCGCCGATTAATCGATTTTCGTTTCTTCGGTAATTTAATTCCTTTTAGGAATCTGAACGTTCGGTTCATTTACACTGGATCAAGTCCAAAACGAGACGAGACAAATAAAATAAAAATCGGTCGTCGTCGGTTACATTAACCGGTGCGAGGAAGATGAGAAAAATGCAGACGATCCGGTGGCTGCCAAGATTAGCGTCTCCGCAGGGGACATTTAACTCAACTCTTTCTGTTTTTAACATTCTAATTTTGGTTTAAATTATAGGTACTAACTACAGCGGCTGATGTTTTTTGTAAATTTTCAGTTCGTTGCGATAATATTACTTGTCTAATAGCTCTACGATAATAGATAACAGTACGAAATGGAACGTTTTAAATCAGTTACGGGATTAGGATCGAACACAAGCAGATACGGAATCGGAATACTTATAATAAATTCACAGCGAAGTATATGTATTTTTATATAGGGAATCAACTATTCTGAATTGCAATCTCCATTTGTTACCATCACAAATATATAACGATAATTATCGAAAGGTCGTTAACATTTTGTATGTAGAAGTATGCGACTATAAAAATGCAAAGTCCTATAATTGTTCGGAGATGAGTTCTACGTCATGTAGACACAATAGGTTTCATTTCGAATCCCATTGAATGTAGTTATGTATTATACAATACGCTCGTTTTTACAGTTTCCTACTTTTAATTTATAACATTACTGTTCTGTTCGCTAATTGTAATATCTATGTTTAACACTAATGTGGCTGAAAAGTGCGTCATTTTGTTGATTTTCTGAATCGATACTGTCTCAGAGTAATGCTAACTAAAAAAAAGAATACGCAACAATAAATACAAGTAAATCAAACATAAGGGAACGACAATTTCGCCGTACGAACTCTCAATTTACTGAATTTGGCGAAGTTTTCCGAAATGCATAATTTTTATTATACAGATAAAAGTTTGTAAAAAATGCAGTGCTTGGTTTACCGCACTGTATATTAAAAATTTATTTATGTTAAAACTGAAAAAGGTATTTGTAATAACGCAACTCTAGCGGATAAAACGAATCTTCACAATATAAAGAAATGTCTGCCCTCTGAAAACTGTCCACAAGTTTTTTTTCCGTGTTTTCGAGCTTCCACCAAGTGAAGGCAGGCAATAAAAAATGCTTATCAACGAACACCCGTGCGAAGTGAATTGGAGTCGTATAAAAATAAAAATGGGCGACACCTTTATAAGAACCAAACGCTAGTCACACTGATAGGCTTGCAAGTAGTGCAGGTGGAAATTTCACAACGACCATAATGTGATATCAGCATACTATTGAAATAAGGGCACAGAGAAGGCCTTTAAGAATTTTCAGTTAAATAATGTTATTGATATGTTTTTATACGACCTCCACTCGTGCGACGTTCCGTGTTTCGTATACCGTCATCAATTTTGTTTCCTTTTGTTGGCGCCATATTAGGTTTTTAAAACGAGTTCCTTTTTGTTCTGATTTCATTGATATATAAGGGGGAAGGGGGAGGTCATTTAGATTTAAATAACTTAGAATTTAGTTTAGCATTTATTGATACGTTTAGAATTCCCCATCAGAAGATAGTTTCCTAAGACCTCTATATACATATATTTTTTTCATATAGCAACTAGACATTTAGAGGCCCAGACAGTACAGGAACTCATGAAGCAACTATGTAATTTTTTTTCGAACAGGTCCATTCAACGTGCGCATGCGCGAGATTTGAAATTTCGTTTTTAACCAATGGCAGTCTAAAGAGTATAAGATAGAGGGGAAGGTCCTGTAATTCTTGTACGCAAAAACATATTACCCAAACATTCTTCATACCTATTTAAGTGTACCTAAAAATATAGGGAATTCTGTTTAGTAATTTCTGTAAGTCTATTTTCCAGTTTGTTAAATGTAAAATATATAGGAATCACTGTTTCTCTAAGATCCTATTAGGTCCTTACATTTGCCACATTTGCTGTAATTATGCAAGTTTGTGAGTACGGTAAGGAGATATTGACACCAAAAATGAAAACAAAAATGGCACATCATAATAATTAATATTAAATTAATTAAATTAATGTAGCAGCTTTTGCAGTTGGAGGGTGACGCATGCGCAAAAGTTCCTCGTCTCTACTAAAATATCATTGCCACCTCCGGCGCATCAATTTTTACCGTAGTAGGGCCACTAGATTGTCTTATAGCTATATGATTTTTCTTCTTCTATGTAATCTTATCCTGCTTATAATACTAAAAAAAACCGTTTATGATACTTTCGACGGCAGCTAGGGATTTCCACTTTTGAAGGAAGCTTTCTTCGAAAAGTGTATTGCAAATTTTATCGTTCAACACCAACTTTAACATATATTTTAACACCGTTTTTTGCATATAATTTGATTTTTTTACAAATCTCCTCTTTTTTTTATTTCTAAAAACCCGTTTATCATACCTTCGACGGCAGCTGGCGGTTCCATTTTAGAAGGGAACGTTCAAAGACGCCTCAAATTGTCTCCTTTAAATGTTTTTGTTCAACACCGTTTTTTACATATTAGTTTTTATTTTTTAAAATCTTCTCTTTCTCTTAATTCTAACGCGTTAGAAAAAACGTTTTTCTACTCCCGTCTGCAAAACACTTAATTAGCCACCGATCTAGCGTGCGGGAAGCGTCACTTTACCACGTCAGTTTCGTTTCCTATGAATCCGAGCCACTTCGGACATTTCCGAGATTTTGCCGCACGGATTTGGGAGCAATCGGATGTTTTCGGAGATATTTCCCACGCTTTGAATTTTAACGTTTGTCAATTCTGACGGTCATGTCAGTGAATGCATTCGAGTTGTTTTGCGAAAATGTATCCAAAAACTAACGGTCGTAGAAAAAGTATAGTATGCAACACGTTCGGTAAACTTTTTAACTCACTCGTTTATTAAAACCTCGCTCCGCTCGTGTCAAATAAACTCGTGAGTCAAATGCCGTTTACCGCACTTGCATAATATACTATTATTATACAGATAACGGCAGCTTAGAGTTCCGCTATTAAAGAGAACTTTCTAAGGCTCTTCGAAATGTTCTCTACAAATTTTAGCGCAGTCTTTTAGATATATTTTTGATTCTTTAAAAAATCATCTTCTCTTTCTGTTAGTTGTAAAAACTCGCTTGAAAACACGTTTATGATACTTTTGACGGCAGCTAAGAAGTTCCACTACTGAAAGCACTTTTGCAAGGCCCTTCAAAATGTTCCCACCAAATTTTATCGTGTGATACCAATTTTTGCATATATTTTGTTAAAATTTGATCTTCTCTTAATCCTAGAAATGCGTTTACGATACCTTCGACGACAGCTAGAGGCGTTCCGTTTGTGAGACGTTGTTTTAATAATGTCCTGTATGATAGCCTCCCTCTCTCAAACAAATTATGTTATTTAATAGCATTTCTGCCCACGCCAATCTCTCAAATTCGTATCAATCGAATCCAGCACAACCAAAGAACCTTGGAGCCTTAGAGTAACAGTAAAATTCGACTTTTCCTTTGTTCTTCTCTGTAAGGTTTATTTTCAAAAAAATTTCTTTATTTATAGCCAATCAATGCATTAGGACTGAGATTTTGATTTTTGATTGTGAAATATTTAATTTAAAAAAATCAATTTTCTTTTTATTAGCAAAATGCCAAATGTCTATCCCTATTTCGCAGTTTTTACCTGGCCTTGCTTTTAAGGACCTTTGGGTTTGGTTTGGGTACAATTGCGAACATTTGGCCGCTGTGTCCGGAAGATACGGCAGCTGCTCTAAATGGGCAGCCTGCGCTTTTTTGGCAGCTGAGGTATTACACCTGCCTTTGCCTATCTCGCAGTCTTGGTGTTGAAAATTTTTTAGCGCAAGTTTTATCACCGGAAATGTATTCTGCAATTTCATTATAGGCAAATGACAGGTTCATTAAGCATTATTAACGAAATAAATAGAATCATCTCCTACACAACCGGCAGACAACACGATATTTTTTAAATACTTAAGTTTGCGAACAGTTGTATCATAGCACGAAAATTAACTGATACCCTTTATTGATATTATTTTCCAAGAGGGTGATTTCTCATATTTTTTCTTATTTAATAAATCGAAAATAGAATTAATATATAATAGAGAGAAAAGAACTAAAATTGGGACACAGCGTTCAATATACCTGAATTTTCTTGGATAGCCCGTAAATGAAGAGAAAGTTTGCATTTTCGTCGTTGACCTTGCATAAATGTGCTGCATTTCATTTGATAAGTCGAAGTAACTTACATTCGGTCAATTTGGTATTTTATGTGATCTATACACATCAATTATAAACTGTAGTTTAGTGTAAACCCTATAATCCAACACAAATGTTCACATAAAAATTTGCAACGGATTCATATTTTTAAGGAATGCTAAACATTTTTTTCCTCAAATAAGACAGAACTGCCAAGTTTTCTAGTTGAAAACCATGAAATAAATGTGGTTGGTAAGTAAACAAAATTAGCGTATGGTTATAACTGGAGAACCAGAATAGCGTTTATTGACAACGACTGTTATGTATCAAAAATTATTGAGTTAGCAATAACCATTATTGTTAACTTGAAATAGAATCGTTATGAACTGCTATGAATGTTTTTAATATAAAGTAGAAAAAAATCCTATTTATTTGTTACACGTATTCATCGATGATAATCATTTATTGTCTTTAGGCAACTAATTATTGATTAATCATAAAATATATAAATCAGAAATAATTGCAAATTAAAGGCAAACTTGTTCCAATACGTATTGGAAATTGCTGCTTCTTGCATGGAAAAATAGTAGCTTTATCTCTTGATTTCTGAACTGGGCGTTCATTGTATAAACACACTAATGTTATACTTCACGTTGATAGCGCTCTACTGTAACATTTTTTTAATTTTACTTAATTTGGTACAAAATGGATTTGGAATTATATCTTCTTGAAAAGAAGGATATTTGTTCCCCAATAACACTTCACTTCTACGGCCACATTGATTAAGTTTGTTAGTAGGATCACACCATTGCCCTTGTTACTTATTATTTAAGTTTATGAAAACTTAGGGGAAAATATTTTAAAATTTCTTCATATGTGTAACAAAAATGGTGTCCCTACTATTTATGCTATATGTATTGTACTGTATGCCTGATGGGACTAAACGCGATTATTGGTTATATTTTAAAATCGATAGTAATGGTTTTTGCGGACATCATAATTAATTTGCGTAGATCGGATCTAAATCGAGGTTGCGATATCCGTTACGACCCGACGTGTGCATTAAAAACTATGGCCGAATTAGGAATACACGGACAATGTAAACAGGGCGAACCACCAGCCACTGAGATATACCTACAGATAACCCACATAGGGCACATATAGGCCGCGAAGGAAATAATGAATTAAACTTGTGAATTTGGCGTAGTGGCTACAATACAGAACCATTTAAAGATTACGAAAATTTGTATCCGGTTATATGGTTATATAGCAAAGAAAATATTTCAAGTAAAATATTTGTTTTGCGAAAAACGTACCGTTTACTTAAATTAAAAAATAATAAAACTATTACAGCCACCTATTTATATACTATAATTATAAAGGTTAGCTTAATAAATATTTAAAGTCTGCCATCAATCTGCATTTTCTATTCTTCTATTAAAACCGTTGTTAAATAAGTTGTTAAATACCTTATATCCAAAAGAACAACGTCAAGTCATTGATGATACTCTGCTTCTTTCTCTAGAAATTATGAATGAAGAACCAGTTCTTTATGAAAGTGGTTGCGATCAATTTCATTATCAAATTTTGGATAATAATATCACTATTTTCAGTTCATGCTGTCGGATTCCTTAACTATGAAAACTGAGGTTCGGATGACCGTAACAGTTTATTTCATTATTACGAAATTACGAAATTATTGTTTGAAAAGCGTAAACTCTCGCGTCATGATGTCCGATTGCAAAACAATAGGTTAAATTTCAAATTGTTGAAATTGAATTGACGTTGTACTGATTAATAAGAATTTCAGAAATGTATTAACAAAATGAATGAGGAAAACCCCCAATGCTACGCATTTTATTGAATAAAATAATTTCTGACGTGTACATTTGTAGGTTTCTAATCAATAAGTTGGCTCTGTAATCATTATGAGTTTGTCTCGTCTTTTGTCTGGACATAAAATATCCAAGTTAGACGATGCTACATTGTCCAAACAAAAGACAAGACGATATTTATTGATAAATACAATTCGCTACATTACTCGTTAACACCTAGAAAGAAAAACGGTCGACCTAATTGCGGCCGCTCAACTAATTTCGTAACAATCCGCTCTCCGTATCGGATATGAATGAGTATGAATCATCAGTACAAACCTACAAACTATGTAATATACCGGATGGCCCGTTTATTATGGGAAGGCACCTTATCCCAGCACTTCAGAAAAATATTAGAAAATTTTCAAAACAAAAGTTGATGTTTGAAATTTTTTATTACTGGCAGCTTTCCGTATAATATCCAATACTTTTACCGTTTCTGACATATTTTGATATTTATGAGAAAAGTTTGCAAGCATAAATATGTTTTCCGACTGAACGCCTGAAAGAAAGAAACGCTGCAAGCCTCTATTTTACATTTAGGGGTAGATTTTTTATAGGAGAGCATCTAATTTAGTGGTTTGTGTTGGTATTTCGAAAATAAATCAAAAATTAACATTAACTATTTACATAAGAAATTCGCATTAATAATTTTATCGCATTAAAGAAAGGGTTACTTTCGATGTTGCGTATTTCAAAAAGTCGTAAATCGAGAATTTTCTGTAAGTCTTATATATGATAAGAATAATTCATTATTTAATTATAATAATTATTTTATTAAAACATTTTGACATTCGCTACAATATATCCAGGTGAACAAGCAGTGTTAAACGAATAACAAAATTAAAAAAAAATGGTATCGTTAACGTAACGCAAATAGTTTTTTTAATATTCTTTACAGATTCCCATCCCGTAATAAATGAGCCACCTGGTACATATGGTGTTCAAAAAGAAATTTCTTTAACCAGACAATATCATATCGCAGATACATCTTTTGTCTGTAAATCTCTTCACTAGTCTGTGCTTGGGTTTTTGTAGCAAAGAAAAACATACCTGGCACTTCCTAGAATTTATATCATAAAGGCCACGGTTTCATGTACCTGTTGTTCCTTCATTTACTATATTTTTCCCAAGAGTACCTAAAAATTGTTAAACCCCTATAAATATAAACTTGTTTTCGGATTAGGACATAGGTAAGTAAACGAGAAATTAACTACAGGATATTTTGTAAGAAACATTGGAAATTATATCTATAAGTGCTTAAATTCCTTGACATAATACGCTAGTGGCAATTTTTGGACACGCAAAGTTAGTGTCGTGGTAATAATTACTTATTAATATTACGTATTTATTTGTGCTGAAGACCCACCGATAGTACCAGTAGTACTCTGCTTCTTTGTCAGATTGAAAATTAAAAAGCAACTTGTCTATAATCCAGCAAATCTTCGATTATATTATAACCATCACCTATTCCTGAAACTGACAGACATATACAAAACGAGGTAAGTGGAGGTCGCTGTTTAAAAAAAAAAGTGGGAAAGCCTGTAAACTATTAATTATCAAGCAAAGCGATACTAATTAAATGAATGAAAACTTTTACCACTGACATTAATTTTTAATTAAATATACGTATATTAGATAATACACTTCACGCGTTACTTTCCAATGAATTGCCAATGAAGTATGGCCTTGAAAATGGTCAATCGTCTATTAGAATGGGAATAGCACTATCGCTGTTTCCAACGCTTTGTTTTTGGGTGAAAACATTAGTACTTCATTCGAAGATCAATCTCGAAATTATTAGCCTGGAAATAAGTTCTATTTCACGGTCGACCTCGTTTTAAGTAACGTTAACTGAGTGGCGAAACTAATCGTAAAAATTGGGCCACCCTTTTTTATATTTACATCAATGTCCATAATGTGATACGTGGTTAATTGGCCCGATTGTTAATAATGTCGAAGATTCCTCTATATTAATTCATTAAGGATTTGCTTAATCGTATTTCGTTTTCATGTTGACATCCGCTAAAATCAATTAACACTTATTTTAATAATTAATTTTGATTTAAAAAAATGCAAAAATGGTTACAAGTCATTCGCTGTTGGCTTAGGCATGCGACCTGTCAAATAAAATGTCACAAAATTAGCCAATGTGTATTTTAAAAGACCTCTCATTTGTCCTGTATGAGTTAAGTTTACTCAGTGAAACAAATTTATTATTATATCGTAATGGTGCAAAAAGAAATATTAAAACAAAAAAATTACATTTTTATCAGCTTTGAAACTGCATGGGTTCCTAAGAACACAAACCGAAAAGCCCTGGATTGCATACCAAAATTTCGTTACTGGCTCTGAGTGAAACTGCTGTGTGCTTGTTATAACGACATTTTTAATTAGAACTTTTGGATTTCCAGTATTTTTACACAATTGTTTTACGGAGATGTGTAATACAGATCGATGCCATGTAATCTGATACGATTTTATATTTTTAAACCAAGAGGATGCTTCACGAACGAAAGTTAATAGTTATGGTTTAATATATCAAAGCAACTAAATATTTATAGAATTAATACTTGCTAAAACTGTAACCAACAGGGAGACACGGCCACATGGAATTTCATCGTCGGACACACTATATTGTGCCAAATGGCAAATAATGAAATATCGCCGAGAATTTGAAAGTCAGTTAATAATTCGTAAACTTTAACCCTACTTTTCGTCTATGTGCGTTCATATTTTTTATTTTCAAGAATCTGAATTGAACACTGCCAAATACTGAACTTTATAATTTAGGACATGGAGCAAAATCTGTAAGTTCCAGGACGGTACTATTTGTGGTTACAACTTATTTATTGGTGTTATAACAGCTGTTTGGGCATCACATTGCCTTTATCAAATCACAATATTGCAATCTTCCGACGTCTATAAATATAAAGGGGTGGTATCGAATTTTTAATTACAATTATTAGAGAGTTTTTAATTTAAATTCAGGTTTAGCCACGGGGTCCCTTCAAATTCAGTTGGTGATTAAATAATAAATATTTCTTACTGTTTTGCATTTTAAAATCTTCCTTAGCGCTCTCTACACAATCTACGGCTTGTTGGCAGTGTGATGATACTTTTTATCTTATGGTAGTAAACCAAAATAGTTGAGAGTTAAATTGAATAAATAGCCTGGGGTGGGGTATATAGAAAATATAAAAAATGAGTTCATTTTCTATTAAAGTGACTTACGAAGTGACTATGATTCTACAATCGAAATAAGTTCAGTTAAGAAAAATGTTTGTCGAGTAAAAGCTCAGGTAAATGTCATCCAATTTTCAGAAAAAGTACTGTTTATGGCAATGGTAAGTGCTGAATTGCTCCAGTTGTGAAATAATGTGTGATGTCCTTAATTCTAAATACATTTTTATACTCGGTAATACGTTAGGATAAAGGATCGCTTACTCGGCCCTTTGCCCTTTGTCGTACAACTTCAACTCGGATATTCTCTAGTTTCCTCTTTTGTTGATCCGCCATCACATTAGGTGCGTTAATTGGTAGCATTTTTCAGCATTTAATGAGTTAATAATTGGACAACAAATTTTTAAAAAATAACCACAAAATGCGCTCTACAAAAATATTGGTGACAATTGGTGACGTAAACTACTTAGTCTAACTGATAAATTTGAAAAGTTAAGATTAAAAGATACGTTCGAATGTCTCATTTTTGGTCCATTAAAATAATAGCATTTCGGATTTGCGGGACATGTGCATGTGCATGAATTGTATTGTGCCAAATAAAGCTGGACACGGAGTCAAAATGCTGACTAGTAGCTGACGTCGAAAAAACGATTTAATATGATAAGAAATGACACGTTTACAATTATTGCTCTCGCTACATAAATGGTTGCTTGCTACATGAGTTTTTATTCGTTAACACGTGGAAGCGCGGACTAATTTTAACTTCTCCATCAATTCGGCTTCTACCCGATACCAAGGAGTTGCTGCAACAAAATGTAGACCGAAATAGATCCTTGTTTAATTACCGAAGTGTGTTCCTTGTCATAATTCGGTATGAAGAAAGCAGCTCCGTATAAGTCATTACAAACATAAACAGTGCCGTGCGAATACGGTTGTTGTTAAAGAGCGTGTCTAAAATATATAATAATTTGAAGCTAAATTTATATATATGTATCTAAGGAAAAACTATAAAAGGCAACTACGTATACAACAAAAATGTATAAAATATCATTTTGCATTCCATAATGCTTGCGCAAAAAAACTATCTTCTAAAAGTTTCGGTTTCGGGATTTTGTTTAAATCATACATTATTTTTTACTTAAGCTTTAGTGCAGACAATTGTCGCTTAGGATGGAATTATTCGCTACTCCAATTGCTTTAATTATCTCTTGGTCTACCCGTCGAATCGACGTTCATGTTAATATCAGATATTAAGCAATTCGGGGTGTCTTGGGTATGCTGCAGAGAGCCGTTTGTCCTACCAAAGCCAGAAACTATGTACTTATGTATGCATAACTTACCCGATAATTCTATGTTACTACTTATTTATTATTGTTAATATTATTATAACATTTAAAATTGTTTTTACCACTTTTCATTAAAATAATAAAATATGAGTTATTGATTGAAATCTTGAATAATTTTTACTTTAGTTATTTAAATTTAGTCAACCGGCTCTTGACCCGCCATGTATATGCATTATCATAAAGCTGTCCATGAAACAGCAGGAAAAGCTTCGTCTCTATTTCAAGCGGGAAATGACCTATTTTCTTTGTATGTGTTTAATATGAAATATTGTATACATTATTTGTTTACAATTCGAAACGTGTTACAGATATATTTATACAAAAACCTACGCAAGACTACTCGAACAACAGTGTGCTTGACTAAATCAATAGATTCCTCAGTAAAACGATTATATGATTTGTGTTGGCGATTGATACTATTCGAACATAAATATCTGTCGCTGGTTTAAAGGGTTTTAATTACACAGGTCAATATTTTAATCACCTATTCTAAGTGCTGAAATAAAAAAAAAATGTTCCCATTTTATAGTTGTTCGTATTTGGAAATTCTGTAACAAATTTTGAAAATTGATTGACACATATAATTTGAAAGTTTAATTTGCTTTCACACACCTCGATTTGACCATTGACAACGTTTGGATACGGCAATATTTTCTCAAAAAAGAAATAAACTCTATACAAATAAAATGGCGCAAAGTGCAGGTTAGTAGGTGAAATGTAGAGGTATGTATGTATGTAGAGGTATCATTCCCATGTTACGAAAATATCTGGTACATCAATTTTTACCGTACCAGGACCTACCGCAAATACCTTAATGAAAATTTAAAAAAATCATTTTTGTAAATATACAGTGTGTCCCACTTGAAACCTGTACACCCTTGTAAAATCTTTGTTTATGGTTTCATTTGGATATATTTTTTTGTTGGATAAGTCTCTGGAAAGTGCACTAAAACCTTGTTTTGCTCATTGCTTCAACTTAAAGTCATGACCAACTGAGATAACAAAAGAGAGGGAAGAGTGAAGTACTGTTAGGGATTTGTTAAAAAAATAATTGGCAACGAATTCTAAATAATGTTTCAATACAGGGTATTTGAAATATCGTTTACGCTCCGCTTAAGGGTGTATATTATTGTAAATCTTTGATTACGGTTTTTGATTTTTTTTTGTTAGATAGATCTCTCAATAACGCTCTAAAACCTTATGTTTCTTATTACATCAACCTGAAGTCATGGATAACAGGAACTATTTTTTGATGTCAAATATCGAGAAGGGCTATTAGAGATTTCTTTAGGAATGAATGCGTCAATGAATTATTTAGGACTATATAAAACCTTGCTATACTATGCTCGAAACTACTACTCCTGTAGAATGTTTGTTTATGGCTCAATCTTGATAATTTTTTTTTTGTTGGATTGATTTCACTGAAAGACACTAACGAATGAACTAAACAGACTTTACAGTGCTGTATTTTTTTAATTAAAATTAAAGAAGCGAATATTCGACTGTTGCTAATTTATATTTTCATTTTGTTTACATTATATCTTTCGAGTAAGGCTTAAGCAAACTTCCTGAAAATTAATACAGTTAGGTTTTATATAGTCCTGAATAAAAATTCGTTGACACTTTATTCTTAAAGAAATCCCTAATAGCCCTTCTCGATATATGACATCAAAAGTTAGTCCTAGTTGGCTATAACTTTACGTTGACGTAAAAAGAAACATAAGGTTTTAGTGCGTTTTTATGAGATGCATCCAACAAAAAAAGCTATCAAAGTGAAACCCTAATCAAAGATTTTACAACGATGTACAGCCTTAAGCAGGGCGTAAACGATATTTCAAATACCTTGTGTTGAAACATTATACAAATTGGTTTAGTTGGCTTCTAAGTACTCCTGAATAAGCATTCCTTGCCCATTTATTTTTTTTTAATCCCTAATAGTACTTTTCTCTTCTCTATCTTTTGTTAAATAGTCCCAGTTGAAGCAATAAGCAAAACAAGGTTTTAGTGCATTTTTCAGAAATCTATCCAACAACAAAATTATCAAAATCGATCCATAAACAAAGATTTCACAACGGTGTACAGCTCTTAAGTGGGACACACTGTATATACATTTTTTTTAAACTCATACCAAACGGAATCAAATTGGCCTATAAGATAAGATAAACTTAATTTTTTTTCACCTTTTTTCAAAACTTCAAATTTCCTCCGTATATTTTAAAAATTAAGCAAGTCATGAAAATTTTGATAGTCATCTGTCATTTCATATAAAAGTATCAATGGTTTGCAAAAACGAAAGGCTCTATCTTCATAGCAATGGACATACCCCTCAGTCGTGAACAAAATGGGACACAGTGTACATAGTCTGATTTTAGATTTGTTCACTGGATGGTCGGCTTTTTTTCTTAACCAGTACAATACCAAGTCGTTTTCTTTCTTACTGCAAAACTCTTAGGGTGGTGAACCATTAAAGAAGAAATTTTAGGCTGATGCGGGGCGCATGATGCTGGCTGAACGAAAATAGTATTTTCTCTATGTTACTCGTGGTTCTAGCCAGGTCTGAAAGTGTAAAATGTATAAAATAAAATATATAAAATAAAATAGATTTGACTTTGCATTTGAAAAACGAAGGTGTGGACCCTAGTTCATACCTCCATTTTTAAGTATATTTTGACCTCAATTTCTAAACAACATTTAACACGTTTTTACCTAAATAAGTTCGAGCTGGAATGCATTGTAAACAGATGTTCTTATCGGAGATGAAGATAAATTTTATCTAAATATCAGTTTTTGGTGGGTAAATTCTACACCTAATAGTAATATTTTGTTATGGAAGATTTTCCGATTTGATGAAAACTTTTCCAAGCATCCTTTTTTGCGCAAAATTTTTAATGGTTTAAGTATAACATTACTTTTCCAAAAATTTAGCACACTTGATATTTGGCTCGAGCCTTCATAGAAAAAATAAAAGTTTTGAACTTGGGTAGCATGGACGACAGCAATGTAGCAAACAAAGCAAAAATCTATGAGGTCATACACCTATCTGGTACAATTTGGTTTGTATTTGAGCTTATTTAACATTCGTCAAGCGTTAGTTCTTGTGATGGCTTTAACTTTGGTGTTTTAGAATTTTTAGGATTTTGAACCACTGCTAATACAAACATATTTTCGAATTCTCTATTCTAATTTGATGTAAAGCTTTCTGGACTTTTTGTCTCAAACTGGTCATACTTAATTAGGTCGTGTTAAGTATTTTTTCTCTGGTCTAGTCGGGGCTTTGTGCCTCTGCATTTTCCTGATTTTTTGAAAACAAACTGTCATATCCCATTTATTGGAAATACTAAACACAACATACTCTACGTATGAGCAGTCAAAGTCACAATTTAATAATTATCAGTTCTGTAACATGGCCGCGGTCCACAGCAAGTAGGCTGTGCCAATGTGGCAAAACTCATTATTTCAAATATTGGGGCAAAATATTATAATTATATATTGCTGTAGTTTTGTTGCTATAGCTTTGGAAGTTGTTTTCGTTAGATCAGAAATATCTCTTTAAGAAATATTCTAATTGTAGAATTCTAATTGTAGAAAGAAATTTACCACCATACGTCTCAATATGTCAATATGCGGTTAGTCTGTGAAATGTAGAGACATGCGCGTAAAATCATTCCATTCTCTACGAAAATATCAATGCGCATCAATTTCTACCAACACTAACAATTTTATGAGTGATTTGCGGTCTGTGAGTCATGCGTTGTGCGGCAAACTTTTAACGAATTGGAGAATTTGCAACTGTGGTCTGCTTACGTAGTCCATCCTTTCATTCTGTTTTAATTCTTTGTAAATAATTCCAGTTTCAATTTCTATTAACTCACCAATGATTACACGAAAGTCACTACACTGGTTACAGTTTTGGTTAGTCATATCGAGACCTCTATAACGGGTTTGAAATTATCATGAACTTAAACAAAAGGGGCGATTTTTCGATGGTAACGATTTTCGTACAAAGTTATTTCGTTACGAATTAGTTATTATCCAGTCAGAATAAGTTGCAATATTTTATATTTTTCCTTAAAAAAATAATACCGACATGCGAAGGGGACGCCTTTGGCTGTCGGGGACATTAATTTTATTCAATTCTACTTTAACAATTCTGAACCTTGCGGTGGCGTTCGTGACACGTGGTCTGAATATTAACTAATTTTGGCACGAACGTCTGGTAGGCGTAGACTTAAGTTTCTCCTTTTAACGTCTCATTTCCTAATCTTATTCTTAATAAAAATCTTTTTATATGAAACTAACGTTTGTTCCTATTTCACTTTTAATCAATTTAAAGAAATTTGAATATTTTCGTGATTTTATATAAAACTAACAAAATCAGGTGGTTCGTGGGAAGGGTTAACGTGAATTTGATATTCATCTGTTTACCGTAAGACGGATGTTTTATAATGACCCATGATCGACAATGGCCCATAACTTACCACTCCCAAACAAAAGTATCTGAAGTTCAAAGGTATTTGCATACTACTTTTATTGTAAAAAGCAGTATTGAACTGTCAAATAATATAGAGAGTGCTTTTACCGTTAAAATGCGGCAAATAGCAAATGAGGTAGTGCTTGCCAAAAGGAAACATTTTTTTTTACTTTTTCAAAGATACTTCCACAGGCTACTGATGGTGAATGAAATTCAATCAATAATGAAATTCGATTTGAAACAACAAAAATCTTTAAAAAATCAAGACCTCCTAAATCCAATATTGCAAAGCCTGGACGCATTACCTTAAAATCTCTAAAATGAAAAGAAAGAAATGCTGCGATGGTCATGGACACAAATGAATATCAGGAAAAGATTCAAGATATTCTTACAGACGGATCATGTCGTCAACTTAAAAATGATCCTACGTCATCTATGGATAAAAACCTTATCTGTTATTACGGCTCTATCAGACTCCGTGAAAAAATCTGTCACCCATGACTCTAAAATTTCTCGTCTCTACGGACTCTCAAAGATCCACAAATCAGGATTACCCCTTCGACCTATTGTCAGCACCATTGGTACTCCAACATATTCTCTAGCAAAATATCTAGCTTCCGAATTAAAAACCCTTACAGAGAAAACTGATAGTTTCGTACTTAATTCCTTTCACTTAATTGAACAATTAAAAAGCATTACATTAGTAAAATTCGAGAATCTGGAACTAAACCTTTTCACCTTAATCGAAAAGTGCTTGTCTCGAACAAATTTTAGTTATAACGTTCAAATTTTTGAAAAAACGTCGGGAACAGCTATGGGTTTTCCACCATCACCAGTCATCACGAATATATTTTGTGGAAATCTTTGAGAAGAAAGCTCTCGACACCTTTCATCTAAAACCAAAATTATGTTAATAATTTAATAATTTAATAAATCTAATAATTTCCAGATTAAAGATATTAAGCGTTACACTTCACCACAACCTTCCAATAGCAATGAGGCCACTGTGATCCTTCCTTACATTCAAAATATTACTGACTACATAAAAAAATTTCTAAAGAACTATAACGTTAAAACCAGATTTACCACTAGTTCAAAAATCTCTCAACATCTTCGGTCCGTCAAAAATAAAATTCGACTTGAGAGAGGAGTTTACAACAATCCACGCCACATTGCCACAAAATGTTAAAGCCATAAATCACAATAAAACAGGTAAATCCTGAAAATCTATATAGAATAAATAACCCTATGTCCAGGGTGGATAAATAAGCGAGGTAAGCGGTTGTAACGCCGAAACCACGAATTATAGGGATTTGTGGTATTAAATTTTACAAGTAAAGTGACGAAAACAAAATGGTCTTTGTAGAATTCTACAACTTTTTGGTTCATCGCTTTTAATGGCAGGGGCATCAAATAAATGCAAAGCAGTGGTAAGATAAACTTTGCACTTATTTCCTATTGTGGTATTGTTACAGTTATTTTAATTGTTATTTTTATTATTTGTCATAATAACGCCTCTTTGAACGCGTGAAGTTATGGGTATGCGGTTTGAAGGTTTTTTTTGTTAAAAATTCGATCTGCTTTCCATTTCTGTTGAAACCATTGTATCAATCTATTTCAAATTTCAGAGATTCATTAAAGAAACCCTAAAAGGTATAGTTTTTTCTTAATAGGCATGGTTTCCTCAAATCTTTGTTATTTAAATTGTTTTTAGTAATTTCTTTTGGTCATTCCAGTTATAACATTTGTTAGCGCAAATCGCTAAAATTCGTTGTTTTGTTGCTTATTTGCCGCACTTTCTAGGTTGGTGTAACGGCAACTTGTTTCAAAAAAACTTGGTTTTTACTCTTTGTTTAGAGAAAAAGTTGTTCCGCTCATATCCGCTTCCAAACTGTATTAATACTTTTATTCAATCCTGAGAAAGGTTGTATTGGAAAAAACTTTTGGTAATTTGCGGTTTTGCTTGAAATATTAAAAAAAAAATGAATCAAGATAAACAACAACCTCATTTTTTCTTCTGGAATTGTTTGTACTTATGTTTTTTTTTCAACAATAATTAATTTTTCATATTCTTTGCAGTATTTTTTGTTACTACTACTAGTGACAGGTCTTTATTATCTACTGCCAGTAAAATAAAAGTGACATTTTTTTGAAAAAAAAGCCTTGAAAATGTTTTACCAAATTTTTATTGGAATTGTTGGCCAAGATTTCGTCCACATTCGTCTATGTGCGATACACATATGTCCAAACTTTAATACTTTGGTCGTTTATGGATAACCTGACTAAAGAAGCATTACAATTTACAGCGCTTGATTTATGATAATATTAATCTTTAGTGGTAAAAAGGTGTGGTGATTGGAAAATTGCCTACAGTTCCTGGGTAACCGCTGCGTCGCAATTAAAAGCCATCATTATTGTCGTTTTCACCATGCAAAAGTAGAAAACGCCTCGGTACTTAGAAATTTCTCGATACCAATTTATTAATGTGTTCAGACTGCAGTATATTATCCCATAATTTCATGCTGTTATTAAATAACTTTCAAAATAATCTACACTTGATCTGTGCAAATCGCACCACCTCGCTTTCATTTCCACATTTTTAGTGTGAATTCAGTTCACGACGAGTGTCCCTCAGTTAGTCTAATTTCCATGAATAATGTCGGAGCGCTTAAGTAATTATAAGAAGGAAAATTCAAATGAACGTGTGTCCCTGTCTAGTGATTGGGACAACCATATAACTACTAGAGACGGAGGCCCTTTATAATGATAATAATACTTGTGAAGCAATTATGAAAAAAAAATTCAGAAGGTCCATTCAGCATGTGAATGTGCTAGAGTTATAATTTCGTTTTTAACCAATGACCTTCACTTCACCAAAACTAACTAAACTAAACTAAACTAACCAACATGGTCGGTGATAGATCGTCAATAACTTGGAAAGCGGCATTTTTTATGGCAATATTTACCGTCCTGAGGGCATTCTATAATCTGATAGGGGACACCGCGGTCATCAAAACAAATGAGACGTACATATTTCGGATGTTTTCCTGCTCTAGCAGCGCATCTTTCTAATAACGAAGACAATGCTTGAAATGACGCATAATTGCATGCATAACAGCATGACAAGATGTGAAACGACTAGATGTTCCGCGAAATAACATATTACGCCCGATGCCTACGTTATTTAAATTTGATTTCTTGAATTGTGAAAGGAAAATATACTACAAAGAGATCAGCAATTCAATGATCAAACGAACTTACCTGGTAAGTGAAGTTCGATCGTAATTATATGTTACACCTCTTCGTAGAAATCAATATACGTAGTCCCCCTTCTAGTCGCTAGGTGGCACCACAGCTTTAAAGCAGAGCCAAAAAACTGTGGAATAACTTACCATGGACGGTATATTCGCCATCTATGGTCTTAACCTCATTCTATTTTAAAGCCCGTTTATAATAAATTTGCCAAAGGGCATTTTAGTACTGTTCAGAACAGTAAATTGGGCGGGAATGGGTGATTTCTACGAAGAGGTGTAACATATAATTACGATCGAACTTCACTTACCAGGTAAGTTCGTTTGATCATTGAATTATATGTTACACCTCTTCTATGAAATCAATATACGTAGACTTTCAAAGGCAACTCAGCAAATTTGTTATAAAACGATTTTATTCGGCTATATAAGGAAATCCAGGATGTTTATGAAAGCCTCGAGTACAAATACAAAATAAATGGCTATCCGAGAAAACAAACCTTCTGAAAAATTCTATGTCCCAAATGTGGCATTAACAAAAAGGCCTGCACTTGCTGTACAAATAGGTCTATCACCGTTTACTCATTACATTTAAAAAGCCTTGAGGGCAGCAACTATACCCAACAAAAGTAGATGAATAAAGATAACTTTAGAAGATAGTGGTGTCTACACTTTTATTTTTACTGTTCGCAGAACTCGACATGCCTCAACATCGTCTGCGTTTTGTAAAGGTGTTTCAATTGATATGATTGGAAAAACGGCAGATTGGTGAGAATGCTCTAAATGTTTAGAGCATTCTCACCAATCTGCCGTTTTTCCAATCATATCAATTGAAACACCTTTACAAAACGCAGACGATGTTGAGGCATGTCGAGTTCTGCGAACAGTAAAAATAAAAGTGTAGACACCACTATCTTCTAAAGTTATCTTTATTCATCTACTTTTGTTGGGTATAGTTGCTGCCCTCAAGGCTTTTTAAATGTAATGAGTAAACGAGATTCACTGCCTCTTAAAGCACTGGCCCTCTCAATAATATATTTGAAACCACACAAAGATTTACATCTTCATATTTATGCAAAATTAAAAAACAGGTCGAGTCTTATTTATAGCTGAAATCTTAATTTGATTCGTTATTCTAATTTCTAATCCATCTGGAAATGATTTTATGTTGACCAATTCTATAAGAGAGAGCGTTTGGACTCTATGTACAATCGTTAACTTCAGTAGGAGAAACTAATTTAATTGTTTTAATGACAGTTAATTGCTTTAATGACAAGTCATTAGAACGTAACCCTTTTACAAAGTCAGGGACATAACTAGGGCCCCAAGTGCTGTTATATCTTGGTTTACTTGGCCTTAGATTATAAACACCTTAAAAAACCTAGTTAGATTTGCATTGTTAAATAAATCTGATCCAAAAATAAGGCCGTGCTGCCTGAAAGAACTCAATGAGCCATAGGACTTGCCTTGTCTAAAATGAATAGTAAGGAAATCTAATACAGCCTAGGTGAGAAGTAATAACACTCCACTCCCCTCCTTTCGTAGAAGCTCCACCAAAGTTTAAATGCATGCAGGTATTAAATGCCTCAAGGTAGCGCTCTGAACAGATGATAGAAAAATATCCAGCAAATCTTCTGGAATGCTTGCCTGACAAAATCCCTGCAGCCAGGGTAAGGGATTTCCACAAAGGGTGACCTCTCCTGTCAAAAGAAGAAGGTAATTTGTCTGGAATTAGAAACAATAAATAACTACAACGCCTCCCATGAAAAAAAAAAAAAAAAAAAAGCAAACCAATGCTGGCTGTGCCCGTAAGGGATTACTGCGATCCCTGTAGCTCAATCAGCCTTGATTTTTCGTAAAACAAGTGGCAACAAGCAAAACGGGGGGAAAACATAGAAGAAACTGTCGCTCCAAAAAACAGTAAACGCGTCTTCATTAGATGCCTCCGGATCTGGAAATTAGGAAATAAACTTTCTGCATTTCTTACTTAGGCGAGAAGCAAACAGTTCGATTTATGGGAATCCAAATTTGCTTGTTATTTTAGCAAAAGCATTGTCCGAAAGGTACCATTCACCATCAAAATTCAAATTCGTGGGTTCCTTATGCGCTTCAAAATTATCGGAAGATCGAATGTAAGATGCTTTAACCCATAACCTCCTTTCTTCACACCAACCCCAAGGCGCCTCGAAATTTCGTTTAAAACAGGAAATTTTACTCACCCTATTCTATTTACATACAAAATAGCAGTTGTCTTATCAATCCTCAAAAGTGTCTCGCAGTTAGTCAAATACGAGGCGAAGCATTAGAGACCAAATGAGGCCGCAGTTAATTCTAGTGCATTAATATGAAACTGAGCTTCCCTAGGACTCCAAAGTCCTCTGGCACAATTCCCCAACCCAAAGGAGTACCATCTGAGAAAATCTCAAGTTTGTAACATTGCTGCCTTACAGGGCATTCAGGATTCTGTAAACTTTTTAGCCATCACATAAAATCCCTCCGTAAATTACAAGGAATTATCATCCAAATATCATAATTATCGACAGAGTCTTGAAGGGCTAGATATTTGATTCTCTCAAAAATTCTTAGTATATACCCAACTATAACAAACTGCTGGGCAAACTGAAAACTAGCACAGCACAAAGCTCGGCAAAGACTCTTATTTCGCAATGGTTCAAATTGCAAAACTTACTTACTCATCAGAAAAACAAGTGGTGGGATTCAAAAAAACAAAACCTAAAAATTTACGGGATTTCGAAGGATGTAAAACATTCTTATAATTAATAACATAACCCAACCTAATCAGTGTGTTGCAAGTTACTTGAACATTTTTTAAGGATAGCTATCACCAAATAGTAAAGTTATCTAAATAAACTATTGAGGGAAAAGCCTTGGCAGGGAGATAAGAAACCACAGATTTCATTAATTCTGTAAAGGCCCACGGGGCGGTGCATAAACCAAAGGGTAACACGTTAAACTGATAACAGAGAGCATCAAAATAAAATCTTAGAAAATTCTTTTGATTTTCAATTATTGGGACTAGAAAGTAAGCTTCTTTCAAGTCCAGAGTGGTCATCAAGGACTTCCTTGTGAAGAGTGTTTCTACTAATTTTCTGTCTTCCAGTTTAAAATGACAAGTGTCAATAAAAGCATTCAGTTACTTTAAATTTAAAACTAATCAAACCGAACCATCCAATTTTGAAACCAAAAAGATCTGTAAAATAAATTGATTCTTACAAGGTTCGCAAACTGCAATTGCACCTATCTCTAACAGGTGTTTGACCACATTACAAATTGAATCTTTTTCTTGTTGGGACCAAACAGGATCTGTCGTAATCAAGTCCTGTATAACTGGCCTCGCAAATGGAATTTTATATCCATCTAACCAAGGTAGAATCTGTGCATCTTGAGTTCTAGAGTTCCAAATGTCCCGAAACTCGTGCAATCTTTCAACAAAAGTACTTACTATTTTTTCCTGGGGACACAACTCCACCCCCTTTCCTCTCGAACCTTCCTGTATTCCCTCTTTTGAGGGTACAATGACTTTCACCCACTTCAGCCTTGCAACTTCCGGGAACGAAGTGGGACGGTCGAGTTTAAATTTGTATGCTATAAAAGCCTTGTTCCGGATGCACCCGACTTTAACTCGGCCACTAATCTGCAGCTAATCTGATTGATTTGAGCCTATCAGCCAAATCTTCTCCATATAAACAAGAGTGCAAAGAAGCATCAACGAGCACTTCCTTCATACAAGGCTGCATTTCATTTGAGACCAGCGAAAGGCTTAACGCGGCTGAACTTCTATATACTGAACCTAAATGGTGTATTTTGCTTAAAACAAATATTGCATTACTCAACATTTCGATGAGAAGTAAGTACTACTCATCCTTAACCGGTTTCAAAAGCAAGGTCAAGAGCGTCCTACCAACCACCATCAAAGCACCCCTTGTTGCAGTCAGTCTCTCATCCCTTTTCTTTCCACCTTTGTTGATGGCAGATTTCATCTGCACATTCAATTTAGGAGAGTTATTGAGCGGGCAATTCTTCGGCACAGGATATCAACGCAAAAGGTCACTGAGACAATCTTCGGACACACCGGATTTCAAAAAGGTATTAATCTGACTTGCCAAAATGTCATGACACATCAAACTTTGTGTTGGGACTATCGACCCCATAGCTTAAAGGCCATTTTGCTTTAAATCCGTCTCAAGGGGCTCAACAATGACATCAGAATTAATTGAAGGGCCTAAAAAATATACTTACGATGGAGTAAATGCATTCCAACAGCCATAAAAAATTGTTCATTATGTCCCAGTATCCCGGGCGCCTCATCCATAGCCGGACGAGCCAGAAAACTCTATTTTTTCGATGTCGAAAAAATATAAAACCATATGTATGGCCGACCCCCTCACAAAAGGATTGCTTCCAATTGTGAAACACTTACATACGACTGCTGTCGTATAAGTGGGAAAGATGGGGGGTCTTTCGAGTTCTGGGGATTCCGATCGGAACCCGGACGATGAAGAAATCGTCTCCCAATTGTAAGAAAATCTCGTTGATGGGAATCACGCCACTAGCGATTACGTAATCGCGGATGGAAAGATTTAATCTTTCGTCGTAGGTAGGTTCTTTCTTCATCCGATAAGGAATAACGTAAATCTCACTTGTACTTCTCCATTTAACTTCCAAAAACGCTGAAAAAAGCTGAAAACACCGACGCCGAATAAAAATGAACATGTGCCACCAAAGCACAAAAAGAGGAATGAGGTTAAGACCATAGATGGCGAATATACCGTCCATGGTAAGTTATTCCACAGTTTTTTGGCTCTGCTTTAAAGCTGTGGTGCCACCTAGCGACTAGAAGGGGGACTACGTATATTGATTTCATAGAAGAGGTGTAACATATAATGCTCACTTTTAGCGAACGTTATTAAAGTAGAATAAAACGTATTGTTGTATTGTGGTCCATTCTATACGCAATAAAAACGTAGGTCATTAGTTTTTTTGTTACTTTTTGAATTTTTTTGTTCAGAGTGCGTTTACTAGTACATATTATTAATTATGAAAATGGCTTATGCGCTTATAATACTAATTTTCTTTGCTGGTAACAATTTTTGATGTGTTACTTGTACGTGTGCCCACGCAAATTTTGTGTCCACTCCGGAAATCACTAAAGGTTGATAGATATGGAGTTTATAGCGAAGCAATACAAGACAAACTAAACGTGTTCCCTATGCGTCATATGCGGGTGTGATTAATTTCCTGCACAGCGTAAGTCATACTTGCTAATTGTAGGTTATTAAACTAATTATGGGCGTCACGAGTTAATTTCATTAATATGCTTCGAAATCTGTGTCTAACTTTTTCGTACCGTGCCTCTCCCCCCGTTAAAATGAATAGGATGGTATATCTAAAAATCATGATTAATTGAAAAATATACAACGTAAACTTTGTTGTAATAAACTGTTTAGTTGAATTTTAACTAAGTGAGAACTGTTTTTAATTTTCAACTCGTCTAGCGTATCTCCTGATTTTATCTGCACACCGCCGTTTGGGAACCACTGCCAATAAGCTTTCAATATTAATAATATAAAACTTTTTTTAACTATATATATAGGATGAGCTGTTTATCATGTGATGGCACTTGAACTCAGAACATTTTTTTTTTTGTTAAATAATTCTTTATTCAGTTAGACACTATATATATGAATTGAGGTAATTTTCAAACAAATTCTAACATTTTAACTGAATTTTGTAATAATAATCTAATATAATAGGTTCGAGTCTTACAAGAATTTAATTAAATTTATTTTTTCTCTCACTTTTCGCAGCAGTAGGTTGTATGTCTTATTGGAATTTTCTACATTATATAACTCTATGTCAGTGTAATTTCTTAAATTGTGTGAGTGTATTTCATTTGTTCATTGTTGTTTTGGTGTTGCTTTTAATTTTGTTCTGTATTATTTTAAACATGAATTTCAATATTATTTTTATTTTATTAGAGTTTGTTTTATTACATTACCCTAGACTGCAATAAGATATCTTATAACCGACAAGAAACACGCATTGTAAATGTTATATCTTGCAACTTCACTTAAGAAATAGTTAGAAATAGAATAGTTTGTTCTTCATATGGCTAATATGAGCATTCCAATTTAGCTGCTCGTCAAGCATAAGTCCTAAATATTTTATTTTATCGACTCTTTCCAAAATCATTTATCTTAATCTTAAAGTTATTATTTTTTTGTTTAAATAAAATGTATTTAGTTTTTCCATGTTTGTTTTTTATTTGTTATTTAATAGCCAGTTGTAATATCCTTTTAAGTCATTGCTTGTTATATTTGCCAATACTTCTAAATTTTTTTATGTATAAATTAAGACCGTATCATCTATAAAGCGCAGACTCAAGAGATACAAATTATACAAGAGGGGCCCAAGGACGGAACCCTGAGGGACTCCAAAATTATTAACCATAACTCTGCTACTGCAGTCCTCCAGAGTTACATATTGTCTGCGGTTGGTTAAGTATGTTCTAATTAGATGTGAAATAATTCCTCTAAGTCCCATTTGTTCAATCTTATCGATTAGCAAACCATGATCGACAACATCGAAGGCTTTTTTTAATTCCACGAATACATGGTATTAAATTCATAGTGGCATTTAGTGTACCACTATTAGATGTAAATCCGTACTGAAACGGGTCAAAAGTAGCATGCCTTTCTAGAAAACACGTCACTCTATCCTTCAAAAGAGTTTCGATTATTTTTAGAAAAGTACTTATGAGTGATATTGCTTCTCGACGTCCTCGACTCCGATTTATATATTGTACATACTGTAACAATTTTTAGTTCCTCTGGAAATTCTCCAGTAACCAATATATTATTTATTAATAATACTAAAATAGGTACAATGTATTGATTCAGGTTGACAAGATCCTGATATGTTACACCATCGGCATTTGTTTAAACGATTTTTATATCATTAGCAATCTCAGTTTCACTAGTTGGTTCCAAAAATAAATATTTTTACATGACACTTCGTTAAACGTTAACATCGTGCTTAGAGAATTTTTCTCGTCCTCAATTAACAATATCTAACCCTATATCTGTAAAGTTTTTATTATATGTACGAGGTCTTCATTACTTGTTCTTCTGTTACTGTCTGTTTCTAACTTTTTTATGCATTGTTTGGTTGATTTACTCCTAATTAAGGAATTGACAATATCCCATTGTTTTCGTGAATCATTTTCGGCTTTTGCAATTTACGTTGAAAGTTTGGTTTTTTAATGTTTTTATTCGATTATTTATGTTATTTTTCAAATTCTTGAATTTGATTTTTAAATGGTTTTTATTTGGATTGTTTTTACAGTGTTTATATGCATTATCTCTTTGTTTTATTAATTGTATTAGATCTGGTGTAACCCAGTTGTTATTTATTCTTGCATAGCATAACCATTATTATAACTTGTTCCGAATTTTTTAGTATTTAATTTGTTCTTTTCTTTTTAAATCGACCAAAATGTATTCACCATTAACAGTACTACACCGTTTATTTCAATTAAATTTCTGTCAGCGTAAATTAAGTTAAGCTGCAAACTAATTGATGACCTTGAACTTTGTCGAATTCAGTCGTTTTGATTAGTTTTGTGTATTCTGAACAATCATTGGATATACTTATTTCAAATAAGTTTGTCACAAAAAAAAATAACACAAAAAGCTATTTTAACGTGATCAAATTCCTTGAAAAATATGCTTCACTATGCTTCTAAAAAACATCAAACACTGACTTGTTATTAAACATAGAAAATTAATGTGATTTCTAAATCTAAATTCGCTATCCGCTAACCTAGGTGTTCAATTATTGGTTTTGATCTTAGGGTAAATTAGGAGTGGGTACGACAATGTGGAACCGCTATTACCGTTAAAGTAAACTGACTCTAATAAGAGCAATTTTTATAAACGATCCACCAGTATTAGGTTAACGCTCTGGGTTTACGTCCGTTTCATTAAACAAATTTTGCAGCTGTTTAATTTGTGGCAAATAAACGTTACAACTTTAAATTGGCGTCGGCGAAAATATAAATCCACTTTTCAACTTGTCCTTTTTGTTCCAGCTGAACAACATCCTGCCGTAGATTTTAACCACCATACACTTGTTAAGCCGAAAATATACCATGGAAGAGAGAAGAGGCAGGTGTCGACGACTGAAGAGAAGGTAAGGACACATTTTTACATTTTGTGGAATAGTTTTTGTTTCATTCGTTTCACTATTTTTCAAATTAAGTTTAAAATTGATGGGTGTAATGCTATTTCTAGAAGGGAAAAATATACTATTGAATCTCGAAATATTTTGTAACCTTGATTTTTAATCTTGACAGCAATCAGCAAAAGACTCTATTAGTCTCTAAATGTAGACGACTCGCCTTATTTACTATTTCCCATAAAATATGAACTATGTTTAGGTTCACTACAATCAACACTAGCATTTTATTGCGTTTTATCAGCAAGCGTTTTGTTGGAGCGTCATCTTTGACTAAAAAGCATAGTAAAATTTGCTTAAAAGGGACCGTAGGAGGTTGGATAAAAGTCAAAGTTTTTGGGCATGAACTGTTTAAGGATCATTTTGATGATATAACATTAACTAACCAAAACACAAGAAACTCGTTAAAGTCAAATCGAAATTCAATTACGAATTATATTAAAATTTTTGGCCATTATTGTTAAAGTCAAATCGAAATTCAATTACGAATTATATTAAAATTTTTGGCCATTATTGTTATCAAAATAAGGACCCCAAAACCTAGTGAAAACCGCATCTAAACTAAACTAAAATATGAATATAAGAACTCAATACACCAAATAAAAAGCAAACAAATAATACTTAAAATGAAAATAACATTTTGTGTTTATTTTTTTACTTTATGGTCGCAACCCAATTTTTAAATGCCTTCTAATTCTCTATCGATCAGACATCGATCATAAAAATAAATTCGGCGCCCTCGCGACAAAAATCAGCCAATCCCTTTCCGAGAAATAAAATCGCTGCCGTGCATCGTGGATACTGCATACTATACCCAGTAAAATTTAACACATGTGTCGATCTTAACTAAATAAAAAATTCAAGTAAAAGTACTACAGTTAACGATTATTCACTTCAATAAATTATTTTTATTTACTTCGAATTTTCTGTTAGGATAGATAAACAAAAGTTTATCTTTTTGGGCTTTGCTTGCTTTGATTTGTACATTGCAATTGCTTCTGATTACTACAGATAACGCGCACCATATTCTTTTTTTTTTTCTGAATCGATATTCTTGTTGATTTACCTTGATGTTGTATTAAAAGTTCTGGAGAGCTGAATATGGCATACAGCCGTGTTCCAATGGAGACCAAATATATTAAGAGCAAATTTTATTTTGAACTCAGGCAGATAAATTTTTCCAGAAATTAAAATTGACCATTTAAGGACACCCGGCCCTATTTCGTAAAGTAATTGTGGTAAAGACTTGAGGTGAAGATACTTATGGGACTAATGCTGAAAACTAATTTCAAATTTGTAAAAAGAAAATAATGTTGCCATCTTTGGAAATATTTTCTGTATACTTTCAGGATATTATTAAATACTAATTTTCGTTCTTTTGGCAAAATATATATAAATTTAAGTCATAAAATAATTAATAAGTTTTTACAATAACGAAGAACAATAACACAGGCAAAATTCCAGTTTACAGCATTTAAGACATATTTTTGTGAAACAAACATTGTTAAGTATCAACAAAAACGCAAGGAAATTTTAGCAAATTCGAATGAACAAAACCCTGGTTTGAACAATTGATAAATTAATGTTGTCCATTGTGAATCATTTTACCGCAGTTTACTTAGGAGATTTTAACACTGTATTGAATCTTCTGAAAATCAAAACAAAATCAATAATAAAAAATCAATAAACATTGTTTTTAATAATTATGAGGACCATTTTCAGTGGACCATTATTATTATTATTGTACAACTCCGCGCACTGCTGCTTTTTTATCATAGTAGTTTTCCTTTCTAAATCTTACGTTTATCATAATTGAAATGACATGCCATAAACCAAGGATTATTATTAAATTTCAGGGAGGTGCGCATGCGAATTATGTGCAAATTACGATGGAAGTTGACGGACAAGAGATGATTTTGGATTTGACATTAAACAAGCAACTTATCCCCAAAGGCTTTTTCCAGAAACATCAAGAAAAGGGAAAGTACAAAGTGCGTAGGCCGTCTATTGAGGTATGTATAGATATCGTGGTCAATCATCAAGGGTAACCAAAAGTAGAACCTCGTAATCCTTGCTATAAAGCTCCTATTTGGAAGGCTTCATTAAAATTAAATATAATATTGTGATCGCATAAATACCAATTTGGTTGTTGCAATTGTTGGAAAGTAATTTTTTTGAGACATGTTTCTTCAATAATTTAAGGCATTTTGTTGATTTGATAGAAATACTGATCTGTTTTATCAAAAACGGCTTTGTTTTTAAAGTCATTGTAGTTTCATATGTAAGCATTACTTTCATTAGTTTTAGTTTATGCTCCTACATATAATAGTGTATAATCATTATTGCATAGTCAGAATCATGTAATATTTTAAGTAAAGAAATATTTTTTAAAAAGTATGAGAAAATAGCAAACTAACATTTTCCATTTATTGGGTTACTGTTACGCGTTGAAAATAATTAAAAGGTCAACATTTTAGGAAGTAGATATCTGCCATTACAATGGAAAAGTCAGAGGGAAGCAGAATTCTTGGGTAGCATTATCCACCTGCGATGGTTTGTCCGGAGTGATCTTTGATGGCATCGAGATGCGTTACATAGAACGAAATAGCAAAAATTTAGGTTTAAGCGTAGAAGATGCGCATTTTTTATACAAGCATTCTGATTTGAAAGAACACAACAAAACATGTGGCTATTCTGGTGATGCAAGTGATCCGCGCTACAAACATGCTGCCACTGATAATAAATTCTTAAGGGTAAGTTAGCATTTCTTGTAAATTTGTGTGCAAATTTGCTTAAATTGGAATTTTTAAAACCCTTAGCTGGACACCTGAAATCCAAATTCAGTCTGCACTTCAAATTGGAATCATTGGGTGTTTATGAATGTTTTACTATAAACCAAATTAATGTAACGTAGAAAAAATGGGATTAAGATCAAAAATTAATAATGTCCGAAGTGATTTCCGTCTTGCAGCAATTGTGATTTAGTTTCAAGTTCGTTTTATCATATAGAAAGCACGCTTTACGCTTTTTGCATTACTATATTTTCATCCTTTGATAATGATGATAATAAAAATGTTAGAAAAATTATAATAAATTTGTAAACATATCCTTCGATATATAACTATTTGGAAGTGAAATTGAAATAAATCTATCATCAATCATGGCGAAATTGAAAGAACATTCCTTATTTGAAAATCTCGCACCAGCTCGATAACTACAAAATTATTTACTTGGTTTTCATTCTAAGTTCTACATACCAAAAATATTGTTAGCTAGTTTAATGTAAAAAATACCTTTCTAATATTTTGTAAAATTTATTTTAGAATTCTCAAAACTAATTAAAAAGTATATTAGACATACTTACATTACGAGCGACTGAAAAAGATTATCAACGTATTGGATGAATACAACCGAAACAATCCAATCGCTCCTCAACCCGTGACTCATGTATGGGAAATGCTCGAAGTGACTTGCATAGTGCAGATTGTGCACATGCATTTCTAAAAAACTTTTGGAATTTTTATAGATTTTGGCTGGGGAATTTCGCAAAACTTTTAAATTTCAACATGAAAAATTCTCACTTGGCCAGATACAAGATACAAGTACGCGTCGTCAAAATTTAGAGATAAAAAGCAACTAACGGATTTGTCAATGTCCCGAATGAAACCCGACTTATTTTTTAATCCACGAGTTTTAAACTGTATAAATAATAATAATTAGAAGCAAATATAGTATTAATGAATTAAATGCCTAATTACACACTGATCTAGCGTGCGGGAAGCGTCACTTTATCACTTCAGTTTCCTTTCCCACGGATCTGAGCCACTTCGGACATTTCCGGGATTTTACCGCACGGGTTTGGGAGCAATCGAATATTTTCGGAGGTATTTCCCAAAAATGTTCCCAAAAGCTAACGGTCGTAGAAAAAATATAGTATGCAACACGTTCGGTAACTTTTTGAGTCACTCGCTCCGCTCGTGTCAAATAAACTCGTGAGTCAAATGCCGTTTACCGCACTTATTGCATAATATACTATGTTTTATTAAAATACGTAACCTCATTGATTTAATATTGTTCTTTTTGAAATATTCAACAGAACAAATTAAACTGATTCAATTATATTATTTCAGTAGAATTTCAACACCTTATTATTCACAAATCTGGCGTGGCTAAAATGTCACTTTGAAACGTTAGATTCATTAACACTATCGCGAGATAGGTACGTTGGTCATGAGTTGGGACGATCAGACACTTAAGTCAGTGAATGTTCTCTTGTTTTTGACAAAAACATATCCCCGTAGCACGAGATTATCAAATTTACATTTAATATTAAATTTATTTTCTTCGTGACTACTTAAAGTGTATGTAATTAGTATTGCAAGTAAAATTTTTACAGAGGCAAAAACAATTACAAATTTGGGGTCGAAGACTAGAAGCTCTAATATTGCAAAAATAATTAATATTGAAATTACAAATTGAAAATATGCTGAGAAATTTACAAGACTGTATATAGGCATATTATAAATAAAACTCGTTTTAAAAAAATAAAAGGAAGTACTTATAGCTCTGATCGATCGATGGATCCACGTTTTGTTACATTTGAAAAGATTCTATTATTCTCAATCGAAATAAAAAATAATACACGAAGCAAATATATAAAAAAAATACGTTAGGGTCTGGTAAGTTCTTGAGTGAAGCTCAGACAGTTTTCTGCTAGCTGCACCACGCCAAAGGTATGCGTATAAGGTTCCGGAAATGAGGAGGAAGTTCCGTTTACATCCTTTCCCAAAAGCGTATCTTCCAATCTTTAAAGTCGAAAGTGTCGAGCCAAAGCAGAGCGACGAATCTAGATAAAACTCTATATGGAGAGAGTCACAATAGATCATTTTGATCGCATTGAAGGCAGACCAATTGCTATGCAAATTCTCCCACGTCTTAATCTTAATCTGCAGTGTTAACTAGTTATTACTACTACTGCTACTAAGACTTCATGTTCATGCACTTGCATCATGTTTGCTTTTCCCCTTGCGAAAGCGGTTCTATCCTTTCCAAGTTTCGGAAATGTCGCGTCACAGGATTACTCTCGCAGAATCGCGCGCTATATCCTAGACAACGAATTCGTGCTTGAAATAGCACTCCTATAAAAGCCCTTCTGCTAAGGGTTGGGTTTGGTATTGCTTAATTTCGATTCCATTCCTTTTAATTTTTATCGTATTGGAAAGAGTGATTTGACTGTTTTCAAAACTGCTTTCACAAGGTAAAATTAAAATTTTGTAGTACCATTTAACGGCTCTTAAAAACTAGCAAAACTAAGAAAAAAATTAAAAAAAAAACTTTTTTTTGCTTGCTTCTTTTTCTTATTGTGCATATAATTAATATAAGGCCACTACTG
The DNA here is from genome assembly GCF_029955315.1 of Cylas formicarius. Taxonomy (NCBI): domain Eukaryota; kingdom Metazoa; phylum Arthropoda; class Insecta; order Coleoptera; family Brentidae; genus Cylas; species Cylas formicarius. Next base: position 5,912,419 of record NW_026844347.1, read on the forward strand.
TGGCCGTGCGTGCATGCCCCGTTTTAATTATATACAAAATAACATAAACAATCCAAGAAGCCAGTGGTAATAAGCTAGCGTTGGCGGCCTTATCTGCGTTGAACCTTAAAGATCGATTTTGTCGGTTCATTGGAATTCTAGATACCCTTCTGCCTGTGCTTTTCATAGTGAAAAACAAAAACACCTAACTGTATGACTTATTTGTATATTCTTTTTTAGTATAAACGAGCGACTGAAAATAGTGAACTGATACGAGGTCCTTACAATGCCAACAAGGAGTCCAAATACGTCGAATTGATATTAGTTGTAGATAATAGAGAATTTAAGGAGTTGGGGGAGAACAAAAGAAAGGTTCTAAATCATTGCAAGAACATTGCCAACATTATTAACGCGGTAAGTTAATATGCAGTTAAGTTGAAAATTACCCTTGCAAGTGTAGTTTGTATTGAATTTGAGCGAAATGGTTTAAAGAAAGGTATTGTATAGTATTGTACAGAGCAAAAGCAGACAGCGTTTCACCAAAAAAAGTTCAATCAAAATCGAATATAAATAAAAATATTTTTATAGAACAGTTTAACAATAATATGTGTACACACAAACTATATGCATAATTATATAAAAAAGCACATCTAAGTTTAAAGAATACTGGAAAAAATTGATCCAAAAATAGACAGAACCATAAGTACAAATACAATCTTTATTTCAATTAAACGCTCAAAATTTTGAACAATATGACTATCTCTTATTAATTCTAATTGAACAACCTATCCTACCTTGCTGTCAAGGTGTGATTATTTTTTTCAACTTCTATAAAAAACGTTGACCTGAGTAATACAACATGTAAATTGGGTGTCTTCTTTTATTTTCAATTGTTTCCAATGTTCCTTCCAAGCACTCCCGTCACTGCACCGTATCGTCAGTATCAATTTGATAACAAAAATTGGACCTATTATAAACGCTCTATAAAAGAATTTTTGTAGAGCGTTTTTAAAATACAAACAAAAAGTGATCGTCGATAAGTTTCTGTTGAATTTCTAGTAGCAATAGTCGAAATAGGTATATATAGAATACCATACATATATATGATATCCGGTCGTCAATTTTTGGTTATTTTTGTATATCTCCATGTAATTTCCCTTGGCTATTTTAGAGAAATTAATTATATTCCCTAACTTTTGTTGAAAACATAGCTTCAATTAAATCTTTATCACATTATTGAATATTTGAAACTTTGGAAATAAAATAGTTGTGTGTAGACAAACTGAAATAATTATACCTATTTACTACTTATAATACATTAACTGTTAAATTTTCTAAATAATAATTTTAAAAAAGCTTAATATTTAGGTGTAGGAATGTGATATACTTTTTAAATTGTCTTCCAGAAGAAAAAAAAAAGAAATTTGCATTATTTTTTATTTCCACCACCGCACGTCCAATCTCTCATCCACTATGAATCACCTTATACGATCAATAATGTTAATAATAAACCATTCACTGTCTAAAAAGAGATGGTTCTTAAACGAGACATAGTAAGCAACATTTACGCAATTTTCGAAATTTCGAAACTGCAATAATCAGTTCATGGACTTTCCGCAAATCTGATTCTTGCATATTTGACATGAACTGACGTTCAAGTTTTTGTTGAAGTATCTTATACTTTTCAGCTTTACTCGCCTTTGAATATTTTTATCGCTCTAGTGGGAGTAGTTATATGGAGTGAACATGACGAAATTACATTTTCGACAAATGGCGACACCACGCTCACAAACTTTTTGCATTATAGAAGAGAAAAACTAGTTCCGGAACACCCCAACGATAATGCTCAATTACTGTCGTAAGTATTCTTTAATTGCTTATATGTCCTTAATAACCGAAACAATTAATTCTGCAGCAAATTTAATTTCGATCACGGGGTTGTCGGTAAGGCTTTGAAGGGGCCGATCTGTACTTATGAATATTCAGGTGGAGTCAACACTGATCATTCCCACGTAGTTGGTCTAGTTGCAACTACTATTGCTCATGAAATGGGACACAATTTTGGTTAGAATCTCAATGTTTTTCTTATTTGCGGTGTAATAATTTTGTCTTATTTTAGGTATGGAGCACGACACTACCGAGTGCAAATGTCCAGACGAACGGTGTATCATGGCACCCAGCAGCTCAACCATTGCTCCTACCCATTGGTCATCTTGTAGTTTGAACTATTTGCTGTTGGCGTTTACGCATGGTATGGACTATTGCTTGAAAAACAAGCCCGAGTTTTTATTTGACAGTCCGGTGTGCGGCAATGGATTTGTTGAACCCGGGGAACAGTGCGATTGTGGACTGCCCGAACATTGTGATAATACATGTTGTAATGCTACAACGTGCATGTTGCACAGTAATGCCAGCTGTGCGACTGGCGAATGCTGTGATTTAACTGTAAGTAACACTAGTTTTTTACAGACAAAGCATACATATATGGATATTTTGAGATCTAAATGGTGAACTTTTTAAAAAATAAACCTTCAGTGACCCTCTTTTTGTTACGCAATTATACTCTTGTTGATTTCAATTGATTTTTCTCGCTAGATTCGTTTTAAATTTTTGCTTATGCTAAGCGATATAGCCTGTTTTAATTGAACCTTTCTAGACAAATGCACATGTGGAAAAAAATAATTTGAGTATATTCTTGCCAATTCTACAAAGAATTAATATAAATAATAAAATCGCTGAAAAATATGGATTCAAATGTTGGGGATGGTATATCTAAAGCTCTTATTAGAAAAACATAAATATTTTACTATGTCACTGCTATATTTGGTTAACCTGGTATTCTCCAAGGGAGCCTTCCCGGATATTTTCAAGCAATCCTATTATCCCTCTATATAAATCAGATTTGAGAAACCTAATGTCAAATTACTGGCCAATGGCATTAGTACATAGTGTGCCCAAAGTCCTTGAAAAGTGTATTGAAATTAGATTAAAACAATTTTTAGGAAAAAAGCATAGTCCGATCTTTTAATGACAGAAAAAAGTCTATTACTGTTTTACTGGATTTGGCCAAGGCATTCGACACTGTGTCGCACCATATCTTGCTGGACAGACTTGTAGACTTAGATATTAGAGGGCTAGTAAAAAAACTAATTAAATCATGCCTACAAGATATGGAGGGTATGGCGTGCCACAGGACACGGTTCTGGGGCCAATCTTGTTTACGTTATATATGATAGGAATATTTTCCATTTTACCGAAGGAAAGGATTGTCTGCTATGCGGATAATGCGGCATTAATTATTCTGGTATTCTGAAAAATTCTGGTAAAAAAATTGCTAGATTTTAGCCTGCTGTCCCTTATTTTAGAGGAAACCCAATGCATTAATTATTCCAGGATGAAAGCTTCTGACTTGGAACGAATAAAAATTCGTAATTTTGACTGTGGCTATCACATGAATTGTAAATGCGATTTTTACATAAATTCCAGCAAAAAGTTAAAATCTTTAGGGGTAGTTTTTTCCTTAAATGGGATGACCACGTCAATTATATCACGGTGAAGATTCGCAGTTATTTCATAAACTTTTTTATATTATGTCAAAGTTTGTCAAAGAGTTCCCTTATTGGGATATATAAAAATCTTTAGTAGAATTAAATTTATTTTTTTATTTATTTAATAACAATGCGATTTAATTTAATTTAATAATTTTAATTTACGTTTTCAATTTGCATATTAATATGAACTTAGCCATAACTAGTAAGGTGACTTGCATTAGACTGAATTTAATGTGCATTTGAGATATATTTTTTAATTGCTAAAATTAATGTTATTATTATATTAGGGCCTCAGCTGTTCCTTTTCTACATAAATGAATTGCCGTCACACTTTTCTGACATGACATTGGTTTAATATGCAACCACCACCATAAAACCAACCAGCCGCACTTGTAACCGCTTCCACTAGTAGGAAACTACACTCCTGGAGTTCTTTATATAAATGGCCCTTATTACAATGTGAAATATTTGTAAATTTCTTGTCGCGACTAATATTTAAATGTAACATATAAAAGTGATAAGTCTCCAATTTTTCAGAACCATTGTGCAAGAAAGCTATTAGAATAACTAACAGACTAAGCCACTACACAGCTGTAGATTCCCTTTCAATTTTTTTCTGTTATTTAAGGCAAAACTCAAAAATCTGCTGTTGGAGTTGTGATATGTTAGACGAAATTTATGCTAGTAATAATAATAGTCAATAAGTTGAGGGTATATTTATACTGCGACGTTAAAATGGTGCTAAAAACTGCAATAGGCAAATAAAGACTTTATTAATATCTAAGTAAAAAAGTCTCAGTACTTATCTCATCCCTACAAATGCAGGATTAATGGGGAGCCCGTTTCATATATTTATATCAAATTTGTTTTGTAGACCTGTAGGCCAAAGAATGCAGGCACATTATGTAGATCTGCCGATTATGAATGTGATTTACCAGAATATTGCACAGGTCAATCGGAATACTGTCCCGCTGACATTTACAAAATGGATACTGAAGTTTGCGACGATGGTCGAGCTTTTTGCTATCGCGGATTTTGCCGCACAAGGTAATCTAATTTTTCCTAATTATCATTTCACAATGGACATGGTATTTTTATTTAGAACTGACCAATGTAAGTTACTATGGGGCGAGACCGGCAAGTCGAGCGATGATTTATGTTACGAAATGAACATGAAAGGCGATCGATATGGCAATTGTGGGTACAACAAATTCAACCAGTCCTATTTCAAATGTGACCAAGAGTAAGTTGTAAAATGAAAGTGGTAGAATTTTGATTCTATATTAATTTTGTATTATTTTAGGAGTGCATTGTGTGGAATGTTGCATTGTAAACATTTAAATGAAAGGTTAGAATTTGGAATGGAATCTGTATCAATTTTGTCACATAGATTTATTAACAAAAAAGGATCAATCATTCCTTGCAGAACTGCCATTGTAGATTTAGGTACAAATCAAATTGATCCCGGTTTAACTCCAGATGGTGCCAAATGTGGTGAAGGAAAGGTAGGAAGTTTTCCACAAGCTTTGAATTTTACAGTAAATAGGAATAAAACCTCATTATGCTTTGATTGTTTGGTATGGATTTCAGAGAAATCTTTCTTGTTAGTGAGTGCAGGTGGTACCACCCGCGTTTGGATCAATTTACGGGTTTTGCTTATTATTATTCATCCCTAGGGCATTCCTAAAAGGAAGGGGATTCTATTTTAAGAAAATCAAAATTAGACATAATGTACATAATATATTAGGTATCCTTATTTTTAATTAAACATTATGCAAAGAATACATTAAACAGAAATTAAATTATAAAAAAATGATAATTTATAAATCATAATTCTTTATCATCTGAGGACCTAACGTTATAATTGACGGGTTTGAGAGATCAAGTAGTCAAGTTCGCACGTTTTTTCCTCATCTTCGATGGCATGCTGGAAGGTGTTTCTCCAATTCTCTCTAGTCATTTCCTTAATGCGTTGATAAGACAGTAACTTAAGGTATTGAATCTCTTGTGTGTGCTATAAGATTTAGTTCACAATTAAGTAACAAGTAAGAGGTTAATAAGAATGTAAATGACAATGTGGCAATTATTAATTATCCCCTAAAAATCCAAAGTCCAAAAGCTCCCACAGGAGCTATAATGGGCGTCTCCGTTAATACTCGTCTACTGCCATCTTTCTTGTATTTGAAATTGAAATAAACAATAAGAGAAATAATTTATATTTGTCGAAGTTCTTCATTTAGTTGTTAATTAAAGTGTACTTACTTTGAGCATGCATATCCTACTACTACTATCTTCCTAGATTCCGTTTTTACTTTTGTGACATCTACAACATCGCGCTATAGATAGTACTGCCATATCTAAGTTGATGCAACAAGGATATGTGCAGGATATTGACGCTCCCCGTAAATTTCGCCTTTCTTTTTTATATATTCTACCTTCCATATTTCATATTTGGACCAAGTTATTTGCCAGAGTCTAATCACCTACCTAATATAAATTACTCTTCAATACAACAAAAAAATGAAGGTTAGAACCAAGCAATATCGCATAACATTTCCATTCGCTAGATCGTCGTTTCGCTAGTTACCTGTAACACGAAGCTAAAGGTGATAATGGACAGCCCTAAAAATTTGAAAAAAAATTTAGTAAATCGGCCAAACAAAGTTGATACAAATTTAAATCTTTTTTATCGTTAAAAGCTATCAATCGTGCTATAAGTGACGCTATTTTAGTTAAATAAAGTGCGTTTCGTTCCGAAGAAACAATGCATTTGGGATCCGCGACGCGGTTATGTTAAGATAAATTATTTATAAAGGTATATTATTAATAGATATAGTAGCACCATTGAAATTCAAACTTAAGAAATAAATCACAAAAACTGGAAAACGCATTTCAGAGTATTAAACCTGTTGAAATAGTTGAAAAGTACATCATGGGCAGTTTGAAAAATATAGCCAAGAAACACCACAAAATCAAAACATAAACTATGTTAGCTTTGTTTCAACCGCAGTCAGACACCGGTTTGGAACTGTAAATTCCTGTCACTCAACTGACTTTACGATGAATATTTTTTGCCGGACAGAAAAATCAGTTTAGTGACAGGAATTTACAGTTGCAACTCGATGTCTGACTACGGTTGGAACAAAGTTATGTATGGTTTCACGGAATGAGCCTAATTTTAGGAATAAGCAAAATTATTATTATGATGGTATGGTTGGAAACAACATAAACAAATAATTATAATAACATTCCTTTTTCAGATGTGTGTAAATCAAAAATGCATGCCTGTCTTGAGCCTTCGAAAGCAAACACTATCTTGTGAAAAAGATTGCAATGGTAATGGATGGTGTAACAACAAAGGTCACTGTCATTGCAAGGAAGGCTTTGCTCCGCCCTTTTGTGAATATCCTGGCCTCGGCGGGTCGGAAGATAGTGGACCAACTGCTGATCCAAATGGTAAAATACATCAGTTCAATTGATTTTTAGGTGTCACATATTATATATTGCAGCTCGACAAGGGGTAGTTAAAGCGATGTTCATCTTATTCCTCGGAGTAATACCTACATTAGCTCTACTCGCATTTTTGTCCTACTATGCCAAATATAATTTGAAACTCGGCAGGAAGTTATCACAACCGGCAACGTATGTAGAAAAGTGTTTTCAGCATGTGTGGTCTTTCCGTAAAGGTGTTGGTCCCTTTTGTAATGGCTCTACCATCCCTACTGTTTGTGAGCAAGTGTCACGCAATAAGCCTAATTTAGAAATAAGCAAATCTACCCTAATATCAACAACTAACCCCGATGGTATTGTCAGAAGTAACACAATCACAGACGAGTTTAAACATAAAGTTCTGGATAGAAGCAACGTATTATATAATAATGATGATATAGTGCTGGCTCCTCAATCAGAACCTACATTTCGACGAATGTCTTTTAAAAATTTGAAAACGTTCAAATTAATTAATATTGTTGGTGCAAGCAAAAGCGGGGGAAGTGCCCCCAAATTAGATAGGTGCCTACCAATTGTCACACATGCATCACCAATCATCATGGCAAATTCATCACAGAATCTTAATATAAATTCTTATAACATTGTCGGCACTGAATGTGCCGATAGTAACCTAGGTTCTGTTGCAGGATCAAAAGTATGTGTAAGAGATATGGCAAAAAAAATTAATTTCAATTTCTCCAAAACCTGATTTTGGAGTGTGGGCCAACACAGACAATAACTGTGATAATCTTTCATGTTTGTTTTTGTTTGTTCCCTTGATATAATTATGAGAACATTTTAATCACAATCACAGATATCAACATTAGAAGTTAATTAAAACAAAAAATCAAAGATAATATGGTTTCATTTAAATTTTTGTTATAATTAAGTATTTGCTTCTTCTGGATCTCTCACCTTTTCACCGCCGGAATATTTATTGACTCTCCTTAATTGAAGAGGTGTCAGCTATGCAACATTGAATTGTATTTCATGGGTCTAGTTGTGTTTAAAATATATATGGTTCTGAAATGATCGTGAATTTACTTTGATAAATATAATTTACTTACAATTTGTAATAAAATAGTTATTTTCATTTAGTATTTCAGAAAGAAGTTTAACTTTTTGTTATACATTTCTATAATTAATTGCTAGGCCTGAATAATGCTCAATTAAGCTAATTGTCTGCATGCTTTTCACTTTTGTATTTGTTATGTAGTATTTGTGTAGATTTGTCCGATAATTTAGTAGTTTTTATGGGGTCTAGTTTTAAGTGTTTCAGTGGTACTAAGTCTTTTAACCCAACTTCAAAAATGCAATATAGTTTCTTTTATAAGCTGTCGTTGTTTTCTTCAACTGCTTTTATTAACCACCACATTTTAAATGTCCATTTGTTTTCTGCACATGCCCGGCATGTATTGATTTTCTTTGTTTTTTAAGAAATAGGTTATCAAACATCTCTGTGATGTTTTGTAACAATTTGGTGCTACTTTTTAGAATCGCGTCTAAAAAATGCTTTGTTGCTATCCTCGCAGGTCAAAATCTCCATCCAAATCGAGAGGCTCATCGTTTCCAAGTGAAACCGCCAAAAGAACAGAGGACAACCATTCACTTCTTCATGGCGACAATGCTCCTGCTTCAGGCTTTAACAACGACTTTTTTGGAAATTTCAAAGGTTTTAGTCTCACTTCAGCAAAGAATAAACCATCCGAACCTGCGAGAAGTGCACCGCTGCCTCCTATAGTCACAACATCGAGTTGGTCATCAATAAAGAGCACCACGAATTATACAAAACCCTGTCCACCAATACCAACTGCCACTGTGAAATCTCCTAAATTGAGTCTTTTTGATAAACCAGTACAAAAAATTAATTTAATCAGAAATAGCTCACTTCTACATAGCAATCAGAGCTCTGAATCTGCATCTTCAAACTTACCTACATTACCGCCACCCAACCCAGGTAGTACTGCAAGACCAATCATCTCCTCTCCTGTTCTGGAAAGTTCGACTTCTAACGCCAAGGAGTTGCTATCGCCATTGAAGAATGCAGCTAAAGTGCCTGTGAGACCAGCTCCTGATGCACCAAAGACAGAAAACTCAAGGCCACTGTCCTCGCCGGACGGTATGAGTCATACTGTTTTGCATGTAGATGTGAAACCGGATTCATCCAGGAAAATGCCTAAAGATAAAGAACACACTAGCGCGGGACCATTAACTAGAATAACATCATTTTTGAGATCAGTGGACAAGAAACCTTTGATGCACTCAAATTCATTACCGAAAGCGCATCAAGTGAAGGCTTCGAAGATTTTGGACAAAGAGACTTTGAGAAATCTGCAAATTTCGGACCCCGTACCGCAAACGAAAATCGATATACCCGCAACGAGTTTGCCCGTAGACGCGGCCGCTAAAAAAGCGGTTATTATGAGAGCCCAGAGTATGAGAGTAACTACACCAACGCAAAGACCAAATATACAGACCTTTGGATCTATGAGACAAGCGGCAGGATTCAAGAGGCCCCTTAGTATTCCATCGGGAGTAAGGCCAAAAAGTCCTCCACCGCCTAGACCACCTTTACAGATATCAGAAATGAACGTGTCCAAGGGAGATGACGAGTTTAGCAGTAATCAATATGACGACTGTTTGAATGAAGCGGTTTCATTAAGTAAAGAGAGCAGTCCGACTAGTTCGGATAATATATACGCGGTAATTGAAGAATCGCCCGTTCCTGCTCAATCGGTCGTTGTTAAAAACACTTCCCAGCTGAATGATAGTGGTTTGGGTTTGCTGGGAGAAATTGTTTCCGAAATTCAAAATAGGAATTTTGATTCTATTTATTCCACCTCTACTTTGAATAGAAAAAAGAAGGAAGCCGAAGAAAAGAAAGGTTGTTTATTATCGCCCGATTCTTCGGACACCTATGTTAACACCTCTTCAATTTACAAAGTCTCGGAAAGCGAGTACAGCAACATGAGTAATTTGAAATCTAGTGGCAGTTCAACTTCAAGTGGTTACATTCATCCATCCGCTGTTAATGTACCTCTACAACAGTCGACAGGCTCAAATGCTGAAGAAAAACCATCAAAACCAATTTTAGGTACTTTTAAATCAGATTCAACAAAGTCATTTTCCTCAACTTTCAAAAGGCCTCCCGGTCCTTTAGCCGCCATACATAATGTGAAGAAGGTTAGTGATACAAATAGTGATAACACTTTTGATAAGAGTAAAGTGGTGGATTCAAAAAAATCAAAAACCTCTGCTACAAGCAAAAATACTTCAACAACTTCCAACAAAACGGCCCCTAAAAATGCCGTGAATCGGCAAGTGACACCGCCTAACTTACGGACAAGGAAGCCTTCGCCAAGTAGGCCTCCTTCTCAGATATCGTTAAAATCAAACAGGTCAGTAACCAACAGTCCTGACCTCGTTACCAGTTGCAATACAAATTCTGGTTCCAAGGAGCCAGATGTGTTAAATGGTGGATCTACTACCAAAAAACCTTCTCTACCTGCCTCAAAACCCGTTGTAAATACTCAAACCAAACCAAATTTAAAAAACTGCAACTTAAGGTCTGTATCTTTTAAGTCACATCAAGACAAAAAGGTCGAGGCAAAACTTCCAACAGCAACAAAATTAAACAAAGCGAACTCCGATGCAGGAAAAACTACTTCCGTCGGGGTAAAAAACGCAGCTAAACAAAACTCAAATGTGGCTTCGTTGCAGCAAAAATTTGAAGAAAAGAACGTGAAGCAAACCCCCAAGATAAATGTATGAAATAATTTTTTTAGGTTCTAAGTATTTATTATTAAAGACTGTTAAGTTAATATGACTGCATTAGTTGCAGGATGCAACATTTATCTCATACTTTCGTTGTGCACTAGTCTTTACACATTTTTGTGTTTCATCTTCGACCTTCAAATTATATTTTTTTATGTTGAGAGACAATCACTTTGTAATTTAAAATCTTTAGCAATAAGTATTTTGTTAAATTTTTTGTACATATACCAAAGATTATAATTATATATTATAAAAGATTGACTTTACATCATTGCGAATAATCTAGTAAATAAATTTTCTGTAAAAAAAAAGCAGGCATTAAAACTGAAAAGCCTGTATTTAAAGTAATCCTTAAAGGAGAAAAGTTTTTCCTAAAACTTTAAACCAATTTTTTGCTCATAGGAAACCTGTGATAATGAGCATATGCTTAGTACCAAACTAAAGCAAAAACATTACGAATTAACAAATTATTTAAAAACGACAGAAATCAGGAAAGATGAGACTCATTTCGTCTGGTAATTTTGAAGTATATGATCCCAGTTCTGTTAAACTTGCAATTAAGACGCAACAAGTGATATGAATCACAAAGGTGATGGACACATTAATTTTTAGTTATCTTCTGCTTATATCAATTCAATCTTGTATCAAAACAACAATTTTTCTGATTCAAAAAACCTAGTATCTATGCAAAGAATGGAAAAATTTTAATTTGTGACATACTATACTATATTTTTTTGTCCTAATATTTTATAAATTTATCACACATGCATGTAATTGCGTTCACTTCTTATTTCCTCGGTCCTAGATAGATTTATCAGTTTTTATGATCTTTGCTTGTATACTACGACCAGAAAAAAGTACTATTTAGCTATATTTTCTATTTTCATACAAAAATACTGACAATGCTACAAACATAAATTATAATTTAACAACACTTACAAACTATTATAAGCTTTAATTTTTAGATCAGCCTTAAAAGGAAATAAATTAAATAGGTACAACAAAAGATCAAAACACTTCTACATATTAATACTGGAAACAAAAATGCGTCGATCTGTATCAGTGCTAATTTTCAACAAAAATGAATTATGAACAATACAAAAAATGCTTCATGAATAAGGAACTAATAACGTTATACAAATATTATAAAATGTAAATCTTAAACCTATAATTAAATTCCTTAAAAGTCATAGTATATAAGAAGTTGAGACAAATCTATAACACGAAAAAACAAAAACACTTGCTTAGGGATACGCATTTCTAAAAAGATCACAGAAATTTTCATTTCAAGAAGGTAGTTGTTATTCTACTAATTTAGTTAGGCACAGTTTTGGCACAAATTTAGTTGTAAACTTACCATAATTTAGCCTATTCCTCCAAAATTTTTCAAATTCAGCAATACGACGCCGCATTTTTTTCTGTACCTTATATTATTTATCAGAATCACATGCAATTATTTTTTCAGTGAGAGAAATAGGCAGTGAAAATAAATAAATTAACAAAATCGTCAGAAGTTAACAGCTGGTTTCTAACGGTACTGACTTTGTCGTATTTGTGACGCTGTTTGTGTTGGTCAGTGTGTCGCCGACTGACGGCAAACCTTGAGAACTTGATGAATGGTGATTTGCTGTATCAGCAGCTCCGTTCTGTCGATGTTTCTGAAGAAACCAGGCCCTTTTTGCAGCCGAAAGTACCTAAAAATATATCAGTAAAATAAAAAAACGGCAAATATAGACTGATAGTACTTTTAAAATAAACATTATAATTATAGATGTTCATTTTTATTTTCGAAACTCTAAATATATATCAAATTCTAAAAGTAACTAAACAAATTATTTTAAGAGCTTCAATAATCTTTAAAACATTGATGCGGTACTGCTTTTTTTTTAAATCTTATATTTTAAAATGACAATATGCTCAATGTAGCAAACTGCAGGTGAGTGTGTGAGATTTAGGGCGATGTGCGGAAATCTTCTGTACTAAAATGTCATAGGGACTTGAGATGTATTAATTTTAAGGAATATAATATATGATAGCTAATATTTACCATATATTTTGTGCAACAGCAAGTTTATCAAGTGTTTCATTATTAAACAAACCGGTAAAGTCAATCGAAAACGAAAATGTCAATAAAAACCCTGTGGCTTTATAAATGAAGGACAACAAGTTTTACAAACGACACTATAGTCAACGAGTTTGTTTTGAGCACGAGTCATAGTGGAGCGAGTGTTTGTCTCAAGAAGTTTATGATCGTGTTGTATTTACTTCTGTGTATCTGTATAGTACACTTTCTCAAAGACCAATTATTGGGTACATTATCGCAAAACCGCACAAATTCACTAAGTGACGTATTACGTGATCATCAGAACTGACAAACCTTAAAATTCTATCAGCGTTTTAAATCTACCTAAAACATCCAACTCGTAACTTGCAATAAATAGCTCGCGACAGTAGTTAATGAAACTGATGTTTTAAACTGCGCATAATTGGGCATTTTACGTCAGAAATAATAATTTATTGATTTAACCATACTGTTGATATATTACTTTTATAAAATTTGAAGCATGGGTGATTTTATAATGTGAAATTTATAATAATACAGGTAAGTGCTTTTTTTTGTGGCAGCCACGACGACTAGTGAAAAACGTACCTGAGGCTGACATCCCACGACTATGAAGATAAAAACTCCTTGCAAACAGTTGATGACATCTGTGGCATACCAAATTTCTTGAGGACCACCAACCACCCAGGATATAACGTCTGCTATCCATGTCACTCCCATTACCACCACCAATTTCATACACACTCTCCCCAACGCGGCTCTGAAAAATAACGTGTTCATTATATATTTAAATACGGAGTTTTAAAAATTGCTTAGAAATTCGAAACTTTGGTGGGTTTGGTAGGTTCGTAAATCGAGTAGGTGCAGCAGAGAGACTATTCAGTTGGGTGCAGTGCATTGTCACCCTGTCACCCCATTGGTTTATAAAATTGTTTTTTGTAAAATATGTTTTTCCCCTAATCCATCACTGACGTTTTTACATCGTAAAAACTCGCCGCGATTGATGTGATTATATATACATATACATATACATATATATATATATATATATATATATATATATATATATATATATATATATATATATATATATATATATATATATATATATATATATATATATATATATATATATATATATATATATATATATATACAGTGTGTCCAAGATAAGGATGCACAGCATGGGGATCTCGGAAACTATAAGAGATACAGTGTCGGTTAAATTAGACAAAAGTTGCGCATTTTCATACCGAACAAGATCCCGTTTTACAAATTTGAAAATTCCAAGCCGTTCCGGAAATATCCGAGAAAAACCGAAATATTGCGATTTCGTTTTTATTATTTTTTAAAGCTATTTGAAAAGATATGAAAAAACGGAAAACACTTTTCCATTGGCACTTTTTAATCTCTCCAAATTGACGTTAACAAATTTTCATTACAGCGTTTCGATTCCATGGAACCACCATCAACTTTGATTTTTCTTATGGGACGGAAAAAAAGTACACACAGTATTAGGTTGTGCTTTTCATTGCGAATTCAACGATGTACGATACAATACGGTTACTTATGTTTTTATCCAGAAAAATGGCTTTTTAATACATTTCTAGTATTTTATTGAAGTAGGCCATGAGATCCGAACGATGAAAGGCAAAAGAAAATGGTTGACAAGTTCGAGTTAATGTGTTTATTTATTTACTAACTCTAACTGTTCATTTGACATAACAACTAAATCCAACAAGTTAATGAAAAACAAATTCTATAACAAATGTTCGAATAAATGACCTCCATTTTCTAGGCATAAGTACGCCCGTCTCACGGTAGACTCCAAAACACGACTTAACATTTCAGGAGTAATTTTATTAAACGCTGCTCGTACTGATTGACGTAATTGTTCCTCGTTGTCAAAACATTCTTTGAATACCTCATTTTTTATGTAGCCCCATAAGAAAAAGTCCAAGGGAGTTAAGTCCGGGGACCTTGGAGGCCAAGGTGTTTCACTGTAAGTCCCAATGTATTTTCCATCAAACCGTTCAGTTAAATATTGGCGAACTTCTCTGGAGTTATGGGCTGGGGCACCATCTTGTTGGAACCAGCAGCCTTGCACAGCGCCTAGCGGTAAATCATCTAAGGCATCTTCTAAATCGTGCCTCAAGATGTCAAGGTACCGCTCGGAAGTTAAGGAATTATTATAGAAAATAGGGCCTATAATCTTGCTACCAAAAATCCCACACCAAATATTAAACCCAAAGCGAACTTGATGTCTGGATAGTCTATTAACACGTGGATTTTGTTGCGACCAATAGTGTGTATTGCGCCTGTTATAAATACCGTTATTGGTCACCATACTTTCATCAGACCAAATCACTTTATATGGAAAATTAAAACTCTCATCACACATCCTGGTATACCACTCACAAAAATGTCTACGTCGTTCGTCGTCACCCGGTTTTAATCCTTGACATATTCTGAATTTGTAAGGCTTAAATTCATTTTTCCTTAAAATAAACTGAGCTGTAGATTTAGCTACCCCATTCTGGTCTTCAATTTCTCTGGTAGCAGTTTGTGGATTTTCGATAACAGATTGTAGAACGATGTATTGGTTTTCTTCATTGGAAGGTTTTTGTCGGGATAATGCAGGCTTCTTAAATGATCCATATTCTTTCAGATTAAATAACAAACGCCGAAAAATACTCTTGTCAGGTTGTCTCCGCTCTGGGTATTTGTTAGAATACATACGCTCGGCTTCCACACAATTTCTTTGGCATCAGATGTAGCAAGACAGCATATCACATTTTTCTTCGTTTGTAAAATTACCTCCCTCCATTGTAGAACAAAATAAATTAGAAAAAGACAACAACAATAAAAATACAAAAACAATAACTAAAGGAATAAACTTATGATCGACTGATAACAAAGACAAATAACATTAATGTGTCATTGAAATTGACTGGATGTCATTTTGTCATGGCCTACTCCATTTAAATGCTGAAATGTATTAAAAAGCCATTTTTCTGGATAAAAACATAAGTAACCGTATTGTATCGTACATCGTTGAATTCGCAATGAAAAGCACAACCTAATACTGTGTGTACTTTTTTTCCGTCCCATAAGAAAAATAAAAGTTGATGGTGGTTCCATGGAATCGAAACGCTGTAATGAAAATTTGTTAACGTCAATTTGGAGAGATTAAAAAGTGCCAATCGAAAAGTGTTTTCCGTTTTTTCATATCTTTTCAAATAGCTTTAAAAAATAATAAAAACGAAATCGCAATATTTCGGTTTTTCTCGGATATTTCCGGAACGGCTTGGAATTTTCAAATTTGTAAAAAGGGATCTTGTTCGGTATCAAAATGCGCAACTTTTGTCTAATTTAACCGACACTGTATCTCTTATAGTTTCCGAGATCCCCATGCTGTGCATCCTTATCTTGGACACACTGTATAAATATATATAAATTAAAATAAGAATGCATGCTCACTGATAAAGGAAGGAGATAAATTCTAAGAAAGGAAAAGTTGATAAACCTTGAGTCGATCCATATAGCAACTTCAAAAAATGCGCATGCGCGTGAAAGTAAACCAGTTAACACATTACTTTTACGCCAAGTAGCTCTTACCCTCGTGATGCTAAACTGGAATAATATTTCCGCAAATTTAGAAAAATCAATAGGAACATATGAAAATTGTGTGTTTCCTGTGTTATTTTTACCGGATCTGGTCGATTTCTGGTATTGGACGTCAATATGATATCAGTTGATGACGTTAGACGTATCTAACTTTTTCAAGTCACCCCAACTAACGCAAAAATGGTGAGATGAAAAATGATGAAACAATACATACATAAGTTGCATCGTGTCTGCCGAGCTTCAGAATATAATGTAAGGGTTTAGTCAAGCAATGAAAAACACCGACGCACCTTGTCAAGGTCTGTTTTCATTGAACTCATATTACATGGTTTGGTGGTTTACCATGAAATATTATCGCATAAATATAGGCGTTGTCTATTTATTTTTTGTGCTATCAGATGAAATTTTGCGATACTATGATTCCAACATGTCTTTTTTAGGTTAGTTTGACGACTATACCAACTACTTTTTTTCCGTATTTGTGGGAGAAAACTGGCGGAAAGCATATGATTTCATAAACTTATAGGTTTAATCATAACGAAAAATGTAAATTTATTTCTACTTTTTCTAAAAAATATCGAACAAGAAAACTCTTAAGTAGAAAAAGTGTTCAACACTAATACATTCACTGAGTGATGTGTAAAGTGACCGTTGGGACTGCCAAACGTCACAAAGGAATGGTCAAAATGTATGCACGCTTGATCGGTGCATAATTAGCTATTTTAGAATAGAATATAAAAACATATTTTTTGGTCGATTTTGTTTTAATTTGGCAAAAACATTTATAATAAAGAGCTAATATTTCTTTAATTTGGTTAAAATTGTGACGCTCAGTGCCGTCTCAGAGGGTGTCTTAACGAATGGTACTGTCAAACATCATAGACATTTTTATATTTAGTTAGAATAAGAAATTAAGAGTACATTTTTCGGACTTCTGAGTGTATCTAACCACAATAAATTTAGTTCTAAAAAATTAACATTTAAGAAGAAAATAAAAAAGACTACCAGGAATGTAGCTTACGGCGTAAGGAATTTTATACTACGAATCGGTACATCGTAAGAAAAAGCAAAATATCAAAATTTTAATTAAAAAATATTTTTCAATTAATCACTCATTCAGTCGAATTTCCTTACTCAATGATTACATTGATCAAAAAAAACATTTTCTCTTAGATCCTTAACACCTTGGGAACGAAGCAATTTAGAAGATATGTTTATGAGGATTTTTTTTGTGTACCCACCTAATTGGAGGTAAGTTCAGAACAAAATTACTGCGGAGAAAGCTGGATCAATTATTAGTACGTAATAAGTATTTCCTGTTTTTTTTTTCGTTCGATAATCACATTTTGTTGTAAATGAAAATGCAAATAAAACATACTCACCTCTCTGTGGTTGACTTAACTAGTTCTCGCTTCCACAGTCCGCATGTCAGTTCTCTGGCGGTCAAAACAAACAGGAGCAAATTAATAATAAGAAGAGTTCCCATTGGCCCGAAAAAGAAGGTGAATATTTCTTTGTCCCCTGCAATAAAAAATCATTAGGTGGAAACAATTCCATGGTTCGATCATTTACAAGAAACGCTTAACCCTATAATTAACCGGTTAGCGTTTACGGGGTAGACAACGAAAATGCAGTCAATAATGGGACTGCCTGGAAAACCAAGTCGCACACAACGCCTTTTCGAAGAAATGATTCACGTGACCTTCCGAACGGTCGTTTTACAGACACGCAAAGAAAAAATTGGACGCTCCGCTGTAAGGCATCTTACATCTGGTTACCACTGCGGGACTTCGTGGCATGTTT
This sequence comes from Cylas formicarius, assembly GCF_029955315.1. Classification (NCBI taxonomy): domain Eukaryota; kingdom Metazoa; phylum Arthropoda; class Insecta; order Coleoptera; family Brentidae; genus Cylas; species Cylas formicarius. The sequence continues at coordinate 5,930,704 of NW_026844347.1, forward strand.
AATTATAAAATCGTAGAAAAATCTAAAAGCTCTAAAAGCGATAAACTACATGGTGGTCGTTGAAAATAATGACACATCAATTAAAAACCACCTTAAAAAATTGCACCTTACCATTAAACGTTCTCCTGACTACGCGACAAGCACCAACGCACCAACCATCTAACCAAGAAATTTTACGATTTACTTATTAAAATATTTTAAATATCCTTCTTTTTAATATTACCAAATATTGGTGTAATAAACGGCTTTGTTGTTCGTTATTTCAGCGAAACTCGTCACATGTTCTTTATTATGACTGGGAAATAGAGAAAAAATGCAATTCTAAATTTTGCAAAAATTTATTCTTTAGAATTCATCGCATAATTGAAATCTTTTTTCGCAATTTTTCACTAAATCTTTAAAATATTGCGATGTCTTTTTCCAATGCGATATTCCTCGGATTAGAACATGCGCAACAACTTTATTGAACTTGCAAAAAGACAAGGATTTTAAGTACAGAAATATGTTGTCCTCAATTTTATTTATTAAAACGGTTATTTCCTACTATTTAAATTAACACAACCAGAGCATAACATAAACCAGACATCGTTACTGCTTTCGTAAAATTATATTCGTAATATGTATATGCATGGGTACTCGATATCGCTGCCGATTAATAATAATAATTATTATTATTATTAAAGTCCAAAAAATTATGATTAATATTAAAAAGCTCTACACTTGTAATGATAGAACGATAGTATCTTACTTTATACCATACATAAAATACACTCAATATTAAACCTTATTAATTTTTTTTAGTCGCTTTTAATATTGTGGCCTATTTTTATGACAAACAGACCTTAAAAATAAACAAAATCAAAAACAGTGAAGTGTTTGAAAAAAGCCAATAAGCAATTAAATATTCCTACATCGAAAAATACCTTTGTAACACAAGTATCGAGTGTAATAAAGATAGGCCGAGGTTGTCAAATTGTCAAAGATGTTCGCATTGCGTCGTCCACGTTAGCCGTCTGATCAAGCGCTGAGGGTACGCAGTATGTTTTAATTTTTGGTAGCACGAATTTTGCTAGGCTAGAGGCTACTGAGGCTACTGAGGATATGCGGAGAATTGCAGATACATTTGGTAATACCATAAAGATTTTCGACCTTGTCTAGTTTAATTTAAAGTTTCGGTGTTTGTTCCACTTGAAATGTTGCTATGGACGGATGTTTAAATATAACATATATTTCTTTTTTGTCAAGTCGGTTTAACTCTCTCAGAACAAATTTCTATTTCTATTTAAAAATCATAAGAATTCGAGAATAATATAAGTAAATTTCCATTTGACGTGGATTCCATAACTCGTCCTTTTAATGCCACACAAACTGTGCTAAACAGTCAAATTAATTTATTATTTATTTATTGCAATGCTTATGTGTAGCGTTTCGGTTTTTTGATCTGCCACGATCGCATAAATAGGTATTTAAACACAAGGATCTTCCCAATCACATTTTGTCAATTCGGATGACGTATTCTACACCGGTTGTACTTCAACCAAAACAAATTCCCTGGTAAAAATACCCAAATTACATAATTTAAGTATTAAGGATTTCTGATAACGCTCTGTACATGTCAACATCGACCGACTGCGCTTTAGAGCGATACGCCGGATCAATAATATAAACGCAAGATACCATTGGCTGTTTAAAATCAATGGAGGTTGGGGATCCGATTATATCGATTTTCTACCCTGCCGGTGCAGAGACCCTTCGGAGATTTCGAGCGGCAATATTAACGCACCACCTCTTGTGCTTGTACGTGCTTGCCCTGTGCGCAGTCAAGAGAAACAGTCGAAAACGATAGTTCTTAAAGGTACGTTTTATATTAACTTTTAGTCTTATATTATTAAACGCTGTTATCGTATACGTGGTTAATTTTTCGTCGATTTCCGTTTATGTTAAACTTCATCGCAGTGTCACTGCGGACAGTGTAGATGTCAATCGTTTCCGCTTAAATTTATAAAAAATGTTAATAAATTCGAAAAATTCTATTGAGAACAAGATGATCGTAAGCAAACGATCGATAACGACAAAGGACACGGAACTCGGTTTTGCCATACCATATTCAACATCTTTGGTTTTGTCATGGATCGGTCGTATCGGCGATATTGAATTTCTTTAAATTGACGGATCAGTTGCAGCGTCGGATTGCGTGCGGTATTCCGATAATTGCAGTACGATAGTTTTGAGTTATTTTTTTTTTGCTACTTGAAAATGTCGAGGAATAGATAATTTTTTCATTGAAATTTTTTGTCGATGGAAGATTTGGGACAAAAGTTATAATTAATATATGTGATAACTAATGCAGTAAAATAGTAAATTATATGAAGCCTCAACGATAGATATTGCAAAATAAATTAAATAGGGTATAGTTAATGACACCTGGTATATTGCATTAAGCTGTCGGTGGTTAAGTACACACAAATTGTGTGAGAATCTCCTTTGGTCCTTTTTTCTTTACCTGTATAAGTTGACCTGAATTTTTCTGAGAAAATTTTTCGAGGTGCACTTATTTCACTTTTGGTAAATATTAAATATTAAGCCTGGCTGCCTGGCTAGTCCGGTACTCGATTTTTTTACCGCAATTCGTCATTAAATTTGAATTTTTTCAAGTTTTAGTTAGACTTACTGAAATCCTATGATTGACTTTATTTAAGTGTTTAATGAGAAAAAACTTTTAAAAGATCATGTTCCAAGATGAATACGCTATTTCGTAATAATATAGGTGAATGAAAATTTATATTTTATTGAAATTAGTGATCACCGCATCTAGACCGGGTAAACGCTAAATTGTGGCAACATTTTTCATTTTTACCGAAAAGTTACCATCGCACTCCGCTGTCTAGATTAACGATTTGTGAAGAAACAAAATGTTTACATCACCTAACTGCCTTTGTTTAACGTTTATAGTGCGAACAAGTCGCTAACCTAACAGCCACCGGTTAGAACTCATTCGGAATAAAATATAATAACAAGTATAACCAGATAATAATACACGGCAACCATCTCTCAGCAGCTAAATTTATCTAATCATAAATTGAGCTCGGCTCATATTTATACTCACCAGCAAAACAATTAACAAATTTACCAAAACAAAACAAACCAACACCATTAATTAATCTTCTTATCTAATACGCTTTCCAGATTTTGAAAGTTTTCTTCCATTTTTTATAATCGATAAAAGTCAATCAGTTATCATATCATCATTAAGTAAGCTTGGCTCCTCTAAAACTAATTCATTGTAAATTAAAATGCAGTCAAGTTGTTTTAAAGTAATCCTGTTACTTGATAAATGATTAATTAGTTGTTAAAGACATTATTTATATTTTTATTGTTTTGCATTATTTAAAATAATTTGATGTTTTACAAATAAAGTATATATGTACAAAAAATAACATAGGCGCACTTACAGGTGAGATAGGAAGAAAAATGTTTTGATTTGTAATGAACGTTGTACATTTTTGTTTGCACTAATATTGGGGAGGAAGATCTCTAAAACGGCGCCGGACTTAACCTATTAGGGGGATTAGAAGCAAGCACTTGCAATATCGGCAAAAAATTTTAAAGTATTATTTTAAAATTTTTTGACAACCGAATATTTTAAGACACATGTTTATATGAACTATTTAAAATTAGCCTTTAAATGTAGTAAAGAACTTTAAGAATATTACTAGTTGTGTTACAAAGTTACTGCTATTTTTGTTTGGGAATTTTGTTAATACTATTATTATTATTATTGTTCAGACTTTAGATGTTTAAATTTTTCCCATGCATTACTTTTTTATTAAGCCTTTAGCTTAGATATAATTGTTATGATTAAATTTAAATTTAAATAATATAAAATTAAATTTAAATAAATAAAATTATTAATATTTTACGAAAAACAACTGAAAATTATGCTAATGCTAATTAACCCAATTTAATGCTGACTTAAGCTAAGTCTAGTCCTTTCACGTTTGTTATCGGTTTATGCACAGTCCTGAGGGGAGTGTTACGTCTGTTAATTTGCCCGATATTCCTTGTGATATCAAGCATCTGGATTTTCACCAACAAGAAATGTCGGGAATATGCTGTCAGCCTATCTTTGACCGGTCTTGCATGCATTTTAAAGAAAATTTCTATTTAATGATTTTTTTATCATTTAAAATTTTCCTTAAAATTGATCTTTCTATAAACGAATTATACGTGTGCAACCTTTGTCCGGATCAGCCCTGCATATTCCAATATGCTTCTCATATAAATGTCATTTTCCGATTCCTCTGAAGGAGAAGTTACACGACCATTAGCACGTTTAGCTATTTTGATGTTGTTTACTGTTTTATTTATAGGGTTTTTAAAATTTAGTTTTCTGTCCAAAGGTACTGTGAGGTAGACTACTTGTTTAAAATTAATTTGTCTATTGCTAATTTGTTAAATGAGGTTTAAAAACCTTACGAGGTGTGTTTTTAAAACCATAGCCAGATTCAGTTTGGTCATAGGGACCAAAGTTCACTAAAAATTATAATTATAATTTTATTCTATTTTTATTCATGTCAGCATAGTTATACCTCTATTTTACTTATCTTACGAATATTGCATGGAGGGTAAAATTAAACAAGATAAAAGAAAAGCAAACATGAAAGTTTGACGTAGATTACTACTCATAAGACCCGGACGATAAGACCTCATTTTACTATGTTATATAAGTCGTTCAATAGAAAGTTAGTTCTTAAATTATCACAGTAGCTGGTTACATCTCATACTTACTTACATCTATAATGCACCCTGGACACATTGCTTAGCAGGTTACAACCTACTTCAGTTTTGGTTAGTTTCGAAGAACACGTGTTCACAAATAGGATTCAACGTAGGCGACAAACGATGACTGTTTCCGTCTCGAATTAAGGCTACATTAGTAGAAGTCCAAAAGAGACAATTACTTACAATAGCTTAATGTTAAGAACCATTGTGCAAAATGCAGACAGGCATCTTTACGGGGCTTATAACTGGTACCGTTTATGTCAATCAAAATTAATACTACCAATTATAGAGCATTAAAGCGTTTTTAATAACGATTAAGAAGGAAGCAGCTTGTTGCCCAACGTTTGAAAAATACGGTTTTATTAATTATGCGGCGCGAGATTGCTCACCTTGGAAATGTTTGTTGCAAAATAATACCACGAAGATTTTTCTTTAACCTAAGAATGCACCCGACCGATCGAGCTTGCGTTACATTTTATTTATGAAAACGAGAAACAATACAACAATTTCGTTGTTGTTTCTTAACGGTGACGATCGATTTTAATTTAGAATTTTTGGATTTCTGCGACCATTTTTGTTCTTTTGTTATTAATGTGTGTTGATAAGACGTTGTGATTTGGCAAAAAGACTAGATTATTGGAAAAATTTGAGGATTCGCAAACTTAATTAGAAAACACACAAATTTTCATTTTTATAATTACTATGAAAATTGTATCCAATTTTTTTTCCTTTACATAAAATTGAAATGAAATTAATGTTTTTAAGATCCACTTAGCCCAAAAACGAAAGAGAATTTGGCAATCTTTTTATTGGAACATTTTACACCATAGTGTTAAGAATCTATAAGATACTCCGGTCTACGATTTCCTATTCCATTTAGAAAATTTTATTATCGGGATTACTAGTTAACACCGTAAATAATCTATAGTTGAAAATACTTTTAAGCAAAAGGTGTTTGTAAAAAGTGTATATTTTTTTAGAATGGACAATCCAGTGGAAATTTGCGAAAATTACCAGCTAAAATGGAGTTCTTATACATCCTACATTCATTCCTGTATAGCTACATCGCTATTGACTGAAGAATCATACGCGGATGTGGCGCTTGTGACCATGGATGGTCACAAAATCATGGCGCACCGCTTCGTATTATCTTATGCTAGTCAATACCTTAGCAAAGCTCTTCGTTTCCACTCGAAAGTGACCACGGCTTTACCTCTAATGATTGTGCTTCCTCAAGAAATTACTTACAAGGCCCTGAAGATTTTGGTTAAGTACATGTATAGCGGTGAGGCTACCGTTTCCAAAGATATACTGAACGTCGTTCTTAAGGCGGGCGACATACTCAAAATCAAAGGCCTCTACCGAGAAACTATCGAAGAAGAGCAGCAAAAACAAAAACAGAAATCATTGATCACTTCCCAAGTGGTCAATCCAGAATCGACGCAAAATAAACCCAAAGAGAAAACAGCAGAAACTGCCAGTAAATCTCCAAGCCAGTCTAAGGAAAAATCAGCAGAACTATCCAAAAAAGAAGGCAACAAAGGGACTGCAAAGTTCATAATGCAGCAAAAAACGGATAAACCTCCGCCGCTAAAAGTATACACGAGACCAAAAGTTTTGAACTTTTCCATGAATAACTTTAACGGATCTTTGGACAAAGAAAATGCGTCACCAAAGCGTACCATTGTTTTAAACCAAAAGGTGGGTTTGCATCTTTACCCATTAGTTTGTTTTCATAGTTGTAGTTAGCTTACAAAACCCGTAAATGCACTTTTTTTTCTATTTTCAGTTAACAGCACAAAAAGATAAGCCGCACACTATAACATCGGCAGAAGCAGCGGCACTGGAATCGCCAGACTCGTCTGATGCAACTGACAACATCAAATCGGAAAATTCCAAACACGGTGATAATTTGCAGTTTTTAGTTATCAAAGATGAACCTCTCGGGTGGTCGGAAGCCGATATGGAACTAATTGATCAAAAGGAAGTTTTTCCTGAACCATCTGTCAAAACAGAAAGTTACGATTCGACGTCTAATGACAATTCTAACGACCTTTACACCCCGCTAACTTGTGAACTTTGTACGGAAACCTTTACTATTCCGGCGGAATGGGTCAGGCACGTTCAGACCCATACAGATATGTTGCCTGCCAAAAGAAGGAGAAGAGATAGCCCTGATGTAAGTGTACTAACCTATCTCACATGTCCTACATAAGAGATAAGGAAAGTGTAAATACGAATAATTCATATTTTTATATGTGCCTTAAATTTTTTTGGCAGAAAATAGTAAACATAATTTTTTGTCATGTTTTTTGAAATTATATTGGGTTTAAAATCTGGGAAGTAATATAATTAAAATATAATTTAAAAAAACATATACATACACATACACATATCGAAAATTTACATTTACTAATTTTAAAAATTGATCTTTAAAAAAAATATCAATTACGGAATTGGAACGGATCAATAAATAAAAGACGCTTTTTAATTTGTTACGTACAACAAATTAATTAGAATGCAGTAAAAACAATATTGACAATATAGGATTAACATATTTTAAAATATTAATATCATTATTAAATAAAAAACGATAAATCTGAGAAATTTGACAGTTGGTAAAGTGTTAAATTTTTTTTTAGGAGGATGATGAAAACGCAACATTTCCCGAACTGCAGTGTGATTTGTGTGAAAAATCGTTCTCAACGCCTGCAGAATGGGTCCGTCATATTCAAGACACTCACACAGAATTTGAATTGAGCCTTTCAAACAGACGCCATCCTCAACCAAGCAAAAAGGTCTGTGTGAGAAGGTTTAGGTAACTATTTTTCCCTTATTTTATTATATGTTTTTGGTATCAAATATTAGAACACAATTTGTAAAGGACATGACGTAATTACCTGAAAAGTGTAGACTTAATTTTTCCAAAAAATTAGAAACTGTCTTTTTTTATAAAAATCTAATTAATTTGGACAATTTTAAATATGACAAAAATTATCATTTTATATTTAATTTAATGTACTTTATATGTACCGGCTGTCCTAATAAGCGCAACGAGATCCGGTATTATACAAAGGGCTGGTACTAGAAAAAAATTTATTAAGTAAATCTGAAAAGACAAAATATTGGAAATTATTTTTGAGTTTCTGAAATGTCCATCAGTGGACCTAATTGTAATCTATTTCTAATGTTAATCTAATTCAAATGTTTTGAACCTGAAGCAAATGCAAATCTTTATTGTGTTTAATGCTGTTTGCTATATCTCTTCAAGGAAAGTGCGGAGGGTGTTCGAACATTTTCTTAAACAAATGTCACAATTTTTAGGATGGCCAGTTTCCCTAAGACCGCACCTCGTTGCCCTTACTAGGTGTAATAAGTGTGCTCGCAGTATATAATATGCTTTAAAATACACAAATTTAGGAGATTCATATAAATGTGTTCATCTCAGCTGTTACCCAGGCCAGATTACATAGTAATATAATATTTTTTAAAATCGATAGATAAAACCAGCCCATCCCAAACCTTCAAATGACGCAGGCAGGTTGTGCTTCCGGTGTAACAAAATCTTTTCCTCACACGCATCCATGGTCATTCATCAGAGATCTCACACAGGAGAGCAACCTTTCAATTGCCTCTATTGTACGAAAGGATTTAATGTGAAAAGTAATCTTTTAAGACACATGCGAACTTTACATAATAAGATAATAAGTCCATCTGAAGTTGATAATGTTTTGGAAGAAAGTGTCAGTAATTAGTTGCTTATCGCAAATGTTATTCGAGGCCAAATTACTTTCTATATGATGTTTCTAAAAATTGCTAGTTTTTTTTTAATAATACGGTTACACTTACGGTTTCATATATTTTTCATTTTACAGAAATATTACCGATTCTATCAGTTACTTGCAATATGACATGTAGCTTAAAAATAAGTAGGTTATAATGTATATACAAATATTTTTTAAATCAAAATAAACGAGATACTACATATTTGTTAGTTTTATTCTGCAATCCTGAAACGTACTATACGCAAACATTTTGGGTATAGTACCAATTATATAATTATATTAATATCAGAATTTCGAAATAAAACACGAAATTTTTTAATTTGCTTATTTATTTACGAGCTGTATTTTGACGTTCGTCAATTCTTGCGGTCAAGTCACACGCCACTCTGTGAACGAATTCGCGCCGTTTTGCAAAAATTTACTCAAAAGTGGTAGATTAAGGTTCGACACGTTAAATTGACATAATTAAAAAAAAATCTTAACTTCTTCACTGACTTGACTTTGTGCAGTCAAAATGTCATTTATCGGAAAATAAATTTACTATATAAGAAGCTGTCGGCAAATTGTGTTGCTCGGTCCTGCCCAACCCGAAGGGACCTGCTTTAAGAAAACGTCCATGGCTCGCATCTGCGTAAAGGGCATATGAGCGTTGTCAAGCGACGCCGTCAACGATATGTTTGTTTCAACAGTCACCGAACAATCGCGCTCGTGTGCGGTTATTAAAATGCTTTGATTTGCAATTGTGGTGTATGGTACTGCACTTATTAAACCCTAAAGAAAGTCACAAAAAAAATAGAAGAGCGACGAAAAATAATTACAATTAAAAGTGTACATATATTAAATAACTAGCACCAACATGTCCTACATCGTACCTCAAGTATGATTGTGGTCATCATTTCACTTAGTGATTTGTCAAAAATTCTAGAGAATTAAAAAGGGGGACTTGTTTAAGCTTGGTAGCCGACTATAAAAGGTGATAAACTGTATTTTAATAGCGTATTAAAATAAAAATTTCATTCGCTTCATTCTTGTTTAGTGGCAAAGTACTAAAATTGTTTCTCTGGTGTAAATGACAGAAAACCAAAACACAATAGCAACTTCTGTTTGGTCTATACAGTCATTTTATTGGGTTGGAGATATTGTTTTTGGAAACAGGAACTGAACTAGTCTGCATTATCTAACCAAGACTAACAGAAATTTTTCACCGGTTTTCAAATTGTCACCTTTTCTCTAATTTAATCGCCATTGTGACATTAAGCGTTGGCGATATGCAAACACTGTCCCTAGGAATTAGTGCGAAGCCGGAATCTGCAATAAAATATTCGACGTGAACGGGGAATGGTGAAATATTAGAAAAAAGCCGATTTAACTTGCTCGATATGCGATTCAATAGGTATTTTACTCACCTATACTTTTCTTGCCCGGCTACTTAAAATACCATGAATTATTTTCTTTTTAGATGACCTTCGACAGGTTGCGCCCGACGTAATATGCACATACATATGTATTAATACACGTTGCATATCGCATTGGCGGCACAACAGTCAATTCCGAAGATTTAAACAGTGTACGAATAAATATGTTTGCGTTGACTTTCGTTTTGGACGAACACGGAGTAGCCTAATTACAGGAAGAAACTTAGTTAAAAAATAATGATACGAAATTGAATCTTTGCCATTTGCTAAAAACGAGGTGTGCTAACAAAAAAGTAATAGAGACATTTTTATGAGCGATACATTTAAGCATCAGTTGGTTATTTTATTTAAACAATTTTTACATTTTTATACTAATACTAATACTAATAATACTAATATTAAATAATTATGCTCCGATAAAAAGAATTCTACTGTTTAACACGTACTACCTCAACAATAAATTAGGAATATCACCTGTTCTGATTTACGTGCTTACTAATTGGACCTACGCCAATGATTTCTGACAGAAAAGAAAGAAAATGGCGGTGCTGCGGTCGGTAAGATTCACATAAAAAAGCGCATTAAGTATATGGTTTAATAATATACATTTTAAATGATTGTTCATAATCTCTGGCATATTTAGAAATTCGTTTTAATACTATCGTCTGAGAATCAGAAAATGCTTGAAGAATGTGTTGATAATATATTGTGATATAAAACAAGTTAAGCAATGATGTTGATATATATAAAAGAAATGCAAAGTGAAAGCTCCTAAACTACATGCAAATGTTTCCAGTTTTCCGATTTATTAACTGAGCAAAAGCTCCAAAATGTCCTATTACGACCCTGTCATACGAAACGACATTTTGGTTCAATAATAACAAATCGTTCAGACCAGCCCTAATCTTTATCACTAGTGAGAAAAACTACCGCACGGAACGGGCTGAGACTGTCCTATGTCTGATGCCTCCTGGTGATGGTATGCGATAGAAAAATATTACACCTACTATAAGTATAAAGAAAAATTTAGTTTAGTTTTGGTTTTGAAACAGCTTCCTGATATTTAATTCCTACCTCGAAATATAAAATAAAATTTGCTAATCATAAAATTTTGATAAGTCGTTATTTGCCACGTATTTATTTTTCGACATTCAGTAACAAAATTTCATAATTTAGTAGTTTTCAAATCATAAAAGTAATCTTTAAAAAATAAAAAAAAAGTGTAGGGGTATGATAATCAGCATGCAAGTGGCTCTGGAATATAAAAAGAATATGCATTGGCTGAAAAAAAAAATGCAGACCATGTAAATTGTGTAGCTGCCTACCTGTCACCAATGATGATGAAGCTATCGGTATATTTTGAATGTATTCAACATGCGGCCTTGGTTCAGACTATACCAACATTTTTTGCAATAATTATACAAATACATACAAATTATAAAATGCGTTTCTAATCAATCTTTTACTGAGGTATAGTATGGTATAGTATCACATCTAGCGCTAAATTGTAGAACAAGTGTTTGAAATAAATATTGAGAGAAAGGAAATGAATCATCGATAATCCAAAAGGTATCGGATCAAGACAGGGGATAGCTTTATATTGGAACTTGGAGTGAAAGAATTCGGAGAAGATATATTTAAGAGATCAAAAATTTCGGTTAAAAAATATAACAGGCAAACAAATTTCAAAAGAATTAATGGGTATTTTAAAATTAAAGAAAAGTGCGATTGAATGTGAGAATTATCCATACCATTATGAAAAAAAAAGCCATTGACAGATAATAAGGTAGAACCGAAATCACTTCTCCATTTTAAAGGGCATTGAAAAATGCAAAAAGTAGTACGAATAAAATCACAAGTCAAAATAAAAAAGAATGGATAAAAAAGGAAAGCTATCAGCGAAATTTTATGGGATATTCATAAAGACAATCAAGAAAAAAGCTTAAAATTAAAGTGTTAGAAAAGGAGAATTAAGTACTAAGACCCTAGATCAAGCAAAGGAATTTTGTAGGATATAGGATTTAAAAAATCCAGAATTTTGAGCTAAAGCAGGTCATGCAAACAATGCAAGATCAAATTCCATATGCTGAAATCAGGGCAACCAAATCAATCCCCAAAAATCAGGGGACTTAAAATTCAGGACAAGACCGCAAAAAGAGAACAAACTTGAAACATTCGTAAGAATAGAGCACATCTCAAACTCTATGACTACTACTACTAACTACTACTAAAACCGGCTGGGGGGGTGGGTACTAGAAAGACACAACAGGGAACAACCAGAATATAAATATAAATCCTATTTTTATGGCGGCGGGCATAAGAAAGGGTCTAAAAGGACATCTAAACAATTTAACAAAAAACCCAACTCTATTTGTTAGAGTCATCGAGTTAGTGATATATGAACCAGTAGTCACCAGTAGAATCTGTTTTTAAACACGTCATATTTTGGGAAAGAGACAATTTGATAAGAAATATTTTTACTATACTATTTTGACTTTATTTTATTTCGTGATTCATTGTATCACTATTTGAAATAAAACATATATTTATTTAAATAATTTTATAATATCGGGTTAAATTACTTTGATGCGCTGTGACTTTTTGAAACCAGCCTGTAGATTTTTTTTGTATAAATTTAGAAATGAATTAAATTTATGTATATGACACACGCACACATCCACACACACCGAATGTTTTAGAAATTCTACCCTGGTTAGGAATAAGCTTTCGATCCCATCTTGTTTGGCAAACCCTCTATATACAGGTATGAGATGACTTCATATAATGTAACGAAAATATACAAGGTGCAACGGTTGCAGAAAGGTATTTAAGAAACACTGCCCCAGAGATTTTATAGAAAATGCTTTTCAATTATAAAAACAGACTGACAGTTCTTATTATTTTGTCTATCATCACTACAAAGCTTTAGATTGAATTTCAGAACGCACAGTGCGAATTTTATAAACTCAAACTCCAAAAAAATAATTTGTTTCTTTGCTAGTGTTAAGTTGATTTCACAAAAATATTGTCCGCTTAGCCAAATTGGCCATATTCAGCCTTCAGGTCATCAATCCGGGTCAATACTTTTCCGAATCTTCGCAGTTTTAATTTCAACTAGAGAGAGAGCTCGAATTTTCAAACACCTAGTCTGTTGTCATAGAGGTTTTTCAAAAAAATCTAGCACATCCCTTACGAAGAACCGAGAACACATGAAAAAAAATTCCCGAAGCTAGATCGACCCCGTAGGACTTACCGTTACCAAAATCTCGAGCTCTTTTGTTAACATTAAAAGGGCAAATTATTCCTAATAACGAAAAGATTTATTTTATTTTTACAATATTCATTTGATTTGATTTGATTGCGCTTAATAAAACTTTATTTATAGACTACACAAATTCCTGCACACTATATTGGACAAACAAATAACATGAAATGAAAACAATTTGATTTGATTTTATTTGAGAATTAATCGACTTACCAAAGAACCAGCATTTATTTTCGGCAAATCTAGGCCTCAAAAAAGCGCAATCGCTGCCAATACAAGCTAGGTCGGATATAGCTCCAATGAATACAATAAGAAATGGCATTCCCCATGCATAAGCTTCGTACAATCTTAGCCGCAATCTCTCTTGGCTCTTTTCGGTGTTCTGCGGCCTCAAATCACTGAAACAGAAAGTAATATTGTTTTAACGTAATCGGTTTTCATACTGGTGCAGGAAATATACACGTCACTGGCCATTCATTCCCTTGAATCGGGATGGCTTTGAATCGAACGCAGCAAACGCCCCTCTCTTTATTATGAATGGGGAGGACTGATTAATGAACAATAAGATTTGATAGGTAAAAGCAAAAACAAATTGTTAGGCTTCATAACAGAGCCACCGTATGCGGTAGGAATAAAAGGTGCCGAATATCCTTTGGCCTTAAGCGAAGACACGGACAGTTTCTTACGCGTCTTTTGTTAATTCTAGTTGATTTCCTGTGTTTTATTACGTGATAATCAAGAATTTGTCTGGCATATACGAGGAAGTTAGGATTAGCCACAACCAGTGGTAAAAATAAAAGATCGTATGTTATTACTCCGGTTATACCAGTAAAGTCAACGAGGTACTGTCCCAGATATTTGAAAAAAAAAAGTAAATCGGAAAAGTGAAAATGCTGGAAACTATATTGGATTTTCTGAAATGTCCGAGAGAATGTAATTGCCATCCGGATTTTTCAAGCCAGTTTCCTGCAAACTTTTCTTATATTTCTTGTTTAACTCTAAACCTAAGAGTCTTTTCATGCTATGAGTGAAGTGATTGCGAGTACTACCTTACCACCAGAGGGCGTTTTCTGACATAACACAAAAAAAAATGTTCTAAGGCAACAATATGACTTCTTTTGCGTTATTATATAGTTAAATTAGAGTCCAACCATAATAAAAAAAAATCCATTTCCAGTTATGCGAGAGGTGACCAAGTCCTAATTTTGATTGCTTATACTCAAATAGGCTAAATATTCAAATCAACAATGTAAACCTAGAGAAATTTAGTTAATTTAAATATTTAGGATTAATGACAAATGATAAAATTAATTAATAAGAAGTACTCCAAATTGAAAAATATAAACTTATATTGAAATCTATCTTGAATGAACATCAAAACACAAATATATATTTAAATAGACAATTAGACAATTTCTAACCAGGTGCACAATTATGAAACCAGAGTTATAAATATAGAATCAATATAGGGTTATACTGCAACTGCAACTATTGCTTAAAATTCAGGCTAAAAAATTCTGAAGGGATATGATATTTTTTTTAAACAATAAAAAAAGTTGTTATATTTACTTAAATATTTACTATTATTATACGGTGATTAAAAACACTCACTACATATATAACTATATACAAGTAATTAACTAAACACCGAAATATAATCTTTCTCAAAGAAGAGAATATTTTTTTATGCTGAACGTTACCACCTTGCAGCGTTGGTCCCACTACAACTTCTGTTGAGTTCGAGAATGTTTTTACCCGGTGAGACTGAAATGAAATATCTCTGCCATCCTCTTGGCTATATTAATTTTAGAAACTTAAAAATATTAAACAAAAATGAAAAAAGTTCTATTAAAATTTCATATTGTAAATATTGGGCAATAGAGGGGGCAAGCACTACTTTACAGAAATTATGCTAAGTTAAGTTAACTTGACAAACAAAACTAACCAAAACCCATTAAAGATAGCTTGTTGGATATTAGTCACACCGCAAACAATATGTCGGTTAATAACCGTGAAACGAATGAACAATAAATAATAAATATCAGAACTCCTCAATTTGTTTTAGTTTGTTTAGTGTTGCCGATCTAGGCCTAGGCTATTAGCCCTATTAAACACTTCTAGCTGAGCTATGCCATGCGATGCCATATTATCAAAAAATTGCACATTTAACCTATATTATAACCAAATTCATAAATCCCTATTTGAAACAGTTTAAAAATTATGTTTCACTTTTCTGTCACCTGTCAGTATTCTGTCAGTATTATGGCCAATAAATAATTAAGAGTTGGTCTATAATTTGATAAATAAACCTAAACTAAGTGAAGGCATGCAGCGGTACGGCGCGGCGTAGTATTCTGCTTAATAATTTGTTCCTGTTCTACCGAGAGAATTACCAAGGTGCATGTTATACGTATCTAATAGGGCAAATATAAATTACACCTGTATTAAGTTTGCCTCAGTTCGCCAATTAACGCGCCGGTTATAAAAAACGGAACCCGTCGTTTCTTTTTGTGGGAACCCGACGAAACGAATCGGGCAACTGAAATCAAGGCTATATATAGATCGCACTTATTTATTGCTGTGCTTTTTTAAAAAGAAAACACACCGATGAGGGCACCGTAAAATGCATTAATATGAACAACTATTTAAATCACCTAAGGACGGAAAATACTGCAGGAGTGTGGTAAAAGTTCACAAGGTGGATGGTTTTATTATACCCATTCGTAGTGAATTGAAATATGGGGTATACTTTACGGAGGTTTCGTGTAGATCAATTCACTCTACAATACCCACCGAAAAAACCGAACTGGAAAAAGAAATATTTTTTTTTTCAAATTTGAACACTTATTTCGGAAAATAATTAAAAACCTGAACAAATGATAAGTCACGTTCCTATACCTATTAAGGATTTCGTAAAATTTATAGTATAGTATTTCTAGTATTTAATTTTTGTTACCAAAAGTATCATTATTGTTAATAACATAACTGTTATTATTTTTAGAGTAAGGTACCTATTTTGCAGAAAAAGGGGATATTTAGTTTTCTGTATATTTTATATAAAAAAAGATCGGTGATAATTCCTGACATTCCTGACATTCAGTAATGGTTAAATGATCGAACTGAGAGCACATTCGTAATTATAAAAATGTCCAAAATAATGGAGGGTGCTTACTCTATTGAAATCTTGTTGAACTTTTTGTTTTTGAAGATGAAGTTTGGACGATTATAAAATAATTTCATAAATTATGGTTCAAAACTGAAAGCCGGACGAAATTTACTGACACCTGTAACCTCTAATGACGCTAACGTAATAAATCTTCTAGTGTATATTGGGACGCTAATCTCCAGCCTTTCATCAGAAATGCAGGAGAAGATTTAGACATCCAAAGAATCCTCCTACAAATTTCTCATTCAACAGACAAAAAGAATGTTTTACATCAGAGACTTTTTAACTTATAAAAAATAATTCGCTTTTTGGACCCCACAATAGTTATAGAAATATGTTTTGAGCAATATTGTAAACAGCAGTAAACTCGCTGTCAATACAGTGTTAATTTCGCCATTTGAATGTATGTTTTTTTTCTTGTATCCTAATTTGCATGATATATTATAATATACATTTAATATATTAGTTCCATTTGTTCGTAATTGGTGTGGATTGGTTGGCTTCAGCGAGGATATCTCTATGCGTGCTATATTCGGCAAATGCAAAGAACACGAAAGTTTTGGGAGGAATATTTCAACCTACAGTTAAGTGCACTTAAGTAGTGTGTCATCGCAATGAAAAACTATTCCTAGCCGCTGACTATTGTCTAACACCCACGATCAAATCTCTTTAGGCAGACCATCGAAAATTTTTGAAAATTAAACAGAATCGATAAAACAGAAGAAAATGCTCAAACTAGGCCAGTGAGCAGAACTGGCCTACGCCACCAGACTGAGTTTAAGACTATGACACTAGGGTAAGTTTTGTAATTTTTAATTTCACAAGGTTGCGTGTTCATTGGCCTTTTAAAATTTAAATTTAAAATTAAAATTTATTTTTATTTATTGAAGTCAAAGAGTAAGCAGGTCTATAATTATGCAGGGTATGGAAAATTCGAACACCTATTGACATAGCCTGTAATTTTATGTTTGAAATAAAAACTGTTTTTGAAAAAACTTAAATTTCATTTAACGCGAAAACCACGCGTCAATATCCATTTTGGTTAAAATGTTATTATTTAGGTACAAAACGCGTCAGACTTGAACGGGGTATCCTGTATAAAAATACCATGTAGTTTTACCCTAAAGATAATGTCATACTCTTTTTTTTTAATTTTATTATTTTAGAAAAGTATAGAAAAACAGCAAGCAACACGGTTATCTGTCGACGGTACTCTGTTGTGACCGTTAGCTTAGTGAGTTTTTCAATTTTCAGTTCTGAATTCAATAGCGTATTTTTTTTAATAAAAAGATTGCTAATAAAAATTGTCTATTTTAGATTACGAAAAACTATCGTCATACCTATGGCTCGAAAAATAAGAATTTTACATTTTGGCCTATATCATGTTATTTAGTATTTGGACTTTTTTTAATCTACAAGAGTAACTTGCAAAACAAAAGTACTTGTAATCAACCAGGATGTCCATAATTTGGGAATTCGGCAAATGATGAAGTACAGAAAAAGTTAAACCGTTGTTTCGCCATTTTCGATACGTAACTTGTCCTAACAAAATAAACGGCGATTACTCGAGTTTAACGGACAATGACACTCGCACTACAATTCCGCCGTTGTGAGCTGAACTGAAAACCTTAAAATCATGTTCTGGAAGAACCGTCTCCAGTCACAAAAGTTGAAATATGATAAACAACGCTCTACTGGGTTCCATTGCGGATTATGCGGCGACGATCGTAACTGTACGGGTAATTCGAAACATTTGTGTGGTAACGTTGCCATTGAACATCTACCGCTTCTTGATCCAACGGTCTGTAAATTAATCAGGTCATATTTTTATGGGAAACAAAACACCAATTGCACGTAATTTTTCCAGAGCAACTCACACATAATACGACGAGTTAGGAGAAAAGGTTTAAGTTCATAGCCGGATTATGAACAAAAATATTAATTGTTCATAGTCATAGCGAGAGCTCGATGACAAAAATTTTTAAAAATACATTAATCCTAGTATTTAAATTACGATCTGTAAAATACAATACAATAATATTTGGAAATAACCTATACACACACATACATACATATATCTATATATATCAGCAACTGCTTTGAGGCAGGCCCTAGCTCCGTTCCAGTTATGATTGCACGACCACCAAACTCGATATTATAAAGCAAATATACAATACAACACGCAGGCACATAATGGCTTTAATATTTTCAAAATCATGGGCAACTTTCCCACAATTCTTTCAAAACTATAGCGAATCTCGCTAATTACAGCGGCTTTCGCCTTAATTATCATTTCTCAAATCACTTCGTTGAACACGTTCAGAACCAAAGTCACCAAATTTAGCCCTGGTTGTTCCGGAACACTAAAAAGCTAAAAATGAGCGGCTTCAATTTTCACCCTCACAGTCATTCGTGACTTTCATACACAAAATGCGTTTGAAAACAAATTTCCAAAATTTAGTCCCTGTGATTGCTCCAGAACACTTAAGAAAAATCGTTGTGATATGAGTTTTTGATGCTTTTGGCCAGTCCATTGAAGTTGACCATTCATATGGAAAATACGCTTAAAGCTATCATTGACAAAAAACAATATTAGCCCATCAATGTTTTGCACATTTGACCAGATGCCTACGTTCTCTGGAAGATTTTTGAGAAGAACAAGAATTAATTTTTGCCATTTAATATGTCAGGGTTTTCGACATGAATTTTTTTTTGCCCAGGTGTTCTGCAACAATGTAAAAAAATCTGTTTCATCCGTTTCATTTTCCGCGAATGTGAAGGGACTATCGGAGCTAGCTAACTTCCTTGCAGCTGGCATTTGTGGCGCAGACCCCACGCTACTCACTTTAAATTTGTGAGATAATATGGCCGATTTCACGAATTTAAAACAATATTACTTGGACATAACCGCACAAATTAATTCTAAACTTAAAACCAGTATCGAGTCACCTAGACTGATACCCATATCAATAAACCACTGTTTTAAGACCATAACCCCATCTTAGTTATGGTTAATACAGGACGGCAGGCACATAATATTCAAAATATCACAGTTCGCATTAGTAGTTCGCGCTGGTTTTTCATTCTGACACAGAGAGTAAGACAGAGAAAAACAGCAGACGTGATATTAAACGGAAATTACGTAATTCTTTACGGTTGTCCTCTATAATGCATTTTGCGCAACACGATATAGAAACAATGAGAACCTATTTCTCACAGACAAGCTTTTGGTTACCGTTAAACTTTATGACTTCGCATCGTACTGATATTTTTATTGTTTTTGTCATTATTTTGGCAATTATGTTGTTATACGGCATACTACAATAAGTTTTCTAAAAGACATCTGGACTCATTCTTAAATTACTTTGAGGATCAGATTGCAATGTGTGAATAAAAATTACAATATTATCATTTGTGATTATAACTAAATATTATAAATTTTTGTTATAAAAAGATTTTCTCTTAATTGCAATATGATATAAACACAAATGCTGCGTTACCCGGGAAGAGTCAGTTTGGCCATGTCCGGTATTTTAGTCACGGGTTTGGAAACGATCGGATGTTTTCGGTAGATTTTAGACATGCTATTGCGGTTGTCGGTTCTTAAAATCACATCATACGTTACTTAATATGTTTTGCAAAAACTACTCTAAAAATTAATGGTCGTATAAAAAAAGTATGGTATATGGGAAGCTATTTATGATGCTAGGAGTCACCACCAGTTTATATTTTCCGATGCTGGTAGCTATACTTTCGACTCGTCAATAACAATAAATGAAACAAATGTATTTCTTCGTAATTACAGAAGAGGCAATCCTGTGTAATTTTTTTAACAATTGACCACTTCATAATTGACTAGTCAATTTTTTTTTAAATATTAAAATAGGTTATTATATATCATTATTTAATAATAATATGTATTTTATAATATTTTATTATGCGTTTGGCATGTCTAGTTTACCTATTTCAACGTCTACAAGAAATCTCTGAATACGAGAATTAGCGATTTGGGGAATCGCAATAGTAATATCGATTCCATTTGGTCCCAAAATAATGCAGCGGCGACGTAACGCACAATATAAATAAATATAAATTTTCTGCTATTTGTAAAAATATTTCGGCCAATTGACCAGTCAATCGACTAGTCAATTGACAAAAAAATTTGACCGGTCAATCCCACAACTCTACCTTCCAGTGATACTTTTAGCACGCAGGATCAGTGGACTATTGATGATTTTGACTTTGACAAGGATTCAAAGGATAAAACAAATTCATTTTTGTGCATTTTAGATAATTATGGTCTAATATATAGTAACATTCTCAGACTGTATTAGAATGACAGAATCTATTAAACCTTACTTAGACAACATTCTGACTTCCTTGATAGGAACCACTTTAAAACCGAACTGGTTGTTGTTCATCTATACCTCGACCTAAATATAACGTGATAGAGAAAGCAATATTATTATCATCATCATCAATAAAGACTGAAGACCAAGCGTAGCGTGTTAAAACGAATAAAATATTTCGTTAAAAAAATTGGTGTGAACAAATAGCTCAAGTAGCTTTATAATAATTTTTATCATATTAATTATCATCATCATCATCATTATATTATCCTCATAGCATAAAAGAGACAAAAACAAACTTCTACAGCCGTACCAATGGTTTCAACAAATAAAACAAAACGTTTGGTTTTATCTCTAAAAAATCAGCAATAGGAGCAGTATTGCGGGTTGTGGTCTGTGCCTTCCGGGGGCGAAAATCACATTGTCTGACCTCAATAAGGCCATCTTCCAAAATTGTTGACTTGTTATTTGTCGGAAAGAATAGAGAGCATTGTTGTGAATCAAACGCAATGTTCTGGGCAACATCGCTGACCTAATTCGAGTCATAAAATTTTTCTGAGAATTACGAACGCCATCACATTTATGCGCTCTTGCGTACGGCCGGTATTCAATCTGTTAAGCTTTTAACTTGATTAGGTGCAGAATATTTCTAAAACCGTGTGTTTGCGATTTTCTTAGAGTTGTTCTCGGAAAAACAAAAATTAATAAAGTTATTATCATACGTAATTTACATATTCAGTATCTTATATCGAAAAAGAGCCTGTGAGTAAGTTAACCAAGACAAAACAACATTCGTCAAAAGCAAGAACTATTTAATTTCCATTTAGCTAGATAATATATTAAATTAATGAGGCTCATAATTAAACTGCCTTAGAATTTCCAACAAGTGATAAACAACGCCTGTAGCCTGCACACCATGTACTTCCCTTAACACAAAATAAAATTAAGAAAACACCAAAACTATCTTGCACAGTCTGGAAATACATACGCAATGGACACGCATCTACTTTAGATAAAAATTGCAAATGCAAATTTTTCTAAATTTTACTTGGTCTCTTTTTGCTATAAATTTTCCATGAATGAATGCATGACTCTGAATGTCAGTGGTAATTTCAACGTCTTGAATTTTTGTTTTTTGCTTAAGTGATTTATCCCACAGATCTGTGTAATAGTCATAATATATTTGCCGTGCAAACCCTTCCCCTTATTGGAGATGGTTCATTTACTATTGTACATTTTTTGTAGTTTACTAAGCAAGGTTACTTCTGCTCAGCAAAATTAACAAAGATCTAAATCCGTTTATCTATTTCTCTAGTTCGAAGGAACGCCCGGTGAAGTTAAAAAAACATAACTTTTGTTTAAAATCCATCTATTTTGGTGACTTTGGTGAGGTTTTGTAGAAACAAACATACGCCTTTTTATCTTGAGAATTCCGGCTGTTGATTAACGCGATGAGTACCAGGATTATTGAAAGTCTATAGATAATATTCCTAAAAAAATGTCTGCTTATTTTTTCACACCTTAAAGCGAAAAACGTTAAAATTAAATGAAAATGTTGTTTACAAGACTTTGTCATGAACGAATAGAACGAGTAAACATTCAAACATTTAATCAATTTTTCAGAACCTCTACTAAAAAAATGTTTAAATCTTATAATCGCTTGGTACTCGAATAATCCTCCGCAAAGCGTGAAAATATCAACACGTTTCGCACTGAATGGACCGAATGTATTGTGATATTGTTTGACGTTACGTTACCCTAAATAAGAACAGACCGCACAATTACGCAAGATAGCTTTTAAAATATCAGTTTGTTTATTTTAACATTTTAAACGTCGCGTTTGATCAGTGCCAGAATTTCCCCGTGAAATCAATTTGCTTCAGAAACATTATTCTGTAAATAATTTCAGGATTGATGAATATGAACGACTAACGTATGCAATAAGAGATATGATTGTTACGTTTTTGAATGGATAAAAATTGTTCATCCAACGGAGATTTTGCGAAAAACTTGGCGGATTTTAAAATTTATTCGTTCAAAAATAACAGAGGCACTAACTATTTACAGTACTATTCACTATTCACATGACGAATAATGTATATAACGTCTCTATTTATATTGACTTTTTTTTTAAATGAGTCAAGCGAACACGTCACTCCGCTTTTATATGGACAAGAAGGGTGCAAACTTTTTAGTCATCTTCCCGAGAGGCGGCGCCTATGATCTAGCTTCGTCCCCCGGTATCCGTCCGAGTCCTTCGAACACTTACAGGGACGGGTCACGAAGGAGTAAAATATTTCAATTGCTAAATTTGGAGATAGGTTTTTAAAATAACTCTATAATTACAACCATTTCATTCTTGAACGGCGATACGACGTACAGCGAAGAGCCGAAAGCAACCAATAATGTAATAGGTGTTCAAATTGAAAAGTGCTTTGGTTTTTGGGGAGAGTTTTATTCAGGGTTGACACCCTTATGCCCCACCCTCCCAAAAAAATCACATCAGAAGTGGGATTGTTCCTTGTCCAGTGTTGCAAAAGCAATACGAAGTATTAGTGAAAAATGACGGAATGGAGATAATGTGTCACCTAGTGTCTAGTCTATTCCTGAACTTTCGAAAAGTACAGTGCAGTGGTAAGAAACTGTAATTAATTTAGTCGCTCCCAACAACATCAAATAAACAAATAAAGATGGCGATGATGTCATCGTCACATTCACAGAAAACGCCAACGCCCAATCTTCCCGTAGCAGTTCGATCAAGTAAGCAAGCGTTAACATTATCCAAATTAACGTGAGTAGAGAAGACGGTACGAAATTAAAAGACGAATTAAACGTCAGCGATAATTTGATGATCGCTAAAGTTGGCGAGGCTTTGAAAAATCGAGGTTAACAATACTGTTGCGAATGGCGACCGATCCGCCGAACTTGAGAAAATTTCTGTGCTGACCTCATCACTGCGCTTCCTAATAAAGAAAAACCCCGGGCTCGATCATTTAAAGCTGCTACCTTGCACAGTCGTGATTGTGATTCTTTATGCGGTTATGGGACTAAAAAACTTCGATGTATATACACAAAAGTCATTTTTATTAAAAAAAAAATAACGCCATTTGAACGCAACCCCAACAGCGACGTTATTGTGCAAAAATACTGCTCCTTCTTTTTCTTATTTGATTGATAGTGGTGCCTATGAATCTATTATAAAACATTCTGTAGCAAAAACATTAAATGCGATAATCAAAACAGACGATAAGGTCCGTGCTTTCTCGGGATTAGGAACCCATCACTGTTATGCCGACTTTGAGTTTGGATATTACACATGCAGTCGTACCGACTATTGTTAGTAAAGGGAACATTGACCTAATTATTGAGTGGGATATCATCAGTCGACCTTGTTTACGAATAAAAAAGAAACAATTTCTGGGCTCGAATTACACCATAACCTGCTCAATATTTCGAACGTAATGACTTCAAAAAGTGTAGACAATATTGTGATTAATTGGACTTAAAAGAGAACTTAAAGTTACGAATAGAAAGGTCTTAAACTTAAAGGACACTACTCCAGTGGCCAATCAACCTCTTAGGTTGGCATATCAGAAAGAGTTGAAGTTAAGACAATAGATAATGACCTTTGACGTACGGGTATTATTCCTAAAAGTCGATCAGAATATGCAATCCCTATAGTTCTACCATAAAAAAAAGAATGGCTAAGTTCGAATGTCCGTAGGTATGCAAGTGAACAAGAGATTCGTTAAAGACTCGCTGCGCATATTCAAGATCAGCTCAATGCGCTCTGCCATGCAAAATACTTTACTAAACTAGTTCGGCTTCTAGCAAATGCAAATTGAAGAAAAATCAAAACACATCACGGCATTTGTTACACCAGAATAAAAGCCTTCGTTTACCTTGTTGATGTGCTGGTGCCTCAATAGGCATTGAGGAGGCAAGGAAATGCAAGATGTACTTCATGCGCTATCCACTAATGGGTTTTCTTTGAACTATGAAAACAACTTTGACTGCAGAGAAAAAACAATGTCAAACAATGTCAATGTCATAGAGGATAATATAAATTCTACAATCCATTCAGTAACAGGTTACACAGGTTGCTGATGTTTGAAAGTGATACATTATGCACGAATAATGACTGTATAATTATGTTAAAACGAAGGTAAAGTCGGATTCACAATACTGATTCAAGTATTTCTGTGCTGGTTAATATACTTGCATAGGTTCATTTTCATTTACATCGAAAATACTGGCAAATATATAAATAACATGCTTGTACGATTGTCGTGCGTGAATATAAAACAAAGAACCACCGTTTCTACAAACACGGATTTAACTGATTTAAGACTTAAAACTAGCCAAACTATTAAACGTCAGGCGACTATAACATTTTCGTACAAAATGTACATGCCCCTAAATTTCGTACATTGTTGCTCGTTGTTCGCTGGAAATCCAATGGGATATTCGCAAATTATGTAGTAAGAGTGCATCATCCAAACTGTTGAACTCTCTCTCAAAATTTTTTGATCTGGCTTTTCAAAAGTGCCTGCATTATCACCATAGACAAGGTTTCTATATATGTAGTAACTATATAGCTAAGGGTTTATCATTTTGTAGTAATAAAGCGGTAACAACAAGTACTGCATGATCACCAGATAAGGAACTCGGCATTTTTAGAATAAACGTATGCTCTATTAGATGGTGGGAACAATAGCGCCAACTGTTTTACATTTGCTACGCACCGCTGGTGATGCACTGATTAGAAGAAATGGCACTAAGGTTTTTGCATCGCGTTGACATTATAAAGCGCTGTTATGTAGTATAAGAATCTTTCGTACCGCATCTGTAGTGGTTCCGGCGATATGAACTATGAAACGGCAAAGGAAATTTTGAAGGCAGCGTTCGGATTAAATTCCCGATTATGCACTAGATGTCCGGATTAATGTCTATTTTTTTCAGATCTTTCTGTGGGTTCAAATCACAAAACAACAAACAAGAGTACATATCTATTTTACCATGAAATTAATTAAAATAAAGTAAATATGTTTTATTTAAAATATATATATATATATATATATATATATATATATATATATATATATATATATATATATATATATATATATATATATATATAGCTGCTCCCGAGTATTGTCTAAAGTACGCAACTACTGGCGATCGAAGGAACGGGTGACAAGGCATACACATCCATGCATAACTCCTTTAGCAGTGACACCAACGTTATGTCTCGTTGCAATTATTAGATTTTTTAACATTCAAAACCTGATGTCTAGCAGCCATAATGTCGATTTTAACAAGGAAAAAAGTGACATAAGAAGGGATACAATTCTTTACCATCCATTTTACGAACAATGCAACAAAAAATGACTTTTGCTTTGCGTTTACGTGTATCTGTACATTTGATCCTAATGAACCATTTTATTAGTTAAGTCGATAAGAAAACAACGCCTTTTGGAAAGCAAATATTGACATGGCTCAGAAGTACAACAGTTCTCTCGATATTTTACGTAAACTACTATTTTTCTATATTGACTGTTATAAATCGGAGGCGGGACAATGATCTTTTGTGTAGAGAAATTTTAAAATTCATTTTCGGGACCTGTTCCGTAGAATATTTTTTTAAACCCCATGTACCATCGACAAAATATAAAATTTTTACGAGGAATCATCAATTGCCAAAATATTTCGCTCTGTGCATTTCGTTACTATCGAAACCGAAACCGTTTCAAAATTAATTTTTTAGTTCGATTTTCATTGTATTCAATAAAAAATTTCTGTAAAACAACCTTCTTCAAGCCGATTCAGCAGATCAATTTTTCAATGCGACAAACTAAAAGAAAAAAAAAGAGAGGACGGACAAACAATCTTTCACAAATATACAAATATACTCTTAATTTTGGGTGAAGAAATTTTGTAGGAGACAGAATTAAAAAGTAAAACCCAATATCAGTAGTTTCTTCTTTCCATAAGATATCAGTTGCGAACGTATACAAATTCGATTATGACTATGACGTAAAGTATTACGTTTTTATCTGAAACGGTTTTGCAATAAAAGTACTTATTATACCGCAGTTTCGTTCAATACTAAAAATATTTAACTGGAACAATAGGTATTCATCGCGCCACGGTGAATAATGAGTATAGATCCAATTTAGGTTCATTATATCAGCGGCGTAACGTTGGTTTCAAGCCACCTAATTTTTAGGCCAATATTAACCAAAACTTAAACAAGCAAGGTATTAACACACCTACTGTTTCCAAAATTGTTATTTTAACAACATTTTCGAAATTTTGACATTTTGAATAAAACAATTTAATATCAAAATACGAGTCCAAAATTTGACGTTTCGCTCTTTCGATCAAACACTATTACGGGGACGGGGCCAACAGTGTAGTGTTGATAGTGTAGTATTGATATTTTTGATTACAAACAAGCTAAATAAGAATGCTTACCAGGCGACATATTCAAGGTTATAACTCGAAAAGGTTGTGACATAGCTAGTACGTAGGAACCGACGCTTTTGTTGTTGTAATATCCTGCCCAGTTCAAATGTACAACTATACATCGACCTTTACACTACCACCACCACCAAGTTCATGAAACACGACCGCTTTTTCACGTACATGGGCATGTAGATTACTCGATAAGCTATGGTAAAGTACACAACGACACCTGCAAAACTACATTTTATTTATCAGGTCGGATAGCTTGGCCCTGTATACGGACTTCCAGTGAAAATAAGCCCTAACTTCAACATTGCTGCGCGAACTTTCGCCTCCTGTTTTCCGTTTTTTTTTTTTTTTTGAAAAAATGTATACGTATACATAAACGAATGGATTTAATTAACCCTCTAAAAATAAATACAATATTAAGTCATATAAACATCGCTTGTACTATTTCGCAATGGAAAACACATGGATTAAATTTATAGTATACCGATCGCTCCGATTAATTATAAACTCAGTCAGCCTCATTGAGTTATTTTTTCTGCACACTTTATGGGATCTTGTCCGTTAATTTTGTTGCTAATAAATTTTTAGTGCCGGTTTAAATATTTCAAGAAGATTAATCGGTCGGTATAAATAACACGTGCTGTATACAATCTTTCGATTAAACGTCATTATTTAAAAACCTTAGTAGGTAGATATCGACGAATTTCCTCTTTTCTAAGAAAACGGCATTCACTCTGTTTAGGTTTTTTGTGGAACTAAAAATAATTTTATACTCAACGCAACATTCTGTATTTGTTTCTCTACCGGTTTTCATACATTGCTTTATTAGTCTTTTTGTCAATTGAATTCTTGCCAACTTACATCCGGAAGACACCAGGTTTTGTAGAGGCAATGAAAGATGACATGTCGCCTAATTGTAGGCGGGTTTTATTTAAATTTAAATGCATTGAGCAGCGAATGGAATGAAAATCCCAACCCTCACTGAGAAACGGTAACATTCTCATTCCTAATTATTCATATTCATATATATCTACTCAGAAAGCAAACAGGAAGTCAACAAATAACGATAAAGTAGAGTAAGTTTCCTCCGCTCTGCTGTTATTAGTGTCAAAATAATTTATGCCACAGGGTAGAGCTATAAAAAGTGTAAACTATAAAAATAAAGTTTGGCTTGAAAAACATTTTGTGTTAGATAACATGGCGTTTAAAATTGATAGTTTGTAAATTAATATGAATCTAATTAATATATAAATATCAGCCAATCGTGATACAGGGTGTTTATTATAATAGACCAACCTGCATTTGATTTTCAAAACAAAAAAAAAACATTTTTAAATGGATTACCACTAAATTTTTGTTGTGTCTCAGAATTTAAGAACCTACCATTTTTGCTAGATATGTCCAATACCTTCTTATCTTCAATATTTATCGATAAATTTTAATAAAATTTCCAAATCGCTGCTTTTCTTAAATTTGCAGGATTTATAAAAGATCGGTTATAGGTCTTGAGGTCAAACACTAGGGAAGATGAAAAATAGAATTCGACACATTTGTGATGCAGTGAGACTTTTTATCACAGCAAAATTCAGGCTGAACATAAAAAAACGAATAAATATGTGTATTTACCAGGAACATTAATTAAGACAAATTAAAAGCTTTGCAATTAGTACTCGCTCTGAATGTAACCTTAAATCTAATAGCGAATAAAGAAAAATAAGGCAAAGTATATTTCAAAAGCTATCAAACTTAAACCCTTAGACCCAAACATAGGATATTTATAATTAAAATAAAATACTAGGTATTCCAGCCATATCTTTAGGACGCACCCTGTATAACTGTAAATATTTTTATGGTGCACACTTTATATACCTCTACCCTATGATACATATTATTTTGACACTAATAATACCAGAGCGTGGAAAACTTATTACTTTACTCTATCGTTCGACACGCGGTATATTTCAGTTAACAGCGCTTCTTTATTCTTTAGGACAACAACCTCAGTAAAATTTGAAATGTATTAATGAACCATATTTCTAACCAAAAGTAATCATATTTCTCAATACTAACATTATATAAAACACCATAGTTGAGCTAAATCAGTAGCAATAAAAGGAACAATTTTTTTTTCTCATGTACAATAATAATAAAGAAGTTTTTTTTGTCCAATAGAGAATTACAAAATTAACTCCATTTTTAGCAAATGGTTCATCCACACTGTAATAATGGTTATTATGTTCTACAATTTGCTTTTTCTTCTTACCGGATATTAAAGTGTCATAGTATTGTTTTTTTTTGTATTTTAAACTATCAAAACATATTATTTTTTTCCATTCGACAATAGATTTTGGCAAGTTTTATTTTACATCTTTCTTTTAAACTTTTTGACCTATCTATTAAAATAATATCGATTATAATTTGGTGTATGTTGATATTCCTTGAGCCTACCAATAAAATGTCTATAAGATATAGTGATATAGTTGATATAGTGATATAGTTGAAAAACTATGCAAAGTTTAGATCAGGTTGGAATGTTACAAATCTGTTTCAGTTTCAGCTACGCTCTGAAGCCAACAGGATGATTGGCGAACGTCAGCAATTTATCAATAACCGATGGAAGAGGAATCCACAAGATTGGTAATAGTATATTATGCACCAAGTGCGCAGCGAGTTTTTAATAAACGAGTGAGTTTAAAAGTTTACCGAACGTGTTGCATACTATACTTTTTCTACGACCGTTAGTTTTTGGATACATTTTCGCAAAACAACACGAATACCTTCACTGACATGATCGTCAGAATTGACAAACGTCAAAATTCAAAGCGTGGGAAATATCTCCGAAAATATCCGATTGCTCCCAAACCCGTGCGGTAATATCCCGGAAATGTCCGAAGTGCCTCTGATCATCGGGAAAAGAAACTGACGTAGTAAAGTGACGCGTCCCGCAAGCTAGATCGGTGGGTAATTAGGTATTTTACAGACGGTAGTAGAAAAATAGAATTACAGCAGCATGTGGAAGTTTCTTTGAAAAAAAAAAAACAAAAAGGAAATAAAAACTGGTAATCTAGAGAGAGATAAGAAGAATGCAAAAAAAGTTATAGTTATATGTATATATGTGTATGTAAAGTTATGCAGTTATGTGTACTAAATTGTACATAATATCAAGTTGGAGTAAGAAAAGTTGTATTTTAACAGCTAGTTAGATAACGGCTATATAGAGGAATACCTTAAGAGACCGAATCCAGGCCAATCAAATAAGAGACACAGCATGTAACACGAATGAACTGCAATAGCAAGGGATTCAATACCAGCGTGCACCAGACCACCAGAAATAAAGATGAAGAGGTAGCTGGCAGCCCAAATCACAAATACAAGCGCAGAAGAACAAGTTCGAGCACTTAACGGTCGAGACTGGTATATGTAGGAAATATAATAGAGAATTGCAACGAATACTTCCCACTACTCAGTGCCAGGCAAGCCCTATATCAGAGTCAACTAGAGCAGTATCTAACGGCGAGGTGCACTTAAGTTTTTTCGACAGGCAGTGTTTAACAACATAATTAAAATCGAAACTTTTACCATTGTCAGACAAAATATGCTGGCTTTCCGCGTCTACACATAAAACGTTTGAATATTGCTAGAAATAATTCGCTGGTTAGATTAGTGACTAACTCCAAATGGACACTAATTAATTTCTGTTTTTTTTATATTGTAATGAGACTAGGATAGCAAACGCTTGAATTTGTGAAGGGAATATATTGATTGACTATTTGAACAAGGTTTGGCATTGGAACATGTCACACTAGGTTTGATGATAGTGCCGGTAAAACGAAAACCTAAGATCCAATGATTTTTTATTAAAGAATACAAAAGTTCAATCTTTTCTCATTATTAACTATTTATTGTCGAGAATAATATTACTTGCGAAATGGCGTATATTATCGTAATCAAGGTCATTTCATTTTAGTCCACTCCCCACTCTTGGGCGCGATTCTTTTCAAAATGTCATTTTATGAGAAAGTTGCATTAATTATTTAGAACGCACGTTGGGAACTCTAGAGCTGTGCACATGCCTTCAAATTATTAGATTTTCTATTTTTTTAACTAAAATAGAAACGATAATTATTCCAAGTTTCATACTCGAAAATATGGCTAAGGTCGATCAACGCAATTATTAATTCGTGAACCTAATAAAACTGATGGCCGTGGGTTTGCCGAAAACGTCTCTAATTGACGCCCGCGATGTTATCGTTTTTATTCCTAATCCATTACCTAAATCTCTTGTAATAATATTGCTCTCACTTCTTCGTAAAAGTGGAGCTTGTGCATATTAGGGATCTTTATTGTCCATATAAATATTTACTATTTAAAAGCCTGTGGGTAATTCTCGAAATATTTTTATTGAAAGTATAGTCTGCATTCCGAATCTGACGTCATCGTCGCCTTGCCCGTTGCCGTCGTTTGAACCGCCGTCGGTGGTTCCAGCAGATCTGCCATCGCGCGATATAGGCGACAAAAACTGAGTGCTGCACAGCTTTCAAAAGAGGTTTGTACGAAGAAGAGCGATATTTAGTTGACATAAAAATCCGACATTGAAAAGTGTTTCATTTAATTGTAATTAAATCCAAATCTTGACAATAAAATTTTTTATGCCAATTTGAAAGACGAGCGTTTATCTCTGCGCAACGTTACTATAAGAATGCGGGGTAAATAATTGATACTCGGAAACAGGTTAACCCATTGGTGAAACAAAATTTATTAGATTGCTTAATAGTATCTTTAGACCAAAATTATTTTGAATTTAATGGACAGATTTACATCTCTAAGGAAGGTTTGGTTATGGGAAACCCACTTAGTCCTTTGTTAGCCGAGATTTTTATGGATAATTTGGAAAATATCATACTAGAACATCCTTTAAGTAAAAGTTTTCTATGGTGTTATAAATAATTGATTTTACGGTCTTAAAAAAAACGACAAAATATTTGAACAAAAAAGTTGATTCGTGCGAAATCCAGGATGTGAACGATTATAAAATGATTATTATCTGGCCTTTATAATAAGTAGAAGTAATAAAACATATGTCTTGTTATAAATGATAGTGAATTACATCAAGTTTTTTTTAAGATTTAGTTTATGAAGCCCAATTTAAGATAACTTAAATGAAAAATACGAAATGCAAGAATTATTTATTTAATGTTTTCAGTGTAATATTGTGTTATGATATAGTACATGTTACATGATACATGATACTTTTCGTAATTTCATTTATTTACAATAAATTTAAGGTTAAGTTTGGAAGCTAAAACTTGTGTGGAAGAATGCAATAAAGAATAAAGAATAACAACTATCATTGTTATTATTGAAAATGGTTCAACACGGACATTTTATTGATACTATAGATACCAAGAAATATAGAAAAAATGTAAGTACAGCTGAAAATTGAGAAACGCCAACTATCTCGCCCTGCAAATTAAAAAAATTACCATCTCGAAGTTAAATATAACTTTTTTATTTAAATTAATGTGTTTAAATTACGAAGGAGCTGGTGTGCAAAACGCCACGACCATAGACAAATAACCGCTTGTTAGCATTGATAAACTGCAACATTTTTACTAGACCTTTTAACAAGCCGTTGGCGTCGCATCGACGAGTGCCTATGATATCGGTCTTTAATGGCCTGAAAAAGATGACTAAGTTTATATAAATAAATTATGTATGAATTCATGTT
Organism: Cylas formicarius; assembly: GCF_029955315.1. Classification (NCBI taxonomy): domain Eukaryota; kingdom Metazoa; phylum Arthropoda; class Insecta; order Coleoptera; family Brentidae; genus Cylas; species Cylas formicarius. Next base: position 5,963,671 of record NW_026844347.1, read on the forward strand.
GTTGAAATGGTTACAATATTTTTGTATCACGTGTCAAAATAAACATACTTGGGGTTCAGAACCAAAAGTGCGTATACAATTGTTTTAAAATAATTAATATATGCACGGAATGAAATGATTATTTTTATTTAATTAGAAAAGCTTGTTTAAAATAAACCTTTTTTTACGTTACAAAATAAGAATTACGTATTAAAATAATATTATTTTGTTATACTGCCAAATAAATTAAATAAATACTTAGTAAAACCAAGCAAATAATTATTTCTTCTCACAACAGGCAATCTTTCTTCAATAATACTGAATATTTTTTAATAGAAAGAATAGTTTAATTCTGTAAAGTGTTTATGGTTCATATTCCTATAATATAGCCATTTGCATTAACTCTATTACTAATTTTGATATTAATCAGTCCAACTCGACGTTTAGGAATAATTTCAAAAAGCAGTTGTTACGTACACACTAATATTAAGCTCTTCTACAAAACATGTGCCCCTTTACTTTCCTTTCCTTCCCCCTCCATTTCTTCTCTTGTCTTTTCTTTAGAATTATGTGTATTTACGCTTGGCGCTTCCAAATAAATTCTATGAAATTTTTTATTATTATATTTTCGCTGTTAAATTGAGGCCTGAACAGTATCTAGAACTTCTACATGGCTGCCCTAACAAGGCCTATTGTTGACCATTATTTCACTTATTTAACTTTGGTTATGTAATTATTTCTATGTAACTTTGATGGTTATAACAATAAATGTATTATTATTATTATTATTATTATTATTATTAACTTACCTCAACCGGCCAGTTGGTTTTGTTTTCGCTCATTTGTATGTATAAAACAAATACCCTATATTACATAACTTTTTTTAAAAAAACTTCCACAGGCTATTGTCATGCTAACTACTAACTAACTACTGTAATCTCTAAACAATCAGCCCATCTTAACCGCAAGTACAAAATAGAGTGGAAAACAGTTTCAATTAGCTCTGAAGAAGCCCACAACAACTAACGCGGGAGGCAACCAGAAGATTTAGAAATAATATTATATATCTGAAATAGAGTACTAGCCGAGAAAGTCAATAGCTGCATCTATGGGAACTTTACCAGGAGTTCAAATTGAAATGCATTTTTTAAACATTGCAGGTTTGTGTACATTTTATTGCATGTTCAACGAATTTTCTACAAGATTAACTACTATTTACTACTCATTTAAAATGTATGTAGATTTTTAAGCAAGCTAATTTAAAGCGGACACAGAAAAAACCAATTATCCAAATAAGAAATGAAATATATTATCATTTTTAGGTTTCTCATGTTACTCTATATATGTAAAGTTTTATTTGCATTAAAATAACTTTATATTTCCATCAATGTTTACTTACAGGGAATGAGTGTAACCAAATTAATGACAAAGGTTGTATAAGTAGTTAGATGCAAGTAGGAATAGTATTATATTTAACTGTAATATTATAGGATTTGTTAACTCACCTAAAAAACGCAATGCGTGACAATTATTGTCTCATCTTGCCTTGTCATATTAATAATAAATTACGCTCGATCCGACAAAGAGAGTACCCGACTGTTTGGTTTTGTGAACTAGGTCACCGCCGCATATTTAGGTTATGTGAAAGCGCCAAGCATCACAACATCGTTCTTCAGTAATTCTTTGGGTATTCTTACTTAAACAGTTGTAGATTAAGTGGATAGAAACGAATTTTATTATTATAAATTAATGAATTGTCGAATTAATTAATTGTGATAATATTAATAACCTTTCCTAATTTTAGGGCTGATAATTTTCTACTGAAGTGTGATGGAGAATTCGTTTGTAGGTCGCAAAGAGAGCGGATAACAAAAGCAGTTACTTCGCTAAAAATGCGAACATTTATTAGATTGACCACAGATTATTTAGTTTCATCTTTTCATGAGCTTTTTATTACCCGTTTTTACTATGGAAGGCCCATTAAGATTTGTGGTATAAAACGATTTAATGATGGCACAGCTAATTTAGCCCGAATCGAAATAGAACGCAGTCAATACGTTTTAAATCAATACACCGATTTCGATTTTATGTCCTGGCAAATGATTTTGCAGTGTGGCTAATGTAAATAATAGAAATGTTAGCATCAGCACTATACTCGAAATAATATTTTACGTAATGTAGTATAATTTAGTGTAATACTAATGGCATTTTTTATGCCTCCAAAAGATTTATTTTATTAAAAAAAATTAAACACAACATTTTTGGAAAGCGTTGAATGAAATACAAATATTGTTTATTATAAATGGAACGAACACGCGGTATATTGTTATATTATGCAAGTTAATATAGCATCTTCCTCGTTTTGCTGCACTTAAGCCCAACATTATTTTGACCTATTTTTGAGTAGTGGTAATCGACCGTATCGTAGCGTAAAGGAAGCACAACAACAATTCTGTGGAATGAATACACGAGTGAAATCTTTCTTTGAGGACACCTCTAGTGAGCGGACATTTCCTTTAGGAAAACAAATTTTTTGGAAGTAAACTTTGTCTATTGGTCCATTTGTCCACCCTAATAACCCGACGTGGTCAATTTTTTAATTAAAAAAAATCTGCAGCCTCCCTTAACCGAGCACGAACGAACGAATAATAATAATAATAATAATATTTAAAATAAGGAAGTTAGATGCTGTGATGCTGTATATATGAACACCGTGTGCCAAATAAAACGATCCACTATACGATCTGCAAACCCATAGGAGATACGAAAAAAATATTCGTACAAAAGTTTCTTGGACTCTTCTGAAGATTTAAAATATTATAATTTTTTTGATACAGGGTGTCCCAAAATGGAATTAAATAGAACACCTTATATATTTCGACATTTTTGGAATCCTTGGTTAAAATAAAGATCACTTTTTCAAGCAATTCCTATTCAAATTTTACATAGTTTGGGTAGCACTTGAGGTTATGTATTTTTTTTCATATTTTGTTTGCCCCATATAAAATTGTGTTGTGACGCTACTGATCCAGGTATTGCAAGAAAAATCAGTTTGACAGATGCAACTCAGCTTATACGGGTGCCCAAATAAATGGTGCCATTTTAGCGAATTCAATTAACAATATCTCAAGATTTTCAAATGGAACAAACACACTATATTTTCCTTCAGAAATCAATTCTACGACAAAAAATAAGATAACTTTGTAATTTATCTTATATTGAAATTTTACTTACTTTTTGAGATATTCGAGGTTTAAAAAATGTCGAGGTTAAAAAATTAGGCAAGAGATTCTTGCATTAAATAATAGTGTTAAATAATAGTGATGCGGTTAAAAATGTGGTCGCCAGCATTGTGACACGCTACACAATGTGTATTGCAGAGGAAGGACAATATATTGAAAATATATTAGAGTATCACCCTATTTAAGTTTTTTTTAGTTATTTGTTTCTGGTCTTTTTTTGTATTATAGATTTATTTATTCAAATTTATTACCTTGTTTAGTTAGCCTACAGCCTAGATAATTATAGATATTAAAAGTTTCTCTAAATATGAATTCTAAAGATTTATTAAATCTGAACAAAGTGTGTAGTATAGAGCCGATTTTTTTCAAAATTTCGACGAATTAATGGACACCTAAATACCTAATATTGCCAACAAGTGACCTAATATGGGCAGCTTTAAATTCAACAAGAATTTATGCGGGTGTTATTTTAAACCTCGATTACCTCAAAAAGTAAGAAAAATTTAAATATGAAATAAATTACAAACTCACCTTATTTTTTATCCTAGAATTGATAACTGAGAATTGATTATATTTGAAAATCTTAATATTTTGTTAATTGAATTCACCAATACGGCACCAGCTATTTGGGACATCCTGTATAAACTGAGGCGCAACTGTCAAACTGATTGAGGAGTGGATTATCTCCTTAGTCCGTGGTTAAATTTTCGTTGCAATACCTGGATCAGTAGAGTCACAACACAATTTTATATGGGGCATTCAAAATATGAAAAAAAAACACATAACCTCAATTTCTGCCTAAACTATGCAAAATTCTACAAAATTTTTTATAGAATCCAGCATTAATGAGCTTCCCGATATATAAAATCGGTGAGATATAAACTGAAACTTCCAATAAAAATTCTTTCTGGTACCTTCCGACCATACATAAAATGAGTTTAATATTTCGGGATCATAAAAACGGTTTAATGGCCGTTTTATAGCATGCATTACAGTCAGCAATTTAAAATGTATGCAGTGTCTCGATCTATAAAACATTTAAATGCTTTTAGGATATGCCTGTCTCATTTTACATTTATTGGAGATGAAATTAGTGAAGGTTTTAATGTATCTTTAACGAGGATATAAGCTTATTTATTTATCTGGCGCCGGGAAACCGAACCGAAATAGAAAAATTATAAATGCAAGAAAGATTTTTGGTAAACTTAATTCTAAATTGTTTGCTCGAACGTATTAGGTTTTAACCTCCAGAACATGTTATACCTGGATCAGATATTATTTATGGTGCACATCTGAAAAGATTAGGAGGAATATGGAATGAAATGAGCGATACATTCCTGGCAAATGAATTATCCTAAAGCACGAGTTTGTTCACATAATCCACGATTTGGTAAAGAAAAAAAGTCAACTAGTTACATTTTCTCGAAAAAAAATTTTTTTTGAGTAACAAACTGAATTTTTTGACTGTCGAGCTATATTTGGCTATTTAATATATTTTAACAATATTTTTAGGTTTTGTACATTAATCATCCGTATGTAGTTTGTGTTTTCGGACATTTTGTAACAAATCCCACACAAAAATTTTATATTGTAAAATTTTTTATTGTTAAAATAAAAAAAAATCAATACACCGTGATAATAGTCTACTTTTCGTCTATTTTTGAATGTATAATGTTGTTTTCCAAATTATAAACGAATTATTTTGGCATCGTTCGCGGCCCACGGGCAATTTTTTTATGTCACCTTAAAACTATAATAAATGAAAAAATATGAGTTACCCGGTTTCCAAACATCCGATGAAAATATAACAAAAATTTAATTTATGAGATCGGCTGGCAACTGGCGCCTCTGCATCAATTTGTGAACCGACTTGATGATAAAATGTATTCTATAATTCGTTTTTCGTTAGTTACGACACGGCTTACGTTTGATTAATTTTTGATCTGGTCAAAATATGTTGTTTTTATTCGAATTTAAATTCCAAAATACTTCACAGTTCTTGAACTAGGACTAACAACATTTGTGCGATTTGCTTCTGCGTTTTCTAGATTCTGTACTTTTAAAACTTCTTCCACCAGCAAAAGTTTAACCCTTATTTTGTTTACTTCTTGTACCGCTTTTTCTTTTCAAAACAGCACATCATTTTTCACTCACTGATGGCAATGAAACGCGGTTTGCTCTAGTCGGCAATAGGCAAAAAAAAAAAGAAATCATTGCGTCATTTTTAAGAAAATTATTGTTAACAATTTATTGAAACTTTTATCATTTCGGAAATTTTGTTTATCATAAAAATTCAGAAACAGCCACATTTGAAATAGATCACTGAATAGAGTTTGTAATAGTTCCTGTATATTGCGATTTCGTAAACAGAAATGTGGTCCGCATTAATTTTAATCACTATGATATTGTTTTCGTTTTCGTTTGCCATTTGACGCAAATCTTTAACGGAAAAATTCATCACTCTTACCACTCTCCAGGGCACCCCTTGCCAATGTTTTTTAATCTTAATCCTAAATCATTGCTCACTATTTGATCCCTCATCCCCCACAGTGTTACATCGTTGGAAGATATTACTGATGCAAAGTCGTTTGAATTATTTTAGGGGAGGAACAGCGTCGACATAGAAGGATCAACGGAAAACAGGATAACGCATACAGGATGGCGCCATAGTGTGGAAAGTAATCTACCCTATTTACTATATTTTTGAACATTTGTTTTAATAAATGTTGCATTAGATCAAAAGACTACTTTTTACACAACAGAGGAGATAAAACAAATGTATATTTTTACACCCTATACTTTTTTGAATATTATGATTCTCATAAGAAAGGGAACATTTATATATATATATATATATATATATATATATATATATATATATATATATATATATATATATATATATATATATATATATATATATATATATATATATATATATATATAATAAATAATGTTCCCTTTCTTATGAGAATCATAATATTCAAAAAAGTATAGGGTGTAAAAATATACATTTGTTTTATCTCCTCTGTATATATATATATATATATATATATATATATATATATATATATATATATAATTATATATAAATATATATATATATATATATATATATATATATATATATATATATATATATATATATATATATATATATATATATATATATATATATATATATATATATATATATATATATATATATATATATATATATATATATATATATATATATATATATATATATATATATATATATATATATATATATATATATATATATATATATATATATATATATATATATATATATATATATATATATATATATATATATATATATATATATATATATATATATATATATATATATATATATATATATATATATATTGCATGACCAAAAACTGATCCGTGTAAAATATGATTTCTTAATATCTAAATAAAAATGCATATATGTATATTACTGAGTAATTTTAAAACTAAATAACTAAGTAATTTTTGGACTTATTTGATGACAAAAGTTGTGACGGTCTGTGCGTAACCTTTAAGTAAACCACACTATAAAAAACAATACATTTCAGGTTTCAGACATGGCCGAATGATCCCAGCAGTCTTGGCCAAAAGAAGTAAGAGAAGAAGGAGAAGGTTACAGATTCGTAGATTGGTGCACAAGCTGTCCGTCCTGTTATCGTAAATTAGTAAAAATAATCTAAAAATACGCAACATAAGATCCGGTTCAGTTTACCAGTATATAGTAGTGGTGCTAATAGTCTTCGAAAAATGAAGGTACATGCTAATTAGCAATATTAGCGCAGGTGTTAGATTAGTTTACTAGTAAAAATGTGCCATGCTAGAATTCATAAGGTCGAATTTTGGCTTCAAGGAGCGGCCAAACTACATTGTTTGGGAATATATCTCATCCACAATAAGTAAACTCCATTGACTGATATGACGGTTGATACACAGATATAGAAGTAAGGAAATCAAAAAGTAAATCACAACGAGCATACACATAGTTGCGAAAAATATTGATAAAGAAAATTAATTTATTTTATTTATTGACACAAAAATCCCAAATTCTTGGAAGGAAAGTTAGGAAGAATAATATAATAGTATTTGGCATTGAAATCAGCCAAGAGAATATTTCAACTGAAATACTATAGGTACAAATTAAACACAAATTTAAAAATATTACCAAAGAAGAGAATAATACTTACACTATCAATACACAAGCTAGACCACCTATTATTATAGAATCTATCTGTGTATGTACCCTTTTCTAATAACCCCTCAACAGGTAACAATCTTGCGGTTTACCTGACACAGAGATCTGAATTGTGGCAAATAGAATTAAAAACATCAAATATCTTGGCATACTATTGGACAGCCAGCTAAAACGGGATATTCATATTCAAACACTAGTTAAAAAAAAACAGATCCCTGGTATATATTTTTAAGTAAACGAGACAATTTTTTTCAATAAAAGAAAATCTTTACACTTTGCGTGGGTCCAGACACTTTTGCTATAAGGCATTATTAGAGTCCTTAAGTATTGCAGGGTATTAACTATTCGACAACTATACTATAAACTAACTATGATTCTTATGCGGAAACTCATTGTTCAACAACCACATATCTCATGATCCTTTTACTAAAGAAAAAGCGAAAGAAAAATTAACACAACTATTTAAATAGAAAATGATAGGGCGATAGCGAACATTTCTATATGTTGGATATAAATTATATAACATAATTCCTGCTGAAATATTATAAATTATAACATCTAAAGGGTTCGGCTATAAATTGACTAATTGGTTAGTTTTGGTCCCACAGTCATTGATTAAGTTTAAGTTTAAAACAATTTCAATTAATGCAATCCATTATTTTGGCTCCTCCTCCCCCCTTTTGGTCAGTTTGTTTTTGTAAGCTAGGATTATATATATTATATTGTGTGGGTTATTTGTAAAATAATTAACACTTAAGATAGCAGACGAGTTCCGCAACTCATGTTTAATTAAGTGTTATGAATTTTGTCACGAATGTTATTATGATGTCTTATTTTTTGTTTATGCCAAATTTAAATTTAATATGTTATTAATAAACAAGTTATTATTATTACAATTATTGTCTTTTTGGCACTTAACCAAAACTTGGCAGCCTTGGCGCTTAAAAGAAGGCAAAGAGGTAGTCAGGAGTGACAGTATGACGAAAGACAAAGCCAGTTTTAAGAAACGAGCGTCATTAAGATCAACCGTTAACTAAATCAGCCAACCGAGACTACAAACCAACTAACCAACTAAAACAACGGCTCCTGATGGTTTGAATGCCCGTTAAATTGCCGAATATCAGATGACTAGGGGTTTGTTCCGTAACGCATAATCTAGGCAATTGGGTTCAATGCCTCAATGCAACTGTTATAACATTGACGTCTTATTAAACATCAGTTACATGAAGTTAAATGAAAAACGGCTTATTTTAAAACCAGTTTAAGCGAAACAACAACAAACATTTTTTTATTAACCTGATTTTCCATTATTAAATAGCGATTTGCACTGGAACAAATATTTTATTATTCATTAATCATTTTCCACACACTTTTTGCGGTTCCTAGAATTACAGTACACAAAAATTATAGAGCTTAAAAATCACCGAAATATTTAGATTTGCAAATTGTAACAAAATAGTATGCAACAAGTGTGGTAAACGGCATTTGAGTTTATTTGTTACGAGCGGGGCGAGTGTTTAAAAAACGAGTAACTTAACATTATTGCAAAACAACACGAATGCATTTACTAATACGACTGTCACTATTGGCAAACTCCAAAATTGAAGCCGTCACTCAACCGATTGCTTAAAATTTAAATAAATAATTTAAAAAATCAATCGGATATCAATCCAAAACATTAACATAGGTAGAGTATAATAACAATAGCTTTCTCATTATTATTATAAAGATTTAAAAAAAGCACCTGACGGTTACGACTGCAAGATGTATTTTCGGCAAATATTTTGTCACTGGCCATGAACTGTAATCAACATGGAATTCCTCCGGCTAAATTTCTGGAAAATGAATAGGGGATGAAGCTTTATGATCACCGTCGTTTTATGCAATTACGAATCTTCCCTTGCAATCACGATAATCGGATTTGCAATAATGAGGAAATAATACATAACCAAAATGAGTTCATAATTAAATCCCATCAATGTTTAGCTCGATGGGAATCAACAAAATAAAATCTGTCAGCAAAGTCAGTTTGTATAAAACCAAACAACGATATTGGAATGCAAGTAGGCGAGTTTCTTTAAAGATATAACAATCAATTTTAGCAGTTTAATATTTGATAGTTGTGAGCACTATATTAATGTTATATTATGTTAAAATATAAGGTGGCCGCTATCCGCCAAAAAAATTATAGCCAATATTGCAGATTTTGCAGACATGCATATATATTCACCAATTTTCCAAATTTGGTTCCCCTATGTGCCTCGAACATTTACCTCATGTCGAAATCGATACAAAAAAACATTTTTAATTCTTCAATATTTTACAGCTTTGTTCGGTCAATTGAAGTTGTGCCTCAAAAAAGAAAGTTTTAAGCAACTGTTCCAATCGTGCACACCCAATGAAATATTCCATTTAATTCCCAAAAACTTCACTTAATTACAAAAATATAATGTAATTTCATATAGATCGATGTAATTTTGCGCAGTTTCTTGTTGTTAAAAACTACTATTTTTCTTTTAAATGCATTTAGAACTCCGATATAGTTGGTCAATTTTTTGTCGTTTCTTCCCTTATCAAGCAACATTCATGGTTACAGGGCGTTGATTTGTGTATAATCCGAAAAAGTAATTTAGCACGAAATTCAGTATTTACTGGCATATTGCAATGAATATGACAGTGTAGTAAATGATGTGCATTCTTGGAAAAGGCAAAATTTTCTCTTGGTTTTATTAGAAATATTCCCTACTGGTGCCACACCGAGGCCACAGGACTTCTGTGATAATGGCTTAGTTTTCCATAATACTTCACTGATAATGCTACTGAATCAACCTACAAATATTCACGTTGCTGTTAATTCAGTATTATGGTCGCACGGTATGGAAATATAGGATACCACAATCCAAACCAGAAAAAGTTGAATAGATTAAGCTATTAGAAAAAGATTTAAGATTACATTCTTAAGTGTTAGTTCAAGCTCATGGGATAGGTGATTTTTTTATAAAAATTTTAATTTGATTTACGTTATTGGCCAAATTTATTCTAAATACCGTTAAGAAGTTTGCGCTACAACATTCCATTCGACACTCGATATACACATTAGCTCGTTTGTAACCATAACTATATAAGGTTCAACATCGTTGATAATTAAAAAAACAGAAGTACCAGATATAGCCGTTGACTCCGTTAATTAATGCTGATAAATTAATGGATTCCGATAGTTCTAGTTACGTATGCGACAAACTTCCTACACTGTCGGCGATATATATATGCATATGGCAACAATTTAATAGGAACTGTAATATATTCCTTGAAAACGCTATATTTGAAAATCGTTTGAGGTTGATATTACATTATGGCGCAATTTTGATTTTAGTTACGTGGTTGATTTGGCACCAGAGGAGCACAGTTTGTATAATATATACTTTTTCTTCGATCAATAGATTTTGGATACATGCACAACCAGGACGAATACGTTCAGCAAGGGACATATGCTGGCATCTTAAAGAGGTAATTGAATTTACAGTAGAGTGTAACAGTAGTAACAGTGGCAAAAAATATCTTAATCTTGTTGGGGTCGCCAAACAATTCTAAACAACTTTTGTCTAACATACCTCATGTCGAAAATGAATAGGTTTGGAAATAAAGCCGTTTAACGTACACTGTTCAGACCTATTTCTTTATATCATGCATCTAATTATGATACATTCAACATCCAAACACGCTTGCCAAATTGAAAACAAGATTCCCTGTTTTTATATTGTTATAATCCTTTTGCACTAAAATCAATAAAATAGTACAACTGCCAATAAACAAACATACGCGTCGCGTAGGCTATAGATTCAGAACAAAAGAAACGACAATCTAAATTTTGACAGTCATAGAAACCGCGTCCTCTAATAATTAATATGTGTAGTAAGTGTACGTTTTTCTTAATTTATAATAATATTTTTATAGTTATCAACAAACAATTTAGTTTCACTTTATCTAAAACAATATGAGAAGACATTTTACAAAATTAATTAATATATAGTAGTAGTATATAGATATAGTAGCTAACATTAATAGTCCAATTTATCTCTTTGCTGCTGATGTGAAATTGTTTTAATATAATTGATAGTCTGGTCGATTGTGCGTCTCTGCAGAATGATTTGGATATTATTGATTTTTGATGTGTTTCTAATAACCTACCCCTGAATACAGATAAATGTTTCGCAATGACATGTCCAAACAAAACTGATACTATAACTTTTAATTACCATCTGGATAAAGTATTATTAAGAAAATGTGACAATTTTAAAGACCTGGGTGTAACGTTTGACATAAAACTCTCCTTCCGAAATCACGTCGAAGAAACCTGTAGAGGTGCATTCAAAATGCCGGGATTCATAGTAAGAAATTCTAGAGATTTTGGAAACTGTTATACTATAGTTATGTGTGCTTGAAACTAGAGTACGGTTCAACGATGTGGCATCCAATATTTGGTAAGTACATTACTCAACTTGAAGTTTTTCCGTAGCATTTTAGAAATCTTCCCGAAAATGAAAATGAAGAAAGGTTTCTAGTCAGTGAAGAATCTTAGTATTATGGTAAATTTTTGAACAGCTGTATTTCAAAATTAATTTTAGACATGGACAATGTGAGACAAACGTTGTTTAGACTTGTTTAGTGAGTTCAAAAAAAAAAAAAGAATATACAGGTCGTCATATTTAAAATAACAAGGTGGAGGTTAATCCTGGTAAAACAGTAAAAAACATTCAATGTACACAACTTTGCAGTGCAATACAAATTTTTTTTCGATGACACACAACTACACTATAAAATTAAAAAAAAACGATAACGATTTAATCAAAATTAAATATGAATGTGATTCATTGATACTTTTCAATAAATCAATAAGACGCTATAGATTCTATAATCTCGTCTTGAAATTAACATGTGCATGATAATTTTTATTACTTATTTCTATTAAAACAAAAGTATTGTCTGCATTTTAAATTAAAAGAAAACCATTCAGATTATAATTACACAGTAAATAAACAGTACAAAATATCATTTTAAATGTTTAAAATAACAATTTAAACATGCTATAGATTTTAAACAAAGAGGCTATCATTATAGATTGTAAAGAAAATCTTTTTTTTTTCTGTTAGCGCTGTCATTCACGAAGAAAGTAATATTTTTTTACTTTTAAGCACATACAACAGATTTTCTTAATTACAGCGTATTCATTACGTAGGTTTGGTTAATAAAATGAAAGAAAATTATTAAGAATAAGCATTACACAATCGTGTAATGCTTATTTTTACACAGTCCATTTATGATACATTTAAAACAAAACAAAAGATTCCAGAGAATATTAGCAAGGCAATTAATTACCGAATAAATCCGCATTTGCGTGTTTGCTTATCGGCAACATATTAAAAATACGAACTACTCTGGAAACCAATAGAAAACAATTAGAAGAACTTGGGGACACTGAAAATGCAAACGATGGCCAACACCTCACAACATAACAAGTGGACTATAGCGAAGACCCACCCAACTTTCTTTTTCAAATGTTAGGAAATCTTTAAGAAGTAACAACCGACCGCCCTCAACATATAAACGGTCCATTTTGATAAATATAACCATCTTATTGTTATAAGAGAACGGAAAAACGCCCTTTTGTAATAAGAAAGTAATAATTCCTTTTAAAAAGTTCGGCATCATGGACGGCCACTGTTTTTAATTCAGAAGTGATAGTTCTAATATTGAAACCACAAACAAATTCTTGCTCCATTTTGAATTATGAATCGTACCGATATAGTATATTATGCAACAACTGCGATAAACGGTATACGAGTCACGAGTTTATTTGGCTCGAGCGTTTAATAAACGAGTGACTTAAAAAATTTACTCAACGAGTTGTATACTATACTTTTTCTACGACCGTTAGTTTTTAGTTACACTTTTGCAAAAAAACACGGATACATTCACTGACATGACCGTCAGAATTGACAAATGTCAAAAAATTGCCATCTGTACGAATACCGACATGTGAAGGGACATTCAGAAGTGAAAAAACTATCGATTGCTCCCAAACTATGACTCATGTATGGAAACTGCTGAAGTGGCTCGCGGCAATAAATAATAAAGCTGATTTCCACCATAGCGTAGTGCAATCTTTAATATTACTAAACTTTTTCTACGAATATTAGTTTTTGCCTACTGTACGAATACCGATATGTGAAGTGAAATTCAGAAGTGAAGAAACGTCAAAATACTAACGCTAAAATCTACCGATTGCTCCCAAACTATGACTCATGTACTGGAAACTGCTGAAGTGGCTCGCGGCAGTAAATAATAAAGCTGATGTTCACCATAGCGTAGTGCAATCCTTAATATTATTCATTTTGATAACGTTTGCACCGTTCTGAAATTTGGGAAATAATAAAACCATATTTTAACCAAAAATTAATGCACGGCACTAGTAGGCAACATGTCGATAAACTTCTTTGTCGCTCGTTTAATAAACACTGTTCGGTTGATTATTGGCTGCGCGTTTCAAAGAAAGCTATTTAAAATTGACGGTTGATTTTAGACAGTTGCTGTTGGTGGCTACGCATTACGCAAATCAACCAGGCAGATGCTACGACTCGTTACCGTTCAGGCACATGGACCGTGCGATTTGGAAAGCAAGATCAAAATTATTTAAACGCGTCAAACTAACACAAGGAAGTACACCATAAATAACTTTTATTACCGCTCGCCGCACGTTTTCTGTTATTACTTTCTGTATGGTTTTACGTTGTCGGGAAGATGAGAATTTTGTCAAGACCGAAGATAGCAAAATCAGTAAAATTATATACTATAATATAAAAAAGTGTAGTATGACCAAATAGTAATCATCATTCACAGTATCTCAACAGTGCGTCGGCGGTTGATATTATTAGACATTATAGCAAATTAATTACCTAATTTACTGGCAAATCTGGTTAAGTAACGCAACTATTGTTTTTTGTTTTCATATAAAAGACACGCTTTTTGAATTTATGTGGATATTTTTCTAATTTGGTTAAATTTTAAAATATATTTTTTTAATTTTTTAATTTTTTTAAAATAATTTTAAAATATTATTGTCCGACTCAAATTTTTGCAATATTTTTTCAGTTTTAAATTATTTTTAACCGAAAATTTGAAAATCATCACGTCACTGTTTTCGACGTAAATAAAAAGTCCCGCTGCTTTACAGCATCCAAAGTAATCTTTATTTTCTAATGAATTATTGACCGGACAGTTTAACTACATCACACAGATTTTTTTTTTATGATTTTGAGATATCATCACAGATTACATTACAATTTACATTTGATACTTCTAAGTTATATGTCTCTTGGTAATATATGCCTTCTTCAGAACATAAATTATTGCTGCCCAAAGACGAAAGAGTGCAACATGCTGGCTATTGACCTACTCGGAGAAAAGAAAGCATAGGAGGCCAAATTGGCTAAAACCATGTAAGAATATGAAATAACGAAGATATTTTTCATAGCGTATTATTAAATGCGGATCTTTTAATTTATAATTTAAGCCCTAGTTAAAAAAAGTATTAATTAGAATTTAATTATCACCGTAAAGATTGGCTAATTGAATTACGCATTAATTTAATTTAATTAATAATTTTTTTTTCGCTGTTAAATTTAAATGTGACAATAAAATTAATACAGATACATTATTTGCCAATAAATAGATACAAGTAAAAAAATGAAAGATTGGTAAATTATTTTATTAAAATAAGAAAATATGGAAATACTAATTTCTACATTTCCTGAAATACAATATTAAAACTATTCGCTATTGGAAATGAAATGCATGTTTCATACGGCCAGAAAGGTGCACAGATGCATGAATTGCATAACCTAATAACCTAACAATATTACATATATTATAGCCGAGGCAAGAATAGTATATTATGCAACAAATGCAGTAAACTCACGAGTTTATTTGACACGAGCAGGAGCGAGTGTTTAATAAACGAGAGAGTTAAAAAGTTTACCGAACGTGTTGCATACTATACTTTTTCTACGACCGTTAGTTTTTGGGTACATCCTCTCGCTCCCAAAACCGTGACTAATGTGACGGAAATGTCAAAAGTGTCTGGCGACCGTGGGTATCGAAGATGACATTTGTGGTATTTTTCGCACGCTGGATACGTAGATAATTGGGTATTTTAAAGTAGGGAGTAAAAAAAAATTCTTAATTGTTTGATAAAGCACCTATATTAATATCGTGCATATCGTGCGTCCGTTACTCGGTTACGTTAGATTTATTAATTTATTTTTGTAAGTCTACGTCGAGTAAAAATAGATATAAATAGAATAGTTTCCGTGAATACAGAGAAGTAGAAAAGTAATAGGATTTCCGCGTAGCGAATGCTGCGTAGGCAACACTGAAAAACGTAAGCGGATAGTAGTGCACTTGGTTTCAGTTTTCTCTTTTTTTTCTAATTATTTGTTCCGTAAAGCGCTGCTCTGCATACATACACCAGAAATAAAAACGAACCATTTATTTGCACGGCGATGGTGATTGAAAACTCTCTATAAAAAGTCAAATGTTTCTAATTAAAATTTCTATACAATACTGTAGTGGTTTTAGGTCCACTAATCTTGCACCATAAGTGTCAATTTTAGAAGAAAATGTTTAAGTTTACTTATAAACGTTTCACCGATACCTCAAAACCTTCGGTGCGCTACTGAGATGGCAAAATTTTAAATCCAAAAATACTTTTGCCAGCAGATACCATTAATTGTTCCTAAGAAGTTTTGCGAAAACGGCTAATTGACGAATAACCTTGATTAAAAGGAAGACTGGCATAAACAACTTTTGTTTATGCTACAGAAAATGAAGTGAGGAAAATATAAACCGAAAGCCTTTGCTCGCCTGAAGCGACGGAATATGGGTCCGACGATTTAGGTAGACTAAATAAATTTACTCTCAATTGGTATGGGATTTTCTTTGTTCTATCAATAAATGAAGAAACCCGCTTCTTTGTAACAAAAAAAAATTATAGTAGATTTTATAAAGCGAAATGTTTATTCCGGATCGTTTCTGTAAATGAAAGATACCAGCAGTATCGTAAAATAGACAAATAACCAGGAAGCCGACTCTCCTGAAAATCTGTGATGTTTCACAAATCATAATTCCATTACCGAGTCGTATTAAAAAATTTTGTTATAAATTATACCAAATTTAACATTTCGAAGAGTTACATTAATATAGTTCGTTTGGTTTATGTCAATTAGATAGTTCCCCTAACTACACTTACTAATTTCGGTCGATTTCGTTGATCAGTTTGGGAGTTTTATTTTTGTCATCTGCAGGACATTTGCTTACTTCCAATATTAATTTTCTTTCCACGCTTAGGTGCCTCCTTTCGTTTTTTTTTGCCTTGAAGCATTATGGTTATGCATTTCGTTAACTCAAAACCCCTAGGGAAATATCGGACGTTTTATTAGTGTCTAATTGTGGGGTTCAATCGTACTAACTAAATCAATTTATATGAGCCATTTTTGTCACGTTTCACCGAGATCACTAACCGGATATTGAGTAAGATATTTACTCAGATGGCCTCTGGTTTTTCCTATTTTAAAAGTAACAATAGCTTCATTCAGTGCCTAGGAGACTGGTGTAAATTTTCAGTTTAAGTCGAAAAACACTAAAAACAAGTTACATATTTAGCATGTAATTTGCAAGCCTTGAAGTCTAATTTAAAATATTTTTTGTATTTTTTAAAGTTCCCGCGCAGCCTTGCGGAATCGCTTCCTCCACTCCCGTCGGCAAGTGACGAATTGTAGACGATCACTTTATGGGATAATATACAAACACCGATATGTAGGATCGAAACAATGTGATTTTAATAATAGATTCCTCCTGCGTCGGTTTTTGCTGAGTCGAACTTGCTGACGATTCGCCAATCATCCTGTTGGCTTCTTCAGAGCTTGACTGAAACCAGTTTCGAAACGTTAGCAAGTTCGACTAGGCAAAAACCGACGCAGGAGGAATCCAGAAGTTTTGTAAAAATATTACAGTAGCTTGTGAAAGTTTCTTTGAAAAAAAAAAGAAATTTTCTGTTTGAGGTTGTAGGCAGTTTATTGAGTGCCATTTGGGTGTTAGTTCTAAGCAAGTTTAACAATAGAAAACAGAAGTAAATTTGTAATAAACTATGCCTAAAAGGATAAGCGGTAATATTAAAGCTTTAGTTAATTTTTATTCGATATTCACGAAATTACTATTAAATCAACTGGTAAAACATAAAGTTGTAATAAAGAAAGTTAACAGAAAATAGTCATGGGAAAGGTAAAGTTTAATAAAATATTTTTCTACCTGTAGGCGTTCAAAATAGTTTCCACCAAATAATAATTATAGTAAAATACATGCGACAAAATATGATGTTATGAAAGCAAAAATCTATTTTAGAAAGGCGGACGACAGAATACTGTAACGAAATCTTAAGCCGCTTGCATTATTTGCAAAATTTATTTTTCTTTAGGGAGTACAGGTAGTGAGTGACCCGGCTTTGGGTCAATTTATGAGTTTTGCCCATTGTTATCCATTCACTAACGCTGTGTGCTGAAGGCACCCCCTTTAAGATGCTCGTAAAAAGGGAAGAATATTTTAACAGAAGATGTGCTAGGTATTATATACGTATTATTATGCATTAGGCGTCGTTATTTTTTATTAAACGAAAATCATAATATTCTTCGTCTCTTCAACTCTTGATGTTATAATTAATGGACCGATGGTCCGATCGATCAAGTAGCTAAGATCCCACATTTCCGTCTTTTTAATGGCATGCTGCATTGCTTTTAGCCATCTATGGTGTAATTTCCTCAATGTTTTGATCAAACAGTAGACTAAATGCATGTCGTGTTGTATATAAGTCCGCAATCACATGGTGTTGTACTATGTTTTATAATAAATCTGGTGGTTAAGCAGACGAGAATTTCTTGTTTTCTCCAAGATCAAGTAATGGGTATGTAAATGAAAAAGTCGGTAATAAAGCAATTGAAAGAACACTAATCTAATAAAAGATCTGGTTGCGAAGCTACCCGGAAATAGAAAACAAAATTAGGAGATAAATTCAACAATAAAATTGGTGAAGATGCAGTACATTTTACAAAAGAAGGCATAAAAAAACTAAACAAAAGTTATACCACCAAAAATCCAGAAGTAAACCAACAAAGAAAAGAAAAATTTACAATCCGGAAAACTACAAAAAAATACGCTGCTAAAAATTGAAAATGTTAAAGATCCAAAAATAGCTGTAGAAAAACTAAAACAGGAAATAGATGTAAAGAAATTTGGAGGAGGTCTTAAAGTATTCGACCAACAAGAGATAGAGCAAATTATAATAGAAAGAAAATTATAAATGTTATAAACACAAAGCAGATATAAACATCAAACAACTAAATAATAATATTAATTTTCAGATAACAAGTTCATAGAAGGTATACAAAGATTGAACGCAGAAATAGTGCAAGAATTAGGGCACACCGTCATAGTCAAAATTAAAGTCATCATGAAAAAGCTTTGTAGAAATATATTAGATAAGAATTGGATTCTACAAGCGAATCACAATATATGGTTGTACAGTGCAGACAAAATTAATAATAAGTAAACATTGTGGATCTGGATCTGTGTATTATAAGATAGTGGAAATCTCGGAATCAACTTAAGAAAAATTTTAGAAGTATCGAACGCAAGGAAATTGATGAGTCATCATGACAAGGGAAATTTGAATGTACGGCTATGGAATGCATAGTACAAAAAAAGGATATTACCGTAATATGAGTCGTATTATTACCTTAGGACATTTAGATGTATTTTTAAATATGCTGTCATTGTTAGATATAGAAAATAGATATAGAAAGTACATTTCCTTTCATTGTCTAGATCATAAAATGTTGGATAAAATTTTTATATTTAATTTTATATTTTTCCAATAAAAACCAGCATGTCATTGTCCAAAATGAAAGCACAGCTATAAAATCGGAAATTTTAGAAAATTGTGTTGAATTACCGCAGGGTAATACTAGTACAGATTTTATTCATTTCTTATTCCAACAACCTGCCAATGAGTTTAGATAATTTCTTGAATAGAAACATTGCGGATGACACAAACATCCTAGTAAATGAAGAAAAAATATCCGAGGAAACAAATAAAATACACAATAGAGAGTTTATTGAAAATATAAATTTCTTAGGAATTCACATAAAATATATCTAGACATTCATATACAAACGTATGCACAGAATTAACATGAGAGATCAGAAAATGTAAAAAATGAAGAACAAAAACTCTTTTAGAGGAAGCTTTAAGCAATTGAAAATCACTGTGACTGCAATCTAATATTTATATTCGAAAATAGTTCTCCGGAAATATAATAATACCAAATTCTGTGATACGAATTATCACAATTCGATAAAGAAAGCTGTTAAAAATAGTCTCCAAAAACACGCAAATTCATGCCCTTGTAGTAATCTTCTATATGGTACGATTGAAAGGTTAGCAAACCTTTTAAAAATCCATCTTCGCTTCCAGTATTGACAAATGTTAGTATGTCCCTTAATCCTGAATGCTTTCTATGAAAGCTTAGCGACCACTGCTTATATTTTTGTTTTGACACATTTTTGGTACTATAAGGTTGTTCGGAAAGTCATTTCGTTTTTTCCCGTTAGAGGATTTAATTACGTTTTTTCGAAACCAACTTCACACTTAAGCCGCATAACCATTATATGTCTTGAGAGCTGATATTGCAAGGCTTGTGTGTGAAAAAGTTCTATTAATTCTACGCAGTAGTTTTTGGTTGGTGAACTTTTAAATATGGAGAGCAATAAGCAGCATTTTCGTCATATTTTACTTTTTTACTTCAGAAAAGGTAAAAATGCTGTCCAAGCGAGAAAAAAATTGACGGATGTGTATGGAGAAGGCGTGTTAACAGTACGCCAGTGCCAGAACTGGTTTGCAAAATTTCGATCCGGCAATTTTGATGTCGAAGATGCACCACGGTTTGGAAGGCCGGTCGAAGCTGACAAAGATGCGATAAAGGCATTAGTTGATGCAAATCGGCGAATAACCACACGAGAGATCGGTGAGAGATTAAATTTGTCAAATTCGACTGTTTATGGCCATTTGAAAGGCATGGGCTTAACCTCGAAGCTCGATGTGTGGGTGCCCCATGTCCTTACGGAGCGAAATTTGTGTCGTCGCGTTGACGTGTGTGATTCGCTCCTCAAACGTCAAGAAAATGATCCATTTTTGAAGCGGATTATTACCGGGGACGAAAAATGGGTTGTATACAACAATGTTAAATGCAAGAGGTAATTGAGCGGAAAAGATGAACCGGCTCAAAGCGTGTCAAAAGCCAACATTGACCAAAAAAAGGTGATGCTCTCCGTTTGGTGGGATGTCAAAGGAATCGTTTTATTTGAGCTTTTGCCGGACAATACAACGATTAAGTCAGAAGTCTATTGTCATCAACTGGACAAATTGAATGATTCACTTAAAGAGAAGAGGCCCGAATTAATCAACAGGAAGGGTGTAGTGTTCCACCAGGATAATGCGAGACCTCACACAAGTTTGGTCACTCGCCAAAAACTTTTACAGCTTGAATGGGACGTACTGCAACATCCACCATATTCTCCAGATCTGGCGCCTTCCGACTACTATTTGTTCCTGTCCCTGCAAAATTTTTTGGATGGCAAAACCTTTACCTCAAATGAAGATGTCAAAAACCACCTGAACCAGTTTTTTTGCCAGCAAGGACCAAAACGAGAGGGGAATTATGTTACTGCCAGAAAGATGGCAAAAGGTGTTGGACCAGAATGGCCAATATATAATTTAATAAAATATTTATTCATTATACGAAAACTGTCTTTCATGTTCCCCAAAAAAAACGAAATGACTTTCCGAACAACCCAATATATGACATTGATTATATTTCAGCGTTAATCTTAAAGTCAAACTTTAGCGTAAATTTCCTATAGTTCAGGCATCCACGGTTAAAACTACTAATCAGCAAATATCATAATTATGCAAAACCAACCAAACAGTAAGAGTTAAAGGAATATAATATAAGTAATAATAATAATTTATAAAACGATAAAGTACCTGATAAATTTCTGCAAAATAACTTTTTTTACGAATATTTTTTATATTTTATTTTAATACGTTAACCTTCCCTCATTTCTAAACCATTTATTTAGCCTTCGCGGTTTCTTTGAGCTGAAAACTTTACGATGGACATAAAGATATGAAAATAAATATTTTGGTTTCGATAGCGCGTATTCTCCACATCTTAGCTATAAATTGAGCAGCTTCTATTTATTCAAAATTCTAACAATTCGTTTAAACGGTATGCGCGGAATGTAATTTGCTAAATTATCGGATCGTTATATCATTCATTAACATTCCTAGCCGTAAAGTATGAAATAAAGATATTTTTGAGAAAATGCTATTTTCGTTTTATATGCATGCTGTACAGCTACGCCGCAATTCTCGGAATAAAACTATCAAAATTAAACAATTTAGTTTGATGGGAGGATGGTTAATGTTAAATTACTGTAATTGGATTTTCAGCTGATAACAGAGTTCCTAGATACAATGAAAAACAAATCATTTATTTGCTTAACGAAAAATAAACATCTACACTTTCGTTTTTAATGAACAGATCTATTAATATATTTAAAGTATAAAATGCTTAGATTATAAACATCAAAAATGGAACTTTTTTCTAATTTTACCGACCTTATAGCTTTCATTGTTTCGAATAGAAGCAATGGCAAATGTCAACAAAATGGTTTTTTTATTTATAACAGGTATTTTATTTGAGAAATATTTTTTCCCGTTAAAATCACACTATTAAGGATGAGAAGACAACTGTATAAATATATAAAACTTTGTCTAGTTTGGTTAAGCATAGAAATAAATGAGACAAATATATCAGAAAAGAAAACTTACCGAAAAGTCCACCAGATGTTGAAACACATGGTATTGAGCCAGAAGAAAGCCGATAAAAACAGGAAGTGCATGGCGACGGCTGCAAAAAAAGCAAAAATTTCTCTAAAAAGAATTGAAAATTGCGATGACAATAAAATTATAGACAATATGAGGTCGAGTCATTTTATATATGTACTTTATTAAATTTTGATTATCACACACATTTGCACATAGAAGATGGCAGCGGCAAAGGTGATGGCTGTTTTTAATGCTAGTATAGGCAACAAATTTTTTACTAAAAGTACACCAAAATTCATCAAATAATATAGATCCAGCAGAAAGTAGCAATATGGGATGTTCCATAACTTATAGAGCAACCGGTAATATTATACATTTAAAACAATTTATTTATTCAAAAAATGTGGTGTAGAAAGACGTAATTTTTTAAAAGTGAAACTATTTTTTTTTTACTTAACGATAACAGTTATCAAATTCATGAAGATGGGGCTCGAACACACACAAAACTCACACTTTGTTCGCGAATATTACCATATTGATATATTACTTTATATTACGATAATAATGTATATAGTATTTAATTTTTTAATATATAATAATTTCAAAAAACAAATTACCTGGTACAAATCGTAAAGTTACCAAATACAACACATGGTCCCACAACATTAAAAAGACATTTTACGCATTAATCAAAATCTGCACTATGCGTTTTGTCAAACTCGCTGCACATTTACACATAATATTTATTTTAAGTAAGCGTGGGAGGGTGTGGTATTGTATCTCATTTCTGATTGTGCCCTGTTTTTAAATGGTTTAAAAAATTGCATTATATTAAAACTGTTTCACAAATCTCTCGTTGACAGCGTCATAAAACACAGATTCTAAAGCGCTTGTTTATGAAAATTGCCATAATAGTGACTCAATTTATTAAAATTACAGCCTAAGCCGTCGCCGCAGTGCATTTATTAAAGCACTATTATCAATAAATAAATAAAATCTAGAAACGCCTCATTAGTTCCTTTGGTTGTTAAATTTAAATGGCCCGTAGTTAATATTTCTCAAGTGAAATGGCGGAGTGATATAAATGGGAGCTGCTTTTCATAATATATTACGCGCATCAATTGATGAATCTAGTAGTAAAGTTCATATCTCACATGGCAAGCCTTCACAGCACTTTTATTTCGGCCTTACGCATCAGTCACCTGATGCAATTTTCATTCCCATGCACAAGTGGGCTCAAGTTGGTCAACATATCGAAATGTCACTTATGGAATAGAAATAAACTGTGTACAATATCATAAATTCAATCCATTAGCCATATATTTTTATGATGTCAATTATAAAAACAGCAAGAAAGAGCAGCAAGGTGGGTATAATGATCGACAGTTAGATTTATTTTGAAAATATCTTATAACAATTTACGTTGATTCCTTAAAACCATTTTTGTACATATAACACTAAAAATTTACTTATTCTAACTAAATTACACATAAATTGATCATTTCTGACATGAATGGTCACTAAAGTTAAATCTGTAGAGCAGATACAAAATTAAGGCCCTACAATAAAAAAAATTATCTAAGACGAAAGTTTATAAAAAAGTTCAAAATAAATAAGAACTAAAAGTTCAGATTTTCACGAAATTAAATATTTTTACATGATAATTGTTTCGACAACACCGTGCCTTATCAAAAGTAATATTTACAAACTTCCTGCTACTATATATACCGAAAAATGACAATAAAACTTTAATTAATGTTGTGAGAATTTAAGTTTAATAATGGAGAGGTATGTAAATCGAATTGACCGTTAAGCAATACATTTAAATGTCTCATTTTGTTAGTCTCCATGGCTTCCAATAAATTAAATTTTCTACTTTTTGTACGCTCTTTTATGTTCGTTAATGCGTTTCTTGAAGGATCTACCAGTTTATCCAATACAAATTTTAGGACAAGATCCGCATTTCAACCTGATTACCTGATTTTTGAGATTTTGGACATTTCGTCTTATTGTTTTTTAAATATTTTCCTATTGTATTGTTAGTTCTGAACGCTATTTTTAAACCAGATTTTGACCAATGTTCTTAAACTTTTTCACTAGGTTCTGCATTAGGTTTCGGATAAATAGAGTTTACTGTTGTCTGGATTTGTTTTTTATTTATAATTTTATCTATAATGGACGGATTGTGGCCGTTGTTCAGTGCAATTTGTTTAATGATATCAAGTTCTTTGTTGTAATTTTCTGCGGAGAGTGGCGTATTAAGAAGTCTGTGTATAAAAGAGTGAAATGCAGCGATTTTGTGTGTAAAAGGGTCATTTGAGCTGTTATGTATGACTGTGTCCGTGTGTGAAGGTTTATGATAAATGGAAAAATCTAATTTGTTTTGCGTTTTCGTAATAGTTAAGTCCAAAAAATTAATAGAGTAATCCTGTTCAATCTCGATAGTAAATTTTATACCATTATGTAATGAGTTAATGTAATTTAAAAAAGAATTCAATTGTCTGTCCGTTCCAACAAAGCAAGCAAAGACATCATCCACGTATCTATACCAACAAAGAAAACTTTTACTTAAAGGATGTTCTATTATGATATTTTCTAAATTACCCAGGTTTTCTGTCCATTAAATTCAAAATAATTTTGGTCTAAAGATACTATTAAGCAATCTAATAAATCTTGTTTCACCAATGGGTTAACCTGTTTCCGAGTTAGGGTGAAATCTGCGATATTTCCAACTAATGTGACGGGTTACAAATTTGGCTGGAGCGTTCCCCTTAAACGTTAGTTGGAACGACTAAATACGACTGCCGCAATATTCCAAACCAATCCGATAGTCTGTGGCAATCAACCTCCCTATAACATTTACATTTTCAATTGATATTACAAGATTTTACTAGTCATACTATACAATTTTGCCGATCCTGAAAAATTCCGAACTGAAGAATGTGACATATTGGTGACATTACTTTCCGCACCATTGACCGACATGCATAATTGGCTATTTTAGAGTAGGAAGTAGAATAATTTCTTTTTCCCTCATCACTAAAGTTGTGCTGTATTTGCAGCGCACACATCACAACACTTTTATATATGTCATTTTTATTACTCTCTCTGAGATTCTAATTCTAATTCAATTTTATTAATCAACGGCTTCAGTGACCCAAAATGTTTATTGCAAAATTTAATATATACAGGGGTATTTGTTTTTTGATTTTTGCATTTATTGCTTACTCCGCGTACTCAGCAATCACTGCCGGAGATATTTTTTCCTATATAAGCAGAATGTAATGGGAAAGCGTGATTGCGTCACGCACAGCTGAACCTCTATTTTCTTCAAAGGAGAATGTAAAACACGTTAAACCATTTCGAAAAATGTCGAAATTGCATTTCACGCAGGATATGCCGTACTCGCTTCGGAGAAAAGATGAAGGATAATATCGGAGCGCTCTGAACATGTAATTTAATTTACACGAATTATAAGTGATCTGTTAAATCCCTCAAGATAATTCGTTACATAAGCGGTTTAAAACAAATTATAAGTCCTAATTGTGTATCTCTATTATAGATACCAACTTCGTTGAAGCTGTTTGTATAGTTTACAAAAAAAAGAAAAACAATTAATATTTCGGAAACAGATATGAACGTTACATCGTTCATAATATTTGAATTCAATAGAGCAGACTCAAAAACCAGGGTATAATAATAAAATTGAATAAAATTATGAACTAGTAAAATAAGTATTAAGGGATTTCGTGGAAGATATCAGCGAAAAATATTTTTTCAAATAGTCTCAAATACCCATTTATTCACTGATCAAGTAGAAAGTGTCACTTTAAGTATTTGCTCGAGCCACTTCGGAAATTTCTGGTACATTGGTCACAGCTTTGGGAGCGATCTTCGGTTAATCCCTGATGGTATTTTGACTAATTCTCATGGTCACATCACAAGTCGCCGAGCGGTTTTACAAAAATATACCCGAAAAATAATAGTCGCAAAAAAAGTACAGTATGCAATACGTTGATAAAGTTCATAAGTTTATTAAACAATAATAACAAAAGCAAACTGCGACAAATGTATCAAAGTAGTTGCATAGTAACGGGTGGTTAAATTGTAAGGGCCGATGTTGAATGTGAACCACACCTAAACGCCAAGTTTTTTTCCGAATTTTATTTGACATTTCTCTATTTCAGACTTACTCAATTTGAACCATGGAGAGATACACAATCCAACAACGTGTTAAAGTTATCCAGACTTATTATGAAAATGGGCGTTCAAATCAAAATGCATATCGTGCACTTCGTGATTTTTTTGATCAATTTGATCGTTCAAATGTGCGTACAATCGCAAAAATCGTGAAAAAATTCGAGCAAACCGGGTCTGTAGAAGATGTGAGAACACCAGTGCATGCTCGTACAGCTCGTACTGCAGAAAATATTGCTGCTGTTCGCGATAGTGTGGCTGAAGAGCCGTCCACCTCAACTCGTCGTCGTGCCCAACAATTGCACCTCTCACGCTCGTCGTTGATAAACATTATGCATAAAGACTTGCATTTACACGCTTACAAGGTGCAATTGGCTCAAGAACTAAAGCCTCTTGACCATTCCAAACGTCGTGAATGGGCAGAATGGTGGCAAGAAATGGCAACAGTGGATGATCAATTTTCGAAGAAAATCATCTTCAGTGATGAGGCACATTTTCACCTCAGTGGATTCGTCAATAAACAGAATTGCCGCATTTGGGCGAATGAGAATCCAAGAGTGATTGTCGAAAAACCAATGCACCCCCAAAGAGTGACTGTTTGGTGCGGTTTATGGGCTGGCGGCATCATCGGGCCGTATTTTTTCCAAAATGAGGCCGGTCAGGCAGTTACTGTGAATGGTGTTCGCTATCGTGAGATGATAACGAACTTTTTATGACCCGAATTGAAAGATATGGATGTGGACGATATGTGGTTTCAGCAGGACGGTGCCACTTGCCACACAGCTAACGAAACAATGGCTCTTTTGCGCAACAAATCCAATGGTCGTGTTATCTCACATAATGGCGATGTCAATTGGCCGCCAAGATCATGTGATTTGACACCGTTGGACTTTTTTCTTTGGGGTTATTTGAAAGAAAAGGTGTACGTCTATAAGCCAGCAACAATTCAAGAGCTAAAGGATGAGATAATTCGGCACATTAACGGCATAGAACCTCCATTATGCCTCAGGGTCATCGAAAATTTGGACCATCGGATGGAGATGTGCCGCCGTGGTCGCGGCGCCCATTTGGCCGATATTTTATTCCATACATAATTGAGTAATACCAATATATCATAATAAAATAAAATTACAATAATTTCCTAAATAGTTTGTGTTTTATTCAAAATCAACATCGGCCCTTGAAATTTAACCACCCTTTACTATTAGCTTCATACTTTCAAAAAATATAGATAAAAATACTTATTTCAATGTGGACAATTTACTATTGTATATTAATTATTTAATTTTGATAATATATATTTTTTAGTATATAACAAAAGTGCTTATTATTCCGTATACATTGTTGCTCTTCCAACCAGTCAAACTTTAAAGAGGGTTAACAATTGGTTAGATTTGTTACTTCACTTAAGCGTTGCGTTTGTTATATTTTGGCAGACCGCAAACAAGTCCATGTTGATTGGAAAATACTTTTTTTTCTACTCCCTTCCGTAAAATACCCAATTATTTACTTTGCCACATGAGTTCGTTGTTCCACGGATCCGAGCCCGGGTTTGGGAACAATCAAATGTTTTCCGAGCTTTTTTCGCACGGCTTGAATTCTGACGGTCATGTCAGTGAATGTATTCGAGTTATTTTGCAAAAAACAAAAATTAATGGTCGTAGAAAAAGTATAATATGCAACACGATTGGTAAACTTCGTCACTCGTTTATTAAGCAGTCGACATGCGTTGCGCTCCGCTCGTGTCAAATAAACTCGTGACTGGCGTTTACCACAGTTGTTGCATAGTATACTATTATTTTATTTTATTTTATTTATCCCAAAGAAAAATCTTAGATAGAATGGGACTTTTATTTGCTGCTTGAATTTATCAAATACTAAACAATGTTCGTGGTAAAACGGAATAGGGAGCCATACGTAGCGTTAATAATAGACAAAGCGGATAAAAACAAACAAATAAATAAACAAAACTGTATTTTCCGCTTCAATCTGATTTCCTACTCATAGGACGCCTAGCAAAGGCCAATGATTCGCGGTCCTGTCGTCCTGTTTGTGACGTTATCTGACGATCTCTTTCAGTACATCATTTAAGCATTATTGCCTTTGTGCGAGGGATAGAAGAACTTTTATCTTCGGCAATAATACTCTCCGGCTTTGAGAGACTGTGCAAACATCATTAAAAACTTGGGAGCTCCAACCCTAGTGAAATGGCATAAATCAAAGGTCCACTGTGATGGGGTGATGCTGACGTTTAAAGTTAATCGATAAAAAATCTTCATTCCGCAAATTAGTCCATTAATTAATTCAGCTATGCTTTAAATATATATTTCATGTGGTTATTGAAACACGTTAAAAAAAATCATCAGAAATATAAAATGCTAAATAAAATCGCATTTATTTTTGTTATCATAGCAAAATCAAAATTTAGTTTGACAATTAATTTTAAATTTTCGCCTTTTTCAAACATGTCATACAAATTTATTAAACCATCAATGCTTCGTAATTTCTAAACAAGTTTACCAAATTTCAAAAACAATGGCAAGAACAAAAGAACTTATGCGAGATACTGTGTCTCTTACGGTCGATGCAAGATTAGTGTATGGTGTTTTGGTTTATGTCGCTTTATCCATTGATGTAAAATATTTCTCCATGCCTTCACTTTTTTATATTTCTTTTAAATCAGGTATCAATTTAAATTCTAATTGCTTCCGTCTTTGGGTATCTAGAGAGCTGAGCCTTTTACGTGCAGCTTATTCGTATCTCGTGTATTATTTTTGGCTAGTGTGCACAATAGCGTCTTTTATGATATATAATATTGGCAAAGATTTATTTTTCCAACTAGAATATCCTATCCTAGAATATTCTATGCAAATATCCTGACGGGTTGAGACAATGTCTGCAGCGCTGAACAGACAGAATGATATTTTCATGTATTCAAAAGCATAGATGAATCAGAAATTTAACTCGATAACAAAATGTCTTGCTAATATTTCATTACCTTAAATTAACAAATAGGACTTTTTTCAACAAATGCAATTTGGCTTGTATGAAATGTCTTGTTTTAACATGACAACGTTGCAACCAATACACGCTGACACCAATGTGAGAAACTGACTTTTAAAGGGAAAAGGTGTTTTTTTTTATATTGCCGTTAGAAAAAACGTTGAAATACTGCGAAATTTGCAATGGACTTGGCGGTTTGAATTGCGAAGTGCATGTAAACAAATCGTAGTATTTACTTTATCTCTAAAAGCGTGTCAAGCTTTTTAATTTAAATATTTATAATGTAGTATGACAATTTTAATATTGTTATAATATAATCTCACACGAAAATGATTCATTGCCCCTCTGAGGAATTATTTTCTCCCATGTAACGTGGTTATCATAGCTCATTCAAATTTAAGCACCTCCTCACCCCACTGATCCTTTGCCTAAATGGCTACATTGGCATCACAACAATAGCAAATTTATGAAAGGCACTTTTAGTTGGACGTTTGTTTATTACTCTGTACAAGATGTTTTAAAAAACATGCGCCAACGAACCGCTCGAGTTTCGTCATACAAAAAAAAAAGAAAAAAGCTTTTCTCTGTGGTGATTTATTGACTAATTCGGACGCTTTATATGTTATGTCGAAGTAAAAGTAGCATCTATGTTCTCTTATATTAGTACTATTTAGCTAAAGACAACTAGCTGAGTAAGTGAAATTGAGGAGGTATATGAAGGTGGTCAGGAAATGTCGGACTTAAATTCTAATTGATAGTTTATATCAAGGATTTAAGTTTCAGACGTTTCTGTTTGCGTATACCGCTACTAAACCTGTCATATTTTCTAATATTTTAAGAATATCTCAAGCAAGCATTCTGAACTTTCTGGAGTAACTATAGTAGCAAGCATATGATAACCCGAATATAAAATGACTCACACAGGGATATTTTAATGTTAGAACCCATTATCTCTTTGACAATACTATTGGTTTAGGTAACTTCTGGGACGACACTGGACTTAACAATTTGTATTTTATTTTATCTAGCTAAAACAAAATTTATACTTAATCATTATAAATTAATGTTGCGAAATTTTTGCAAATCGAGCAAAAAATATTTCACATATTGTAAAAAAGCAGTTTTTTTTATATTCATATGCGTATGACCTTTGTTCTCTTTTTTGAAAGACGCATCTTCAGCGCTGGAACATGCTTTTTGAAACACCCCGTATATGTTCTGAAATAATGGAATGGACTATATTTTTCTAGGGACATACCAGTCTTGTTGTTATAATTGATTTCTTAAAAATCCTTTAACTGTATCCAATTTTTCACACACTTAGACAAAACAGAAACACAGTGACTCGAGGCTAAAAATATGCTTTGAAAAATCGAATGGAGCCCATGTTGGCTTGAAAGTTTTAATTTGAGACATCAGTGTTCTGTTATTGCTAATCGATGTTTCAATCGCGATAACCGCTGAATTATAATAACAAAATTGTTTCTGGTTAGGTATGGTCATGAAGATGTTTTTTTTATTCTTCTGCCATTATACATCATAATATGTGACAGTGTTCAGTTAACCACGTGAAAGGATATCGACCATCAAATATTTTGAATCATTCTGTTACTACTCTATCAGTAGAACTTACAGCCAGCTGGCATAAACACTTTTTACCTATATTCTCAATAAACGTGATATTGCCTGGTTGTGACAGGTTATGTGATTAGGGAAATAAATCACCCTGTTATATTTTACATTAAGTTGCTGCCCTAGCCAGTGCTACAATAACTAATTATTTCATTTACAGTTCCAATTACCCCATACAATCAGTGACAAGGTTCAAATTATGTTTACAATCCTATACGTTGCATATGAGTGGGTAAGCGAAGGCACGAAGTAATAACAACGCTAATTGCCAATAGCCATTCAAAGGCTCCGTATAAAATTCTTTCCGTTAATGGACGAATAACCTGAGCTTGAACCGATCTACCGTTAATTCTTGCCGATTTTTATGCCATTGAATTGCAAAGTTGTGATTCACTCAACCGCCTAATGAACAAACTTACTTCCGTCTGCGAGAGAATATTGATGGCCAATTAAAGCGTAGCGTCTAGCAGAACAAGATTTCGTTCTTTCGATGATTCGTTTTCAATTATTATCGATTTTTTAGATGCATCGCCAAAAGCAATTTAAAATGTCAGTGAATACTTTGTGAAAGAAGCTTTAAACTTTAAAAAAGAAAACTTTAAATATGAAACATGAACCAATGCTAAAGCTTATAATCGTCTTTTGAGTATATATCGCGATATATAAATTTGATTGTAACAACGAGCAATAGCTACTTATGCATAATTTAACCGTAATGTTGAGGTTCCACATAGCTTTTCAAAAATGCATTGCGAACAACTTTTTTTTGAGAATCTAGAGAAAAGGGATTCCTGTGTTTCTATTGTCTAAGTAAATATGAAAAGTTTAATGGTAGTGGTAGTTATTTTAGAAAAGTCATGCTACATATGCAAGATCATAAAAGGTGAGTGCCAAAAAAATCTCATTACTAACTCGTGGAATATAAACGTATATGTTAAAATGAAGAGGGGTCAAGAACTGCAGCTTTTCGAAACTTATCGAGATTTAAGCAAGCAGGACAGTCAAATAGTTCAAAAACGAACGAATAAAATCAATTATTGAGTGACAGTACAAGAAAATTCATATAAAAGTATTAGGCAAGGAAGGTATAGGAATATTTCTAAAGCAGTAAAACTTCCCTTTACGAATAAACTCAAATTGTTTGATAGTTTTATTTTTATTTTCATTTAAAATGTTGAAATGTTTAAAATAACCATCGTTCGGTTAATTGCAGGCATCTAATCTACAATTTAAAGATTTTTGCAAGAGCCGTTTTTTTTTAAATAACACTTTATATCTTGGAAATTAAGCCTTTCCGGAACTACGTTTATGTGAAATTTTTTTCTCCTTTTTTTGGTTGACAAATATTCAACCAGTAGGTACCAAATAATGGCATAGCTTCTTCTCTAGAAAACTTAAAATAAAAATGACTACCTATAATATCCACGGGAATAGTTAAGTTCATATTTTTTAACGATTCAGAAATATAAAGAAACGTCACAAATTGATTAAAAAGTTTGACACCCAGAATTTGGGAAAGTAAACAATTTTATAACCTGTGTTTATTTCTATCTATCGACTTGCTAAAATAAACTGCCTATAAGAAAAGAAGGCCAATAATAAAACTTTTGCAAATAAATGTAGATCTAGGGCTAAGTTATTATCGATGCACCGGTCAGAACTGGCATAACAAGATTCCAAACTTGCTATTCTTAGCAACTCCCGTACCACTTTTACAACATGAAATGAATAAATTGCAATTATCCAGTAGCTATTAGCCTCGGGTCGATTCATATTATTTAATGTCCGATTAGCATTTTTTATTACTGTTGTCCGAGCGTTGGTTCTCAGTTCGAATTTCTAGATATGACCATGATGAATCGGGTTGATCGGTCGATAGCTATACTGCGCATCGTATTTAGCTATTATAACCCGGGGTTGTACGATCGTTGCGAATAATAAGAATGAAAATTGCGAAGCGTGTATCGGCATTGGAAATCAAAAATTGTTGTTGGGATGATATTTTTCGACTTCGATAATTGTATCGGGTATTGATTAAATCTACAATGTGCAGGTGTAATAATTAAGAATTTTGCTCCACGCCAGAAATATTTTCATGTTGTTGTTTCTAGTTGACAAGAAGACACTGCTTTTTTTCTCTGCATAAGTCGTAAAGACCCAGTTGTTTTCACAACCTTAAACGATAAACCAGCCCAGATGAAACTATTTACATATTTACATTTACAAAAGATGAAAACATGAATAATATTTCTACATTAAAGTCAATTTTTTTTAACATTTAAGTTATCCAAAAGACTCTGTGAGTGTTAACTAATTTTGTGACCTTCATATCATTTTTTTCAAAAACATAAAAAACTTTACATTAATTATTTAATAATTTAATTTATGAAAATGCTAAGGCTCAATTTAATCAGGTGGGAATAACGATTATGGCTCGATTAGACCATTTAAATGTAATAAGTTATAATCTTTTGATTTGTTTGTAGGCACACTATAGAACATCCACTAAATTGTGTTCCTTATGTCGAAGTAACTGAAGTATTTACCTAAGAAGTCGATAATCGTTTCGTGTCAGTATCGCGACGACCCACTTAAAGTACTTAAAACTGGCTAAAAATTGTACGAAAACTGGTATAATCCCGTAAAAGGATGCTTTTAACGACCAGGCGGGGTATTGAAGAATACAAAGCCCTGACAAAACGAGTACAGCAATTAAAAAACATCTGTCGCAAATCTTTAATTCTCTATACCGGGTGACGGAATAAAATGGGAATACTATAACTTTTAAATCCTTTCCGGAAGCCATCTGAAATTAGTACAGTTTAATATAAATATGTCATTTTTTGATTTTGAAACGGGATTATTCCACACCGGAGAGACGTTTCACCCAAAACTGCATACAGCTGATGCTTTAAAAACATGTAAATTATTCATTTTAAGGGTTGCTTGCCGCTAAAAATGAATCAAGCCTTTCCTTTAGAAAATTTCCCATCACCAGGTTCGCCATTTAAAATTCATCGCTTATGGTCGTCGTCACCAGTAGTGGTGGAGCAGTACTAATTCTAATATTATAACTCTGGAAGTTTGTGATAATTGTGGGTAAGGTTCTTCCCTTATGATTCAATCACGCGCAAACTACTAGAACTATAGAATAGAATGCGAACAAAATTTTTACTATAAATAACAAGGGGTATTTTTTCATAATTAAGCCCAGCTACCCTCAAAATAACAAATTACAGCTTGTTTTGCAATTTTTAAAAAATAATAGGATAAATTTGAAAAAATCCATATCATTATTTATTTCATTAAAACAACAAATTATTGCTCTCAAAAAGTTTTTCTAAATGATACTTATGATATAATGATATAATCCTGAAACGTATTTCCAAAATTACAAAAGAGCAGTTTTTACAAAAATTTCCACAAAAATGATTAGTAACATTTTTAAAACAAAACAAACTTTTTTTTTCAGCTTTAAATAAGCATCCATGGTACTGCATTAGAATTGGCAGGCGTCATTCGGATCCCCTAAGCTTTGCTAGATTGCTCGAGCGTTTTATCGAGACATGGATTGTAGACTATGAAAAGTCAGAAAGAACAAACCCTGCTACAAATAAGAAAAATTAACTAGCAGTTTTCTTAACAGTTACTGAAAATCAAACATAAGTAAACATAAGTCGGGAATTTTAAAAATGCATCGTTATCATGCACATCATATTCAATTCTACCAGACTATGAGTGAAAACGACTTTCAGTGGAGAGTACAATTTTGCGAGTGGGCTCGAGTATGTCTTCAAAAAAATCCATGTTGTTTATATCGGTATTATTTAATGATAAGGCGACATTTCACAACAACAGATGCGTAAACAAGCAGAATTTTCATTATTATGCCGCTGAAAATCCGCACATATTTCGTGACATGGAGACTACCAATATCGTTAGGGAGCAGTGATTGGCGGTAATGTAATTGGTCTTCATTATTTTGAAGGCCACCTTACCGGTTAAATTTTTCTAGAATTTTTGAGAAAAGATTTACCTGTATTGCTTGCTAATTTACCACCAAATATGCTAGCAGCAATGATGCTCCAACAAGATGGAGCTCCAGCCTATTATGCGCAACAGGTCAGAGTTAGTCGCCTGACTTAACCAAATTAGATTTTTTCTGTGCGGGTATGTAAGATCTAGTTTATAAAGAATGACCAACTACCGACAACATGCTGCGGAGAATAAATAATTAACGCATTTGCTACAACTACACAAGCGATCCGGGGCGATGCGGAACAAACAAAAAACAAAAAAACATTTGTTAAAATGAATTGCCAGTAGTTCCTGGAAAATTCTGTCAAGTGGTAAATAATCACCTACATATTGTTTTTCCATGGCGGTTAATGATTTTTTCCCAATACTTTTTTAGTCTAATGAGGATACTTGTGGTTTTTAGTAAATATCTCTAAAACTATTAGCTATACATTCGTACAAAATATGCTTGTAATTAAATTCTGCATTAAATAATGAAATAAAATTCATAAAATAATAAAATACTAAGAAAAGCTGATTTGAAAGTTGTCAAAACCTGTTTATTGTCAGAGTATTATTAAACCTCTAGCATTACTGAAACATCCAAGAAAATAAAATCATATTTGGGCACATGAGAGAGAACACCGAAAGGAAACTAAATGTGCAAAATAATACAGTGTCATTTAAAAAAAATATATACTTCATGATGGCAAACTTTTTTCAACCAAAAATATTTTTAAAGTATGGATCAACCCACATCCTACAAATTTTGCATTAAAGTCTTTTTATACTGTTGTAAATAAGACGCCCGATGCACTAACTCAGGACCCTGTGTAACATATAGGTCTCACTCGTGAAAATTAATCTACAAAATTAAGCAACAGGTATGAATAAATCCGACGCCGCTGAAGCCTTTGCTACGATACAGGACACGCTATAGCGTTTTGGTTACGCACTGCCTATAGGCACTGCGTAACCAAAACTCTTCTACAAAACTTCATTTTCTAAGGCGAATCTAAAACGAGAAGTTATAAAAAGTTGGTAACACAATGACACTTTGCCGCTTTAATTTCTACTTTTATGTACTTTTTCTTTTTCTTTAAATACGGTTATAGCCCGTTCACACCGTACTTGGAATCTAAAAAAACTGGTGGTGCAAAATTAGTGGTAAATAATGCTTCAAAACGGTATTGTTGAGATGTTTTTAAGACCAAGTAAAGTTAAAACTTTTGCTCAGAGAAATTGCAATTACCCTAAGAACCTGTCTGTCGATAGGTTCGATCTGTTCACAAAAAACAGAAAGCAAAGTTTAATTTCTTGATTCTTCTGAAAACCTAAAAACGCCTCTGAGAGTGAATTATCTGGTGGTGACGTAGGCCCCACACTTTCCTGGACAGATCACGTGGGGACACAATAGGGCATTGAAGTCACATATCGAGTAGCTAAGTGTACACTTGACTCGAGATTCGGAGACCTGTCCTAAGTTTGTAACTACTGGAAAACTGGAAGATGGGGACAAAGCGATGTACTGAAGACACTTTTTTTTCAAATAGGCGACTTATCGAGCCAGGGGCAGTTGAGGCTGCTAATTGTGAAACCCCTCCACCTCAGGACCAACATTGGACCCTCAGTCATCTGAGATGCAGATCAGATTAGATAATCTAAATGTCTTGACAAAAATTCATATTTTTTGTACAAACCTTGTATGATTAGGGCATTTCTATATCAAATGTTGCAAAATAACGTAGTGAGCAAAATAAGATAGAAGTACGTTATAAAATTTTTGAGCTTAAAACTTTGAACTTGTTGAAAGATTTCATACTCGTTTACAACCTGCGTATTGAAGCGAATTCCAATTAAATTCTTATACGCCCTGTAATAATGTCCCTGGAGTTTACCAGAAGCACTCACTAGAGGTTTTGTAACCTCTCTTTTAAAATACAATATTTTAATGTATTTTAATAGTACACTATAGAAATTGGGTACTAATATTTTTATCATACTATCTAGATTTTGTGCTGATATTTACGAACCATGATGTATTATCAAATATCAAAGAGATATTCTTGACTTCGGAAGTAATTTGTATTGCACAGGAAAATAATATTGATCTCATGAAAATGCAGCAGGAGAATTATTCCTTGTAGATTAAACGCTTTTAAGGAACACATAACTGGTTCGTTACGTTCATTGCACATCCCGGACTGTGACCATCTATTAAGGACTGAAAGTTGTTAGCATTACCAGCAAGCAAATATAACCAGTCATCAAAATCCACACATTGGACGATCTCTAGTCAATAACCTTTGGCATTCCTAGAAGCGAGCAAGCAATCTATCGTTGCAGTAATGGAATATGCAGAGACCATACGGTTTCCAGTGGAATTTCCCGAAATTAAGTGATTTTACTATGTTACATCATATTTGAAATAAAAATGTTACAAGACAATAATTTAGGTATTTTTATATTATTGGAAAAGTCTGATTACTACTAGTATATTTTCTATTCCCTTCTGTGAAATACCTAACTATACTTTAAACAAACAAAACGTTTTAAGTCGCTCGCTCCAAATAAACTTGTGACTCAAATGTCGTTTTCCACACTCGTTGCAAAATAGTATAATGCAACAATATTTGAGTCACGTGTTTTATTTGGCACGAGCGGAGCGAGTGTTTAATAAACGAATGACTTAAAAACGTTAGTTTTTGCAAAACAACACAAATACATTCACTGACATGACCGTCAGAATTGACAATTGTGAATTGTCAAATTTCAAGCCGTCCGGTAATATCCCCGCAAATATCCGATTGCTCCCATGCTTCCATGAGAAAAGAAATTGACGTGTAAAATGACGCTTTCCGCAAACTAGATGTCTAATTAATTATTTTACAGAAGGGAGTAGAGAAAAAAGATTTGCGGTGGATTGATATGTCTTAATAAAATGATTTGGCACTTTGACATCTGGCCATTACGAAAAAATTATTTTATGGCATTTAATCGCTAGGTAACCATGGCTCTTTTTACTCATATATGTCGTTGACCGTTTGCTGACAAACAGAATGTTCTCTGATTAATTTATTAACTAATATAAACTGGCAATTTTATTTTAAAAGCATTTCAGATTAATTAATTTTACCTTTTTGGACGGTTAAACTGCCTTTATAAAATTTACCGTTCCGTTCGGTTCAGTTGAATTTGCGGTTTTATCGCTGTTTGTTTCGTCGATAGTTCAATATTTTTTTTGTTTTGTTCCCTTTGTAATGTTTGACCCGCGTTGCACAAGTTTTCACGCCACTGTGCGACGGGCTTACCTCAGTCTAGGATCATTTGCCACAAATAATGGCAAGTTATTATTTGGTTGTGACGAAATATCTGCGAACTAAACGGCAACGACAAAAGCTCATCATCGACCATTTTTCGAACTTTAGTATATAATATCCGCCAAGCAGCGACGTGCCGGATTGCATGAAGTTTTAAATATGTGAAACCGGTTCTACATTTATGTCGAACATAGATTTTGTGCGCGACAGAAAGTATCCTTCATTTCACAAAGAATATGCGGGAATGCCTAAATCAATATTAGGCAAGCTAATAGGCTGAAAATACTTTGTCAACTTTTTCAATGTTAAATAAACATCGCATAGCATCAATGACCCACAGAAGAGTCGATGTCATTAGGTATACTGTAGGTATATTATAGGACAGAGCATCGAGGGCGGACTTTTAAGGTGTTATAAAAAAAAGAAAAATTAATTATTATATTATGTTTATTTATATATTATTTGGGTATATCACATTAGCAAAAATAGAAATAACGATGAGAATTAATATACATAGTCAATCAAATCATCAAATCAAAACAAATAATAATAATCTATAATTACCTAAATAAGTACTTTTTGATTCAAAATATAAATCGGTTTCACTCTCAGAGTCGCCATTAAGATTAATTACATGGACTTTATATTATTTCGTATGCAAATGTAAGAATCTTCGACTGCATTTTTCCAGCTCTCAACAGGCATATTATTAATTAAATAAGTCACATTTTTAAGTTTAATATACTCTTACTGAAAGTGGGAATTTTCTGCTTTCACATTTGATTTTACTTGGAGCCACAAATGTTCTATGCGGTTGAATCGACAATGGCATGGAGGTAGGAACTTTTTTGAAACGCACGGTAATACGGGTCGACATCAACCTGACTCACCCCGTCCAGTAACAATAGGTATGGATTTGTTATAAATTTTTTCTACTCCCGTCTGTAAAATACCTAATTACCTACCGATCTAGCGTGCGGGAAGCGTCACTTTACCACGTCAGTTTTATTTTCCACGAATCCGAGCCACTTCGGACATTTCCGGGATTTTACCCCACGGGTTTCGGAGTAATCGGATGTTTTCGGAGATATTTCCCACGCTTTGAATTTTGACGTTTGTCAATTCTGACAGTAATGTCAGTGAATTTATTCGTGTTTTGCGAAAATATACCCAAAAACTAACGGTCGTAGAAAAAGTATAGTATGCAACACGTTCGGTAAACTTTTTAACTCACTCGTTTATTAAACACTCGCTCCGCTCGTGTCAAATCAACTCGCGAGTCAAATGCCGTTTACTGTACTTGTTGCATAATATACTATTTACGCCGTTTTTTAAAGTTTAAAACAAATACACGAATTAGGCCACTGAAACTGGTTAAATCTTGTGAGCAGGTTGTTTTTCTTTCAGTGGTTTTCTTGAAACAATTTATGGTAATTTCATAGCCAATAAAGTAAGTCATCGTGTCAAGAACCTGATCAATTTAAACCTCTATTGTGAATTTACTGTTGTTCATAAAAATGAACATCCTTATTCCGTTACTTTTACTCCCATACCTATTGAAGAACATAATCATATTTAAAGAAATTTTCATTCTACATTACTGCAGTTTGTATTATTACAGAGATTTTAATGCAAATTTTGTTTCATTTTTATTTTCCGGTTTCGTTCCAATCCATTTCGTATATTTTGAAGTTGGTTTAACATGAATAATGGTGTAATTATTAATTTTGTTATTTGTAAAACATAAAACATTAAAATGAATACTATGCTATATCTCGATTTCGCTATTATTGTTCATAAATCTTGAAGGGAAAAAAATCTGAGATGCCTATGAATGACTGTAGTATCAAAACCTCGAGCAGAAAAAAGTACAAACATTTTTTGAAAACTAAACAAATAGGAACGTGTCAGCCTAGGCTATTTTAGTTTATCAATCAATACAACCGTATAATAAGTTATTTATTTGTTCCATTAAGAACTAATGCTGGGTATTGCAGAACTTTCTAATAGTATAAATAGATCTTTTGTATCTAATGCTAAAAACAGACGCGTTTTCTTGACGTCAGAAATTTGAAAAAAATCCAAATATTTAGTTGGAAGGGTTTATATCTGGCTGCGGGATATGTCAGCTTCGATAAAAGTGCAGATTAACAATCGTTCATAATATATTTCTGCCTACTAGTCAATAGCAACGTATTTTTAAGTTTGTTTAATTTTAGCCTCCATTGATTTGATTGACTGCGAAATGTGTAAAAGTTATAATCAAATTTACTAGCTTCATGCGTACATATATCAATTGCACCTTGAACGGAAACAAAAAATAATTCATGATTTGTGTAAATATCGTTTGAAGATTACTGAATCTCGTTGCTATAGTCGACGCAATCTATGGTCTTTAAGTTTGAAGAATTTCCAAATGAGAGAGGATATGTTTTTATTAATTTCTAACTTCTAGAAACTTGCACATATTAGATATTAATAATTGACACTGATAAGAAAAGTTTAATGACAGTGCTTTACAATATCTCTTACTATCCAATTATCTTTATCAAAGGTAAGTCGACCAAGTCGCTAAACTTGATCATACCCCAAAAAGTCCATCAGTTAATTATACCCGGTAAAATGTTATGGATTAAATTGTTAAATACAAATATGGATATTTGCGAAATTCAGGTGTTCAAACTATGAAGGCTTATCCAGGAATTTGCTTTTGAGACTTTTGGCTATTTTCCTTAGAAACTTCCACAAGCTACTGTAATACTATTTACAATACTTCTGTATTCCTTCTGCGTCGGTTCTTGATGAGTCGAACTTGCTGAAGTGAAACTGTTTCAGTATTTGGTCAATTTGTTTTTATGAAATCAATCTTTTCCTGTCTATTTTCTGTATA
The DNA here is from genome assembly GCF_029955315.1 of Cylas formicarius. Lineage (NCBI taxonomy): Eukaryota > Metazoa > Arthropoda > Insecta > Coleoptera > Brentidae > Cylas > Cylas formicarius. The sequence continues at coordinate 6,005,177 of NW_026844347.1, forward strand.
TACGGCGTTATAAACTAAAGCAATTCACTCATAGACGACGTGACGTTCCTTCGCAGACATGGCAGACAAGACCTTAATGTGGCAGAAACATATGTTCACCGTAGTCTGTACCTCTTTGTAAAAACGATGTTATTGTCCCAACATTTGATTAGAATTACAATATCAATACTGGTATCGATTTCAAAATACCACAGAATGCATCAACCTTTTCAAAATCCAAAAAAAAATAATGATCGTTCCATGTGCAGTTATAATTTTAGAATTATTATGACGAGAATCGTAACAAAAGTTACTATTTTCAAGGAAAAAAGGTTTCTAACGGGTTCAGGAAGCCAGTTTTATTTTTATTTCTACGTTTTATTTTAGGCTTATAATACGTAATATTAACGACCATTACGAGTCGAACGGAGCCATGGTCCGTTAGTTAATAATTTTTTTAATTTAATTTCTTAACGCAATGCCAATTATCCAATCAGAGCGCGCACCTACCAATTGATAAATTGCCGCTTACTCATCGTTTCGCATTTTTCAGTGGAATTCCTACGAGACAATTTTATTCATGGGTGTGTGCGTTCGTCCTTGTGTCTCTGCGCAATGCTTTATTATTAATTGTATATTGTTTAAAGTGCAAATTTATGCTCAGCTTACGCTAGATGCAGTTGCACATTTGATTCGATACATTTTAGTATTTTGTAGTAATGTTATCAAAAACGCATACTGGATTACGGCATAGCACAGAAAAGACATTTTTATATCTATTTCAATTATTTTTTTGGTTTGTCGATTGAATAATCAATTTACGCACATTACGATAGCATAGAAAGTGCTATCGTAATGAATTATTTTTAATTTCGCATAAATTACATAGCAAAACAATGGAAACATACCAAATTTGCTGACAAATAAATATTCGGACGCGAATTTTATTGACCAAGAAATCAATTATACCCATGCATTGATGGTAAAATGTAGTGTGCTTAGTAGATAAATGAGATGTCAGTTCGGGTTCTATCTTTCAAGTTTGTATAATAGTTGATAAGAAAATGACGCGTGGTGTTGCAACAAACAAAAAAGTGCGAGAAATTATCATATCTCAGTACTGCAAAGGTAAATCAATGCAAAAAATTTCAATGACTTGAGTATTGCAAAATCAACAGTCGGGAATATTATAAAAAAGTATGGAGAGACAGCTAGTGTTAGCGTTCGTGGTAAAAGTTCAGGCCGATACCGTAAAATCACTGAAAGAGATCGTCGTATTCTGGTCAAGATTTGTAACACTAGCAGACGAAGCGTCTTACGACAAATTCAAGCCCAATGGAATCAAGAGGCAAACTTAAATGTCTCCAGGGAATGTTGTAGACAATGGATGCATAAGTCTGGTTTGAGTTTTTATAAGGTAAGTTTACAATTTTTCCTGCTTCAATATAAAAATTGTTAATATTCTATGATCTAATTTTGTTAAAGGCAAAGGAAAAACCATTATTAAAGTCTATTCAGAAGAAAAAACGTTTGGATTGGGCAAAATCTAAAATATCCTGGACAACGGAAACGTGGGGCAACGTTATCTTCAGCGACGAATCAAAATTTGATGTGTGTGTAGGCCTTTCACAAAGATTGTCTAAAGCGCACGGTAAAATTTCCCCAGGAGGTTATGATATGAGGGTGTATGAGTGATAAAGGGGTTGGCAACTACGAGTTCATTGATGGTACTGGAAATGCAGAAAAATACCAGCAAATTTTATCAAGAAGTTTGATTCCATCAATAGAACGAACTTTTGGAAATGAAATTTTTATATTTCAACAAGACGGTTTGGCGACCATAATATGAAAGTTTTATCGTGGCCGACTTGAATATTATTGCAACTTTATGGCATCGGATGAAAAAGACTTTGCGTAACAGTCCTCGGCGTACAGTTCCAGCATTAAAGACAAAAATCACCGAAATTTGGAACACTTCCACCCCCGAATATTGCAAGACTATGGTAGATTCCATGCCAAAACGCATAAAAGCTGTTATTGCCGCGAAAGGTGATGATATTAATTTTCGATTTAAAGTAATAGAGTGAAATGCGTCCGTTATTTATTTGCGTGATTTCATTTTTCAATCGAAAAGGCAAAAAAAATCATATATATATATATATATATATATATATATATATATATATATATATATATATATATATATATATATATATATTTTTTTTTTCTTATTATTTCGTACATCGTCCGAACAATTAGTTGTTAGGGCTCATATATCACATTGCCACTCACACGGTTTTTCCTTGAGAACCGGTAAAGGAAGTTCTGAAACATAAAATTAAATATTTTATAGCTGCATTGATCCCTGCCTCACGATTTATTAAGATTTTAGACTGGTTGAAATTCTATTATTAATCGTACAAGTTGGAGCGGAGCCTGTTTCAAAGTCATTACTAGAAGTCTACTATTTGAAATATTAGAAATAGCATATAGTCACTAAAGAGATATTTTTAAATTCCGTAATTTCATATGCGAGCAAAAAAAATAATCGGGAGGTCCTACAAATTTGTAAACAAAATAGGACTACCAGATTCTCACAGTTAAGTCCACCTCTTTTGTGGGATGCATGGATTAGCAATTAAAATCAACACTGTTCATTCGAAATTTAAAGCACTTGTTTCACTTGATATACTATGAAGTGCTAATGAACCACGGTAAAAACCTAACTGTCCATGCAATTCGAGTTAATCCAGTTTTTAAGCCTAATGTTCCGTTTGATTGAAATTAATTTTATGCGTTGACTGCACAATAAATACTATAAAATATATGAAAGTAAGCTCTATGACACCGGTTCAGTTAGCTATACTTTATAAAATGCGAACAAAAAAATGAAAAACGAAAATAAGGTAAGTGGACCAGTTCTCGATCATTCGATATTTAATTATGCTTAACTAATATTTAATTAAATTTGAATGAATCTTCAAAAAGGAGCAATAAATCTACCGCTAAGTATGATGATTTGAGACTATTTTTGTAGCATTTTCGACAACCCATATATTGGCATCACAGCATCTTTTTTTGCATTTGCTTCTAAATGAAAAAATAATTGAAAAGAAACTGCATTCGCTAGCACTACAAGTACTAGCTCGCTTATTTTTCCACACATGGAGAGGATTGCCCTTAACCAAGCTAGATTTAACTAGATTTAATGATCAGCTGATATAAACTGCAAAAATCGAAAAGTTTTTTTGCAAAACACTAAATCAAAGTAGCCAGACAAATATCCGATAACTGTTTAAATAAATCTTAAAAAATGTGTTAAGATTATAATTATTTAGAGGGTAGCACAAATCACAAATTGGTAATAAAAAAAAGGCAGAGCTCTTTGAAGTGATGCGGTTTTAGGGAGAATGAGGTACAATAGTAATAAAGTTCGAATAGTCTTATAAAATAAAAATAAAAGAAAGCCCCAGCGGTTAAAAAATCTCCAGAATTTGGTGAGTTAAAATTTTGACAACTTTGCACGTTTAAAATATGTATTTACGCAATAGGACTTGCAACTAAAGTAGAACCAAAACTAACCGAGACACCCTCTTCGAGTTACAAGTGGGTAAGCGAACATAAAGTGAACTTTCTAAGTTCGCATCAGCCATGTGTCATTTTACGCGGTATGAAAGCAACGAAGGGGAAATTTATTATGATAGAGTCGTAGACACGATGTTGCGATGGTTAGTTGTGTCGGTATGTTTGTTTACGTAATTACGTGCGTTGTGCGAGTGCTATTTGAAATGTTAGAAATAGAATATGATGTACAAACGAAGTTTATGAGGAAGATTAACTATTAAAATTTGCTATTACTCTGAAACTGATAAATTAAGCTTCTGTAGCCATCTCCTGTTGATACATACATGAAACTCATAGAAAGGAACAAATATTTTTGGTTATTCTCTGAGTAAATAATAAAGATAACGGAAGTCCAAAACATTTTATTCCATCAACATTATTTATTAACTTCCATAAACGGAGTGCACCATTTCCCTAACAAACTCTTCGTTTCCCTTTGGTACTTCCAGACATTCTGGAAAATTAAAAATTTTACCGTTTAGGTAGTTCCATGTGTACGTCGTTTATACATTTCGTTTTTCATAAACAAGAAATCATTTTAATATTGCTTATTGGCTTGTTGCGGCTTTTAGGGTCCCATTTATTACATCTGTATTATATGTATTCGTAGTAGTAAGTTCTTTCGTAAACCGCAATAATGGCATTTGGTCTCAACGTCACAAACTAACCAAAACTAATACAAAAATATCGAGAAGACTCAACAAGTGTTATTATGAAGCTTTTGTTATGCTGGAGTAATATACGGAGTAAAGCAACCTAACCAAAACTCTCCTATTTAGTAAATTTGAGAAAATCCAGCGTTTTTACCAAAAAATGTTTATATAGACAGCTCGGAATAATTTTTGATTAAGTATCACTCCGGAAATACCAAAATATATCAATTAATTTTTTAGTAGGAACTATACAGCTATTGGAGGTATAATCTATGCTGATAATAAAGGAACTTATGAAGCAACTATAAACAAAAACAAAAATCTCGTGTTTAACCAATGACCTTGCGGCATTCAGCAACCAATATGTCCCTGTATTTATTCAAAATATGTCTAGATATTGTTAAACGTCCTGGGAAAACGAGTTAAGTGTGTGAAGATCACTGTTTAGAAAGAAAATAGCGCAAAGTGCAGGTTAATGGGTGAAATGTAGAAGCATGTGTGGAAAATCATTATCTTCTCTATGAAAAACAATGCGGCGTGCGGTGCATCAATTTTTACCGTAGTAGGTCCACTATATTATCTAATAGCTATACAGTAGGGGCGAATGAGCATAATTTTGAGAAAAGCGAAAATTTAGGCAAATTAAGCTTCATGATTGCAAAAATTGTACTAGTTGAAGGTCGTTGACAGGCAAGCCCACTAATTGATTAATTCGTCCGTTCAACAATATGAACCGCGTTGAATGATTGCGTCACGTGAAAAGTTTTGCCCGACCGCTCAGCTGAAGATCACCAGAGCAGTTATCAGAAGACTACAATTTAGTCAAGAAAATTCCACGACCGTCATCAATTTCTTACCATCTCTCTAACATTAAATTTTACCCGTTTCTCTTTCACTGATATATAAACTAGGTAAAATTTATTTAAATTTAAGCAAAATAAAAAATACCCATGGGAACTTTTCTTTTCAAACCGATTTCGGAAAGTAAATGCTTACCTAAAGCATTTAATTTTTAGTTTTTCATATCTGTATATGACAGCAGTTATTGCCTGATTGATCTTAACCATAGATTTGGTTGACATCTTAAGGGAAGTTTAAAACTTAAATCCTCTAAAATATGAGTTTTTAGAATGTATCCTTTTGCTACCCCGTCTAGTGAGAGCAGCGAATGCATCATCAACGACTGACTGAAATAGTTTATAAAAAAACGTAGTACTCATGTGCCCATCGAATTGTTAATGTTTTGTCGTGCCAACTTTAAAACACTAAAAAAATGTACTTAATCTCGCTGAAATAAATAAGAGCATAGAGTATTACTATTAAAAAAATCTCGCTTCTCAAACATAAAACACATTCAAAAACCAGCACTATATTCGCGTATACCCTCTGGAATCTGGAGCATAGTCACATAACTGTGATTACTGAATTAACATTATTTCTAAGTTGCCACCGAGGTCAAAATGGTTAGCGAAGTGTTAAAAAAATAATTAAATTAGGTGCCGACATTTATAGAGATGGCGTGCACAATATCCCTGCCTGAACATCTATGATTATTTATTCCGTGTTTTACAATATATTTTTTTATTAATTGCAATGTTTGTTAAATTATTGTTGTCCTATTTTATTGTTCAACATCTTTTTAAGTAGTTAGTAGCACGCTTGATCCGTACCTAAATAGGTATTTTCGGGTACGGAGTAGAAACAATTGTACTTTTTACCCACTTTACACTTTTACCCAAGCTTATGAACAATAAAATACAATAATAATTATTGAAATAAATAAGTACACAGAAAGTTTTATTATTAATAAATAATGTAAATTAATTAATTCATTGTATTGACTTATAATCCATTTTTTAAAGATTTTCTAATATGTTCTAATACTGAGAAGAGACACATCTGTTTGATACAGTTAACATTGCCTAATATTTCATTCGAAATAAAACACAAAAATGAAGAGAATTTATTTACACCTTATAGAAACCCCAGTTCTTACAATTATAAAATTATCAAACCACCCAAGTGGAAAAAGATAAGAATTATAATTGTGGCATCTTGACTATAGAAAAACAAAACCATAGAAATCAACAGCGCCCATGTTAATGCATTGAAATATTGAAATTCAGTAAAAGAAATGTTTTTCCACTCCCGTCGAATCATGACTCGATTCCCTGATTCGAGTCCAGTACTCGAATTCTATGTTTAGTATTCGAATATGACTCGAGTTCGGGCTTACTAGAGTCTAGTAACTCGAGTCTGGAAATTCTAGTCCAGAGTGTTAAGCATTGAAACAATAATAATGGGAAAAATCAATATTTTTAATGAAAGATAATTATAAACATTAAATAAAAACAAAGAGCATAGGAATTCTAAGGAGATAATTAGAAAAACATACAAAATAATTTAAAAAATTCATCATCATCAACTCGTCAATAACAAATTTTTGAGCATTATCTGCAGTTGTCTCGACGCCAAAACCAGCTTTTTTAAATCTTGGATCCATGAATGTTGCTTCAGCAACAGTTTTATTGATCTCATGACCGAAAAATCTTCTATCGAAAACATCCAGTAATTTTATGTTTAACCTGCTGGCGACTTCGGAATTGGAACTGCAACTTCTTAGTGCCGTTTGTACTCCTCGAATAAGATGTATGATGCAGGATAACGTTGGATATTGCTCGCCAGATATAATACCCGTCATTTGTTCCACAGGTTTTCGTCAGCGTTAAGGTTATCCGGACAGCCAGGCAATGAAGAAATTGCAGCAGAAAGAGGTATCTTGACCTTATCGAGACGTTCGAGCATATAATACACTGAATTCCATCTTGTCAGGACATCTTGCTTTAGTTTTAAGGGTTCCAGCTACATTTGTTCTTGAACCTGTTTGAATTTATATGCAGCATTATTGCTTCTTTTGAAATAGGCTACTATTGCTCGGCACTTTTCAATCAATTGAATTAATAGTTCATTGTTTTTCATGGTATCCTGAACCACCAAGTTCAATGTATGAGCTACACAACAGTGGTGACGTTTTTGCAGAATATCAATAACAGCTTTTTTTATATTAGCCACATTGTCAGTTGTGACGCAAATGATTTTGTCCAAAATATTCCATTCGGTTTCCAATATATCTTTCATTTCTCGAGCTAAATTTTCTGACGTATGGGCATCCTTAACTTCCCTGGTGGATAACGTTAGAGTTTTAGACTTGCCATCATAAATGAAATGCATTGTCAGGGTCATGTAGCTTTTTCTGCTATCGGAGGTCCACAAGTCTGTCGTCAAAGCAATGTAATCTGTTACTTTAAGCATCTCTTGCGTAGCCTTTCTTGCCAAAGAATATTGCTCCGGAATTAATTTTTCCGAACGAATCTTTCTCAACGACTTGAAGCGGCTGAAAATCAACACACACCATTCTCAATAATGCTTTATCCACATTTTTAGAGTTCATCTTCAGAGCTTGCTTAGACGGAAACGTCATCTGAAGTTGCCGTTTACGTGGTGGTGGTGCTGGTGGTGTCTCGCCGTCTGTCAACTGGGATAGATTGGAATTCTTGTCCTCGTGGACTGGTGTTCCATCGCCAGAACCAGAAGCTACACTTAATAAAAATAATAAATCACTTTGAGCAGAGGAGATAATTGAAGAATTGTCAATCTCAGTCGAGTAAATAATAGGATGAGATTTTTTGAGGTGCTTTAACAAATTAGTTGTGTTTTTGAAATCTTTAAACACAGAGTCACAATTTTTGCACTTTATTTTATTGCCGTCCACTTTCTCAAAACACTTCCACACACCTGAGGTTTTTTTCGACGCCATTCTATAGTAAATTAAATTACAGTCAAATCACAGTTAGTATTAATAAAAAATTAAATAAAGTCACTCTGAAATACTCAGTACTCACAATAAGTGCTAACTAACACAAATCGAAGAAATCAAAACAAAAAGTTGCAGGTTCGAACTTGCCCGCCGCGCCACTTCATTGATTAAGTAAACTATTTACGAGTACGAACGAGTTGACCAAACTCGCATACTAAACTCTCTAGTCAGTTGGACTCGCATGAATAGAATCGAGTCTGCGAGTACGAATCGATTCTTTCTGATTCGAGTACCTGAATCGAGTCCGGCGTACTCGAATCAAAGTAAAGTGGTATTCGAGTAGGCGAGTACAAACCAGGAATCGAGTCTGACTCGAGTCAAACCATACTCGGCACATCGCTACTAATTATACACCGATCTAGCATGCGGAGAGCGTCAATGTAGCACGTAAAGTCTGTTCATAGATATAAGAAAGTGACTAACTGATACGAATTAAGGAAAGACCCGGGCAAGCTGTAAGAATGAAATATGGCCGAACAGGTCCGTACTTTGCTTAGAATTTAATTATTTGGGGTTTTGTTAGGAAAGATACTAAACAACATTTATTTATTTATGTATGTATTTAGGTTTAAATCTAAAATAAAATTGCAAATTATTTTTATTACCTACTTAAATTAGTTAAAATTATTCACATAATATATCAGTATCACTATCGCTATCATCGCCTGTTCAAATTATTATTTGTTCTATATTATTTGCAATATGTTTAACAGAATTTGCCCAACTTTGTGGAGGGATGTTAATAACTTCGGTTTCTATAAGTTTGATGACATTGGAGTTAACACGGGGAAAAACATTGTTATGACGAATGGCAAATTTCAGTTAGTGCCAAACATGTTCAATCTTCGGGAAAATAAATGTCGTTATTATACATGTTGTTTTGAATTGTTGCTTTTGTGTCACATGAGGAAGGGGTTTTAGTCAACTGCCTACTGTGATAACTTACATTGTCCATTACAATGACGCTATTAGGAGGAATGTTTGAAACTAGTTTGTTTTTGGAATCAACCATCTTTAGAGCCAGCATGCAAAATAGTTATTCTTTTACCTCTTTTCGATGGCGCGTTTGTTTTATACTTATCAGTTCAGTCAACCCAACCCTTTTCCGGGGTATCATAAGTGTCGAACCAGGTTTCATACAAGTAAATAATTGGCCTTTGTTGTTCTCTGTAAATCCTATTTTTTTCTAAATATTCCAGTCGCCATTTCCGAATTCTAAGAGATTCCATTAAAACTTGCCTTTTGTCAATTTTTTTAAAATCTAAAACCCATGTGTTGAATCCACTTCCATAAGGTAGTTCTGCCACATTTAACACCGATTTCATCTTTTTCAAGCCTCCTAATTAAGATATCTAATGTAAGCACGCTTTCTTCCTCATATAACTGGTAAATTTTACGCCGTATTATATGTTGATCACTTTCATCTACACTCGAGAAAATGTCAGCATCGCTAATTTTTTTTCTCACTGAAATGGGATTATTCACAATTTTCCATACAGTTGATGTTGGAATTTTCGTCAATGTAGCCGTTTCTTCTAAATATGCTTGCTTGCTGGCATCACGTCCAATGAGAGTCAAATAAATGTTGTTTATAACTTTCTTAGTCTCAATAGAATAGTGTTTTCTGCATTTGGGCGGGAGCATCTCCTGAGATACCCTAGACTCGCTCATATTTTGCATAATTCGCACATGATTCAACACACGCTGTTTTACACATGAAATAAGAATGATTACTAATAAACTTAAACTAAGTAGTACACCAAACCAAAGAATATTAAACACAGGTGTAGGTATAAAATTATTTTTTATTGCGGACCACAATTTTACCTAAAGTAAAATTCTGAAACTTTAGGTAATAATCTTATTGCATTGTATGTTAATGATCACCCTTGGATAATCCCATTCAAAAGCAATTGGTCACTTTCTTATATCTATGAACAGACCATACCGCATCAGTTCCTTATCCCACGGATCCCAGCCCCTTCGGACATTTCGGCGATATTATCGCAAGGATTTGGGAGCAATCGGATGGTTTCGGAGATTTTACCGCACGGTTTGAATTTTGACGTTTGTCAATTCTGACGGTCATGTCAGTGGATGCATTCGTTTTGTTTTGCAAAAATGTAGTCATATCCCGTTAAAAAAAAAAACATGAATGAAATGGATTCTGATGTTGGAATACAAATTACAAATATCTCAGCTAATCAATTCAATTTTATCTTTATTATATGCTTTATAAATTAAAATGTTATATGAATTTGATTGTTTTGTGAAAAACTTTAAGTCGTTCTTGCATGTTGTTTGGTAACTTTTGGTCTAACATGCAATAAAACATTTTGTTAAACTTTACCGCTGAAGAATCGAATAAAAGCATAACGATACGAGCATTCCAAAACGGCAGAGGAGAGTTCTCATTGAATTGTAAAATCGCCAATATGATTTTAATTTAGTTGTGCCTGTGTTTGTTCTGTTAGAGGTGGTAATATTTAGTAATATAATTATCAATAACGATTCACTACTCGAAGTAGTACGTCACCAATAGTTTATTCTTATTATTGTAAGTACGTACGTTTTTACTCCAATTCGACATAACTAGTGAAAACTAACCAAAACACGTTTGTTTAAAATTAAAGTATAGTGCGAATATTTAACTCTGTTAAGATGAATTCTGAAGGAAAAATAATAAAAAAACGAATTTGGTAAAAACGTGTCATGTGAGGAAGTATGTAAGCGGCTTAGATAGTTTAGACATTTAATAGTGTGAGAGCTGCTTTTGATATAATTTTTATTTTTACATTTTTGTTCAAATAAATTTACTTTTGCAGGTAGAAGGAGAATTTCTTAATTCAGGCATTAGCGAATAGAAAGATTCTGCATCATTGAATCGCCGGGTTATTCAGGGTTTTCTTTTATTTGAATACTTCCTTATTTTACATTAAACATCAATATATTATTTTTCGATCTCAGATAAAATGTTGTTTCATCAGTTTTCCTTGAGAAGTAAACCCAGGAGGAATTTTGGTGTACAAATCTTGGGAATTAGTAGTAACGGTATAGGAATTAGAATCAGTCGAGGAATGAATAGTAATGGTAGAGGTATTAGTTGTATTAATTAACGAATTTGAAGTAGTAGTCCAGGAATTAGTTAAAAAAAATTCTTAGCGTCAAATTTAAATGGTTTTTGAAAACTTACAGGTTAACTAACAAAACGCGCGCCTCTTCAATAAATGAGTGAACGCAACATTTTTTATAAGAATTAAGGCAAATTCTAAAACTTACAAGGTTGATAATGTAATTGATAAGTAATTTTAATTGAGTACCTCCATAGAGGTTTTTAGTCTTTTTATTGTTTCTATTTATATCCTCCGATAAAGTCATAAATCACAAACCTTTCAATTTCGAAAACTGTTCTAGAATTCGAAGTGCTGGACTTATCTAATATTCATCCTCCAGCTACCAATTTTTTATATTTTTGTATACCCAAGGTTTTTTTAATAAAAAGGGAAGGAATGAAATTAGCAGACTTTAGAGGCATTAAGGTAGAGAATTAGAGCGTAATAGAGGTATTAATAAAGAACTTGATGCATATTAGAGGGGATTAGTTATACAAAAATTGCAAATTTAAAGACATTACTAGGAACAGATTTTTGATTGCTGTATATATAGTAATTATATATATTTTTTATAAATTGCGCTCAGAGTTTCAACTTTTGCTTCGAGCGATGAAGAGAAAATAAATATTGTTCAGAGGTATTTCTGATTTAGCTTTCGATTCTCAAAATATGCAATAATTAATTACTCGTTTTAGAGTAGTTTATAGAGATTGGATAGTTTTTAAGGTCTTAAAAGTGAAAAAAAAAACTGATTTATTTGTAGGTCGAAAACATTTTTATTCTATTTTAGATTAACCAAATAACAAAATTTTGTGAAAATCCTATTGTTCCATATTGTAACACCTAAATAACAGTCTGCTATTCATCGGGAAATAGACCTTCGGAGTGCGCCTGAAGATTAGCAAACTCAGTGTGAATAAGTTGTGAAACCCTAAAGTGCTTGTCTCAGATATGAAAATTCGTAAATTAAATCTGGTAAATTGGCCGTGGAATTCCTAAGTAACCTAATTTATTATAAAATAATTTAAATTCAACACAAACACATTCAACACCCATCAATATCGATTCTAAGCAGAATTAAACTTTGCATCCCAGCATAAAATGGTGCGAGATAATGCCCTATTTCAAAAAACAGCTTTAAAAATTTTGTCTTTGGTTGTAAATTTTGTACACTCTAGATAATATCAATTAGGAGTATCAATTTCGAAAGCATTATTCTTGTGTTTCCGTCTACGTCGCAAGGGTTTCCCAGTTCAAAAAGATCAAAAGAAGCTAGTGGATCTTAAAAATATTTTTATAAGAAAAAATATTCCTTCAATATAATAATTTATGAAAATATTACCTTACTATAAACAAACCTCCATTTAATCCTTAAAATAAATTATTATTAAAATGGAAAATAGGGATCACTTCTAAATAAAACCTAGCCTGTTATGTGACAGTTTAGTCATATTTCTTTTTTCTTCTCTAGGGAAGTCAGTTTGGAATAAAAAAATGCTTTCGTTAATGGTATATTATGCAACAAGTGCGGTAAACGGCATTTGAATCACGAGTTTATTTGACACGAGCGAAGCGTGCGGTGAGCGGTTTAACTACAAGAGAATATTATTGTAGCATTATTGAAAACAATACTCAAAACTTTATAAAATTTAAAAAATCTATTTATTATATTTATTTATATTTTATTGCTATACATTAAAATACTGTTCCTCGCATGGTTTTAAATTGAAACAGATCTGGCTATTGACTGTAGTTCAATTACAAAACTTTTAATTTAAATAAAAATTTAGAACGTTTCTCTCTACAAAATCTCATAAATAACTGAACTGACTGACAGAAAAATTGAAATTTAACTAGAATAATTTTTGGATATTTATTTTTTATTTGAATTATCCATCCAGATTTTTGCATAAAAAAATTACCGTTTTTACATAATTTCTAATACCTGAGTGCTATAGTAATTTTCAATTTCAATTTTGAGGTCTGCACCTTTGCAAAAGGGGATTTTGGGAGATCTTGTTAAAACCTACGTTTTCAGAATTTAAATAAAAAAAACGGTCATACGTCATCCTACATTTGGATTTGGAAACCATTGGAAAAATTAATCGATTGTCTTAAAAATAAAAAAATGACGGATTTGCACACAATTAAACTTCTAGAGATATATTAAGGGGAATTTCTTCATTATAACCAATTTAGTATTGCATTATTCGTATTCAAGCCACGCGTCGAAGGAACTGAAGGTCGGTCAATGGCTTAGAAACGAAAACGCCAACTAACGTTTTTAACGTAGATTTCTATGATGCATATAATGACGAATATTTGCACAGGAAATGTATTTGTTGAGTAAAATGCGCAAAAGCGATAAAATGTGTTTTTTTTTCCGGCGCAAAAGATTTCGATTCACAACAATGATTGATATTTTTAATATAAACTGATTAGATTAATTTATCGAAAAGTAACAAATCTCCCAGTTCTTAACGGTGGCTTGAATGGAGTCAATGACCTATAATGTATAAATAAATATTGATTATAATTTGTACCATATTTATTGAATGCTATCTCCGGTATTTAATTCAGATAAAATAAATAAACAATAATATCTCGATCAATAAATTATCGTCTAGACATTAGTGGTCTAACTTTTAGACGAGAAACCGAATAATTATAACATATTCTGCCTCGATAGAATAGAAAAAGAGTTTACTTCGTATGTAGTCTTTGTTTTTCAGGGAGACAAAAAAGAAATAAAAACACAGTTTGGATGACTTAAAATATTTTAAAATAATTTGAATAATATACATACATAGACTATAATAAAGTTGATCAATCATAATTCAGTTACGAACAAATTTCTCCTTAAATTATAAACTTCATGTCCGTTAGAGTATAACTGTGATTTAAAACGATTACCCACGTTAGCAATGCACAACGCACAATTTGTTTTGAAGAGCCCTCGTTTATAAACAAACCACAGAGAGGAAAAAATAATGCTTAATAATTCCGCAACATGTCGAGCATACCATACCCATTTCGACAACATTTCACCGCTTAAAACAATTGTATTTAGTTGTTAATCACTTGCTCCACTTTCCACAAAGAAAGTTTAATTTTATTGTTCTGATCTAAAAGAACACGAAACAATTCCGTTAGGTAAAATAACAGCTACACGCATTTTGTATATAACCAACCAAGGGAAGACTTAATGAAAAAGTAATTTCTTTATGAAATTCCAGAAACTTGCAAATTCCAATATGCAAATATCTGTGGCGTTTTTAAAAACAATTGCGGAATACCAATATTTGTCGAATTCGTTAGCAACTAGGTACTGATTGAGAACAAAGATTTGGAACCTAGTATTGAGCCTACCATTCCGATAAAATGTATAAATAAAGTGTAAAGCAGCGGTTACACGGTTTGTGGTCCGACGCCAACCGCGAACCAACGACCGTGTGAGTTGTCTTTTCTCTAGGTCACGACAAAATATAATTTTATTCTACGGAGGACCGCTAATTTCTTGGTCAAGAATAGAATCTTTGGATATTTGTGTAATTTTTGTTTTTCGGCGTATTTTGGAGTCGAATTCAGTAGCGGGCAGTTGGGTTTTAAAAAGTGGCCAAGTGATTAGAACACAATTTTCTTCGGGCAAGATAAAAAGCTAATTCATATTGTTATATTTTAATATGTTCTAAATGAATCCCAAAAAAACATGATATGAAACTAAAAAGCCCGATAACATCCTTTAATAAAAGAATGCTTGCCTGAAAACGATAATCTCAAATTTGCAGAAGGTGAAAACACAGACACAGAAAACCAAAAGAACATTCTGTTGTCTTTATTTTTACGTGATTATAAAACGTTCCGGAAGATGGTCTGTTATAAAGTGTGAAATAAATTAATTCCACAAACAGGCTAATGGTAATCTTGAAATTGTCTACGACAGACACCAGCACTGATGCGCGCACTATTAATGGTTCCCAGATAGTGGGAATTTCCACGGTTGGTTGCTGAAAACGTTAATATTTGCTATGAAGATGGCTTCTTTAAATTTGCGCGTCTTCCACTGTTTCCTGGGAAGAACATAGGCCAAGCAGTAGCGTTGAGCCTGTTTTGCAATTGCTTATGGGTTTATTGTATTTTATCTCAGTATACTGGAGCAAAGTTGTTTTAGTATTATTCAACCAAGTGTGAAAAGATGTGATAAAGACACACTCCCATTCTTAACGATTCAAAACCACGTCCTTCAATATGACTTGAAGAACAAAGCACAGCATGAGCAACATAGCAATAGCAAATATTAACATTAAAGTGGAAATACTCACGACTAACCAATGGTTGGACTATCAAACTAAAAGAACTTTGAACTTTCACTGTCGCACAATGATGAAAACGTTGTGTAATTAAAAAAAACAAAGACAATGAAAGTTCAAAGTTCTTTTAGTTTCATATTTCATATATTCAAAGAAACATTACAGATAGCGGAACGTTATACGTGCTAAAAGTAGAATACGGAGAAGGAGCTGACAGAATGAAATGCACCTTATTTTACAGATAAAAATAATATCAATCCATAAACGTAATTAGCTTAATCGACAACAGAAACCAATATAAATTTAGAAAAAAAAAAAGTTATAATATTTTGTTTTGTTGATAACAAACTGGTATAGGAAAAATACTGATATTTGAAGAATTGATCAAAACATCTGTAGCGATAATGACGTAATAAAAATGTTCCGCGAGAATTCTAGGGTTTACCAATGACGGTGTTAGGGTTCTCCAAACGATATACCGTTTTTACGACATAATCCAGTATTTGACATTGGCAAATTTCTATGAAGGTCTAACTCTGTAACCCTCAATATAAAGATTGGCAAATCCACAATGATGTTCCAGAACCGTACTTGGGTACTTAGTGCATACAAATACTGAAAGCTGACGGATTTGTATAAAGTTTCCTTGATAATTATTAGTCCATGCAGTGAAAAATACATTCTTACTTTTAAATTCTACTCTTAAAATACAACAGTCTGCACAGCACAGTCCTTGTCGGCTAACATCTTAAATACGGCCCTGGTGCCACACGTGCCGAACAAAATGGTCCCTTCCCCTTTACAACAGGAGGATCTTAAACTCATCCCGAAGTCAAAACCAAGGTTATAAAAACGGTATATGGTCTGGAGAACTCTACCAGTAATGTTCGAAAGCCATTAATCAAATGAATTCCGCTGAAAGTTTCCAGGCTCAAAAATATACACTTCTAAGCACCAATTAACATTGTTAACAATATGACAATTTTCATGCAGTGACGCTAGATTTGACTTACCAATCGCGAAGCAAGGCGCAAACTCCAGTCTACCCGACAGGTGCGTTATACATAATAAGACATCTCCCACAAGCAAACACGCCACGTGGTTGGTTTGACATCGCCAATGCAACACGTGGTGACTGGCAGGGAGCAGCGATCCAGCGGCCAATGTGGCAGCTAAGAATATGGCGCTGATTGCTAACCCGATCGGGTATATTGTAAATCGGAGGTCGTTTTCGCTTTGGTTTATCGTCGGCTTGACATTCGGCTTTGATGGCAGATGTTCGCGACAGGTAATGACGCTGGGTGATCTTCCTGTATTAACAAAAACGATACATGTTTCATTCTTGTTTTGTCATTGCCGGTTTTTCTTAGGGTTCATTAGAGAAAAGCGGAACTTTTACAGATTTCACTTTTGAAGTTATACTAGTAAACAATAAAAGCTCAGAGCAGTATCAGTTCGTATTTATTTCGATATAACTTACTTATTAAATATTCCTATATATAATGTATGTTCCCGTATTTTTTTGTTATATTTGTTTTTCCCTTTGCTAATTAGAATACCAATTCTAGATACAAATCTATAAACCAAGCTATAAACAACCATACTACTTTTTATAATTTATAAATGTTTAAAATTAATTTCACTCCACAGAAACGCTAACACTAATACTTATTACTATATTGAAACGTGCGTCCTTTAGGTTTCTGTTATCAGTTGTCAGTTTCTTTTTTTTTTCTGTAGACATAGATAAAAGTTATTCAGCTTAACTAAATCTTTTCAAATGTTTCATGTTATTATCAAATTCTCCATAGCAAACAAAATGTTTCTCAATTTAAACAAATGAAACCAGAAATCTTGTATAATTTTTTAAATACTCATTAAACAATGAGTCATTTGAAAGGGTGCAGTAGATAAATGATCTTAGAAGAAAAGGTTTCAATCGAATGGTGGATAAATGTACTGAATTTTCTACTTAAAAAAATTGTTTTAATAAATCGGAAATAAAAAATATGCTAATACCAATACTATGCTACTAATTTAACCGACTTTATTAGAGTTTGTTCACGCTGTAAATATTACCACCAAACGCCAATGGCCTGAAATACGAAAGTGAAACTACCTCATACAAAAGTGAAACTATCTCGTCATAATTTGGGGTAATATTTCCATATATTTCCTCGTATTACCCACATATTTTGCCATATTTTCCTATATTTCCCCTTACTACCCAAATATATTCCCGTATTTCCCTACATTTCCTTTTAGACCTCGTTTTTTGTATGCAGAAAATGACCTGCAATAAAATGTTTTTCACCAGGTGTTTTATTAATTTTACAATATTTTTTATCCTTTATGTTACATTTAAGCCTCTAGATCTCAAATGTAACATATTTAATTCCTTAATTGGTAAATTCTACGGGCGTTTCTTCTGGATGAAGGTTTCGATGTTGTTTATCTCTTCGTTTATTACATAGAAAATAGAGAGTCGAACCCGTGAATACACTTCTGCTGCCTCAAAAGCACTCGGTCCGCAGAGTTCCGTTCATGCTAAATCAAACTCATTGGTAAAGTGACGTTTATTACACTTGTTGAGAGTTACTATGCCATTTCTACTACCCAGCAAAAATGTGATTAGTTACATTTCAGACTGGAGAAGAATTTGTCCACAAAATTAAAAAACATTTGTTTGCCAGGGTACTTTCAAGCAAAAATTGATCCACCACCCTTTATAGCCTGCTCTTAAGGATTAATGGCAAATATAGTGCAAATGTACTTATTTAAGAACTTTAAATAACGAAACGAGTTAGCACTCCACTGAACTTTTGCATATAAGAATTTCAAGGAGTGATGAAAAAAGTCGTCTGCCTAACGAACAAATTTCTTTTAATTCTGCGACACCTTTTAGCTTGGTCACCCTGTATAATTTTAAATTAGAATATTATAGAGAATCTTAAAATGTTAAATTATATAAGGAAATTTCATATAGAATAATAACATTGGTGCCAATGTTACACAGATGTGGAAAACAGAAACTATTCTTTTATTATTGGGAGTAGTGGACAATTTATGAATTGGTAAAAAGAAATTGTTTTTCCGTTTTACTCTTTGTCTACTTTTTGTAAAAACAGTTTCGAACATTTGCGACATTGCCGCTATTGCTCTTATTGGAATATCGGAAATTATGCCGAGGTATACTCATAGAGAAAAGTTATTTTATTAAGTTGGAGTTTAAGTAGGGAATAAATGATTAATATATTTAATATTGTTTGAGGCGAGGGTTTTAATATTTTCACCTAGATCATTTTTACCAAAAATTTATTAAGTAAAAAAAAAGTATCACCATTGTTTGTTGTTCTAATTTAGTTTTTATATAGGATAACTAAAGAAATCTACTCAAATATTTAAGTTAACAAATTTTTTGAGACTTGATCGTAACATGTACATCATAAAGAAAGAAAGAATAACCCTTTTATATAACTGGCGCATACATACACATACACTTTAAAAATATTATACTAAAACATTGAAAAGGAACTTAAAAGAACAGGAAATAGTCGGAAGAATAAAGAACAACATTGAACTTCTAAGTGTCCCTAGTGAAGTTTTCTTAAGTCTTATGTGGAAAACTTTAAAGTATAGGTGTTAGACAACTCCGTCCACAAATAAAAATGCATAAACGATGTCCAAATTAAGTGCAACCTCTAACAATAGATCAACAATTGCCAAATTCGATTGCCAGTTAAAAATAACTATAACTATCAACTAAAACTTACATTTAAAATAATATCTAAAACCAACCCATAAAGCGTTCTATCAAAGCTAATTCAATTTTGCTTAGCTCACTTTTTCGGTCGATTACGTATCCGTTATAAGTTGCTATTATTGATTAGCCACCGAAACCAATTTAGGTCAAATAGAAATATTTAGCAAAACTCTGATTATTTTTACCCACCGCGGTTGCCAATGTTTATTAATCAATTCGTGATTAAGTATTTCGAATCGTTGCATCTAGGCAATGATGATACTCTGTCTACCAACTTTTTGGTGAAGTTTAATTAAAAGTAATTAATTACTTATTTTTGTGTTTTATATAAATATATTATTATATACAATATTAACAATAAAACTATGACTAACGTTATTAAATCTGTGATGAACGATAAGGC
The DNA here is from genome assembly GCF_029955315.1 of Cylas formicarius. NCBI lineage: Eukaryota > Metazoa > Arthropoda > Insecta > Coleoptera > Brentidae > Cylas > Cylas formicarius. The sequence goes on from NW_026844347.1 coordinate 6,024,899, forward strand.
CTTATTTGAGTAGAGGTGAAAGAGGAGAGAAATAGGATATATGTCTGATTTTGTTCTTTCCAAAAATATAGAAAATATGTTGCGTTAAAATATGCACATTTTTGCGACAAGCCTTCAATTGTTTATTTTGTACGAAAACAACGGCGGAATTGAAAAATATATATATTTTTTGATTTTCAAATTCATTAAACGGACCGAAATAACTTTAATTTTACGATCTCGAGATATCTCTCGATCTATGGAGTTACTATCAGATTTTCTGTCTTTAAAAAATTACAAGTGACTTTTGGTCTTGACCGAAGTGTATTACAACAGCGTCAACGTCTGAATACGGAATGTTTACTTTTATCGAGGTCGTGGAACTATACAGGTAGTCAAAATACTTCGGCCTTGGTGGGCATATCTTGTCACATTGTAAAACGTTGGAAGATATGCAGGGTGAATTCAAAACAACTGTTAAGTGGGCTCATTCAAATCCCGTAATAATAAACCTGTTGCCAAAATGTTAGGTGACCGTTCATGTTTTTGCAGTGTACATGTGAAGTGAATTGATGGCCGTTAATTGAAATAAAACAAAGCAAAATAATGAAGACATACAAATGACACGAATAATTCTGTAATCGTGTTTGTCGCGCCACGAAAAAATATTTAAAACCATAACAGGTGATTCGTTACAAGAAGTCAGGGTCATAACACCGAAACCATTTTCCCAACGCTGCTTTGTTAAAAATGAGCGTTTTAGGAATTTCAAATGTAACAGTGTTGAACAAAACGGGTTTTCAGTGGGCAAGTGCACTTAACGTTTTGAAACCTTGAACTATATTTATATAATTTTATAATTTTATAAATTTATATAATAAGGGCTATTCCTGGTCTAATCTTTGATAAAAACAGTTCATATAGAGGTTCATATATGTCTTGAAATGTGTTATCAAGATACAGAATGTGAAATTTTCTTTTTTAAATCGTTGGCACTTTTAGCCTCAAGTAGTACCGAGTTAATAGGTTCAGTAGCACGATACGTTTTTCGGAAACAAAAATTTCACCATTCGAAAAAGTGAAACCTAAATTGTACCTACGAGCCCTAACAACTAATTGTTCGGACGATGTACGAAATAATAAGAAAACATAGTTATACTTATTTTAAATTGTTTTTTTTGCCTTTTCGATTGAAAAATGAAATCACGCACTTATTTTTATACCAAAAAGTGCTATCATAATTAATTATTTTTTTATTTCACAGAAATTACATAACAAAATATCAAAAACATACCGAATTTGCTGGCAAATAAATATTCCGACGCATTTAAATCTAACCTTTCGCGGCAATAACAGCTTTTATGCGTTTTGGCAGGGAATCTACCAAAGTCTTGCAATATTCGGGGGTGGAAGTGTTCCAAATTTCGGTGATTTTTGCCTTTAATGCTGGAAACCACTTTTTTGTTGTTTTCGCAATATGGCAGGACGCACCGTCTTGTTGAAATATAAAATTTTCATTTCCAAAAGTTCGTTCTATTGATGGAATCAAACATCTTGATAAAATTTGTTCGTATTTTTCTGCATTTACAGTACCATCAATAAACTCGTAGTTGCCAACCCCTTTACCACTCATACACCCCCATATCATAACACCCTGGGGAAATTTTACCGTACTTTAGACAATCTTTGTGAAAGGCTTCTGATTTTGTACGAATCATCTTTTTCGAAAATCGCCTACACACACATCAAATTTTGATTCGTCGCTGAAGATAACGTTCCTCCACGTTTCCGTTGTCCAGGATATTTTAGATTTTGCCCAATCCAAAAGTTTTATCTTCTGAATAGACGTTAAGAATGGGTTTTCCTTTGCCTTTAACAAAAGTAGATCATAGAATATTATTAATTTTTATAATGAAACAGGAAAAATTGTAAACTTACCTTACAAAAACTGAAACCAGACTTATGCATCCATTGCCTACAACATTCCCTGGAGACATTTAAGTTTGCCTCTTGATTCCATTGGGCTTGAATTTGTCGTAAGACGCTTCGTCTGCTAGTTTTACAAATTTTGACAAGAATACTACGATCTCTTTCAGTGATTTTAACGGGGTCGGCTTGAACTTTTACCACGAACGCTAACACTAGCTGTCTCTCCATACTTTTTTATAATATCCCCGACTGTTGATTTTGCAATACTCAAGTCATTTGAAATTTTTTGCATTGATTTACCTCTGCAGCACTGAGATATGATAATTTCTAGCACCTTTTTGTTTGTTGCAACACCACAACTATTATACAAACTTGAAAGATACAACCCGAACTGACATCTCATTTATCTAAGCACACTACATTTTACCATTAATGCATGGGTAGCATTGATTTCTTGGTCAATAAAGATTCGCGTCCGAATATTTATTTGTCAGCAAATGTGGTATGTTTCCGTTATTTTACTATGTAATTCATGCGAAATAAAAAATAATTCATTACGAGAGCACTTTCTATGCTATCGTAATGTGCGTAAATTGATTATTCAATCGACAAAGCAAAAAAAAAATGAAATAGATATAAAAATGTCTTTTCTATCATTTTTTACATCGTCCGAATATTTAGTTGTTAGAGCTCGTATATAATAACGAAAAAGTTTGGGTAATATTCAACCTATTTTCGAGAAAATAAATTTAAAAAGATGGCAATAGCGTTAGATTAATGATTGTCCGAGTGTTTGCCACATCAATACCGCCAATGAATTTTACCAAGGTTGCACATTAAATTCTAAAATCAGTAACGAACTTTTTGAGTGTTAAGTAAGAATCGCACGGTAATTAGGTCGAATGGACTCGGATGATTCTTGGCAGCAGGGAAGCTTTTCTTTTTAACATGGCGCTGTATAATTTATCGTGAAGGTATGGTATACATGTTGGCTAACAATCAACAAAGAATAATCCTCGGAATAATCCCATACGGATGTCGGCAATGACAACAGGTCCAATTTAATCCGCAAGAGAAGAAGGTTTCTGGGAAATGATTAGAATGTTTCCGCGAAAACGTTGGAGTAATTTTTTGATATTTTGGTAGTTAAAGTTTTTAGAAGTATATTTAAAAGTTTACCAGTTCCACGTACAGTATTTTTCTAGGGCGAAAACCACCTCTCCAAATTTGGATAAATATTTCACCATAGAGAAATATTCCCAAAATATTTCCTATTATTTTCTCAGTATTTTGTCGTATTATCCAAATATTTCTGTACTATTTTCTTAATTATTTCCCGTATTTCCTTGTACGCAATATTTTGAAATTCGAATTTTTGTATGAAGAAACTGACCAATAATAATTTTTTTCTATCTCATTTAATAATTTTAATGCTTTATATTTCTATCTATATTGCCTATAGTTTCTCTTAATAATATCAATTTCAATCAAACATAAAACTATGGTATGGCTAGTTTTAGTTAGTTCTGGTTAGTTGAGGAGTCTTTCGTGGGAATAACAAAAAATTAGAAATTCAAAATAAAAACGAACAATAAAATCAAAAAGCACGTGTTTGTAGAAGGAACAGCTGTTTGAGCAAAAATTGATCCACCTCCTCTACTCTCAGGAGGACCTAACGAATAAGCTAAACTGGATAGGGTACTAATCTTAAATGGAAAGTCGAGCTATAGAGCTCATGGTCATTTTTTTAACATTGGTGAAGTTGCAAAAGCTAATAAGCTTTCATATAAGCGTCAATTTAATTTTAATTGAAAGTGCCTTACGTTTGACATTTATGTCAAAGAGATGTAAACCGTTTTGATCAACCTGAAGCAGTTTTGGTAAAGGTGGTAAAGTTGAAAAACATCAATTTTCAAATTTTCAAAACGTACTTATTAACCAATTAGAAAAAAGCAAATGCTAAAATAGAGCGTCTAAACGGAATTTTAAAATGGGATACCACTAGACCCCTGTCTTCATGTAAGAATTTCAAAGGGAAGTCGCGCCCGGAGCAAGAGAAAAAACGAGATGGAACAAGTTTCGCTCAAAAAGTCGCCTCTCTAACGATTTTGGATTTTGTCGAAAATTATTTTAAATACTTTTTTGATATATTTTCGATTAACGATTAACGATTAAAACAATGGTGGTAATTTTATAGACATGTGGCACCCACACGTTTATTACATTTTATGAATTAGAAATTTGTTTGCTTCAGGTTGTTTGTTCGTTCCGGGCGCTCATGACAGCACCGCTATTGCCCTTATATTGCCTTATTGGAATACCGTAACGTTGACATATAATGGGTATAATAACTGCTATATTATATCCGACACAAGTTGTAAATTTTATTTTATTGAATTTTATAATACGTACCGATCAAATGATTGAAACATTTTATATTGTTTAAGGCGTGTTTTTTTATATTTTCATCTGAATTTTTACCAATTGACGAAAAATTTATCTTATACTCCTATGGTATCGTATTACTGATCCTTTAAATTTCGGCCCAAATTATGGTATCCATGGTTCTCAGATCTTCGCTTGATTTCCTATATGTTTTATCATATTTCCCTATATTCCCCCAAAAGAAACATTTCCTAGGTGGTTGCCAACACAAACGTTTTTTATTTTTTCTTAGAAATTTCTGAACATTCCGGATTTTTTTCATCCTTGTTTATTATTTAGATTATTATTTTTCATTTCAATTTTTGTGTCCGTTGCTTAATATTTAAATATCCAACTTATCTTAGCTCATTGCAAATTAGGGTGATTATTTCATTGTCTCACACATTAAGTTTTTACTGCCCAAGAAAAACTGACAAATAAACTTTATCACCCTGAATCTTGAATTATAGGACTTTTCGTAACCAACAAATAAACTAATGTGCAAAAAATAATGTTATTTTTTGTTATTTAAATGTAAAAAGTTTAAAATAATATTAGGGCTATTTCTATTTTCTATAAAAGAACCATTTAAGTCTCAGCATCGGTTTGAGTTGAAATTTTGGCATTGACGTATTATAATTAAACTTGGCCTGGAAAACGTTCTTGAACTTATGTATTATGCGTACATGATGTTTTAAAACTAGTGTTTTGTAGTAAAATTTTTATGACATAATTAAAGCCCAAACGAAACTACATCCGAATAAATCAGTTAACAAACCCCTAATACTAGTCTCCCTTGAATAATTGTTCGATTAGTATTTTCTTTACATTCATTAATATTATATCTAGTGTGTCTTCTTTAATACGTGTTTTCCTTTTAAATATTTGTCTATTAATCTAACTAATGTCTAACTTTTGCTACTCCAACCGGGTTTTTAGGCTAAGCAAACATAAACTCTAAATACCATGCATGTTAACGTTAAAGGTTGTAAATACATATATAAATATTTTTTTAAAACGCATGGAATGAAAAAAAAAACATATTCCCAGTATTGTAATAGACGCTTACCTACGGCATTACATTACGTTAGTGAGAATAACTAAATATTAATGCATATTACTGCCTATTCGTGCGTAGTTATTATTATCTAAAAAATTATATTTTAATTTTCTGATATCTTTCCAAAAAAAATCTAGTTAGTCTTGATCCCAATTTTGATTTTATGATTGACAAATTGAAGAAATGTTTATTGCCATTTTATTCTCCCTTGAATAATTTGGCAAAGCCACTTTGATGCAACTAGATAAAAACCCGTAGAACAAAAGATATTCGAATTCATAATCGCCTTCTTTATCGATTGATTAATCAAAGCAGTTATGACCCCTTTACAATAGATTAACATACATAGCAACATCCGAATAACAATTGAGCCCTACCTGCATGTTCAAGAATGTGTTCCAAGCAATAATTTCCAGGATTGAGTAAAATCTTCCTGTCCATCATCCATAAACTGCCGTTGTTAATTATCTGCGATTCGTGTTGTTTTCCCGCCACGACAATCGCATTGTCTTCGCAATTAGGGAAGCCATAATTAAGGTTTTTCTCCTGACCTACGTCAATTTTATAACTTTTATCGTTCATTCCGACACAACTAGAATTGGTTTCGGAAAAAATCGCACCTTCCAAGCAACACTTCTTAACATACACATACGTAATGCGTTCTGGACTCGGATTGTGACAGAATAACGCGTAATTATAATCGATGCAATACTGATCAGCATCAATTTGATCGTTATATTCCACACTATACATGCGCCCGTTGATAAAGGGAATCACGTTTTTTCTTACGAGATCACCGATTTTCGGCTCAGAGCACGGCGGCCGACTACTTTCTTTAACTATCCAAGTAGCAGGTAGTCTGTTAAAATTGTTGAGTGTTTTATTTACAAGAATTGTTAATTTCCACGACACGCTCGCGTTCTTGAGACATTTGTTGTCGTAGGTCAGGGTCTCATCCGACCCACAACACTTCATTATCGTAACATTTTTTTTGGCACCGTCAACAACCGATAACAACAAACCACCCAACACTAAAAGTAATGTTCTTTCCAGAAGAGCCATCGTCGGAAAACCTGTTGCCGATTCAGTCAAGTCATATTTTGATTAAGTTTGCGCGCGTAAATCGACGAACGAATCTAGCGCGCTGAGACGATCTCTCACAACTCGCCGTTAGTCAACTGTTTCCTTGCCTTGCTATCACGTCGAAGGCGAAGTAACAGTGTGCAGTGGACCGGCCCCTTCTCCTTACCTCTCTAGTTCAGCCGTTGTCATAAAACCATAGGGTGCGTTTACCGATGCCTACATGAGGAGCGACAGGGTTTTAAGCTTTACCTTTTCGTCGTCGATTTAATCCGCCTGTAAGTGTTAGTGTTAACACTTCTTACATTGCCTAAAATTCTGAGAATTGTTTCGCGTTTGCTTACGATTTAATAACGACAAAAGTATTTTCGACCCTGTATCAGTTTTTGTGTGTTTATTATTGCCTAGCTCTTATCCATTATAATGTGTTTGGAATTGACCCGTCAAATTTTTTTAATACTCCATACTTTTTAAATAGAAATATGAAAAACAACAAAAACAAACAGAAATGTCAAAGTTTGTTTATACCTTAATCCGCCTAAAAAAAAAGATTGTGATGTCATAGCCAACTACAATTTTAAATATTTTGATATTTCTTTCTTGTTTTGCTGTCCGATGAGACAAGCTAGATAAATAACTATTGAATGTTTCTTTAAATATAAATTCTAAAGATTTATTAATTAAATATGTTAAAGTGTGTAGTATAGAGTCGATTTTTTTACAAAATTTCCACGTATTAATAGGCACCCTGAATTGATAGCAATAGGTTTTATTTGGGGTATTACATCTTTAAAAGAAGTAGTCGCATGTCTTTGCTATTTTGAAAAATACCTTATATTGCCATATATTGGCAGCTTTAAATTCAACAAGAATTTACACGGGTATTATTTTGAACCTCGAATATTTCAAAAAGTACCTTCTTTTAACTTAACTTACCTTATTTTTTGTGTTAGAATTGATAGCTCAATAAAAATATGGTGAGATTTTGTTAATTCAATTCGCCAAAACGGCAGTAGTGTATTATATCCTTAGTTTGTGGTTAAATTTACCTGTATCAGTAGAGTCACAACACAATTTTATATGGGCAATCAAAATATTTAAAAAAAAACACATAACCTCAATTTTTTCCTAAACTATGCAAAATTCGAGTAGGAATTTGTTAAGAAAGTGACCTTTATTTTAAGAAAGGATTTAAAAAATGTCGAAATATACAGGGTGTTCAGGGATGTCGGGGGACGCTTTTGGAATACCCTGTATCAACAAAATTATAATATTTTAAATCTTCAGGATAGTCCAAGAAACTTTTGTACGATACTTTTTTCGTATCTCCTATCCACTTTTTTTTTGTTTAGCACTAATGGGTAAAATTTAATTCCGCTTTATTTTAGTTCGTTAGATTTCTGACCGTAAAACATGGTACGTACGCCGGGTCGTAACAATTATGAAAGCTATCTGTTTTTTTTTTTGCATTGAATATTCTGTTTTGCATGCGGTAACGACAAAGAAAAAAAACGATCTGCCATAGTGCAGTCAACAAAATGTAATATATTTTTTGCCGAATCTAAGTTCCCTCTTGCATTGGCTAAGCGATCAGGCAATAAAACTGAAGAATGTCTCTCCCATTCCAAAATAAGCGAATCTCGCCTTAATGAGAACATAGATTTACTTTCAATGGTTTAAAGCCAATGGATATACAGGATATTATTTCAAATATAGGCTAAAAGAAATCTACGAGGCATCGTACACCTATACTTCATATTAGGAACCTAGTCAATTTTCATCAAAATTAATTTTGATTTGTTCGAGAATTACAAGTAAAATTATTAGGCATGTCCACAATAAAAAAAAAGATTTTTGGACCCCTGCTTTGAATAAATTGCTTATCGAAATTACTTTGAAACGAAAATTGGCTTGATTCGTGATATGAACTATATGATATTTTCAATAAGAGAACTAGGAGAACGACCACTTAAATATATTATCATAACCTGGAGTAATCTTTTCGGTTGAGGGCCGGAATATCTTTCTCCCTTGCCCTTTTCACGTTGAACAGTTGCTGTTTTGTAAAGATTAAACGTCTGTCCGGCTGACATGCAAATTTATGTGGTTTTATCCGGGCTCGAACGTTACTCAACTTATAATCTAGGTAGTTTTCCATATCATATTCTGAGTTGAAATGATCTTCGCAGCAGTACATAGTTGGCGTGCAAGATACTAATTTGACATCTCGCTGACTTCCGTCAAAAATGTTTACATTGTAGAAGGGCTGTTAGAATAGAATACTCTCAGAATTTTTTTTTGGTATTGTACTGGACGTATTTCTACATTTTGGAACAAAACACCACTTTCTGTTTGGCATTTTTAATCCCGATAAAGTTTACAGAATTTAACAAAAAATCCGTAATCGCTTACACTAGACAACCTAAACAAGACATTGATTATTAAGTGTATCGTAAAGCCAGCCGGTCAGCCCGTCGTCTGGTGTCTGGCTACTGGTGTCACGCGCTCTAGCCTCACTCAAAGGTTTCGTTTTCTAGCCTCGCGCCGACCCTGGATTTTTAAATGTTTTCAGCGGGCGTAGATTTGAATATTTTGCCCTTTTTTTTTCGTGTTTTTAAGAACAAAATACGTCGCTTTCAGTTAAAATAAAAACGTCGAACCTACCTATTAGGAAGTGGTCAATTCACCAGCCCCAACACCGAAAACATCTGATCGCTCCTAAATCCGTGACACAGGACACACTAGGGCATATTGTGACATTTGTCAATTCTAACGGTCATGTCACTAGTTGCTCAATGAAAGTATTTTTGCTGTTTTGCAAAAATGTATCAAAAAACTAAGTGGTCTAGAAAAAATATAGTATCCAACACGTTGATAAACTTTCTTGACCGTTACGCCGAATTTAATGTTCATTTAAACTTCCATGTAGTCAAATATTTCTTTTCAATAACTATTTCGTGGCTACTTTCACAGTAACTTTTACACAACCTTTTGTGCGTTACAATTTTTTGATGAGATAAAACCAGATGCCAATAAGCCTGTGACTACGGCAATTTTATCGAAGCGGTAGGACTAGGAACCAGTCGATGAAGAATTCACGCTCTTTGCCACTTACACAATATTGTCTAAGTCAGTTCCATGCGAGTCAAGTGTTTGCAACGCAGCATTGCGATAGTCTAACCAGTATTAGTTATTAACGTGAATTTTTAAATTCGTAACGGGAGTCGTTAAAATTTAATGTTAATATTATGATTTAATAGGATTATGAACACTTTGTTTTAAAGTATATGGCTGTCTGCCGAGGACGTTAAAACAACCTGCGCAGTGGGTATTGTAAGACAGTGTTTTAGAAACATAAATATTAAATCTTATATTATGTTCATTTAGGTATAATAGAAGCACCTTAGTTCTAATAGAAGGAACGCAAAATATATACAAATTATTAATAATTACCTAAATAAGTACTTTTTGATTCAAAATCTAAATATTTTACCCACTTTTACTTTTTGTATCCAAATTAACATATGCTGCACTGCATTTTTTAAACTTTCAATATTTTTTAAAAAAATTTTGAAATTAAATTTTAAAAAGTCCTGTACTTGTATTTTGATGATAATCAAAGCTAGATGCCTTAACATTCTTAGCAGGCAGTTTGGAATAAATCCCACTTCTGATTTCAGCCTAAATTATTTAAAGGGTCTTTGGTCTAACAGGATTTACTGGAATCGACCCATCCTTTCGGTACATGTGTTTCGAACCAAATTTCATCTAAGTAAATTATACATCTGTTTTCGGATCTATATTTTGGGATTTTCTGACGGTATTTAAATCTCCACTTTTTTTGTATATTTTGTGATACTTAAATTCCATTTTACAAATATTGGATGGGGGTGGGCGAGGTATTGACATTTCATCTTCTTCTAGCTTCCTTTTCAGTTTACAGTTTCACTATTATCCCGACGGTGAGCTGAAAATGACTACATTTTTTTTTCTTTCATTCAATAATTCACTTTTGGCATTATGCTTTATGCTGGTTAGCCATTTTGCCTTATTGTTTGGGTGTATTTTTAGTAAAAATGTGAGGAAATTAAAATAACTTAGTAGTGATACAAAGAGTCCATATTATCCAAATCATTAGCTATGTGGACTATTATACAATTCCCCCAGAAGAAGTATTCTCGATGTCTTATATAACGTTTCTGTTTGCTTATTTGTATATTTTTGGGGGCACCTTTTCCAAAAAACGGGATATTTTTGCTCACGTCATTTTTTTTATAGCGCTCTATATCTTCAAAATGTTATTTTATTAATATACATGCCTATAACACGAATATGTTTGTTCCATCTTAAGCATGATTTTAAAATGAATTGATTTTTATAAAATTAAATGTGATTGGGCAACACTGGATAATATTAGATTTCCCTGCAAAGCAACAGAGTTGGCGCAAAAGCGTCAATATAGCGTTGTAACCTGCTTTGGTTGTATTGGTCATCATGCTGCTGTGTTCGCCGCTGTTGCTTTTGTTGTTGCGTATTTCTAGTGTTGTAGAACGTATAAATATGGAAAGAAGGCATTGTGTGAACAATCCAAATAAGTTTGGTTATATCTGTGGGAGTTACGTCGTAGTAAGGCAAATATAAACCATAACTTTTTTTGGGAAAAATGTATACCACGCTTATTTTAGTATAAAAACTGGCGACCAAGACAAGTTCCTCATACTATTTGTTCCGTTTGCAAAAAGGTACGAAAAAATGTTTAAGCTTTGGTGTACCTAACGCATGGCGATCACAGTGATGATTGTTATGTTTGTTCGTGTGACATTCAAGGATGCAACAGAAAAAATAAGAAACAAATTTTGTATGCCAATCTTGAGTCTGCTATTCGCCCAGTTCCTCATGGGTCAGATGTACCGATACCTACCACCCCAAAAGAACCAAATGACGCAGATTTCACACCAGATTTCAGAGAGCCCGAAGTGTTTAACCAAAGCGAGTTAAATGTTTTAATTAGAGATTTGCACCTTCCAAAGGATGCATCCGAATTGGTAGCATCACATCAAGCTTCTACCGGGATCGCGAAAAAGAGTTGTGTCAATATTTTACGCGGGAAGGACCGCTAGTGCATTGCAACAATATTCCTAACTCAGTTTCAAAATTAGGAAATAAAAGAAGAATGGTGCCTGTTTATTGACTCAAGGTAGTGTAGTTTAAAAGGCGTTTTATTGCATAATGGTAACGAACTAGCGTCGGTTTCTTTTGAAGAAAATAAACTACCAAGAACATCATTGGATGAACAGAGGGGTTATACAAAATTTCTATGCTTTATTTGTGGGCCCTAGACAAAAATGGGCAGTGGTTCAAATATTTGTGCACGAAACTTCCAGCTATATCTGATGCCACGATAAAAGAAGATATTTTTGTTGCGCCGCAGATAAGAACATTATATATACAAATAGAAGGATTTTTAAAACACAATAACCAATGTCGAGAACAATGCCTGGGTTTCAGTGTTTACTGTTTTCGCACTTGAAATATTTTCCTGAAAATCTTGGAGCAATTAGTGAAGAACAGGGAAAGAGGTTTCACCAGGAAATTAAGGAAACGGCGATACCAAGTCAGATGGAGCATAACGATGATGGTAGACTAATGGATATTAAAACGGCATATCCCATTAAAAATACACAGCCGAATATGCGGACAACGCAGCTTTCTGGCAAAAAGACGAAGATTTCACTCAAAAAAGTCTGAGTAAAGATTTTTGTTTTCACTTTTTTTACTAAATAAAAAAGCAAATTATATTAGAAATATCGTTTTTTTTCCGTTGATAATTGCAAAAAAACCTTACGTAATAAAAGTAAATCCATAGAATTTTTGAAATCAGCCTACCAAAACTATATAAAATCACTTATCAAAAATAAAAACACCTGTCAAAATGTTTCATTTTGTAGACCTGTATTATAAAAGCAGGTGAACCTCAAACTCTCTCTGCCAAACAGTGGAAATCATTGGTATTGCTGAGACTAACCAATACTATATTTGTAGAGCAGGTAAAAGCAATTGTGACATCCACTCGACAACAATCAGAAAATTATTCTTTGTTCAAAATAGGACAATGAATAGGACCGTCTCGATTTAAAGTAGTTTGCAGGAATCTGTCCAAGCCTTTCCTTACGATTATAAAAACTGTTTATATGCTATAACAAATATTTTCCCTGAAAAATTTTGAAACATTCAATTGTAATGCTTAACGTTCTGACCCATACGATTTAAACATATTATGATAAATGTCAAATGTTGAAAGTTTCCGATACCATTGCTTTAATATAAGCAAATCAAAAAGTATTATCAAAGTGAGTATTAATTGCGAAAATTTTCCTCTAGGGTAAGCAAACCAATATACCTTATAGTTGTTGCCAGAGGAAAGAAAGGCCAATAAGACAATAAAATAAATAAATAATAAATCTATATCCTGTGTCACATAATAAAAAATGAATACACTGTTGCGAGAAATAAACAACAGACAGGTGCACAGAGATTCAATATTGGACAGAGCAAAATTTATAATCTTTGACTTCTGTATTGTCAAACAACAAAACGCCTTTATAAGTATGCTATGGTGATAATTCAAATTTGGATAAAATGGGAGTATTTTAATGATATTCCACTTATTCAGAAGAAAAAACTACACACAGAAAAAAGGGAAATATTTTTCCATTATTACTAGAGTAGCATATGAAAATGTGGAGTCTGTCTTTGACTAGAACTTAATATGGCATGAACCGAATAAGGAATACGCTTTTTTAAAATATATTGTAGAATTTCAGGGAAGCAATCCAACAGCAAACCAAAACCAGAGTAAATATTTATATTTCTTTTTTAAAAATACTCCCTTACTTACTTAGGTACTGAATTTTTAGAATGTGTCAAAAAAGTTCAATTCTTTGAGAATTTCATTAAAAGCTAATAATAATAATAATATTTAATTTATCAAACACACAAAAAAAAGCGCTTATAGAGTGCTTGTGCGTGAAAATGTTTGAGTGTTAGTTGTGATGAAGTGTAAAATGTCTATAATCGAGAGATGTTGTCAAAGTTGGATTAGTTTGGTTATAGCAGAGGTTAAGGCGTAGCCGAGTTTACGTCGTATTCAGAATGAGATAGGCAATAATAAAAGTCCTATAATGTTATTTTTGGTATTTAAGGTTAATTAAAGCACTAAACACCTGTCGGCCTCTTAAGAAGATCCAATCTTTAGTTTTAAACGTTTGACAAGATTTTGTTTCCTGTATATCTCTCGGCATCATGTTATACAACCTGGGTGAATCGAACCTCAGACTTCTTTGACTTTGACTTTGTTAGTAACGGTTTAAACTAAGATTTATATTAATCCTTCCTTTTTTATATTTTTTAAAATTTCGTGACAGTACAATTGGCTCATATCCAAAAGTCTGATCAGTACATAAATAATTTTTGTATTAGGTTTAATTTGCGTAGGTGTTTTTCAGAAGCTCCACCCCATCCGAGAATGTTATACGTCATATGACCTTGAACCAAAGAGAAATAAAATTTGTTTAATTGTTTGATATCAAGAAAACCTTTAAATACGTAAATTTATTATATATATATATATATATATATATATATATATATATATATATATATATATATATATATATATATATATATATATATATATATATATATATATATATATATATATATATATATATATATATATATGTATATATATGTATATATATATGTATATATATATAACGGATTTCTACGGTACGTGCCGCCTCTCCGCCCCCAGTTTCCATTTCTTTCTATCCAGACACATGTCTTCCTCTAGCCCTCTGGATGTCATAGCTTCATCTACCTCATTCCTCCAGCTTCTTCGAGGTCTTCCACGTTTTCTTTTCTCTACTGGTACCCACACGAGTAGGCGTTTGGGCCATCTTGTATCGTCCATTCTTTTCGTATGTCCAAACCATATCAGCTGTTTTTTCTCTATTTGTTCTATTGTATTTGTGTTCATGTTCATGCTTTCCCTTATGGTGTCATTTCTTACTCTTTCCATTTTTGATTTTCTGCAGCTACGTCGTAAGAAGTCCATTTCCGTCGTCATCAATTTGTTTCTGTTCTTTTTTGTCATATCCCACGTTTCGGATCCGTATGTGATTATACTCTGGACGATGCTAGTGTATATCCGTTTTTTCGTTTCTTTTGTAATTGTTTTATCACATAAGATCGAGTTCAACTATCTTATAACCTTTTTACCCTTATTGGTTCTTTCCTTTATTTTATCGTCACTGCTGCCCTGCTTGTTAAGTGTAACTCCTAGATATTTACAAGTTTTTACACCTTTGAGTTTATGATTTTCTAATATTAGGTCTTCTTGATGTTCGTTCCCTACTATTATATATTCTGATTTTTCCCAATTTATTGTAAGGCCAGCAGCTTGATATTCATCTTTCAGTTTTCGTATCATATAGTTGAGATCGTCCTGGTCTTCTGCTATGACTATCTGATCGTCCGCAAAATATAAACTGTACAATGGGTAGTCTCCCACTCTCAGTCCCATCTCACTAATCTTCCTACTCCATTTCTCTAAAGCCTTATCTAAGTATATCTTGAAAAGTGTAGGTGAGAGACAACAGCCCTGTCGTAAGCCTTATATATATATATATATATATATATATATATATATATATATATATATATATATATATATATATATATATATATATATATATATATATATATATATATATATATATATATATATATATACAGTGTGTCCAAGATAAGGATGCACAGCATGGGTATCTCGGAAACTATAAGAGATACAGTGTCGGTTAAATTAGACAAAAGTTGCGCATTTTGATACCGAACAAGATCCCGTTTTACAAATTTGAAAATTCCAAGCCGTTCCGGAAATATCCGAGAAAAACCGAAATATTGCGATTTCGTTTTTATTATTTTTTAAAGCTATTTGAAAAGATATGAAAAAACGGAAAACACTTTTCCATTGGCACTTTTTAATCTCTCCAAATTGACGTTAACAAATTTTCATTACAGTGTTTCGATTCCATGGAACCACCATCAACTTTGATTTTTCTTATGGGACGGAAAAAAAGTACACACAGTATTAGGTTGTGCTTTTCATTGCGAATTCAACGATGTACGATACAATATGGTTACTTATGTTTTTATCCAGAAAAATGGATTTTTAATACATTTCAGCATTTAAATGGAGTAGGCCATGACAAAATGACATCCAGTCAATTTCAATGACACATTAATGTTATTTGTCTTTGTTATCAGTCGATCATAAGTTTATTCCTTTAGTTATTGTTTTTGTATTTTTATTGTTATTGTCTTTTTCTAATTTATTTTGTTCTACAATGGAGGGAGGTAATTTTACAAACGAAGAAAAATGTGATATGCTGTCTTGCTACATCTGATGCCAAAGAAATTGTGTGGAAGCCGAGCGTATGTATTCTAACAAATACCCAGAGCGGAGACAACCTGACAAGAGTATTTTTCGGCGTTTGTTATTTAATCTGAAAGAATATGGATCATTTAAGAAGCCTGCATTATCCCGACAAAAACCTTCCAATGAAGAAAACCAATACATTGTTCTACAATCTGTTATCGAAAATCCACAAACTTCTACCAGAGAAATTGAAGACCAGAATGGGGTAGCTAAATCTACAGCTCAGTTTATTTTAAGGAAAATGAATTTAAGCCTTACAAATTCAGAATATGTCAAGGATTAAAACCGGGTGACGACGAACGACGTAGACATTTTTGTGAGTGGTATACCAGGATGTGTGATGAGAGTTTTAATTTTCCATATAAAGTGATTTGGTCTGATGAAAGTATGGTGACCAATAACGGTATTTATAACAGGCGCAATACACACTATTGGTCGCAACAAAATCCACGTGTTAATAGACTATCCAGACATCAAGTTCGCTTTGGGTTTAATATTTGGTGTGGGATTTTTGGTAGCAAGATTATAGGCCCTATTTTCTATAATAATTCCTTAACTTCCGAGCGGTACCTTGACATCTTGAGGCACGATTTAGAAGATGCCTTAGATGATTTACCGCTAGGCGCTGTGCAAGGCTGCTGGTTCCAACAAGATGGTGCCCCAGCCCATAACTCCAGAGAAGTTCGCCAATATTTAACTGAACGGTTTGATGGAAAATACACTGGGACTTACAGTGAAACACCTTGGCCTCCAAGGTCCCCGGACTTAACTCCCTTGGACTTTTTCTTATGGGGCTACATAAAAAATGAGGTATTCAAAGAATGTTTTGACAACGAGGAACAATTACGTCAATCAGTACGAGCAGCGTTTAATAAAATTACTCCTGAAATGTTAAGTCGTGTTTTGGAGTCTACCGTGAGACGGGCGTACTTATGCCTAGAAAATGGAGGTCATTTATTCGAACATTTGTTATAGAATTTGTTTTTCATTAACTTGTTGGATTTAGTTGTTATGTTAAATGAACAGTTAGAGTTAGTAAATAAATAAACACATTAACTCGAACTTGTCAACCATTTTCTTTTGCCTTTCATCGTTCGGATCTCATGGCCTACTACAATAAAATACTAGAAATGTATTAAAAAGCCATTTTTCTGGATAAAAACATAAGTAACCGTATTGTATCGTACATCGTTTAATTCGCAATGAAAAGCACAACCTAATACTGTGTGTACTTTTTTTCCGTCCCATAAGAAAAATCAAAGTTGATGGTGGTTCCATGGAATCGAAACGCTGTAATGAAAATTTGTTAACGTCAATTTGGAGAGATTAAAAAGTGCCAATGGAAAAGTGTTTTCCGTTTTTTCATATCTTTTCAAATAGCTTTAAAAAATAATAAAAACGAAATCGCAATATTTCGGTTTTTCTCGGATATTTCCGGAACGGCTTGGAATTTTCAAATTTGTAAAACGGGATCTTGTTCGGTATCAAAATGCGCAACTTTTGTCTAATTTAACCGACACTGTATCTCTTATAGTTTCCGAGATCCCCATGCTGTGCATCCTTATCTTGGACACACTGTATATATATATATATATATATATATATATATATATATATATATATATATATATATATATATATATATATATATATATATGATGACACTATATTCCGGGATATCATCCGTTCGCTCGTTGAACTCCGGCTGGAATCCTGCATCCGACTGGAATCCTGCAAATCTTGCATCCGACTGGAATCCTGCAGACGTTTCGCCAAAATCTCATTTGGCATCTTCAATGCTCGCGCTCCGAAAACACTTCGAACACTCGAAGTGTTTTCGGAGCGCGAGCATTGAAGATGCCAAATGAGATTTTGGCGAAACGTCTGCAGGATTCCAGTCGGATGCAAGATTTGCAGGATTCCAGTCGGATGCAGGATTCCAGCCGGAGTTCAACGAGCGAACGGATGATATCCCGGAATATAGTGTCATCATATATATATATATATATATATATATATATATATATATATATATATATATATATATATATATATATATATATATATATATATATATATATATATATATATATGTATTCACGTATTGATTCACGGATGGACACTATATTCCGGGATATCATCCGTTCGCTTGTTGAACTCCGACTGGAATCCTGCAGACGTTTCGCCAAAATCTCACAAGTTCAACAAGCGAACGGATGATATCCCGGAATATAGTGTTATTTTTGTAACTGCAGATCTCAGAGAGACAGCCAAAAGAAAAACTAAAAAACTTGACTTAGACTCTGGTGCGCTAACTAAAATTAACCCCACATGGAAAGAAACTTAGTCTATGCAACATATACACAAAGAATATTTCAAAAAATCTAACATTCTCGTTTTAGCGGGCTACCTAATTCAAGATAGATACAGAAGAGTAATCAAAAAGGAGGAAGAGAAAATTACAAAATACAGAGACTTAATATTTTCAATAAATGTTCTTAGTATGAATTTAAGGGTAGTTTCATACCACTCATAATAGGGGCGCTCGGAGGTGTCAAGAACAATTTTGTTAAAAACCTGGGAAAAATAGGTTGCATTAGGTTTACTACACGTTTTATAGTCTCATAAAGCTAGAAATCTGTCATTCATCTGCAACTTATCGACTAGCAGGATAATGGAGATACACTTAAAACTTATCGCGTTTCTCCAACGTAATTTTTCCAACCAACCGTTGAACGCGCTTTAATTTTTTTGCTATTTTCTGAACTTTGGTCTTCACTAAAGTTTCCGATATCGAAATTTTTTGCCTTCCAGCACGTGCAAAACAGTCAAAACACACTTTGTCAAATCGGAGTCCCTCATTTATCAAAAGACAGTTCTTTTTGTTCAGTGTTCTTTCCTGAGTTCCAATTCCGTGCAAGCTTTCGTGCTGATAGATGTTTCTTCTACAAAACGTTAATGACTTCCATTTATTGACGTAAGCTAAGAAGTTTTTACAGGCGCCATTTCATATTTCGCTCTATCAATGCAATTAAAATCACAGCAAGTTAATTCCTTTGTTAGAGAGGTTTATTTCCCGGCTGCAGAGTGCTGTGTCACGTCCCCTTATCGTATTCGTTTGACAGAGGTTCCAGATTTTTGAAAAAATTGTCCACGTCTGGTTATAGTAGTGATTTCTACATTTAAAGAAATAGGCAGAGGTTTGAGTGCAGAAAATTTGTCCGCTTAGTAGAGGTGTCCGCACAGACAGGTTTCATCCGAGCAATTGGACAGCACTTATGTATCGGACGATTTCAAAATCCAGGTCTCATTTTTTGCCTTAGAAAAACATTTGGCTTCTTCACTCACTGCGCAATAAAAAAAAGTTTGATGTGTCATGTGCTTGTCATTTTCCAATTTAATTCGCATTTCTTTAACATGGAGTCCCGCAAGTTTTGCGTACAAGTTAGCACAGAGCACACGTCTAAAAAAATGGCATACTACAAGGCTCTACTTTAAGAGTCGTCCTCTTCAACGTAGTGATCACTGAAATTCGTAACAAGCTGTCATGATGATCCATATTTAAAACTATTAAATGTGTACATCGATAAGATATTTATATCTAGCTAATCTGACAAAAACCTGCACTGCACAAGACAACGTGTAATCTACTACAATCTGAACTGTATGTAGAATGAAGGCAGAAATCCTCACAGCCTGTCTAAAATAGACTACAGCATTATTGCCTATGGCAGTACCCGCGAATCTATCCGTCTTCCTTCCTGTGTAGTGAAACTGGAAGTCTCCTATTAAAATGCAGAAGAAAGCAGCTCCTACTCAACTATGATCTCAACATCTCAGTCCAACTCAATCACCAAAACTTCGATATCTTCAACCGAGAAGAATAATAGTGCGCTTCTAAATAAATAAGTCTGAAATTACCCTATTAACATCAAGAAAACTCCAACTGCACCTGAATTACTGACAAATAACTCAAACGAGCAATTCTTCAAAGACGAAGTTAGCAGTTCATTTTACTGCAATGAAACTTCTTATTCGTTAACCCTGCACCCAACGGTTAGCATCCACTCTGTTGATCTATTGACACGAATCTATTGGCTAGGAAAACTAAATATACCACATTGGACTGGACTGGAAAAAATTTAGTGCGACAATAAAGAAACAAATAACAGAACTCTGGCAATCTGAATGCAACTAAGACAATACAAAATTAAAGAAAATTCTAACGAATGTAAGCGCAAGAAAACAACTGATATATTTATTCAGGAAGGAGCAGTCCGTAATTACAAGACTAAAAATCGTAAGAATCTACATTGCGGAAGCCAACTCCCATTTTGTGAATTCTGAAAATTCCAATCCTTGACTCGAGTGTTCCGGTTTCAGTCGCGTCCAGTTTGGATCACTTTAGAACCGGTTTATTCGCAAACACATTTTCAAGGTGTTGAGAGAATTTTATTCCTTTTTTGCCTAAACGAATTTTCCGCTCTTTCGTCACTCAGAGGTCTCGCTCGAATCACGTCGCTCTTAATAAATTTCCCAAGAAAAGGACGTCAATCCTAGAAATAGACGGACTTCTATCCCGATTTGCGGTCACCGGAAATTGGCTAGGGCTTCGTTTTTTTCTAATCGGATTCGTCGGAAGAACTTGCCAACGTGATCTTTATTTCCAATTACGCATACGTCACGATTGTTCTGATTTTTCATGCGAGATTGACTATTTGGATTCAGCTTTATTTATTCCCTCCATTTAAATATGATTTTAGTAGAATAGTATATATGCCACACTTGTAATGTACTCAGTATTAAGATTACTAACATTTTTATGAGCTATGAAAGTTAATAATAAAGCATAAAATTGAAGAAATTTAAGTTAAATTTAAAAAAATCCTCACGAGTATTAAAGTTTATAGGCTACATCATACTGTTTCTACGATTATAATCAAATCGTTTTAATTAAGTACTCGGCGCTCAAGTGGTTCAAATAATCAAGCCATCCCTCGAGTTACACTTGACTTGATTTCTTACCGGCGATGAGCGACGAGGTTAATTTTTGTACGTTTTTATAGTGTCAACTTGTCAAACATCCAAATTCGCTATACTCGTATTATCCCCTCACTACTGCAAACGGTTGATTTTTGATAAAGTAATTAAATATTGAAAAAAAAAGCTTTTCACGGGGACTGAACATTGTTTTTTGTGCTGTGGTTCGGAAATAATGGTGCAACAAGTTAGTTAAACGCCACTTTAGTCATGTGTTTGATTTGGAACAAGGCAAGTGCTTAGTTGTAAAGGGACTAAAATATTTTATCAACGTGTTGCACACTACATCGTTCCTACAGTACATTTTTGCAAACCAGCACGAATACCTGCACTGAGTCACGTGTGACGTGACTATCAGAACTGACAAATGTCAAAATACCATCCGTAATTAAAATCTGACTAACGTCTAGCTAGCCGATGAACTTCGCACCCGATGTGAAATCGTTACTCATTAATCACCGACATCTGCCTTTAGCAGGTTGGAATCTCGTCAAATTTACTGTCAGGTCAGCCGCTTCCAAAATCTAAGCGAGCGTCTTAAAGTGGTACTTTACGCAGGCTTGATCGAGTATAATTGGATATGGTAAAATGGGAAATAAAAAAAATATTTTCACCTGATGTATTTAAAAATTTTAGCATTTTACGTGGATTATAGGCAATTCAACATACAACCAAACGAAATAAATGTATTTAAAGTGAAGGGGAACTAAAAGTGAGCGCCATCGTCCAACGGGCTTCTGAAGTAGCGCAATTTTATCGAAATAGTAATCTGTATGGATATATAATACACGTTTCTCTGGTTGCCTTACAAATTTTTCCGTTCGAACCTTTTTTTTTATATTGCAGGCGTTAAGTTCGCTTGTCATTGAAATTTTACTCGTGGTTGATAAAGGTATGTATGAATACGAATAAAAAGGCAATAAATATTCCTTGTGAGTCATAAGCGTGCATTCCATGTTTGTTGAGACAATAAAGGAATACAAATTTTCAGTAGAGGTTTATATATCGTTGAATCTACCGATTTTTTTATTCATTAAACGCGTGTGAAATAAGTAACAGGTCAATAAATATGTGTTTATTTATATATTATTACAAGGTAACAATAAATAATATCGAGTGTAAGTGAATATGTAAAAAATCTTAATATAAATAAAACAAAGGTAACTAGTTTGAATTTGACACCCTAATGAATACAACTTATGAAATTTAATAATAATAATTACAGTTGCAAAAACATAATTTTATTCATTAAATTATTTACAATCTATGTTGCCTTTTAATATCACAGTCTTGTTCCACTCCCAACCCCGAATCGGAATGTTCGTGTTGAACTCTATGAAAATTCGAAAAATTTTCTTGCATAGGGCCATTAATTTGATTGGAATAAATACTAGAATGAGTAGATTGGCTACCGTTATAAAAATTATGTTTCATATGATCAGAAACTTTTAAAATTTCACTATTATTATCATCTGGAAAGGAAAAATTAGTCATTGCTTCATTCACCAAGGAAGGCTGGTCGTGCAAACTCTTATCTCGAAATTGAAATGAATAAGATGATACATTATTGATGTCGCTTTTGTTTAAGTTCGGTGATTTCAGTTTTACATGTGTGGAATAATTAGTTTTCACCACTGTGTAAGGAATTTCTCTTAGTTGTAAATCACTCATTCCGGAAGTGTCCACTAAATCAAATTCTAAATGCTTCTTTAGTTCGTCTGTAAGCCAAGATTTTGATTCACTGGGTGACCTCGACCTTGACCTATGTTTCCTGTGTTTACGGGGTCGATTACCTGTGCCATAATCAGGTGAAGAGTGTTGTTTAGATTTTTCATGTCCTCGACTTCTGCTGCTCACCACATTAGCTTGTTGGATGGAGTTGGAATTACTGTCCCGGCTTTGGTTTTTCATTTGTACTTCTTGCCACTGCAACTCCGAATCAACCAGTTCATAGTAATTATCAGACTTTGATCTAGACTTTCGGTTGTCTAGAGATTTTGATTCAAATTCCGAACCCGAATCGCGTCTACTTTTTGATTTTCTCCTCCGGTGCTTTCTTTTCGATTTGTTTGAACTTTTGGATAATTCACTCTCATTATCGGACGTTCTGCTTCTGTGTCGTCTTTTTTTACAAGAACGTGAATCATTGGAACTTTGGCTATCTACAGATGAAGACCTATAGCGGCTACCTGATCGGACAGATCGAGGACTAGGAGGTACAGATGAATTGTATAGCCCTTTTGAGTGAGGCTGCGACCAAGGCGCACTCCGCGTGCTTCTAGGGGAATCATATTTGTTATTAGTCATGTTACTCTTCAATGTTGCAGAATTATAGGAACTTTCACAGTTGTCAGCTGGCAATGGTAGTGAGATGTGTTTCAATTCCTGTTTTGGAATGTATGATTTATAAGCAGATTCATTAGCCAAATGAATTTCATTGTTGCCCAAAGTTCTTTTCTGAAACCTCCTTGAAGGGTTGCGTGAAAATGTTGGAGGTTGACGCAGTCTCATTTGAGCATCTCTTACTGCCTGCTTTTCTGTTCTGCCACTGTACCTAAAAAAACACGCAATGATATTAAGCATATTTGAACTGGTAGTTTAAAAACTGTCAAAAATGTGTTTTAATGTTAATTTACAATCTGCAATTCCGGGAAAATTCATTACATAAGAATTAAGACCAACCTAAATCTAGATCCAAGGGCGAATATATCTGGTGTTGTGGGCGGCACCTGTACTAGTCTGAAGAAAGCATGATGTTCAACACAACATTTCCACAAGTGCTTGCATGCAGATTTGGATGGAGTTTCAAACCCATATGTGCACTCATCATTATTCTTGTCAGTCACTCTTAACATAAAATATCTTCCTTTGAAGTATATCTTCGTAATTCGAGGCCAATAATAATTCCCTACTGTATTTTTATTCCTTAAAACGACAATACCACTAGGTGTTAATCCCAAAAAATATTCCACATGATCTTCCCCTAAAACTGGATGTAAATCAACGCCATACATTTCCAGCCACTTCACTTTATCCAGATAATTGATTTCTGCTTGGGAAGGTAGCTGACCAACTAACGTTTGATGTAGTTCGGCAATTCTCATTTCCAGTTCTACACTTTGGTTGGGTAAAAATCGAAATTCTGAAACATATCCATATCCATGTCGCCGGGGATCATAATCTCCTAATTCTGACTGCAGAATGTAAGCACCTAGTTCTGCTGTCAATTCAAACGGTACTAATAACCTTCCTTGCAGAATATCTTGCTTGATTTGAAGAAAAAACTGGTATCTGGTAATTTCTTCCAAAAGTTTGCATGGGTCAGCTGCATAAAATTTGACCCCAAAATACAAAGTGTATGGGTCAGGTCCTTTAATTTGCTTGTTCAATTTTTTTGACGGGTCGAGCCAATGGGTCTGACCGTTTTGATCCAAGAATCGCAAACCAAAATAAGCCGTCTCTAGCAAATTTAAATGCCGGAAGACGATGTCCAACAGCGCCTGTCCGGTACTGTTACTTTGTAGTTCGTGCACCAGTTCCGTCTCGTCTAAGAACACAATTTTGCAATGGACCGACACAGATTTGGAACAAAAGCACTCCATTATAGTTTAGTTTCTTCTGGAAATTAACATAATCACGTCCTAAAATTATAAAATTAAATAACAAGTTTAAAACGGCGCCTTAGAAGGATTTACTTTTGTGAACCCATAATCGTTTTAGTATTAGCCTTGTTTTAAGTAACTATCGCGCGCCGTAAGGGCATTCAACTTTGAAGTCCACTAGTCATTCACTGCACATCGAATACTGAAGACACTGAAGAGTTGCGAGGTAATTCGTATGACCGCACCAATGACCAGCCAAGTCTCGCATTGTCTGCCTATCCCACTGTTTCGCTGTTGTTCGACGCGTTTGCCCCCTCTTCGTCGTTGGTTACTCACACCACATATTCTGTCAATGGCGCGAAGAGTTACGAAAACGGCGGGAACATGGTTTTTTGATACGATGTTAATCAACGTGGTAATGGTCGTCTTCTTAAGACTTAATTGGATGACGAAATTACTTGTTTCCGCTCCGGATATCAACTCTGATTAAGTGTAATTAATAGAATAAGAACGTCAGGGATTGTCACAACCGATCAGTTTAAGAAGGCATAAACCAAGTTCATTACACGCCAAATATGGTTCTTCCACCTCTGGCAAATGCAAGCATCATGCAAATTTATGCATAAATTGTTTTAATTTCGTATAAAATATTTTAATTTTCCAAATTTGCTTGGACGGAATGACATGTGAGATAGATTTCCTAGCGTTGAGAATGTTGGGCACAAAAATTTAAATTATTTACATTAACGTTTTGAAAAGAAAGAAAATAAAGTAAACCGAGTGTGTTTTCACTTGTGCAATATAATACGCCCCAGGTAGTATTAAGGTATTAATAGTTGTTTTTTTGTCAACTTTTTTTATATTTATACTTTTATAAGAACTTATTCTTTCTAACAAATCAATTAAAAAATAGTAGAAAATGAAAAAAAATAGGTAGAGAAATAATGTACACAAGGTGATATGTCAAAATATCTAAAAGGTGCTACTGATTTTTCAGTACGTTCATGTTAATGAACAGAACCTTCTTACCACTGGGTGCATGCTAAAGTCACCTTACATAGTACATACATTTTCTGAGAGCCACACCGCTTGTTAATAAAATACGTTGTTTAAGTCACCAAGAGTGACCGTCTTGCAAGAAATTCTCCACCAGTACATTCTGAGAGGGTAGTGCGAAACTGTCCGGAAAATGACTACCCAGCAAGATGAATTAATTTTGAAGGACCAGTTGAGTGGCTTCCACTATCTCAAGATTTAAAACCATTGTACACTTTTTATGAGGATTATTAAAGGAAAAAGTGCGTGAAACTTCCGTTCAAACAAGAGATGAACTTACGAGTATAACCGGGACCGTTCCTAAATAATAGTTCACCCTCAGTTTTTTAGCGATGAATGGTAGATACAATAATATTTAATACTTTTTTAAATTTTAAAAAACTGAATCTATCGATATATAAATTAGGTTTGGATAATAACAATATTCCCTCGTAGCTAATTCAGTTATCTCAACCCAACGCGTGTTACGCGCCACAGAAAGTCGAGTAGAATTCAAGAAGCCGCGCACTATGTATGTGTGACAAAGACAGGCGAAACGAAGAATTAAATTCAAATATTCAGCACTGAAAAGAGTCTTTACTAGCAACATTTTTAAAAATAGTATTTTGTTGGATTCTTCCAGTTTTTTTTTCCTTCTTTTAGTTCCATAAATGATACTCGTCTATTATTAAAACGCTTCAACTAGTCAAATACTTCATCTTCTAGTCTTCGCTTTTAAATAAAGTTAATGAATGAACACTTATTCCGGGACATCACCCGTTCGTTTGTTGAATTTTGATTATAATCTGGCACTTAACATTTTCAATGTTTATGCTTCAAAATTAATTTAATCACTACGTGAAAACGAAGTTAACAGAGTACCAAAATAGTTGCCCATTAAAT
This sequence comes from Cylas formicarius, assembly GCF_029955315.1. Taxonomy (NCBI): domain Eukaryota; kingdom Metazoa; phylum Arthropoda; class Insecta; order Coleoptera; family Brentidae; genus Cylas; species Cylas formicarius. The sequence goes on from NW_026844347.1 coordinate 6,051,450, forward strand.
TATTATATATAATTAAAAATATTATCCGCGCAAAATTCTGTGTTTTCGTCATAATCACAGCACATGGGATGAAATTTAGCAATTCGAGATATTAATTTTGTTGAGGAAAAGCAAAATTTCAAGTTACAAATATATTGTTAGTAGAATTTATTTCTAACCAAGATGTTACCCTAATAAGGTATACTTACACACAAATGGGACATATTTAACGCTTGATCGGCTTTACAGAGTAAAACCTTATCTAGACAGAAGTTAACTTAATGAGCAACACCATTGTTATTCCATACATACTTTTATTACTCTTATTACTTTTTTTATTAGTTATAGGCTACACTTTAAAATAACTAATCTACAATTTTTCACTTAACCACTAACCCTAACCAAAACGTAGCAAACCCCAAAGTGCTCACATTCGATGTAAAACTACATTTAGTTAACAAAGAAAAAATCATGTTCATTAAACGGGTAAAGAGAGAATAACGTGAACTTTGACGAGTGTTTACAATGTAACCAAAACGCGGTCAATTTTTCAACAAGCTGTATGAATAGAGAAACGGTAGCCCGCATTCTAAATTCTGAAACTAGCATGGCACATTTCACTTTTCAACTGTCGAAAAAAAAATCGGTACAACTCAGTAGAGACTGATGAAGCAACTTTTCTATTACTTAATGCTCTTAGCTAAAGTGAAATAAATCGTGGTTGTTAAATTAAACTTTTATTTGAGGTGAATCGATCCTCCATGGTATCACTTTTTTATGTCTCGTTTGGGATTGAACGAAATAATTTTTGGTTAAATTTGACCGCATCGCAAGCGATGCTATAATATTAGATTCCGCATATTTAATCCTACAACATATCTGTAATAACGACTAGCTATATGTTTAATCTTTGCATTTTCCTTGTTAAGCAAAGTGTTGAATTTCTTTCATTAAGAAGCAAAACGGTAACTTACAAATTTGTTCGGCAGAATGAGGTCGACGTGGCTGGCGATAATATTTGGGATTTAACTCGAAGACATGTCAGTCGGTTTGGGTGAAAGTATGATTTCTTTTGTTTTTAGGACAAGCGACCCTGCAGACAAAGCCTCATATGCATTAACATCTGCGATTTTTTTGTTCGGAGAAAAATATTCTATTTCAGAAAATTATACTCTTGTCGTCAACTTTCAAATATTAATATCTGTTGGTATATTTTTTACAAATCCATAATTGTATATGGTGAATCCGTCTAAAGAGAAAATATCTCTGAACAATCACTCTTTAAATTATTCTTGTAGAAAATAAAGTATATAGAGTATATAGGTCCTCAAAAAAGGGCAGTCAAATATTTATAAGTGATAATTGTACTTAATACCTTCAGGCATTCGCATCAATATAATCAAAGTGTTATTAAAATAGGAGATTAACAGTTTTCGATATTGATCTAAATCTCCCTTTCTTGAATGAATCCAAATCTTATATTATTTTATTTATTTCCTGGAAGTAAAATAAAAATAAAAACAAAATCTAAATTTAAAACCTATATTATATACCTGTTGTATATCTTACCCGAGGACCTAAAACCATGAGTAGGTATAATTTCGGTCAAACCCATCAGCTCAAAAACAAACGATTACCAATTTTTCTCATCCGTATAATTAAGGAAGTTGAATTTTAACTACGTTAATGAATATGGAAGCCGCGAAAGTCATTCATTTATGCAGGATGAATCGTTTATAACCGACCAGTTTGAAAACAAGGCTGGATATTAACTGCGGAAGTCTAAGTATAAATATATTGAGATAAAAGAGAACATTCCTTATTTTATTACATCCCAGGTATAATCGCTTGTATGCTGAAGCCACGAAGAACTTCAAATCGGTTGTAACTTTTTCGCCTGAGATCTGAATAAGCTGCGGAATCGATGGTTTATTATTTATTGTTTTGTAGTATTCTACATACAGAGTGTTTTCTAAAAAACGCTTTTCCAATTTCTAGAATAAATGGAATATTAAAAAGTAATTTTAGTTTCTATCCGAAAAGGCTCGCCAAAAAATCATTTCTTTTAAATTATTTCTCAAACGATCGAAGATATCTAAATAAAATTTAGACTACAAATACAGAAATTGGGTGAAAAAGTATGGGGGCAAAATAGTACACACAAACGGTACTCAGAATTATAATTAATGTATTAATATAATTAATATTTTGTCTACAGTAACTGTCATGACAAAATCAAAGCTATCTGTACTGTAAATTTCATTTAGATATCTTGACCTGTTTATCTATCAAACTAACGTTATTTTTTCGTTTTTTATTTACCATAGAAATTATCAGAGCATATTTTCAAACACTCTGTATATCTGAAATTAAACGTGATATACTGTGTGATTTATATTAGACACTTTTGGTAGAGTTTGACAAAATTCCAGGAGAAGTGGGAAAAAAAACGAATACTACTTACGAGGCTCGCTTTCCAGGCAAAGTTTAAACGTGAAGACGTTTTCGAGTTAGGAGGTTGGAGTTGCAAGGTTCCAAGACTTAAATATGAGAATTCGCCAAGAGGTAGAAAGAGAATGCAACAGCTGCGGGTCGAAAAGTGTTGGGAAAATTGAAACGATATATTCAGCCAAAGATGTAAGTTATGTAGAAAATGTTTTGTAATTAGTAAAAAGTTCTATTTCTTGCATTACTTGTTGATTTTATATTGAATCTAAGTAATTAATGTTTAAAAACAACTTAGAATAGGATATTATATAGGTTTAGTTGTTCCAGAAAATTGGCCATAACTTCTAAACTACCAATTTTTGTAATAAAAGACATATATATGAAATTATATGTGAATATTTGAATTAAATTCTAAACCCAATAAAAGTGCTAAATGCAGGGTGTTTTATTAAAAATATGAGTTTTTTTAATCAGAAAAGACATTTTTTTATAATAGTTTTTAATATATTTTCACCATAGAGTTCACCAAGTTAATTTTTCTCCAAAGCTATTCAAAATTTCGTATGCTATGCAATGACAAAAATTACTCAAAATAAAAGAAATAATTAGAATTTTAAAAAATATTCATAGCATTCCATTTAAAACAATATGCTATGCTATAAATAAAATATACTTATACTTCGGACACTTTTTGTATTTAACTTTTTTTCCTCAGTGTCGTACTTATTGAAATAAGATAAGATAGACGCTCTGTACTAACACTGCTTAGAACTGCCACAAACTACAGAGCACAAATTTAATTGTATTTATTTAAAGATTATGGAGATACCCCGCAATATTGTCGTGCGTTTATTATAGTATGATTCCTTATCTTAAAATCTCTAAAAAATATTTAAAAAAAAAACTAAAGCACAAAAAGTGTTTTGAAACATACGTATAACATATTATATTGTTATAAAGTTGTTGCCCACAAAAGTACATCCTGTGTACATAACAATATACAATTTTTAAAGGATGTTATATAGCTACTAGAGGCCCTGGCTAAATGCTGATAATAGAGGAACTATGATTTTTTTTAAGAAGTTCCAGTGACCAGTTTTCGATCAACAACCAGCATGGCCGCTGACAGGTCGGCAATAAATTTGGATGCTTTAAAACTTTAGGCATAAAGGAGTTGAGTGTGTGGATATCGCTGTTTAGCAAGATAATGGCGCGAAGTGTAGGTTAGTGAGTGAAAATATCATAGCCGCCCGAGGCGCATCCATTTTTCTGAAATAAGGTGTTGATTCCTAGAATAAACGAGCCATCCTATATACACTATTAATAGCATAGCATATTAGCATAGCCATCCTGACTGCACGACCACTTAGAAAAGTGCCGCGTGTTTTCAGGTTATAATAGTGAAAAGTTTTTACTGTAGTTTTTGCTGTTGTTTTTTCTAAAACGAAAAGTTCCTTTAGCAGCCCTAAAACACCGGTTGCAAACTTAGATACGTCACGTAACCTAGAACCGTACCTACCCACCATTAACCAGCTTCTATGTACATACACATACCTAGTCGGACGGTTATATTTTGGGCGTGGGTTGAATTAGCATATAAAAAGTTAATTGATCTTTGGTACCTAAATCTACAATAGGCGCTATACGCCTTTCTTTCAAGGTTGCCTCCATTGCGTTTGCAATTAGTGCAAATAATAGCACCTTAGTTGTTGTCCTGTGTTCAGCAGTGTGTGCTTCGTAATATTATTTTTTCTATTCCCTTTAAAGTACAAAATTATACACCGATCTAGCGTGAGGAAAGTGTTACCACGTCAGTTTCGCTGACACGGCTTGAATTTTGACGTTTGTCAATTCTGATGGTACTGTCAGTGAACGAATTCGTGATGTTTTGCAAAAATGTACTTCAAAAACTAATTGTCGTGGAAAAAATATAGTATGTAACACGTTTGGTAAACTTTTTTTTAAGTCACTTGTTTATTAAGCACTGGCTCCGCTCGGATTCAATTGTCGTTTGTCACACTTGTTGCATAAGATACTAATAATACATTAGAGAATACTATAAAAACCAAAAACAAATCTTTAGAAAGTTATGATCTCAGAGCCGTGTCATAAATTGAATTTTATTTTAATAATCCTCAGGGCTTCAATTTATGAAGGTTTGTTGGGATGGACGCATAACTTAAGTCTGTAAATCTTCTTCTGCACTTCTGATGGAAGCCTGGGGATAAGCATTAAAATATGCTTAGAATATTTATTACGTTGTCTTCACTAGAATATACAGATTTCAGTAATTCTCGCTTCGCTTTCAACTTTGATCCACAAAAAAATTAAATCATTTTGTAATCGTTCAAACTTCTTCTCCGTTCATTGCTTCTAAATCTATATTTCTAATACATTTCCTTCTTTCTTTCTGCACGTTCTTTCTACTGCTTTCTGTAAAATACCTAATTATACACCGATCTAACGTGCGGAAATTGTCATTTTATCACGTCAGTTTCGTTTTCCACAGATCCGAGCACCTTCGGAAATTTCCGGGATATTACCACACGAATTTGGGAGCAATCGGATGTTTTCGTAGATATTGCCGCACGACTTTTTGACCTTTATGAATTCTGACGGTCATATCAGTGAATGTATTCCCGTTGTTTTGCAAAAGTGTACCCAAAAACATAGAAAAAGTATAGTATGCAACACGTTTGCAAGTCATCGCTCCGCTTGTGCCAAATAAACTCGTGACTCAAATGCCGTTTACCACGCTTGTTGCATAATACACATTGTCCCTACAAAATAAACTAATTCATCAAGACTGCAGTCTAAACATGTCCTTCCATTATGAACTTAATGCAAATATATCAATTTTTACACAAACTTGCTTTTATTTCAGGATCCTTAGTATCAAGTTATAGGAATATGGTATACCATTTGTTGAGGATTTTAATGGTTTTGCAGAGTATTTAATAAAATATAGGTTGTTGTTTTTGTTTAAATTAAATTTTAATTATATTTGTTCCCACCGGCATAATCACATATTTTGAACGCGCATTACAAAGTGGACTTGTCTTCATAAAACAATTTCATAAATAAATAAAATAGTGTATTATGAAACACGTTCATAAAAATCTTCATACCCTCGCTCCACTGTTGCCAAATCAAAATAATGACTGAAAAGGTATTTGTCAAACTTCCTGCATAATATGCTATTTTCATTTATTTATTATAATTGGTTAGTTTCGGTTTTCCTTTCCCTTCTTGATTTGACACGGTGCAGACATACAGGTTAAGCCCCATACATTCAGTCTGATTATATGGTCTATAACTAAAAATTTTATAAACTCTTCTTGTAAATAAATGTAGGATATTTTCTCTTTTTCAAATAATGTAAATCTTTATTGTAAAATGTGATTGAATTTTGAAAAAAAAAAATGGCCGCTGTTGCGCCAAATACGATTTATTCTTTGGAGAAATGACAAAATGGGCAAATAAAATTGGTTGTAGTGTAATTAGATCCACTAAGTAAATATAAAGGTGCATTTCCACCGGAAATACATTTAGCAACTTTTGCTTTTCTATTGCTTGTTTCCGAAAATATGTTGAAAATAACTATGCATTGAGATAGTTATAGAACTCACTAAAAACTATAAACAATGCAAAATATAGAAATTTAAAAGAATAGAGAAAGAGTAAATGTAAAAATGAAAATATTTTTGAGCAATTTGACAATTGACAAATAGTTTTGGTTAGTTCCTTACAAAAGTTTAAAAGAATTACTTTTGACGTACCTATACAGGACGAGTCATGAAGGTAAACAAATATTTGAGATTTTTTTTTTGTTAAAATTTTGCCCAATTTGTCGTATCAGTGACTTGCGCTTGCTTGTGTCACTTTTCACGTAGTATTAGTGGGATCAACATTTTTATGTATAATCTTGCAACTTTCCGAAACAGCAATATAGTGCACAAAGCACAAAATGAATGAGTTGCCGCCGAAAATGAACAGTTACTTGTGGTCAGTAACACGAACGTTGGTTACCTTTTTAATTTTATAATAATATAAACTCTGATGTGAGCCATTCGAGTTGTTCGCCTGCCAGCAAGTAGTTATATTACATTATAGAAAGAATTTGTTTATTAGCAATTTTTTCCACTTCGCTCTTGCGGTGAATTTCCGACAGCATTAAAAATATTCTTTGCTCAGGTGTAGGAATATCTGTTTTCAACAATTGTTAGTAAAATTGATAAAAGAGTGAGCAAACTGGCCGGGTTGTTCATTTTGGCAAGTTTTTTAGTTGTCCGCAATGTCTTTTCTTCACTTCACCGGTTATACCCGTAATAAATGACACTTTGCTCACTTCTACCAAAAATAGTTTGTTTTGGTACTGCTCCCTACTTTTATGAACCTCATTCGACTCTTATATTTTAAAAAGCAATCGATATTGCACTATGCTTAGTAACAAACAGCAATAATAAAATTTTAGAAAAATGCATTTTTTATAATAGAAGAAGAGACTGGTAAGGTATATGGACTTTAACGCATCAAATAAAATTACTTTTCTGACGATTCGGTTATACTATTTCTTCGCATCTTGCAAATAATTTTTATCTTAAACAATACTTTAAAAAAATCGTAGTAGCATGACCTCTCTATCATTTAGTAATAACAGTACATTACCTCCATATACGGGGTCATAAAAATTAATTTAACAATGACGATAAGACCCCAAATTTGCCTACAATGTTTTTTAAATGTAGGATAGCTTTACTCATTCGCCACGGAAAGCTGCATTTTATTATCTTTGAATGATTCATCTTCCGTCCATCTTGGGCAGTGTACAAAGCCACGTCTATAGTTTTTATTGTTTACGACTATTTATCGTATTATTACATCGATCAAATAATATTAAAAGTTAATTGATTTGCATCCCGGTATCTTACGGATTACAAAAACCAGCAAAAGAATTCCCTTACTGCGAAAATTCAAAATGTCCTCGACTCGTTTAGTGAGTGTGTAGTGGGATATTATAGCCCTTGCAGAAGAATGTTCTAAAATATTGGAAACCCGAAGAAAACTTCCATTTTGACGCTCCAGGGCTAAACCTCTGATTCAAGAACGAGAAGAATCAATTAACACTGTCTAAAACTGTATTTACACTTTTCACTGCAAATCAGATGCCACCGATGTACATACAAAGTGTAAAAATATAAATTCAGCTTCATAACTGCGTGCAAAATTTGTATTTTGTATTCATCGACCTCTTTTAATTATGAACATAAACATATATGCGAAAAACAACAATTTTATTTAGAACAATGCTGCTGAAAACTGTAAGTCATATGTACGTCTGCTAGTTGGAAGCGGACAAATTTCGAGTCTCCTGTTACCGCCGATCGTGAAACTATATCGGGTTGGCCGTTTACGCATGAGTAACTGGATACAAATCTGATCCTCACAAGGGCATAACGATTTAAAAGATATTAGAGAAGAATGCTTATATTCAAAATGGCTTCCGGCAAAGTGCAGGTAAACCCTAATTTGGCGCCACAACACGCAATCCTTTATAACCACCGGCTTCATTTCAGTAATTATAAGGTTGTTGTGAAATGTTTCAGAATTTTAATATTGCTCGCAGTGCAGCGGAGATGCTTTACCATAAATGTAGCAAAAAAGTCAAGTAAACAAAGAGCCTAGATACACGTTACCTTTTTGTCTTGTTACAAGCAAACTCATAATTCAAAAGTATCATCTCCGCTATGCATCATAGTTTGTTTCATATTTACCAAATAGTTGTTATCCACCACCGAATAACACCAAGAAGTTTATCTCAATAGTCTACAAACTTGTGCTTGACTATATTTATAAAATTGGTCACTTTAAATCACGCGGAATCGTAATAAATGGATTTTCATTGGAACGGGAGAGACATCGAACCATTGATTTTTATTTGAAAAACCAAGCACTTCAATTGTTATAGTAGGATTATAACAAATGTCCTATCATGAAATGTTTTGCATTAAAATAGACGCAAATTTTTTTAAGACTACGCTACTGTAATTAAAAAAAAAACAGGTTTGACAAAAATTGTCGACTGAAAAAATCGATCGTGACTAAGTAACACAAAGATATGAGATTATTATTGATTTATGCTTCTGATTGTAAAAGCGTGCATTGATTACGGAGCATGCTCTGAGAAAATTGCAGCTCGACGTCCGAAAATCACCTTGGGAAGGATGCATGTTTTTATTCATAAGAGAACTGCCAATTTTAAAATCGAATCGGCTCCATTTATTTTAAACAGTTCTATAAGCAATTGGTTATAAACATGACCAAGGGAATTTTTAAATACATCTAGAGTATGTGTGGTCTATCTACATAATAAAATATATGCCGTTGTTAGTTAATAAAATACTTAATAGGACTAGTACATGCCGTTATGGCGATCAATTTGATACGAAAATAACCTTCAATGAAGAATGTCCCAAAATAAAAAACCTTCGATTCAAGAACGAGAACAATCAATTAACAATGTCTGAAGCCTGTTTGATTTTTTAGTTTTTTAATATAAACAGCTAAAACTATATTTTTCGACTCCCGTCTGTAAAATACCTAATAACACACCGAGCTAGCGTGCGGGAAGCGTCACTTTATCACGTTGGTTTCGTTTCCCACGACTCCGAGTCACTTCGAACATTTCCGAGATATTACCGCACGGATTTGGGAGCAATCGGATGTGTTTGGAGATATTTCCCACGCTTTGAATTTTGACGTTTGTCAATTCTGACGGTCATGTCAGTGAATGTATTCGTGTTGGTAGGGAAAATGTACCCAAAAACTAACGGTCGTTGTAAAAGTATAGTATGCAACACGTTCCGTAAACTTTTTAAGTCAGCAGAGCGAGTGACTTGAAAAAATTACTGAACGTGTTGCATACTATACTTTTTCTACGACCGTTTCTTTTTCTTCTTAATTTTTAGTTTTCTCTCAAACCCGTGCGGTAAAATCCCGGAGGTATTTTACAGGCACATAGATTTTTAAATTATTTTACTTTCAAAATAATTTATAGAATAAAATTTGGTAGATATCTTATCGAAAGCAATGACAAGAATCAAAGATTGCCCAGGAAATTGTTCATTTTTTAGTTAAACGTACAAATAATACTTTGGATGTTATAAAAACTGGTAACAAAATGAAGTCTGTAAATATATCTTCTTTTAACATCCATCTATTTAATTAAAAATCTATTAAATCTTAGTACTATGGGAACAAGAAAAGAACAATACGTTACGCATTAGAAGTTGAGTTGGGGGCGTTTGATATGCGATTTGGAACCTGGGATTTGGAGTGACGTCGCCAGGTAGTAGTTCTTGGGACTGATGGGAATGGAAGGGTAAGGCAAAGTCTTTGATTGTTCGAACATCACAGAATAGAGTTGTATGTTAATTCTGTGTTTGGGCGAATGTCCTTGGTTGACGTGCCCACGTTAAGGAAAGGCAAAGAAGAAGATATTCTGTGCTTTCACGTTATGGTCAAAGGCAATCACAGAATACCAAGGTCGTGTTTACTTTTTAGATAATGTCAAAATTATTCAACAATTTGTAAGTTCATGCTGAAAACAACTGCAATGCAACAATAATTTAGCTAAACAGTTAAAAGCGGAATATATAAAACATACAAGTTTCGTTTTCACGATCGTTTAGTATGTGGAAAATTAGTAAAATTGATTCTGTTGGAGAAAAAGACTCAATATTTCACGAACTAATAGATGAGTGTAAACGTTGCAGTCCAGGTGCAAGATTATCATTTCAGCTTAGAAACAGATTAGAAAAACTATCGCCAGAAGTTCGACAGGAAATTGTCAATCGAGTAAAAGTGGGATGTTCTCCCTTGTTCATTGCATGCAAAAAAGGTCAAGTTGAAATTGTTGAGTATTTGATATCTGTTTGTGGTGCTGATGTAGAGCAAAAGGGTATTTATGAAGTTCAAGAAGATAGGTCAGTCATTGAATGTTTGTGTGATGTGATTGTTTTATTATTCATTATTTTCTAGGTCTACCCATGTCGTTACACCTCTCTGGTGTGCAGCAGTTTCAGGCAAACTTAGTGTAGTTCAAGTACTCTTAAAAAATGGAGCAGATGTTAATGCAGTATCAGATAGTGGTTCAACCCCTGTAAGGTCTGCATGTTTTATGACTCATTTTGAAATTGTTAAATATTTGGTTGAGTGTGGTGCAAAGATCAATTTGTCCAACTACAATGGTGGAACTTGCTTGATTAACTCTGTCCAAAGTGCAGTTCTCTCTGAATTTTTGTTGCAACATGGTGCTGATGTAAATGCAAAAGATGTTCAAAACAAGACTGCTTTGCATTACGCAATTCAAGAACATAGGTAAGCAAATATAATTTTCATATATTGTGGAATGGGATTTTTTCTAAAAGTTAAAGGAACTCTAAAAATATAATTATCTGAAAGTTTTGATCAAATCAATCAAGGTGAAAAATTTCCTAAAATTTTTGATATATCTGGACTATCTACATTCCGTCACAGTAAAAATACACATTTAAAACCTTGTATTGTTGCAAAGGGTAATTAGGACTTTCGGTAATGCTTAATTTTCTATTGACAAAAAATTATAGTGTAAAAATTCTAAGTGATCCGTGAATCATTAGTTGAGTGAATACTCCAAAAAATCCAATTGAGACTTCACCAATAAAGGTCGTTTAATTTTATAATATGTACTATTACTTACTTGGCACTTTTTCTATTAGACAACATTGGTTAAGGTGCAATCAAACGTCACACCATAGACGCAATCTACAGATAACAAGAAAATAGTTATTTAGTCACATATTGTATTTTTGATGATTAATTGATTATTTAAAGCCGATTTAACTAATGCAAAGTGATCAAAACTCAAAATTTTAGAAACATGGTATGGGTTTACGAAGATTTTTTGTATTTCACAGATAACAAAGATTTCACAGATTTCACGGATTTCATAGAGCCAGTATTTGATTGTATTTGCCGCTCCGCTATCAATTTCTGATTATTTTTGTTTAATGCCTCCATATATCTTTAGCGATTTTCAAAAAAAATAATTATTTTATTTATTTATTAAATCTTTATTACAGAAATATTTCCGAAACGTTCGCCATAAATTATCTATTAGACGCGAAATAAAATATCGCACTTTGTGAACTAGAGTACTAAATTGTACATTGCATTATTTTTGTTAAAATGAGGTCAGATATATTTTTTTAGATTGGAAACAACAAAGCTCTTATTAAAATATGGAGCTGATTATAATGCAAAATCAACTTATGGAGATGATGCTTTACAAATGGCCTGTCTCAAAGGTGCCAATCGTATATTCGATTTTCTTACATTACACTTCAGTTATTCCCCCGAAAGATTAGCAAATGCCCATGAATTGATTGGCACAACTTTCCTTGACGAGCACAATGATATTAGTGTAGCAATATTTCATTGGAAAGAAGCACTAATCATCAGGCAAAATCATGGTAAGTGTAGGGGCAGTATATAATACATCGAAAATTATTTTAAGGGGCACTCCCTCGCGGCAAAGAATTTTGATTTGGCTTGGAATGCACTTTTTATTAAGTATTGATTGTCTGATTTGTTGGTAAGTAAAACGCATTTAAGAATTATAATATTCTTTTTTCATGCCTAGGAATGTTTGCTGTACATGATAGTACAGAGGTCCAAAGGCAAATCTTGTTGATCTGTTAGACTCAATTTCTAAGCTGGTATTTTAATATGACGCTGCAGAACTTTTTAACAATTTTGTATTTAGTATTGTGCTAAAGTGTTAACTTCTCAAAATTGGAATTATTGTTTACATTTCATTTTATTGGAAGTCAGTAAAGTAGAAAAAGCTTCAGATTGTGGACAGAAGGTGTTTTTGAAAGGAAAACTTGCAAAGGGGACCCTCTAATTTGGACAGAGCTACAAACGCGTTTACAAACGGCTGTTGGAGAAATAAAACATCTTATTAAATGCGGTTTTAAGTAAACGGGGAATGTAAAAAAATCAAATTTTCGAAAAAAACGAGTAATTGGAGCAGGCAATTGTTATAGGAGATGGCTGAAATTAAAAAATAATAAACAACAAAATTTTGCAAAACCAGCTCTGATTTGTTGAAACTTTGATTCACGTAGTAAATTCGGATTTTTGGCACTTTTTGTGCATAGAAATGTTGTTTTCAGCGATTTTTGTCGGAGTTAAAACTTCATTCTGTTTGCTGTTTGGTTTGTTGGTATGTTCATTATTGTAATGTTGAGGCTTTTGTTTTTTTACTTTGTTTCATTTGTACTTATTTAATGAACGTTTGATGACCAATTTTGTAGCGGAAATTTTACAAAATTTTAGGTTTATTTCCCAAGCAGCCAGTAATTCCTCCACATGAAGCATACAGGTATCAAACTGAATTTCAAACAATGGAAGAACTGGAATTGTTATCAGTCGATTTAGATTTATTAAAAATTCAAAGTTTATTGATGGCTGAAAGAATTTTAGGAACCTATCATAAAGATACAATCTTTAGGTATGTGTATAAATTAATTTATTTCTTATTTTTGTAAGAAATTCAAATTGAGACAATATTGTCTGATATGCTTTTAAGCTATTTTTTAGATTAATGTTTAGAGGAGCTTCATATGCTGATACAATGAGATATCAACGATGTATTGAATTGTGGCTGCGTGCTCTAGAAATCAGAATTGATAAAGATACAATTCTATATACTGATACTTCGTTCACTGCTCAGGCAGTAGTAAGAATGATGATTGACCTTAATATAAAATCGGAACTGAACACGCTAAATAATACCAAACAAAGGTTCCATTACAGTGTGTGGGCCTACAAGCTATTGACTAAAAATATTTCAGGTATTAACATTATATTTATTATTGCTATTTAAGGGTATTATCGCTCATCTTTTTCAATTCATTGTTTCATTGCTTTCCAAAAAATGTGATTGATGATTATGAATTTATAACATTTTTATGAAAACCATTTCATTGGTTCCAGTACAGAAATATTAAAATATTATTTTATTCAATTTTAAAGAAATGCGGCAGTTATTGACAATCAAACCACAGTATAAACGACAACTTGAGTATTTCGACAAAATTCCCAAGTGCATCACTCATTTGATATATTTAATGATAAAAACCGTGTCGCGCGAGGAAGATGCGGCATTGATTACAGAATTGGTAACTGATATAGTAAAACAAAATATCAAATGTATCATGGTGGATGATACCTTATTGCATTTATGCGTTTCCAGACTGAATACAATTAGATCGAGCTATTTTATTACGGAAGAACCGATTGTAAGTATTACATTATATCTTAAATTTTAAAATGATATTTAACCTAACAAATGTAAGTTTTTCAACACCGTGTATTTCGAAAACGAAGCGACATTCCAAAAAATTTTATACCACATTTTCATCTAAAATTAAATTATAATTCTCGTCCTTCTTTTTGTCCGATGTTAGGATATATAATAGGGTAACCGTCCGTATTATAGGCATGTTATAAGAATGCGTAGACGCTTTAATGGTTTTCCAATTGTAGAAAGAATCACAAAACAAACTTCTAGGTAATAGGAAAGTTAAGTGAATGGAATTGAACTATATTCAAAGTTTATATATCTAGCTAAATGTTCTAAAAACTTCTTTGTTAATGCACCGCTTCAATTTATTCCCGATTAATGGAACTAATATTTGATATTTTCGTATCTTAGATGATATTTCCCGAGGAGAATGTTGTAAAAATGTTGTTGGAATGTGGATCGTCTGTTAATGCCAAAAATGAACTAGGCTGGACACCATTACATGTCGCAACAATTCCTTATAATTATTCTAATTCAGTAAGTTATCTGCTTAACATATTATTTTTTTTATCCTAATTCAATGCGGCAAATTTCAGTTAGCGAAACTTTTGCTGAGTTATGGAGCTCACATTGATCAACCAAATTTTGCTGGTCGAAGTCCATTTGATACAATTCAAGAACTAGAAGATCGTTCAGACATTCATGTTTTGGATTATATAAATTTGAAATGCCTATGTGCCCAGATTATCACGAAACGTAAAATTGCTTATAAGAACCAAATTCCCAAAACTTTGGAAAATTTTGTAAACCTTCATAACTCGTAATATTGACGTGCTAGAAGTATTTTTCTTAAAGTATTACTATAAACTGATTACCTCTTGTTAAAAATACTATTTTTCCTACCGCTAATCAATTTTTATTATATCGTAATTATGAAGCAAATTGAAAATTCAAAGGTGAAATTTTATAATAATTTTGCTGTACAAACTGGGAAAAGGTCACGTTTAGGAAGTTAGCATTACAACTTGCAAATTTGTAATGGTATGCAATAATTACTGTTTTTTGACGTGAAGTTGTCTAAAAGAAAAAAAATGTTTGCGCCGCGTTTCTTAAAAAACACCTTGGTAATGCTAATTTCATATACAGAAAATTGGCATTTCCATCCTGAAAAGTTTCGCTTTTTACAAATTTTTCTTATGCATTAGGGGTAATTTTGTTGTCGTAAATTCGAAGTAAAAGAAAAAAAAAACAAAAGACTTCATATCGAAGGAAAAATAGAAAAAATAATCGTTGCGATTTTCTTTGCTACAATAGCTACTAAAAATTCCAATTCTTCTAGGTTGTAAGGAAATAGTTCTACAAAGTAGTTGATAATTCCACTCTGACTGAGTCACAAATTCACACTTTTATTGTCGTATCCACAAACTTTTATTTGCAAACAAAAAATAACTTAAACAATAACCAACTTTAAGAAGTATTTTTTTTATATATCGATCGATGTCGACCAGGCATGCGCGGAAGTTTGCTACAATGCTCTCTAGATGGCGGTTACTGATGATTCGTTCCACAAGTATCGCTACTCTTCACTGCCTCACTGCCTTCTTAAAATCGCTTGCTCTGCTTTTATTAACTAAGAATTAATTGGATTGTATATTTTTTAATTGTATTCGTTCGACAGATTTAAACTAATCAAAACTAACTGTTCCAAAAGTTCGCAAAAGTTTGTTGCTCACCATTTCTTAATCTTGTAATGTAGTATATTGCATATTCTTATTTAATAGATTTGTTATTGAATACACTATCACTGTTCATGTTTTGTGGTACAATGTGTTATGACAATGTATAGAAAATAGGAAATTTCGGACAACTTTAAGCGATATTTGGAATGGATACATTAGAAAATTACATGGGGTAAATTTTAAAATGTGCAGTTATGGGACTAGCATATCTTGTTTATCGCAGAATTTAGTAAGCATCTAAGATTTTTGCTTCTTGTTATTAATTAATTGAAATCGAATGTAAACAAAACAACCCGAGTCATAGCAATAGACACATAACCAGTATTGTTAGTAAGTTTTGTGTCAATCATGTACCATGTACCAAATACGTAACCAAAATAGATTTTTGAGGCGTATTTATCGAAATTAACGTGACATATATGCAACAGACATGTTCCGATCATTTGGCTAACTTCGGTTATTTGATTCTCTTTTATCCGATTTGGACCCAACACCCGGCATAAACCCTTGAAAATTAGCAAGTAGTGATGCTAATTTCCTACACCTATCTATCTAACGTTTACCTTGTGCGTAATTTGAACTTTCTTAAGATGTTATTGATAAATTTAGTTATTATATGATATTCATTATCTAGAAGATTCAATTTGATTTTAAAACGATACCATTAAAAACGCTTGCCATACTAACCCCAACAATTATGAAAAACAATAAATTATGTTTCTAAACAACTTGGAAAATATATAACAAAATTATGAATTGATAGAGGATCAGCGCACATTTGTATATATAAACGTTTACTATAATAAAATTTCGCTTCTGGCAGGGTGGGTCACGTTATTTCTGATTGCAATATATTCCGTTTAAGTTTGGTAATAAATTTGTTTTTATTAATTAATTTCTTTTCTTTTTTGTTATAATCGTATTGTTTTAATAAAGAAACCAAAAGTGCGGGCGATAATTGGCTATTGTGTTTTATGAAATAGCTTCCCTTCCCCTAAATTGTTCTCCGTGAGGTGAAAGAAAGCAACATCGAATAACAGTTTTAAGTAAGGAAACCAACCTGAATTTATTATTATGGGAAACTATTAATTTCATAAGAGAGTGAAGTTATTTAGGAGAAAAATGAATAGGACCACCTACAAGGAAATAAGTTCAATAGAAGACAACGACAAGGATATATTTAGTGTGTGGGGAATTATAGGGATGTGCGCATACCGAAGAAATATATTTGCGACTGTTGTTCTTAAAGCACTCTCGTGTTCATAGGGGGAATAGTGGCCCTATGTAACAATTAGTTGGAGCGATGATAACCATGTGTGTATTTTCTTTTTTGCTGTGAAAAAATGTCGCGAATGTTTCGATATTTTCTAAATGAAATCGTCAAGGAGAAGTTTAATGTCAAATTTTCAATATGCTTGACAAAAATCTCGTTAGTCCTTGATATGCGCCTGTATGGGTGGTTCCCAAAAAACAAAAAAGGCAATTCGTTATACACCATTGAAAATTAAATAAAGTAACCATTGACGACAAAGACCCACAGACCTTAATTAATTTGGCATCAGGATTTCGTAATACCGGAAACAATCCAAAACATATGGTCACTATGAATTTTTTCGTCGATATTTCAAAATGTAATCGATAATATCCTTGGGTGTATTTTGATCGAAAGATATATCTAGTCTATATGGACGCATTATCAATTATTCACGAACAAAGTGATCGGATAAACGAGTTTTCAAAGTTTCAGAAAATCATCTCAAAATTTAACTTGATAAATGATTTTTAAGAAAAAAAGTTGCCCATGTTATTACACGAGATGATCAAAATTGAATATAATGTATTTGTTACAATTCTAATAGATTACTTATATGAAATTACATAATTGTTAGATATTACGTGACTAGGCACTACTAGTAAGTTAAAAATATTCAAATGTAAACGATAATATGTTTTGTATTTATAAAAGAAAGTATATGAGCGCGTATCAATTCGTTAGCTGCAAGAAAAGGGGTTTTGGTTTTTTAAAACCGACATTTTTCCGTTGAGTTACAGGAACCGAAAATATAAATCTATTTATTAAAGCGTGGTTTTGGGAAATAATATGTTATTATTTCGCACCTTTATAATAGTTTAGAAGTGGACAATTAATAGTCTTCTTTGTACGTTTATGACGATTTGATTATAAGTCATACAAATAGTATATTTGACATTTGACTCACGAGTTTATTTGACACGAGCGGAGCGAGTGTTTCATAGACGAGTGAGTTAAAAAGTTTACCGAACATGTTGCATACTATACTTTTTCTACGACCGTTAGTTTTTGGGTACATTTTCGCCTAACAACACGAATATATTCACTGACATGGCCGTCAGAATTGACAAACGTCAAATTGAAGGGGTGGGAAATATCTCCGAAATCATCCGATTGCTCCGAAAATCGTGCGGTAAAACCCCGGAAATGTCCGAAGTGGCTCGGATCCGTGGGAAATAAAACTGACGTGGTAAAGTGACGATTCCCGCACGCTAGATCGGTAGGTAATTAGGTATTTTACAGACGCGAGTAGAAAAAAAATATGGCTACCTTAAAAACAAAGCTCGACAGTAAATTGACACTACCAACTACAAAATATTGTGACGTTTGACTTCGCCGTTGATTTGGGGTCAATATGGTATAGTTTCATGAATAAAAATACCATTTTCTTAGCAGAAGTTTTTAATTTCTTCGCTACCAAATTGTTTTCCGTTGTCTCTTGTAATTTTAGTCTATTTACAAAACCAATATATTTTTTGCATTTTTAGCCAACTATATAACATAATGTTTTGAATAAGTCGTCAGTAAGATGGCCACCTTGGTTGCGGCGGCAGACGTGTAGACTATGAATCCAATTTTCAATAGTTTTTTCCTGAATTGCTTTTAAGTCATCGCTACTTTGGGGATTGCGAGTGTATATCAAAGATTTGACACAACTCCGTAGAAAAAAGTCTAGAGGAGTAAGGTCCCAAGATCTTGGTGGTCAGTTGGTGTAGGGCCCAGTTGCTGAGAACGGTGCACAAAGGATACATTTACATCTGCGTTCACGCATTCCTTGCAGTCTTTCGTCTTGTCAGTGGCTTCCTATCCAGTAAAGTGTAATCCGGTTCAAACTTGGTAATTGTACCGCCTGCTGGCGAGCTCAGAAGCTCTTCTCAAAGAGCACGATAATAAGCCTTAACCTTGTACGATAACATTCTACGCATAGGAGCCTCGAAAATTCTATCACTCCTATTGGTCTAAAATACCTCGCGTTTCGCAATTAATTCAAATTAGCAAACGAGGTGTCACAGTTAATTTATTCCAACAACTGGCCTCGAAACTAATCTCGCTGTATGTATTTCAAAGGTCTCACAAAATCGAGAGGTATATGCCTCAATTTTCTTCTATGTAGTGATCCGTTTTCGCCATCAAACCTTGGTCCTGATTCTGCATTCACGAGCAGCATCTAATATTCATTGCCCCAGTTTTAGAGAGATTGCAATGCTATTTACCCTTAATAATAGCCCACCCCTGAAACAACATTTAGTTTTAATATCTCAGCTTCATTCTCTGAAACCTCGCAAATTTTTTGCCCACTTGCAGCCACTGGTCGCGCGTATTATTAATCGCCATTATATTCCTGGTTCTTGGACAAAGACTATTCATTTGAAATTTTCCACATTCGTGATAGTACAAAATTTTCCAGGCTGATCAACAACTTTGTATGTAAAAGATTTTAAGTTTAAAACCCGCCTTTTTAAGCAACTATTCAGAATCAAGGATCATAAAATCCCAAGGTTCCTGACTGTTTTGACACTACAGGAGTGATGACCCAATAAACAAATGGGTGAAGAAGTTTATCAACGTGTCGCATACTATACTTTTTCTACGTCCATTACTTTTTGGGTACATTTTTGCAAAACAATAATAAAATGGTATTTTTCCAAAATTTTGCAAATTCAAATTTGTTTTTTTTTGTTTGACGCGCTTTGCTCTGTCAGCGGAGAAAAAGGCTTTTAACTACCTTGGGAAATTGGAATACTAAATAAAAGACTATCGAAAGATCCGAAAGAGTAATGAGAAAAATCAGGAGAGAGGTGTTATTTTTACCTCAACATTCTACACTTTTTGAATCCAAAAAACGGAAACCACAACTTACACTTTGCACTTGCGTATAGGCCTCAAAACATACCGCGAAATTAAAATAAATTAAGAGTGTCAAAATAAATTGTACTTCAAGCAAATTGTTTTCTAAAATTAGGTCAATTAATTAAACTATTTATTAAAAGCACTTAAGATAGCGATGGGAGCCATTCTTAATAAGACACCTACCTTAAATTAATTACTTAATAATATATGTACTTCTCGAGCGCCGGTAAGATTTGTCATTTTGCCGTTGTCACCTACTGCACTGGTAGAACCCGAAGTGTATCTTTCAAATAGTGTGGTTAATAAACTATCAAACTGAAATACAAGCCAAGATTTAAAATCTTTTTTATAAACTTTCTGGAAAATAATTGTTAATTAAAAAATAGTTAAGATAACCCGAGTTCCAAAAGTTTTGTAGTTGTTGACTGATCCCATTAGATAGGACTATAATTATCCCCAGTTTCTTTGTTGCCTATCCGCAAGTTTGCTGTCGGCACATTTTTGTTTCTGTTGTTTTGTTTAACTTTGCGTACTAATGCAAAATAAACGATAACATTACTATTATTACATATAATTTTTTTGCATGTGGTCAGCTGTTGTTTAAATAATTATCTTAATTGATCAACAAAAAATAACACAAAAAAATATAAAGTTGAAATTCTGGGAATTGTAGCAGTTGAACGCTGATTGAAACTGTCAATGACACGAATTTTCCATCCCATGTTTGCCTGTGTGAATGAATTGTAATAGACGACATCCGGCCACGTAGTATTCGGCGTAAATTCCAGTATGCCCGGATCCCCAGATTCGCAATGGAAAACTAAAGTGCGATTGAACTTTTTAAACGATTCGAAATCGTCGTCCAATCTTCTATCACGTCCTTCAGCGTGTTTTGACAAGCATAGTGGTCCAGCTGCAATTTTCATTAGAAATTATTGTGTGAATAACCCATAAGAAAAGAGTACCTGCGGTGGGACGCGGCCGACCTCTTCTGGAATATTCTACTCCGGCAAGAACTCGAATTTTGGACTGAGCCTCGTCCGTTAATTTATCATAACCTCCATGTGGGTCGTCAGTGATGATCATAGGGTGATAGTATTCGGCGCTGTGGGGATTATTACCCCCGTATACTTTAAAAACGTATGTCAACCCCCTTCTTAACCATATTTCAGGGGCCAAAAGACCGTTGATGTACCAGGCCAGGGCAGTAGATGTATGACCTACATTTTTTTGAAATAATTATTGTGCACTTATGTTTCACGTTATTTCTATTAGTATGTATAACATACACATTAATACTGGATTTTGTAATGCTCTTTAAATATTAAACTTTTTTTTTCTCTCGTTTTTGGAGTTTTTCTAATACTCCCAAGCATCAAATATTAATATATCTGTGGTCATTTATGTAAGAAACTTAGCTGCAATTAATTTCGAATGAATCCTGTTTTGCATAACAATTGTGCAGAGGATTAAGTATAACTTCTTTTCTGTTAGGACTATGGGCGAAAATAAAAATCGGAAACTAAAATCAACAAAATAATGGTCGTATTTTGGATGACACAAATGAAAATTTGAATCTACCAAACCAAATCAACCAAATAATTAACAAATTGTACTCACAAATAGACTTTATAACTCCGAAATAAAAAAAATAGGTAGACAACACCCACAATAATTTTATTTGCTTATTGTTGTTATTTTGCGGAAGCAGAAAATACGAAGAAATTGTAAACTTAGTTATACCGAAAAATTATTAAAAAACCTCTCAAATTTAGTCGGTTTACACAAAGAGATAATAAAATGAACTCTAAATAGATACACAAATAATGGGATACACATATACCGAAAAATGTTACGGAAATTGGCCCTTAGTTATAAATTTTTACTTGCATATTGCGGATAAAGAATTAGTGATTTACAACCCATTAACTAAGGTTAAAATTAAGACCCAAAATCATCGGGACCAGAAACCAATACAAAATCATGACACACTCGAAAACTTCAAGCTGTCCTTGTAAATAAAAACATTACATTCTTTGTAGGAAAGCATAATTTAAATAAATATCCGGCAATTGATATAAAAAACGGAGTAAAGCATAAAATATTAGTAGCAATGTTATTTTTGTCTTTATTTTCTGAGTTTTGTTTTGGATAATTTATTTTGTAAGTTTGTTACATATTAAGGTTAGCTTCTACTACAATTATTGCTAGTAACAGTTTTAACAATAGATCAAAGTACCGGGGAACACCCGCAATAGTAATTATACCTGTTGAATTTCAAATAAATAAATATAGGTAGGTAAGGCCCACTTATTAGGCGCGTCGTTGGTTCATGAGCACAAATATACTGTTCTAGCTTGTATCATACATAAATTCACGATTCACGCGGGAAGTGAAGACGGTACTGTAATGAGTAATCCTTATTAATATGGGAATATTTTGATTCTATAGAAAAATTACCATACCATAAAATATGGTATGAAAATATTGCGATACTATAGAACTATTAACACCGGATTTCTCATTTTCTATATATCTAAATTTACCTGATCGATATAAAATCCATTTCGTGACTTTTTCATTTGATGCCAAATTAAGCATTTCTCTAAGTTCATTATAAATATTTTTTAGCATTAGCATTCTTTATTTCAAAGCCATGTACATATAGGTAAAAACACGGTTTCTTAAATAAATTATTTTTCCCTGGCTGCTTCACATCTAAGCCGCAAAAGTATCATTAATTTTTACAGTTCCATTAGGAAACACTTATCATCAATGAAATATTTTTCATCATAAAAATTTCTACTAACCTGTAATAGCTTGGTAACCTTTCTTGCTCCCTGATGGTCCAATGTAGGACTTAAACACCCTTATCGATTTGTCAAAAATTTGCCCTTTAGCCCAGGCTTCTCCTACTTCTGGCTCCGATCTTGTGAATGGAAAACAAGTTCTGTGTGGTTCTTTAGCATTTAATTCAATACTAATATTGGTTTTAGGGTATGTATCATGGAAGGCAGGTTCCCTGTTTTCATCTAGCTTGCCAATTGCCCACACTATATAGATCGACCCTTCTGTGGGATACTCTTTATCACCATTGTCAGCTACATTTAAATATAATCATATATACAAACAGTTCCCTGAAAACACTACAACTACAAATAATTTTATTTTGATTCAAGTATTTATTTTGCTATACATAAATATACATGAAAAACTCGAATTTATAAGTAATTATAGAAGCTAATGTTATTCTCTAAATAAAAAATTGTCAGCATGTGACAAGAATGGATGCTGTTATCACATCCCACAGATTCTATTAGAAAATCAAAGTCGCTTCCTTGAAATTGTTATTTTTTACTGTCGCATAATAAACAGTCTTGGTATACCACTGTAATTTAGTTTAATTCTGACAGGATAGTTATCCTGCGAGCACCACACCTGTACTGGCAGTTCAAAAAATATCGAAATTATAAAACATCAGTTAATAAAAAAATATGTTTCTTGGCCTCTAAAATGTTCTTCGAATATGCGTTATGAATACTCAGTTTAATAATGTCTTGGCTCTACTCCAATATTTTTTGGGGTAGTTTAGATTAGTTTAGAAAGCAAGGTGGATATGCAAAGTTACGTACAGTTGCATATTTTTTGATAAATTATATTCTCTAATTTAGTGCATTAAGTTTTTGATTGAATTTATAGCATCGCATGCAATTTTTTCTTTTGTATTTGGCATATCTTTTCAAATATGAGGGCTGCCGTAAGTGGAAAACTATTGTGATAACAATTTTTTTAATCAAATGTGGGAAAAATTCTGTCAATATATTTAGTACAGTATTTCCTTGACCATATTGGGAATAGGGTTTGAAACGTTTGAAACCTTTCATTTCATCTTTTAGCGTTTTGAAATTGCACAAACATAATTGCTATGGTTAAAAAAACCAGCAGAATGAATTATCCATTATCTGTTTTCAATAACGAATAAATGACTGACGCAATACATAAAGTGTTTAACATTCATGCAAATTTAGTGCGTTTGTGAATTATCCAAGTAATTTGTCTGTGATCTGTAACCATTTTATTGAAAACTCGGTAGTGAATGATTCTTTTTCGTGGGTTTTCTTTCTCGCTATGGTTATCCCTTTGGTTTACAGAGAGCACCGACCTACCCATTATATTGATGTTCAATGCACTCACGTGAAATTAAATGCCTTCGGTATGTGATTGTGTTTATTCCATTTTCCCTAACTGCTGTGTTTATTTGGTTACTATCTTGTCCTCCTACCATTTCGTCTTTACACACCCCCTTGTATTGACCGAGGACTTTAACACACTATAAATATACATATACATGATCTGAAAGTCGCGTTTCTTTGATAAATGGATTCAATTATATTCTTTGATATTTTCGTAGCATTATTATACAATTTTCAACTTACGGGAGTTAACGCTGTTATATTGTAATCTGTTGCGAATCCTTGATACCCGTGGATATAAGCCACTGCGATATCTGCTCCGAGCATTTGACTTTGCTCTGAAGAACCAGAAATTCCAAACGACAAGTACTCATCTTCGTCAACCATACCAGCCAATTGAATGGTTATTTGTGGTCCAAATATTTCCCATGCCACTTGATAATTTTTATGGAGTTGGAGACAATTTGGTAGGTCGCCCTTATGAGGCTAAAATAATCGTTTAAAAATATCCATTGTTCATAAACCACATTCCTTATATATTAGTAGCACATTAGTAATAATATAAGCATTAAGAAAAAATCTTCGCGTATGATGCAGGCTTAAGGAGCGAAACTGCATATTATACAGTTTGTTAGTTTTGGTTAGTTTGTTATTTATTTTAAATAATAATTTAGATTAAAACAACATACAATCACTTTTATTAGCGACGGGGGTACGTTAAGGGCTTCGGGAATTATAATGGAGCCAAGATTTTGGTTTGTTTCGTGATCGAAAATGCTAAACCAGTCGACGTTAAAAATGGTAAGATCCCCAGGGAGTTCCAATATGAGCGTTTTATTTTTGTACGCCTTCAATGGATCCAAACTAAAAACAACAGTTTATTAATCACATATTCCCCAGCTCAATGTGATATTTTATTGATTATATGAGCCGGTGAAAAATTCTTCGTTCATCTTATTGTGTCATTATGTTACTCACTATCCATATTCATCTGGAACTTTGAAACCTTTGGAAACAGGCTGTGCTCCTACTCCGACCCAGAAGTAAGCTCTTTTTGCTTTTCCATCATACGTAAAGCCTATCAGCTTAATACGTTTAGCGTCCAGGATCTCTACGCCGATCGTCGTAATCGCATTGGATTTGCCAGCCAATTGAGTCAACTTTTGAACTGTCGGGGGTTCGAATTCTTCCGGAATGTATATATCACCGAAGGTATTTTGCGACCAAATATCGTAAATTGCGAACCATTTTAAATCGGTAATTTTTTTCTTTTCCGGTAGCAGTAGTGTAAAATCTTTGTTGAAATATCTATCCAAAACATTTGTCCTAAAGCACAGAAACGATATTTAAATTGAATACCTTATTTGTTAGGAGTATTTATTTGCTAGTTATTGTTAGTTGTATATTTTGTATGTATGAACTGAAGATAATCCGCATTTAATAACAGTTTGCCGTTTTCCTAGCTAGAAGACATGCGTTATATGAATGTAAGGTTCAGCAGCACATTTCAGCTTAAATGTGCGAACTTTTTTAAATCGTTTGTATGGAAGAGGTGAGCTTTATATCATGTCATATAATATCAACGTTTATTAAAAAAAAAATGAATATTTGTTTTGCTTTAGGTGTCTCGCTTATTTGTTGTGTTTTAATGTTTTCAAAGAAGAATAATCAATTAGTTTTATAAATTATTTTTTAAATGCAATTATTTAGAAGATAATTGATAAATGTTGGTACAAAATACAAGTGTTTAATAGCGTCAAATCAAATTATTTTTATAATATAAAGCATGCACATGCATCGCTTTACTTTTTTTTTATTTGGAAACTATAAGTTTTATGAAAAAATTGCAGCAGACTAAAAAGTTTCTAATAAACAGGTCTATCGAAATTTGTTTTTTCCCATGTTCGGGAGTAAGTTTTCTTCAATTTAGTTAAGAATAGGAGTAGTTTAGTTCAATTCCCTCCATAAATTTCAAATGGGAAAAAATATGCATAAAGAGCGTTTTTATAAGTTATATTTGCAGCGCGATCTCTGCTTAATGGTTGACCTTTGACCTTGTAATAACAAACTTCCCTTAATTTTAAACAAGCAATTATGTTTTACGTATTTGTTTTAAAACACCGTGACATTTAGGACATTTATCGAACGTAACACTTACCGGCCGTGCTCGTCGGGTACTATAAAGCCTTGTGGTCCGGGTCTGTTACTTGCTCCAGCCCAAAAGAAAGTATCAGCGCCATTTCCGTCATAATTGAACGACGTTAGCAATAGAGTGTACTTGTCGACAGCGTACACTTCACCGGATACTTGGTGGTGATAGGAATTTAATTTTCCAAGAAATTTTCCTTTATAGGGCCCTTCATCGTCTTGGCAAACTCCTTTAATTAGTAAGGATTATTTCAACCCCCTGATATTCTGAATCGACTTTGGAATTATAGCTAAATATTAAATTTAACATAAAGGGTGATTCACGGATGGATGGCAGGTTCATTTTCAGAGATGCCACGTTGCCGAAAAAGTAGCATCAATTTTTTATGTTTTAAATTGCACAACCGAATCTGATTTTCTATTCACATTTTAAATTATTTATATAAAATACCTCCCTATCCCTATCCTTAACGCTTTTCGAAAAATTGTGTTTCCTATGTTTTCTTCATAATGTTATTCAATAGTTTTATATAGACAAATTTACTCTGGAGTAAACTGAGGCGCTGAAAATGAAATGAAATTTCGTTTTCTTTTCAAAAGGAACACCCAACATTCTATAAACTAATTGGAAAGAAAGTGAAAAATCTCTTCAAATTATAAATACATACATCATCTCCTTATACCTAAATAGTAAGGAATACGAAATAAAAGCAAGTTTCTGCAAAAATTTGGTTATTTGGCTATTGGCCTTAGAAAATTTGACAGTTAATGGTTTATTATACCTATACCGACCTATATTGTGAAAGTCTCCAG
Source organism: Cylas formicarius (assembly GCF_029955315.1). Taxonomy (NCBI): domain Eukaryota; kingdom Metazoa; phylum Arthropoda; class Insecta; order Coleoptera; family Brentidae; genus Cylas; species Cylas formicarius. Next base: position 6,078,282 of record NW_026844347.1, read on the forward strand.
AAAGGTCACAATGATTGGAGGGCAGAGAAGAGATTAGACAGAGAAATGTACTGAAATGTACTTGAATAAAATGTATTCTGATTTATAACCAACTTTGTGCCCTAAAACAATAAGTTGAACGAATATCAATTACCGCAAATTTGTTTTATTAATATTAAACAAACAGGTAATTTTAACTTTGTTTCACTTGTGTGTGAACGTAATAAGATTTCAAGCTTTCAATTAAAATACCTTGTGCTAATAAGACCGAGAACATTTCTTTCGTCGGCTCTCGTTTTATAAAATAAAATTACCCAAATACGATATTTGAGTTCATGGAGACTAGTATTTAGTTATATTTGAAATTTTGAAAGCCAGAAATTAAATTAGGACGGCTTTCCGTTGTATTTTGATATTTTTAAATGACCCCAAAAAAGTGCAACAAAACCAATTTGTACGAAAAAGTAAGTAGTTTCATTCTCCCACGTGTTAAATTGACATTAATAGATAATAAATAAATTTCCATTACCTAACAATTTCAACAGAAAAATGATTATTGACAACTAGTTTATTATAAAAAAGACCGAAACAAACGACTCTTCGTAGAAATGGAATGACTAAGTTTAGCTAGCTAATCAGTCGCAGAAACAACTAGTGACTTACCGGTGTTGATGAGCAAGAAAGCAAATAAACAAATTATCATATTGACACCTTAGTCACCTGATATTTAAGCATTTTTATTTTGTTATTTTACGATTACTGTCATTTTAAAATTCTCCCCACGTTAAAACTGTTCACGGCACAGCCAAGTTTGTACTGAGCGATTCGGGTTTAGTCAACTTTCTAAGCCGTACTTGATTTCTTAGCCAAGGTTGAATAACACCGAGTCGTGTCGAATGTCTTTCATGTCATACACTACGAAACACTCCAGGACGCCACTTTTGATTTTCGGTCAGTCAAAAATTACTACTTAGTGTGGCCGTGTCGTAGTAATTTTTGACTGACCGAAAAAAATATATATATATATATATATATATATATATATATATATATATATATATATATATATATATATATATATATATATATATATATATATATATATATATATATATACAGTCTAAAATTATGTTATAGTACAGGTCTTTTTTTTATATATATACATAAACGGAATTACAAAGAACCTTACCAAAAAGAGACAAACAGAAATCTCAAAATTGAAGAGGTAGCATCATATTTAAGTTGTATACTTTAAAAGCGTTTGGTTTTGTCATAGTGTCTAGAAAAATGTTTTAGTTTCTTCCAACTATGAGAATAAAAAAGTCATACCCTTGATAAAAAATAAAAGTCCAACAAAAAATTATTTGTATACGGCACTCACACATATAATACACACAAAGTTAAGTTAAGTTTTGGTGCAAGGTTCAGAGGATATACAGAGTGTTTTTGTTAATTTATGATTTTTTTTCTTTTATTTATTTTAAATTATTTTTATATATTATAATTTTATATTAATATATTCTTATGTTGTATCTTTCATCGTTGTTTTACTTCAGAATGTTGCAATATGCATTACTGAGATTGTTGGTGTCTGTTTTCGAATTTATAGAGTTCTTATTTTTTTGGATCTCAACCATTTCCAGAATTTCCCTTTTTTTGTATTATTTTCGGACGAAACCTATGAACCGTTTAATATTTTTATTGGGATTTTATTTATTATTGATAAATTATAGTTATTTTAATAAACAGAACGCAATAAGTAATATTCAACAACTCTATAAGGTTGATGGAAGCAATTGCTTCCCGAGTGGCTTCCTCTAATTGTGATTTGATTTAGAAAATTTTTTAATATAAGGCCTTTAAATATCCCTCATAAAAAAAAAATCTAGAGGAGTTAGCATCACACAATTTCGCAGACCACAAGTTCCAATCCAACATTGCCCAAACACTTCATTTAATACTCTTTTCAAGAATTAATGCTTGGATTTTGCAATACTTCTCCAATTATATTCAATTCCCGGATTTTCTCTTCCTCATTTAAGTCGTTCTGATTTTGCCTTGGCTCCTTGTCTGGTTGTTGCTGCCCCGGATATTTATTAAAATAAAGTTCTTTCACTGTCTCTGCGTTGAGTTTTTCCATTAAAATTATGTGTGCCAGAACACAAAATTCAATAAAGGATAAAATTTATGTCCGTAACGGACAGCGACACTTTGGAGTTTTTGATAAAAGTCAAATCAAAAACACAAATGTAATCCAGCCATTTTAATGAAGTTTTTGTAGTTCCGTAATTTTTGTAAGGTTTTTAATAATATACAGGGAGTTCAAATGAATTTTTTAGGTATGGAACTATTATAAAATATTTTTTAAAAAATGTGTCTGAATTGTTAGGCATTTAAAATATCCCCTAGCCTCCGAATTCATGATAAGAGGCAAAAATATATATAAAAACAATTTCAGTTTGAAATGTTTGTTTGCGTTTTGTTTACGTTGATGCAATCAAATGAATATCAATATTTTTGATCGCATTATTTAAAAGGAAGTTTGTATCTAGATTCTAAATTTTGTAAAATTTCTTTTCACAACTTTTATCTTGACATCAATTTATAGAAGTTTATGCCTCTTTCAAAAAAAAAACATTTTGAAGATACTCAAACCTTTTATTTAGCTTACTAGCGGCTGCTATTTAATATAAGTAAGTTCTTTTCAGTTATGAAAAAATTAAATAAATCCGAAACAATTCCATATGTTATACAAGATTTGTCACTTTTTGGCTACAACACATTCAGTGCACTTCAGTGCAGCAATAATTATTACTGTTATGTAGTGTTTTCATGAAGCAAAAGTTTACATCTTTTTAAAAAATATGCAGATCATCAAAAAATGAGCCCCTTGCAAGTGACGATGCGGCCACCAAAAAATTACGTTTCAACGCACCCGGAGGCATTCATGACGTGCAACGGATTTAATTTTTTATGAATATGTTTCATATATTCAGCGAAATTTATATATAACAGAAACTCTTTGGTCATCGTGACTTCCAGAATATATAATGTAACTATAAAGCACACCTTGCCACTTAATCATTTTCTGTCTTTAATAATAATAAAGGACTTTTATTATAGAAAACAAATAAATTTAATTTTACAAATTTTCTTCCGCTTGTTCGCCTGGACAAGTTTATTTATACACAAAAGTTGTAGTTTGTGTTCGGTTACGCAACAAATTTGTGTATAAATTTGTTGGTACCAATCTGTAATTCCAAGATCACTCTGGTTCCCCGAATCCGAAGTAAAATGACCGTAATCATGCCCTGACTTACCCCAAATTTCCTCGTGGAGGATGTGCTGGGTTGAAGGGAATGCGCTGCACGATTCTACCGGAGGGTTCGACTCTTGAGGGTGTTGCACACTGCTTTTCAAAACAGGTGTTCAAATTTCCGACTCGCAACGCGCAATTCTCGATTCCGGCACGGCCGCTCGCGAAGTGCCGGAGGCAGGTAAAAATGGAGTAACAAAAAATGTATATATAAAAGAAGGAAAGGTTTCCCGGGAATAAAGGAGGGAGAACAAGACGGAGTATACAGTTGTCAAGGCATGTATATACGCACAAAATAATAATAATTAAACTATATCCCGAAACCCAAAGCACTTCCTAAAGTGAATGAATACCACCCAACGTAAACAAAAAAATCATTCGTAAAGTTAAATAAAAGTAAGATAAAAAAAGAAAAAGAAATACAAAGTAAATGGAGACAGAACAAGTTGCTTAACGTCAAGAAAATAAATGAATTAAAAGGAAAACGTAAAATACAGAGCTTGAAATATCGTAGAATTCGCGAGATCAATTAAATAGGTAAATGCTGATAAAGGTTATTTTCAGGCATTGTTTATTTGTATTGGTTCATTTTCAGTTATTAATTTATACTAAAGTTTAATTAAATATATTACTGCTCTTTTATTGAATAATTAAATAATTTTGTTTAAAGGTAAATTCATTTTTTCATTGTAGTATTTTAGCCGGAAATTTATGAACCATTTTTACAATTATTCAAGAGGAGGATCTTTTGAATACGACGGTTTGACGTATATGCATCTATGCTAAAATGCAGTCTTTGCTGCAAATACTTTGTAATATGTTTTTTTTTAAATATGAAAAATAAGGTCGCAGAGTGTAAATATCGTGTAAGATGTTCGGATACCTTATGTTAGTCTTAGGCAATAGTTCTGCAATCGCTGAACTCTGTTAAAGTTAGTTTGCTTTAAACACTCACAGCAATTTACTTGTCACTTGACGACTGAAAGCCCACAAGAATTTTTTCTACATATGACTGAATTTGTCGCTTTATGAATTTTTTCAAGATTGTTGCAGAGTTTGCAAAATGTTTAGTGGAGTTGATTAAAAGAGTCTGAGTTGTTTGCTTTATTTAATAAACCCTGGAACTTAACATAAACATAAGATAAGGACAATTTGAAATGAGTTAAGTGAAAAAGACGAAACCTATGAACCATTTAATATTTTTATTGGAATTTTATTTATTATTGATAAATTATAGTTATTTTAATAAACAGAACGCAATAAGTAGTATTCACCAACTCTATAAGGTTGATGGAAGCAATTGCTTCCCGAATGGCTTCCTCTAATTGTGATTTGATTTAGAAAATTCTTTAATATAAGGTCTTTAAATATCCCTCATAAAAAAATCTAGAGGAGTTAGCATCACACAATTTCGCAGACCACAAGTTCCAATCCAACATTGTCCAAACACGTCATTTAATACTCTTTTCAAGAATTAATGCTTGGATTTTGCAATACTTCTCCAATTATATTCAATTCCCGGATTTTCTCTTTCTCATTTCAGTCGTTCTGATTTTGCCTTGGCTCCTTGTCTGGTTGTTGCTGCCCCGGATATTTATTATTAAAATAAAGTTCCTTCACTACCTCTGCGTTGAGTTTTTCCATTAAGATTATATGTGGCAGAACACAAAATTAACTGACAGCGACACAATGCACTAATACATAAAAAAAAAGTTGTTGTATTCATTAACGACAAAACGAAGAAGTGTTAAAAAAATCTGAGTACTCCACTGCATTTGCCTTAAAATGTCCTAAAAATGTTTTTATCTGGATCCAAAATTTTCATAAATAAAAATGTTTGGGCAATTTTCTAAAGGCCGAAAATTTAAAAACGCTCTATATCCCGGTTGGTAGTGAAGATATCGCCATGTGGATTTAACAATTAAATGTTTCTCAACAAGGCACCCCTGACATGCCTTCTTGTAGTAGTAGAAATGCCTTTTGCGCTAGTAGAGTTACGAGAATATGCTCCCAAAATTCTATTAAACTGGATTTTCCTTTGCATTTTCTTGCTAGAATGTAATAACCACTTTTTATCATTTCTTATACCTTAACAATGCATAATCAACTGGTCGTATGAAAATGGTGCTGTGCAGAGGGGGAGTGAATTTTCCAAAAAATGTCAAAAATTATTTTTTTTTGTTGTCTACACCATACTGCTATTAAATCGACAAAACCACTTTTCAATATTTTTATTAGAAATACTTTTTTTTTAATTTCAAAAACACCGCATAATGCCTTTATATGGGAGTATCTATCACGGCCGCCAACGAAGCAGCGAGGAATGGTCAGATTTGCGAGGACGGTCAGGCAATACACGACTTTGCGGTTTACGACGTGCGCTTGTAGACCCGCTTTCGCAGCGAGGATGATTTTATGTATTGTTTATCTGCGTTTTAAGTGTCAAAATAATTCTCTTTGAGGAAGCGAGGTAGTTTTTAATGTGACTAAAATATATTTATTTTTGGGTAAGAATGAAAAATAACGCATTAGTTATAATTTTCATTGAAATGGTCGATATAGATTTACGTAATAATGGATATTAAAAGTAGTACCAGTTCTAATAGCGAACTTGAGTCTACAATCAAATTAGAGCTCTTAACGAAAGAAGCTGCTAACACAAAAGGAAAAGTTTTTAACTTCCAATTATGTGTAACTTGTCAAGAAGGCGGAACGCTCTTAACGTCAAAAACAAATATCCAAATAAAAATTAAATGAATGTTCAAAAATCTGCATGAACATCTGTTAAGGCCAGGATCCTAATACTCTACACATTTTTTTGAAATTTAATGACATAAGGGAACAAGTTTGCAATGGCATTAAAAACTGTTACAAAACCTATACGAGTTTTAAAATGCCTATTTTGCCAGAAACGTTTAAAATATCAAAAGCTGTAACAAGCCATGACTAATATGGAAACAAAATTAATACTCGAAGAAATACGAAATGAAATATCATGCTTCATGCTATTTGACAGAATCACTTAAAACAATAAATAAACCTGCGCATGGGGATTTTTGGTTAAAAAAGTTAAAGACAAGTTTGGGGATCGAATTGGTCCACCAGGAATGACGAAGATTTGCCAAAATATTAAAATGGGAATAAATGGCATACCAAGTAATACAGAATTGAAAAATTAAGGATTATAAAAAGCATATTCCAAATAATTTATATTTTTTAACAAGTCTTCTTGTCTTCAGTGAAACATGTAATGCCAGGAAAGAAACGGAAATATTTAATATTTGTCAAGACATCATCTTTGCGAGTTCAAATGGAAAGCAAATATATAAAAAAAATTGTTGAAACCATGCACGTTTGTGGTCACTCAATATCTTACACGGGTAAGCGTCGCTCAAGAAGAAATTTAAATTTATTTAGAAAGCAATTACGTAACTGTCTCTAGACAATTGACGATTCCTAATGAGTTGGAAAATTTCACATGTACTGATAACCGAAGCAATGTTCTAAACACCTGTCGATGTAAAAAAAGGCAGAGACATTCAATTTTCTGTTAAATAAGATTTTTTTAATTTAGGCAAAACATTTCAGGAGTAACAAACTATTATGATCCTGTAAAAGAAAATTTATGAAATGCATTGGTTCCTGTGAATGCGTAAAATCAATATGTAGCAATAAGCGAGACAAAAATGATCCCCGACTAACACTAAATATCTGTAATTTATCGGACACTGAAACAAATTCAGACAGAATGAAGAGCAAAAAACGTAATGGCAATTTTCTTTATAAATCAATAACCTATTATTTTTGCCGAAGATATACGCTGATATTGGATTTTAATGAGGAGAAGGAAATTTTTTAAGGTTAACTTTTTACTTCTAATTAATTTTAGGTGTTATCATAGATATAATTTTAGTTTTTATTCTAGCTTCTATGTACACTTATGTATTATTAGTTTAATATGAAGTGTTGTCAATAAAATATAATACCAATAATTACTAATGTCAAATATAATAAAACGGTACCATCGCTATGTAACAAGTAATTAATCAAAATATTCAACTATGAGAAAAATACGTGTATCATATTCGCTACGAAAGAGTGTCAAGCAAAAACGATCCTAAGCGATCGCCGGAACCGCTAAGTCGTTTGTCGCCTGACCGTTCTCGCAAATCTGACCCTTTCTAGCTGCTTCGCTGGTGGCCTTGATATTGACGACATAGCTTTACATTTTGATAATTAAAAAAAAAACGGTTCATCTGATTGGGGTTTTTGAAAAAGTAACATAATCCAAATAGTTTTCGAGTTACACCGAGGTAAACGATAAAATAAAAATGAGTTTTCAGGGCAAGCGTTTATTCGTAAAAGACTCCTATATAAAAGCATTATGCGGTGCGTTTTTAAAATGAAAAAAAAAGGATTTCTAATAAAAATATTGAAAAGCTTTATTGTCAGTTTAAGGGCTGTATGTTGTAGATAACAAAAACATAACATCATTTTTTTGTCATTTTTATTATAAAATTCACCACCCACTACCCCCTGCACCGAACGATTTTTGGAGGACCAGTTGATTTTGCATTCTTAGGGACAGTGAAAAATTGCAATATATTTATGTTTTTAAAATCTCTTGTAGTTTTATAAAGAGGAGTAGTATTTTCATAGCTGAAATAGGAAAATAGGAAAATGATCACTCAGACCAGCCTGAAGAACTGGAGAAAGAAGAGGTTTTGATTAAAGTTACATCAAAAACAAAAATATAATATCGACATTTTAATGAAGTTTTTGCAGTTCCCGTAATTTTGTAAGGTTTTTAATAATATACAGAGGGCTCAAATAATTTTTTTAGGGATGGAAATATTATAAAATAATTTTTTAAAAATGTGTCTTTACTGTTGGGCCTTTAAAATTATTTAAACAGCAAATACCCCTTAGCCTACGAATTCATGATAAGAGGCAAAAATAAATAAAAACAATTTCAGCTGGAAATGTTGGTTTGCGTTTTGAAAAGCTGTTTTGTTTACATTAACGTAATCAAATGAATATGGATATTTTTGATCGGATTATTTAAAGGAAGTTTGTATTTAAATTCTAAAAGTTGTAAAATTTCTTTTCACAATGTTTATCTTGACATCAATTTATAGTAGTATACACCTCTTGAAAACTATTTGGTTTATCAAAAAAATGCTTTTTATAAATCATATGCGTTGAAGATCAACGAATCAGTTACTTTTTCAAAAAGTCCAATCGGATGGATCGTTTTTTTTTAATTAGCAAAATATGTCGTGAATATCACGCCCGCCAGCGAAGCAGCGAGAAAGGGTCAAAATTTGTAAGGACGGTCAGGCAATAAACAACTTAGCGGTTGCGGCGGCGCTTAAGATCGTTTTTGCTTGTAGACCCTCTTTCGTAGCGAATGTGATATGCATTTGCCCTCATAATCGAATTTTTTGATAGGGATGATACTGTTTTATTACTTTTGACATTACTAATTATTTGTATTAAATTTTATTGGCAACATTGCATATTAAACTAATAATACATAAGTGTACATAGAAGCTAGAATAAAAATTAAAATTATATCTATAATAACACCTAAAATTAAGTAGAAGTAAAAAGTCAATCTAAAAAAAAAACCTTCGTGTTGGTCAGGGATCATTTTTGTCTCGCTTATTGCTACATATTGATTTACATTACATTGATTACATTTCATACATTTTCTTTTACAGGAACACAATGGCCCGTTACGCCTAAAATGTTGTGTCTAAATTAAAAAATCTTATTTGAAAGAAAATTGAATGTCTCTATACCTTTTTTTATATTGACAGGTGTTTAGAACTGATGTATCCTCTTGTAATATTGTTTCGGTTATCAGTACATGTGAAATTTTTCATTGAATTCGAATTTTTTCATTTGAACGTAACTCATTAGGGATTGTCAATTTTACATTATATGGCAAAAGTTTAAAGTTTCCAGGTATAGTGTCATTTATTGAAATTTGTGTTTCGTGAAATATGGGTGCTTTGTCCAAAGTTTCTTAAAATATATCTATATTATCTGCAGCAAACTGTACAAATCTATCGGATACCATTTGTCAAGAGAGAGTTACGTAATCGCTTTCTAAATCAAGTTGAATTTCTTCTTGAGCGACGCTCACAACATCCGTTTAAGATACTGTGTGACAACAAGCGTGGCTGGTTTCAACCAGTTTTTTTGACTTGGTCTGCTGATAGGCTAACAGTCCCAAACCAATAAGTTTAGGGGTATTTTTTTTTTCATTTAAACTCATCATCTTGACAAATACTAAGTATTTCCGTTCCTTTCCTGGCATTACATGTTTCGTTGGAGACAAGAAGACTTGTTGAAAAATATAAATTATTTGGAATATGCTTTTTATAATCCTTAATTTTCAATTTTTTATATTTAAATCTTCGTCATAACGCAGCAAAGGATAAATAGTTGGACGTTTCCGTCTTATGCCATTAAAATCAAAAAAAAAATGTAGACCATTAGGATCTTTGCCTTAACTGATGTTCATGCGGATTTTTGCACATTCAATTAATTTTTGTTTGGATATTTGTTTTGACGTTATGAACTTTCCGCCTTGTTGACAAGTTACACATAATTGGAAGTTAAAAACTTTTTCTTTAGTGTTAGCAGCTTTTTTCGTTAAAGGCTTTAATTTGATTGTAGAATCAAGTTCGAAATTAGAACTTGTACTGATTTTAATATCCATTATTATGTAAATCTATATCGATCATGTGGATGAAAATTATAACTAATGCGTTATTATTTATCATTCTCACACAAAAATAGATATATTTTAGTCACATTAAAAACTACTTCACTCCCTCAAAGAAAACTATTTTGACACTTAAAACGCAGACATAAAAAATAAATAAAATCATCCTCGCTGTGAAAGCGGGTGTACAATTGCACGTCGGCACCGCAAAGTCGTTTATTGCCTGACCGTCCTCGCAAATCTGACCCTTCCTCGCTGCTTCGCTGGTGGTTGTGATATTCACGACATGGTTTCACATTTTGCTAATTAAAAACTGTCCATCAGATTGGGGTTTTTAAAAAAATAACGGATTCGTTGACCTTCAATGCATATCGTTTATAGGAAACACTTTTTTGATAAACCAGATAGTTTTCAAGTTACAGCGAGGTAACCGATAACATAAAAATGAGTTTTCAGAGCAAGCTTTTATTTATTAGAGACGCCCATATAAATGCATTATGCGGTGTTTTTAAAATGAAAAAATAAAGTATTTCTAATAAAAATATTGAAAAGCGGGTTTGGCAATTTAAGAGCAGTATGGTGTAGACAACAAAACAATAATAATTTCTTGACAATTTTTGGAAAATTCACCCCATAACATTTTTATTTATCAAAATTTCGGATCCAGATAAAAACATTATTAGGGCATTTTAAGACAAATGCAATAGCGTACTCACATTTTTTTTACACTTCTTCGTTTTGTCGTTAATGAATTCAACTTCTTTATTTTATATGGCAATCATAGTCCTGAAATGTAGGGCATTTTTTATTTATGTATTAGTGCATTGTGTCGCTGTCCGTTACGGACATAAATTTTATTCTTTATTGAATTTTGTGTTCTGGCACACATAATTTTAATGGAAAAACTCAACGCAGAGATAGTGAAGGAACTTTATTTTAATAAATATACGAGGCAGCAACAACCAGACAAGGAGCCAAGGCAAAATCAAGACTACTTAAATGAGGAAGAGAAAATCCGGGAATTGAATATAATTGGAGAAGTATTGCAAAATCCAAGCATTAATTCTAGAAAAGAGTATTAAATAAAGTGTTTGGACAATGCTGGATTGGAACAGGTGGTCTGCGAAATTGTGTGATGCTAACTCCTCTAGATTTTTTTTGTATTAATTAAATTATATTAGATTATATTAAAGAATTTTCTAGATCAAATCACGATTAGAGTAAGCCACTCGGGAAGCGTTTGCTCCGATCAATCTTATAGAGTTAGTGAATAGTTGCCATTCAGTAATAAAATTGAGGTTCGGTGTATAAGATGTATTCAAGATATTTTGTATTCTCATATTTATTGCGTTCTGTTTATTAAAATAACTATAATTTATGAATAATAAATAAAATTCCAATAAAAATATGATATGGTTCTTAGGTTTCGTGTTTTTCACTTAAGTTATTTTAAATTGTCCTTATCTTACCTTTATGTTAAGTTCCAGAGTTTATTAAATAAAATAAACAAACCAGATTCTTTTAATCAGGTTCACTAAACATTTTGCCCACTCTGTCCAAAATCCTGAAAAAATTCATAAACAAACAAATTCAGTCACATGTAAGAAAAAATTCTTGTGAGCTTTCAGTCGTCCTGTGACAAATGCTATGATGCAGTTTTTAAATCAAACTAACTGATTGCAGAACTATCGTCTAAGACTCACATAAGGTATCTGAACATGTTACACGATATTTGCACTCTACGACCTTATTTTTCATAATTATAAAAAACCATATTCCAAAGTATTTGCAGCAAAGACTGCATTTTAGCATAGATGTATATATGTCAAACGGTCGTTTTCGGACTGTATTATAACACTATTTTGAACTATTCAAATATAGTTCATAAATTTCCGGATAAAATACTACAATCAAAAAATGAATTTACCTTTAAAAAAAATATTTATCTTTTTAAGAAAAGAGCAGTAATATATTTAATTACATTCTAGCATAAATTAAGAACTGAAAATGATTGATCTCGCGAAATCTACGATATTTGAGGCTTCTTACTTTTTATTTTATGTTTTCCTTTTAATTCATTTACTTTCTTGACGTTAATGTTCCTAAGCACCTTTTGTGTATAAATAAACTTGTCAAGGCGAACAAGCGGAAGAAAATTTGGAAAATTAAATTTGTTTATTTTCTATAATAAAAGTCCTTTATTACTATTAAAAACAGAAAAATAATTAAACTGCCAATATTCAAATTGTGTTTATCATATCTTGATCATATCGTTTTGAACATTTTCTTGTTTTTATCCAAAACCAGAGAAGGCATCAATGTAGTACTCCATTCATTTTAGGGGAAGTCACAAAATGCCGTTCGTTACCCGCAAATACGGTCGAAATGAATCCTTTTCAGTATATTGTGCGCCTAAAATAACGGCCTTCACTTTGGGCGACAGACATACCAAGATTACATTTCGAATTGCGATGCGAGCGCCAACGGTCTACGCCTGAACTAAAATTGATAATGTACGGATAAATGGTCGACCTTGTGGCTTCATTAGAAAATTTTGGAACGTTGATAAGGCCCTCAAGGTCATACTGGCAAAGTTTTACATTAGAAACGTTGTGACTTCCGAAATCGGAACTCATCACGTTGTAGATGAAGTCACAACGTTAATTGAGTATCTATTTTGGAAGTCGTAGAGTGCGCCTATCATATAAATAAATAAATAAATAAATATATATATATATATATATATATATATATATATATATATATATATATATATATATATATATATATATATATATATATATATATGATGACACTATATTCCGGGGTATCATCCGTTCGCGTGTTGAACGAAAAAGTGTTCGAAGTGTTTTCGGAGCCCGAGCATTGAAGATGCTATGTGAGATTTTGGCGAAACGTCTGCAGGATTCCAGTCGGAGGTCAACAAGCGAACGGATGATACCCCGGAATATAGTGTCATCACATTTTTCCATCCGTGAATCAATACGTGAGAATATATATATATATATATATATATATATATATATATATATATATATATATATATATATATATATAATGTCACACATGGTGTCCCGAAATCAGTGGGCAAAACTATACCACCTATTCTACGTCCAAAATAAGCCCTAGCGTCACGGAGCTAAAATTAATTCACCTGAAAATAGCTTTTTATTAATATTTCCGTGACAGTTTGAGAAAGAGTTTTGAAATTTTAGAATTTCAGTAATTTTGGCATGCTGAATCCGATTTAAAAATTATAATGCGAAATTTTGGTCATGGTCTAAAACATATGAGGGGTACAGATAACAAAACCTGCAATAACTTTTGGACTTTTGTCTTATTAAATCGGAAAACTGGTGTTGACATTTGACATTTCATTTATATGGTTAGGACTTTTTTCAAAAGTACACTGTTTAGTATGCCCCTCTTACCTATTCATTGAAATCCGAAAATAAGATGTTGAAACAGAATTGATAAGATTTTTATTTTCACATTTGACACGTTTTTTATAGTGTGTTTTTTTTTGTTCATATTGACCTTGAAGTTTTTTTTTTATTTGACTTTTTATAGTATGGATCGGGGAATTAGCAGATAATCATTTTATTTATTTTACAATCCAATGAAACCTCTGGCGGAAAAAATATTACTATAGTTTGCAAGTAAAATTTGGAATGGTTGCATTCTTTTAATATAAGATTCATTTTTGCGGTGTATTTTTTATGTTGATATTGTTTAAAAAATTAGTTCGTTTAGTATAGTTCAGATGCTTTTATACATTCATCCGAGTGTTCAACATTAAAGGAAAAGCTTACCGATTTCAAATCCAAACACAAAACAAATTTCTCTGTTGACGGATGCCACCTGAAGAAATATTAAATAATAATAGGCTTTTAATTTTGTTATATTAAAGGCATTGAAAAATATCCTTTTAGTTATCGGTTCCTACAGCATACCTAATTAAATTAAACCTACATGTTTCGTCTTCTACAAAACTCCGAAATTCACATTACCATTAAAATATGATTAAAATTAGTTCCATCGTAAAATGTTGTTCTTGTGTCATTTTTCACAAACCACACTGAGCTTGACAATTTTTTTAAACGTAATAAGTAAACATTGAATTTGCAAGTTAAAAGGGCACGTTCGTTTAGGTTTAGCATCGGAAAATGCAATTGTAACACGTCTGCCGCTCTATGAAAATAAGAAAGGTTTTCACAAAGACTCATCACACATCGGAGGAAAATGTAGAAAATTATCAATATGAGGCAGCGTTAAATAGGATTAAGACCTCTAGCAGGAATCACTAATATTTTAGAAAATATTCCAATACGTACTAGCTTGTAAATGTTGATTCTGCATGATGAAGCACACTTTAAGCAGGGTGTAAGAAATTGGTTAGACGAAAATTTTGCTAAGTAAATAGCTTGAGGTGATCCAGCGGGTGAATTTTATAATGCAATAGCGAAGAAATCGCTATAGTTTTCCGATGCTTTGAAGTAATTCCTATTCTATGTGGGATCACTCTAATATATATTTTAGTTCAGTGGATCCGAACTCTGTTGAAAGCGCAGAGAAATGGCAAGGGGTATGTACGTATAAAATGCTTCGTATTTGAATAAGAGAATCATACTCTTATTTTTATTAACACCAGGGAATAATACAAACTGGATTGATAATGGAAATAGTTTATTAGCCATGTTATGGCGGACATGACTTCCTGGAACCAATGGCAAGTATTAGGATTTGTTAAGTTTTAATATTTGTTTTCGAAATATAATGTATGCATTTCAATGGATTTTTCTTGTTGACTCTCCTCGACAAAACTAAATATGTGTGTAAGATATCAAGTTTATAAATCTGGGCGTGGTCCTTAATAAATGTAACAGAGATATGATTTCTATGAAGCAATTGTTGAAAATTAAATGTCCTTTTCAGCACCCTGTATTACATTAAGTGAAATATGAAGTTAATTTTGCTCTTTTTAATAAAAGTAGGCAGCTTGTAATTTTTCACAATGAAAAAGAGAGTAGAAAAACTTGTAATTTATGCACAGTCGATGTTGGCGAAAAATACACTCGTATCAAAAAATTGCATGTAGATCTAGGCATCCTGTAGACGATTTTGTACAGTGTCAAAAATGTCTTTAATAAGATTAGGCAGCTTGTAATTTGTGAACTGACGAAAAAGTCACTTTTATCAAAAAATTGTATGTTTCATCCCGTAAACGATTTTATGGCGCATCAAAAATATGGGAATATGAAGTTGATTTTTCTCTCTTTATCATACTAGGCGGCTTGTAATTTTTGAACGAACGTGTCGAAAAAGACCCTTTTATCCAAAAATTTTACATTTCACCCTGTAGACGATTTTGTGCCTCGTGAGAAATATGTGGAATATGAACTTAATTTTGCTCTCTTTCTCTAATCACATTACAAAAAAGTACATAAAAACTTAAACATTTTTTTACACTTCAAATTAATGACTTTTCTTGCCTTTTTCAACTAACCAAAATTAATTTTTCTAGTTTTTTTTAAGCAATAACTATATAAAAAGGAACTTGGAACTAAAACTTGTTTTGATATTTCAAATTAAAAGTTATTTTTTTCAACTAACACAACTTAAACTAGAACATTTTTTTTATAATTAAAATTGAAATGTTTTCTTCAAATTAGAATCTGTTCTTTAAATTAATAATTTTTCTTCACATTAAAAAGTTTTTTACAAATGAAAAAGTTTAAAAGTTAATAAGTTTTTTTTAAATTAAGAAGTTGTAGCTTTAGTTTGGTCGGTAGAGGAATTTCAAAATATACCTGTATGGTAAGAAATTTGATTTGCGCGCTCCGGTGTTTTATTTACGATATTGAAACGAAGATAATTGCAGTATACTACGCGAGACATTACACCCCCAATTTTGCATTAACCTAATGTTGAAGAATTATTTATTCTTACAACAGAATTTTAAAAAGGTACTTACAAGTTTTTATCTTTCAGGGATAGCCATCTTCTTCACTCGTCACTGACAAAGTAACACTTGCACGAATATCCATACAATCTAGAGCGGCCTGGGGGCACAACGGGCCCATCTGGTGGCCTAAGTGCTTTGACGCCCGCGAGGGCGCCCCCCTTTAATACCAATACCAATACCAATAATCCATACAATCAAACTTACCTACCTCTGTAACAATAGAGAAGATGTAATTAGCGGATAAGGGCAAGGCGGGCAAAATTAACCATTTTTTTTTTGTTATTTGTAATAATTATAATTCTGGTTATTTGTACATTTTTAGCCCTTTTCGTAATACCAGGGGTAAAATGGACCGCTTAAAAATTCTAAAAAAATTTATTCCATATTATTGTAACCGAATCAGAATTACTTTATTGAAAGTGTTAATTTTTGGATAATTCTATAGTTTCGCCTAAAGCCAGAGCTTTCGAAAATCTTGTAAATACCAATAACAAATTTTTTAATACATAGAAAACTAGTTACTAATCAGTAAACGTTTTTTTTATGAAATACTCTTTAATAAATAATTATAATTATTATATATAATAATATAAATAGGGGTGAGTGCGGTAGAACGGCCAGAAGTTTCGCCAAAATTTGGGTAAATTTAGTTCAAGTTGTCCAAAAATTAATCGACTTGATGGTTAAAAGTCACAAAAAATAATAAAAAGCTTGCTCCACCCTCCCCTATAGCTAGAAAAATTAAAGGATGTTCAGTTGGGTCAAATGTAGATAACCGATCTATACCAGGTCACTTTTTACAACTGAACATAATTCGGATATATTTTTGTTAAGTTCATTTTTGGTCGAAAATGTCAAAGTTTGACAGGTTGGTGTTATTTGCAAGCATATAGCACATTTTTCCAATTGTTTCTAGATTTCTTTTTCCCTGATTTCAGATATATGCAGGGGGTTCATTTTAAAGTCTGCCTATATCTTGGCAATCGGTCTGTTGATAGAAAAGCTTGCCAGAAGCCTCGTTAGGAAGCACAGCCTGCTTTTTTTTAATAAATTATAGATCTCGATTAAATTGAGGAATAGTGCTCGTTGGAAAAGTGGTTTATCTGACTGTCTCTCGACAATTTTTACCATTAGATATCGGTCCGCCGAGCGGTGTGATCACGAGAATAAAAAACGTTTAATAAAAAAGTATTTAAAATTGAAGAAAAGACTAAATAAACCAGCATGCCCTGGGAAGGGAGAACGTTTTTCAATTTCACTGGCATATAAAATTTACTTACCAAAAAATCAATTTAAGAAAGTTATTGACCAACAATGTCAAATGATTTTTAAAGAAATAAAAAAATCTCTCTTGAATGTGAAGAAAATCTAATCTAATCTAATCCATTTGTTTTAGTAATATATCCAGCGTAAAGTAGAAGTGATGTATTTATCATAATCGTCATTTATTTATTTCTAGAACTAATAATGCAACATTGCAACCACCAGCTGATTTTATATGTGAAATCCACAAAAAAAGTGAAAACTTTTAAAATTGTACCTTTTGTCTTTTATTAATGGGCATAAAATATACTGGAATACACCGTATATCTACCACAACAAGGATTAGACACTAAACGAATAAAGGTAAAGTTTAACAATTACAAATTCTCTGCAGCGGCGTCGCCCATGTCCTCTTGCCCTTGATTGTTCTGGACGGTCAACCACTTGCGTATTAAAATTAGAGCAGCGGATGTCGATATTCTCCTGCTGAAGTCGTCAACGCAGCGATGGGCCAAATATGCGAAAAAGAAGTCTATCCACGATAAAAGTGAATCAAAATTATTTTGTCAAAAAAGGAAGTTTTTTATTTTTTTATTTGGCACTTGGAATTTAAAGACGAGGGTGGCACATTGTTGGCGGCGAAGCTGACCATTAAGGCTTGAATAAAACGAACGCTATTGTCCTTGACGAAAAATGATCGTGACAGAACAATAAAGAAAACCGCATCCTTCGAGGGTATACGGACCAACCTCGAAAGGACTACGCCCGGCCCGTCCAGATTGGGAATGAAATTTTTCGCACCTCTACTAAAAAGACCATTGAAAATAAAGATACGACCGTTACGTTTCTCGGAAACGTCAAATTAAATAGAGGCATAATAAAGCATACAAAATTATAACATAAACTATAATAAATTGTTTATTGCCCATAAGAATCAAGCCTTTACCCCAACATAAAGTTATATTCTACTGAGCACAGGACGCTTTAGTTTTATAGTACATTAAATTTAAATTTGAAACAAAAAAATCAGACAACATTATAAAATTTGTTATAGGAAGAAAGGAAGAGGAACCAAAATAATGGATTGCATTAATTGCGAAGCTTTAAACTTAGTCAATGATTGTGGGTCAATTTTCCAATAGCCAATTAGTCAATTTATGCCGAACCCTTTAGATATTATAATATTTTTCATTTCAGCAGGAATTATGTTATATAATTTATTTTCAATATATAGAAATGTTCGCTGGAATATCTTTCGTTTCTTCTCTAGTAAAGTGATTATGAGATATGTGGTTGAATAATGAGTTTTTCCGCCTATGAATAATAGTTACTTTATGGAATAGTTGTCGAATATAGAATACCTTACAATACTTAAAAAGCTGATCTGAGAGATACTGTCGGTCAAGTTGAAATATAACTTTCAGGACTCTTCTAAATAACCTCTAATGGTTTGAGACTACTTTTATATGCACCGTCTCAGCCGATGATGCTGATGGACCAACGCAAAGTATAAGGAAATATTTTATTTTATTGAAAGAACTTGTCTCGTACACTGCACAACTATCTACATGCATATTAAGGAATTATTTGTAATGTATTTTATACATTCAGATTCTAAAACTCCAAAATGTCAGGTTTTTATTTTGAGTATCTGATCCTTTCCACCGCCGGACGTGAACACAATATATAGTCCGTTGTTTCCTCATCCTCCAAGCACATCATTCCCTCATCGTGGTCCGAAAGACAGACTGACTTTATGCATGCGCCGTTTGAGACCCCCGTCAAGGTATTCAGCTTTGAACTGCTCTTGCAAATTAGGGTGTCAGTTGTGTGTTTCTCTGTGAGATGTTCTATTAATGCCTTTGAATGACTTATGATCTTGGTAATCATAGCCAGTGTAAGCAAGATTCATCTAACCTCCATTTGCCTCCGATTGCATTTCTTGCCGATTGACGAGAAATAGCAAATATTGATGGTCTTATCAGAAGGCGGTTTCTCCCTCGTTCCGTCGTCGCGTTTCCTTTTAGTTTTCCTCCAGGTAACATTGTCCAAGTGGCCATACCTTACTTAGCATCCCTAACGTGGATAAAGCCTCTTAGTCTCTTACGATACGAAAGTGCAGAATTATGCAAACTTTTGAGGAATTTAAGATTTGAGTCAGAATTTCTGAAAAACAAGTCAAAATAATTTCTGACATAAGTCTCTCGTAACAGACATTCCGAATCAAAATGTCCTATATACAGGGTGATTCACAAAAAAAGGTCAATCATTTTAATATTATTTTTTGGTGTCGAGTACCTAGAGTTTAAAGATTATTCATTCCTTATGAATGACCCTGTATTTATGATGTTTCGATTCACACGAAAGACTTATGTCTGAAATTCTGACTTATTCTTCAGAAATTCTGCACAGAGCTCGATGGTATGTACTTCCGCAACATGCCACTATACTTCTTCACCTTTTCGGATTATCTTGTCTGTGACACTTCTAGTGAGGAGATTTTCGAGGAACCATTTGTAGTTGATAATTTAAGCTATTGTTTAATATGCTACTTGCAGTCCTTCCAGGATTGACGTGAATTTTTCATAGAGTCCTTCTTTTTCCTTTTTTTTTAAGACTTCCGCAGGCAATGTAACTTGTACCGAGACTCCCTTCTGGATTTCTGCTACGTCGGGAATTTACTGTGTCCCGTTGACGTTTCGATAAAAATTTGGTTGAAAAATTCATGACCTTTGATGCACACTAAATATCTGATGTGGGCAGGGTCAGCAGTGGAAGGGGTTTAATTGCTTAATTGTTTAAAGCAATTAAGCGAAAGCATAAGTTATTCAAAAACTCAAATACAACAGATCAGAGTCAGTTTTAATACAATACAAATAATACATGCGCATATTAAAAGAATTATTGATGTGGCATATAGAAACTACATCTTTAAGGCCGAAAATGCAGACACAGAAGATCCGAGTTCTTTCTGGTCGTTTATTAGATCTAAGCGTTCAAATACGGCATTGCCATAGAGATTTTCACTTACTGGGAAAATGAAAATCTTGTTAATGCTTTTGCTAGAGTTTTTGGGTGGAATACAAGACTCCTCAACAACAGTTTCTAATGCATTTATTACTATCAATCACTTAACTGAAGACACTATATTACGAGCATTGGCACAAGTTAAAAAAAAATCTTGTGATCCTTGTTTGATTGTGCGAGATTGCGCACATGCTTTTTTTAACTTAGCCCTAGCAACAAACACCTTCCTAGATGTCTGGAAGGAGGCTAGAATTATTCCCGTTATAAAGAGGGGAAAAGTATCGATAATATCGGCTTTTGCGAAGGCTTTCGAGATGTAGTATTTTCAACCAAATGAAACACTTGGTAACCCACAAACATAATGGTTTCTTTAAAGGTCGAAGCATCATCAGTAATTTAGCTTGCTTTACAGAATTCACTGCTAAAACTGTGGATGACGGGAGGTGGATGGATGTGCTATATACGGATTTTTCAAAAGCCTTTGAACCCTCTCTAAACTGAGTATGCTTGGATGTTGTGATTATCTTGTGGCATTCATAAAGTCATATGTGCATAACAGAATACAGCGGTTAGTCGTCGCTTAGGTTCATGGCTAGTAGCGGCGTTCCCCAGGGTAGCAATTTAGCGCCATTCATAATCTTTAATTTCATTAATGACATAATAGCTGACATTGATGGTCCTTGCTGATGATGTGAAATTATTTAGAAGAATTGATAGTGTGGCCGATTGTGTGCCTCTACAGAATGAATTGGAGATTATTGGTTCTTGGAGTGCTTCTAATAATATACCCCGAATACAGATAAATGTTTCGCAATGACATTTTCAAACATTTTAAGAAAATGTGACAATTTTAAAGACCTAGATGTAACCTTTAGTGAGAAATTCTAGAGAATTCGCAAGGGAACAGACTTGAAAACTGTTATAATGCGCTCGAAATTAGAGTACGGTTCATTATTATTATAAAGTGGACAAGAGATAAAGTCGACAATTTATGTTATTAGGGTGTTGAGATAAACTTTCGAATTTTTCTTGGGTACAAGGAAGTGCTAGGGCAAAATTCTTTCATACAGCAGTCTATTGTATTCCAGAAAAAATCGAAAGTCTAACGAACACGCTAATAACATAAACAACCAACTATCTCGCATCCCAATTAGGATTCGGCCATCTGCGGTTTCAGACAGCGCACTGAAAAAGTCTGCAGCTTGTTTACCGAAGCGTCAGCGAGACAAAGAATCAATGGTATTAATATTGTAGTTCATGTATTTTATCAATCAATCTCAAAGGCGATAACGTCGCACACGAGGAGTATTTAAAAAAAATCGAGGAATTATAGGTATTTTGGAATATACGTATTACCCTTCTGAAGTATACTGAAAAATAGGTAAAAAGATTACGTCGAAAGCGAAAAATTTCATCCCCAACCCTAATATTTTCCGACGAGTCGAATTTGGACCTAAACCGATCGAGCGGGCGTGCCCGATTTTGCCACCCACCTGCAACGAAAAAAAAAAAGTCTCATTAGTTAAATGCAAAAAGAACGACAATTTTAGCACCAACTAACCGAAAATCCAGTTTATATCCGCCCAATCTACCGACACTGCACAACACATTTATATTAACCCAGATGATTTTCGTTCCGAAACAATCACTCGGGAAAGTATAGTATCATTCTGCAACAAAGACAAAAATCCGTACATAATATTAATGAATTCTGAATATCAACAGAATGTATTGATTTGATAAATTAACGAAAACACACGTTTGAGATTTGAGAGAGTACTTAATGATAAATTTAAAGATCACGTTGACACCTCCAATCCTGCGGATTTATCAACGATAAATCGACAACAACAAATAACTTAAAACTCAATACTTCAATGACCCTACTTTTTCAACACACTTTTATTTTAGTTAAAATTTATTCAAAATTACATAAGGGAACCATTAACGTAAAGTGTAGGTAATAACAAAATACCAAAGAAGAATATCGCAAAAGGGGTACCTCTAACTAACCAAAACTAATCACGGAGCAGTGTCCTTTCGCCATTATTTTCAAATATTTTCATAAATGATATTCGGAAATCTAATAATACGGAACTATTTTTGCGGCCTAATTATAGCTAAATTAAAAAAACCGTATAAATAAAACTGTAAACAAAACAGTCCCCTCTGCAGAGGAATCTAGAAAGAAAACTCTTACCAAAATTACAATTAGGAATGGCTAAGGGTCTGCTTATGTCTCACACTTGGGTACAATTAATGGCAATGTCAAAAATATAGGCACTTCAAAATTGGGATCCAGCCATAGCTTGCTGTGGTTTCTACTTTGAAAATATTTGGGACATCAAATTTGGTTAGTTTTGGTTTGTGAGGTTAGAATAATATTCCGAACAACTTTTCCGAATACATTTTTCCAATATCTCTAGCCCCAAGCAAAATGTCGAAAAATAACTCGTTTGTGTATTGGCAGTAGGTCGGGGAAATGACAGGACACCGGAAGAGCACAAAATCACATATTCTTAAGGATAACGATGGAAACATAATTGGGGACACAAAAAAGAAGGTGGCGGAATGGACGAAATATATTCAGCAACTATTCCATGACGAGAGAGCGGAACTGACAATCAACCAGGGTGTGGAAACAGGGCCTCCAATCCTAAAAGAAGAGATTATACATGCAATAAAAAATACAAAAGGAGGCAAGGCTGCGGGTCCGGATGAAATCCCAATCGAATTAATAAAACTCATTGATGAAGATGTAATTGATGTCTTAACTGATCTGTTTAACACCATATATCGGACGGGCGCAATACCTAGACAGTGGCTCCATTCGACCTTCGTTGCCATCCCCAAGAAGGCAAACGCCACAACTTGTGCTAATCATCGAACCATATCTCTAATGAGTCATACACTGAAGGTGTTCCTTAAAATTATTCACAATCGTATTCTCAGAACCTTTGAAACGGATATGAGTAACACCCATTTTGGTTTTAGAAATGGAATGGGTACAAGAGAGGCACTCTTTGGTATAAACGTGTTGGCTCAAAGATGTCTCGATATGAACCAAGATATATACCTGGGGTTCATTGATTTCGAGAAAGCCTTCGATAAGGTGAACCATGAAAAACTAATAGAGATTTTACTGGCTAAAAAAATTGACAAGAGCGACATCAATATAATATCAACACTGTATTGGAACCAAACAGCTAGGGTCAGGTTAGACGATCAATATACCGAGGACATCCAAATACTGAGGGGCGTACGACAGGGCTGTGTTCTGTCGCCATTGCTCTTTAATGTCTATAGTGAGGCCATATTCCGAGAAGCATTGGATGATTGCTCAGAGGGGATAAAGATAAACGGCGAAGTTCTCAACAACTTTCGATTCGCCGATGACACAGTGATCACAACAGATAACATCGACGATTTGCAAAATCTAATACATAGAATAAATACATGCTGCAACAAATGGGTTAACGATCAACCTTAACAAAACAAAAATTATCGTCGTCACTAAATCACCACGTATAAACTGCCACTTAGTTATAAACACCATCATCGAAAGAGTGGACTCATACAAATACTTGGGAATGTGAATGACCTCGGGCATTGACCACACCAAGGAAATAAAAACCCGAATTGAAGCAGCATGAACAGCGTTTGTCAGGCTTAAAAAGTTCATCACCAACAGAGACCTAAGTTTGACTCTGCGGCTAAGAATGCTCACGTGTTATATGTTTTCCGTCCTTTTGTATGGTATGGAAGCATGGACGCTGAATCATGCGCATATAAATAAACTGGTCGCATTTGAGCTCGAGTGTTACAGAAGGATCCTGAGGATATTGTAGACGGAAAGGGTCTCAAATGCTGAGGTGCACAGAAGGATGGGATGTGAACCGGAAATTCTGGCGACAATCAAAAAACGAAAACTTGAATACATGGGACATCTAATGAGGGGCCCGAGATATGGCTTGCTACAACTAATTATTCAGGGAAAAATCCGAGAACAAAGAAGTGTCGAAAGGCGAAAAATATCCTGGCTGAGAAATCTGAGGGATTGGTTCGGATGTAGCAGCACCAAGCTGTTTAGAGCGGCTGTCAACAGGGTCCGCATTGCCATGATGGTTTCCAACCTTCGATAGAAGATGAAATTCTAAGAAGAAGCAGGCCGGCCGTGTTTAAATTTAAATTTCGGTTAAGTAAAATGCGCAAAATTTTAAATCTGTATTTATTTAGAAAAAATATACGGGTGTGTCAAGGACACACTGTATAATATAACAATATTCACAATATTAATATTGTTTCGACTTAATTGCTTAAAAATAAAAAAGCAATATTTTTTTTTACTTTTGGTTAGGTTCATTCATTTTAAGAACAAATTATACCTTAACCTAAATGTCGAAAAGTAAGAGACTTTCCAGGGAACCATTGCAAATGGCTTACGTTGCTCCTGCCCGGTTCCAAAAATTTGTAGAAATCGGTCGAAATTAGTGTCGTTTAACGAAAATATTGTTACGTATATTTGTTATCCGAAATGTTAAGAGATGTAGTGCCTAAAAGTTTGGGAAATAGTGTCCGTCTTACGCGGTTGTACACGGATTCGTGATGTGTAATTCCATGAGGTGTATGTTAACACGGTTTCAGGATGTCTTGTATTCACGCTGGTAATCATGCCGGATGGGATCGGGTATCCCGTGTAAGATAATTGCGGGAGCCGTTTGAAGAATCGGTCGTCATTTTATGACAATTTATTTAGAAGTTGTTTCCGTTTTTGTATACATTAAATAACCTGGAGGATGATGGATTGGTCCAGACTCTTCTCTTAAGAAGGCATTCATTAGGATATCTGATCTGAATAATGTGAAAAATTGTGTAAGCTGGCCGAATGACCTTATGCAGTCTTGGCCATTAGAAGTAAAGAAGAAAGAATGAACCTAAATGTAGCAAAATCAATCAATCAATACAGCTAGAAGTTGTCGTCCATTGAATGTTATACATAAATATTATGTATACCCTATACTAAATTGATAAACCACAATCATTGTATATTTGTTTCAATTGATTCGTTCTTAGGAGGTAAATCCATAGAACCGGTATTCCTTGAATCGATGAACTTTTTTATTAATACTAATAAAAAAAATTAAAAGTGGAAACTTACTTAAAAAGTTCATCCACGACGCGCCTCTTTGTCATGAACGGATCCCGGCGTCAGCGGGTCCAGATTCGCTACCGAATCGTCTTTCCCCGCGAGAAAATCTTGCGAGGTCTTACGTTCCGCGTGCTTTACACTGAATCCCTAACCTCCCGATAAGACGCGAGCGCTTTATCGGGAGTTTAAGGGCAGGCCCTTGTCACCTGGCAGCAAATTCCGGAACCACAATCTGCGACTAGAACCGTCAAAACGCCGCAACGGTACAAAAATTCATGAAACAAGAAAAGAGCAATCGGAAAATGTCTGAAATAAGCGATTAGTTCCTACCTACATACGAACACGACACGACGACGACACGAAGTTACAATAAATTAATGGTCATTGCTCCAAATGTCAATATTCAGCATCAACTCACTCAGGTACAAAAATTAACGCTAACTTGATCTATTTACGGCTTTACTTTAGTTTTCAAAGTAAATCTGGAAAAAATTTCAAATGCTCAACACAATTACGAAAATTTCGAATGTTAATTGGGAACTAACTAATCAAAACCAGACGTGAACCCACCGATGTTATAGGGATAACGCACTTTATTACATAATAATGATAACTTTGAAGAAAAAAAAGTCTAAGCCAACTACAACGGCAATAAACAAAACGTCAAATCTAGACAAGGTGAAAAATCGCTAAAATGGTTTTGAGCGATCAAATAGAGATAACGGAAAAATTGTGATTGAAAAGCGTTTTCGAACATTGCAAATTGAAGCTTAAAAAATCTACACTTTACTTACTCGAAGAAAATCCAAAACTTCTAATGATGCACTGTTAAAAATCTGTCAACGGCCATTTTGGTCGATAAGCGCCGCAAAGTCATTGGTTAAAAACGAGATTTTAAATCTGACGCATGCGCATGTTGATTAGAATCATAATTTTTTCATAGTTCCGTCATAAGTTCTTGTATTATAGCGTTAGACAGGGCCTGTATATCCTTAAATATATGAGAAAATCCAATACATTGAAAAAAAATACACCACCATGTTTCAACAGCGTATAAAACTACGACCACACAAAAATGAACATTACCAAATTCAAACTCACCCATACCAACCTAAGAAAAATGTCATTTTTCTGCAATTGTTTGAAAGCGACGTATTCAGTTTGTGTCGTATCGTAATTAAACCGCAACAATTAAGCCTGTCGCGTATCACCGTGAACACAAAGATGCCTTTGACATTGTATTTTATACCGGATGGACCGCCGTCTTTGGCCGTCCTGCAGTGCCTTAATTACCTGAACGTCGACCACAAATTGGTTAAGGTTGATATGGGAACGAGTGAGTACCTGACCGAAGACTTCGCCAAGGTGAGAGGAAACCCAGTGCCGCGGTAACACACTCGCATAGTATATAATTTGATTGCAGCTCAATCCTCAAAAAGAGATACCCGTTTTGGACGCCCACGGCTTCTACCTTGGCGAAAGGTCAATTGACAACATTTCGGATTTTCATTTTTTTGACTATCGTTCTGTTTCGTTCTAGCAACGCGATATTGCAGTATCTGGCAGATAAATACGCCAAGGATGAAACACTCTATCCTCAGGATGTAAGGAAAAGAGCAGTCGTGAATCACAGGCTCTGCTTCAACCTGTCAACCTGTCTTCCAAGTGAATTGATTATAAAATATCATGAAATATGATTTGCTTTTACCACCTTTAACACTTAAGATTCAAGGGACTGCCTTATAGTAATTATTTATTTGAAAAGTTTTAAAAAAGGTACAACCACGTAAATACATTTCATATTGTAGCACGGAATACCCAGATTTTTGGTCTGTGACCTAAAAATTCTTGTAACAAAATAAACCATAAAATTTGAAAAAAGGATCTTAAAATTGAAGCACTGGAATATGTACTCCAATTTTTGCCAATTAATCTATTTTTTGTGACATTTTCGATTATTCTACAGACTTCCTCAAGGCCTTAAGTTAGACTAATGATCTAGTGTTAATTCACTTAAAATACAACTGCTAATTTTCAACAAAATCTAGTAAAGGATATTTAAATAATATCCAGTATTTTTGTACTAGCTTATTGCAATAACATTGTGTTAGAAAAAGTCAATAAGAAAGTGACGAATTAAATCGGTATAATCGGAGTATTATAATATGCTAGTAGCGCAATTCAAGACGTGTTAAATTTGTTCGGGGAGACTGGAACCTGTGGTGGAAGATCAACAAACTTACGTTTATAACCACTACTGCACCACAACTTTATTTAGAACACTGGACACTGTTCTAAATAAAGTTGGTGTGCAGTAGTGGTTATAAACGTAAGTTTGTTGGTGTTAAATTTGAACAAATTGAGTTAAGTTGCTACTCACTGAAGTGAGTATTTCTACACTACTACTGTTTAGCAAGAAAAGAAACTATTCACGTATACATGGTTGCCTATAGCAAATAGCAGCACAATTTTTAAAGATGACATCCGATTTAATTGTGGCGGCGTTGAATATCCCTGTATCCAAATTTAAAAAAAAATGATTGTGTTTATTCTATTTCTTCTAC
This sequence comes from Cylas formicarius, assembly GCF_029955315.1. NCBI lineage: Eukaryota > Metazoa > Arthropoda > Insecta > Coleoptera > Brentidae > Cylas > Cylas formicarius. The sequence goes on from NW_026844347.1 coordinate 6,106,302, forward strand.
CTGCATAAGCGTCAATCAAGCATTATTAGTGGCTCTGTTATTTTTTGTGGATTGGAAAATTGAGCAGCGGCAACATCTTACAATAAAATTAGAGTTTTGGAAAAGAAGGTTTATTACGAGCAACATATGTAATTTTAATTTTGTCTGCTTGATATTTTTCTTAAGTGACATCCATCAAGAGAGCAAAGCTTTTCCGTTAACGTCGAACTTTCAGATGAACCTGTTGCATCAGGGTTTTCGGTGGTCTGTGATGTTCATATTCTATGGTCTTAGAGGTTAGAATGTGGGACTCTCGGCCTGGTGTCTCGCGCGCTTATGTCCGAACTTCATGACGCAAATTAAATAAAGGACTTTTAGTGGAGTTCTCTTTTATTACAAAAAAGTCTCCAACACGACATGGTGGCAGCTGTAAATGTGAAAAAAGTCTATACAGTTGTGAAGGGAATGTAAGCAGATGGTGGACCAGGAAAACGCCGACGTTTTTCGACCAGGCACAACAGGCGGTCAAATACCAGGTGCTGGTGATCAAACAGGCGCTGGAGGTGGTCAAGCTGGGACCGGTAGTTAAGGAGGTAACATTGTACAAAGTGCAAGCTCCAGAAAAATTCAATTTCCGGGAACCGGGAGATTGGACAACATGGAAAAGAAGATTTGAAAGGTATTTAGCGGTAACTGGGCTTAACACCAAGGCAGACAAAGATAAAATCGACATATTGATTTACATCATGGGGCCAGAAAGCGAAAACATTATTTTGCAGTTCCCAAATCCAGCAAATACATTTCAAGAAACACTGGTTGGGTTCGATCATTACTTTTTTCCTAAGAAAAATGTAGTTTTTCAAAGGGCTCGTTTCAACAGGAGAAGGCAGCAACCCGGGGAACCAGTGGAATCTTTCATTACAGATTTGCATGTTTTATCGAAACACTGTGAATTTGTTTGTACTTGTGGCTCTACGACCATGAAAAACGATTTTATAAGAGATCGAATTGTTGACGGTATTCTAGATCAGAATCTCAGCGACAGATTGCAGCTAAAATCAGATTTAAAATTAGAAGACGCAATTTTGGAAGCCAAGCAGGCGGAAATGCTTTCACGACAAAGTAACATTCTAAGGAATGGCGAAGGCACGGGGAAAGAGGTCTGTGCCTTGGACAAGAGAAAATATCGAAGCAGCAAAGGCAGCAGCGGAAAGACAGCCGGATGGGCACCAAACAAAGAAGTGACAGGATGTTACTTCTGTGGCAAGGAATCACACTCACGGGAAAAATGTCCAGCTCGGAAGACAACTTGTTCGCATTGTAAGAAGAAGAGAAAGAATCTGAGGAATCAAATTCCGAAGAAGAAAACAACAACAAAGATGGGTCTATAGGATTAATGGTAGGATCTAATCAAAATTCAGACTCAATGTCACAATGGTTTTGTAGGCTAGAAATTGAAGGGTTTTCAAATAAAATTAAATTTTTGGTAGACTCGGGAGCCGATGTGACTTGCATGCCAGTAAATCTTATTCCAGAAAATCTTTTAAAAAAATTAAAAGCTCCGGAGGATGTCATATCGGGTCCAGATGGTCGACCTTTACATGTAATTGGTACCTTAAAGTTGGAAATCACATATCGAGACAAAAAATCTCAACTTCAAGTATATGTTTTAAAAAATTTACAAACTCCTATTTTAGGCAGATCACGAATAATCGATCTAGAGATCTTAAAATTCACAGGGCAAGTGAGTCTTCAAAAGATATTACCAGATGAGAAAACAAAAGTAGATGTAATCTCTGAATTTCCTAACTTGTTTAACGGTCTGGGGGAATTCAAGGGAGAAATTGAAATTCAAATTAAGGAGGGAGCAAAACCGTTTGTTCAGGCAGCTCCTAGGGTAGTACCTTTACCACTTTTACCTAAATTAGAATCCGAACTTAAACGACTTCAGTCTTTTTGCATAATTGTACCAGTTGACGAACCAACTGCATGGGTTTCGCCCATTGTTGTAGTTCCCAAAGGGGAAGGGGGTTTGCTTGTGTTGCGATTATAGAAGACTAAATGAGAGCGTTTTGAGATCGCATTTTCCAATCGATAAAGTCGAGACTACTTTAGCTAAATTGGCGGGATCATGCTATTTTTCTAAATTAGATGCAAATAATGGGTTTTATCAAATCAAAATTAAAAGAGAGTGCCAAGTTTTAACAACTTTTATTACACCTTTTGGCAAATTCAAATATACTCGTTTACCTTTTGGAATTAGTTGCGCTCCTGAATACTTTAGCTTGAACTTTAACAAAATTTTAGCGATGATATTTTGATTTTTGCGAGTACAATGGCAGAACACGATAAGATATTGAGACAGATCTTGACAAAGCTTCCTAGCGAGGGAGTTACGTTGAATAAAAGTAAATGTTTCTTTGGGGTTTCAAGAATCAATTTTTTGGGTCACTGGATTTCTGAAAAAGGAATAGAAATTGAACATTCTAAAGTGGAAGCTATTTCAAAATTTCCTGAACCAACTTGCAAACGTGAATTACAACAATGGCTGGGGATGGTCAATTTCGCAGGTAGATTCATTGCAAATAAATCGGAAATTTTAGCTCCTTTAAATGAATTGCTAAAAAATAACATAATCTTCACTTGGAAATCAATGCAAAAAGAGGCTTTTAGAAAATAATATCTCTACTGAAACAGGCACCTTGTTTAGCTTTTTACGATCCAAATAAAAAGATAATAGTCAGTTCAGAATCAAGTTCATATGGCTTAGGTGCAGCACTTTTTCAGGCTGACGACTCGGGAAATAAAGAAATTGTGGCATATGCATCCAGAACTCTTACGCAGAGTGAGGAACGCTATGCGCAAATTGAAAAAGAATGCTTGGGATTAACTTGGGCATGTGAGAAATTTAGGGAGTATATTTTGGGACTTCCAAAAATATATTTAGAAACAGACCACAAACCGTTAATTCAGATTTTGTCTACAAAAAATTTAGACGATCTAACCCCCCGATTACACCGTTTCAGAATTCGATTAATGCGATATACTTATACTGTTATCTATACACCGGGTAAAGATTTGACTGTGCCTGATGCGTTAAGTCGCAATCCTCTGAAGTATACCGAACCAGATGAGTTGCGAAGTGAAGTCGAGACACATGTTTCTATGATAATAAAAAATTTACCAATTAAAGGCAAATTTTTAAAACTTATCGCGGAGGAACAAAGGAAAGATCCAGTTTGTAAAAAATTGATCGAGTACTCCTCTACGAGTTGGCCTGAAAATCATCAACTTTCACCCGATTTGACTTTTTATTATCAATTTAGAAATGACATTTCCATGAATGAAAATTTCTTACTCAAGGGTACGCGCACCCACACTGCAAAAACAAGTTTTGGATTTTATTCATTTAGGCCATCAGGGCATAACGAAATGCAGAGAGAAAGCAAAAATGAGTGTTTGGTGGGTAGGCCTTTCTACACAAATCGAAATTTTAGTAAAAAATTGTCCAAATTGCATTGAAGAGAGAATTAATATTAAAGAACCGTTTCAAAAAGATACAAATGTCACGACTCGACCCTGGCAAAAAAATTGTGTTGATCTGTATAAATGTCACCAAGTTTGGTATTTAATAATAACAGATTATTATTCTTGCTTTTTTGAAATTAGTACTCTTGGACAAAATATGACTTCACGAATAATAATTGGCAAAATGAAAGAGGTTTTTGATCGCTATGGGATTGCTGAAGAGGTGCGAAGTGACAATGGTCCTCAAGTTTCGGACGAATTTAAAGAGTTTGCCAATAAATATAATTTTAAACATATCACTTCGAGCCCTCGGTACCCACAATCCAATGGAAAAGTCGAGTCTACTGTCAAAATTGCAAAAATCTCATTAAGAAAAATAAAAATTCTTTTTTAGAAGCCTTGCTTTCATACAGATGTACTCCTGTTTGAAATGGTTTTACACCGGGAGAACTTTTAATGTCATCCATTGAATTGGGGGAGGAAAGAAAGAGAAAAGGAAAGGAAAATTATGATAAGAGACATAGAGTTAAGGAATTATCTGAACTCATTCCTGGTGATGGTGTCTGGATTACGGATCTAAAAAAATATGGGAAAATAATTAAAAAATTGGATGAAGCGAGATCTTATTTGATCCAAACAGATCAAGGCGAATTTAGGCGAAAAAGATGGCACCTTGTTTTGGCGCCATATATACAGTTTCAAAACTTTAATAAAAAACCGGCCCAGGTACCAATGCCAGAAACATCTAAAAGTGATGCGGAAGTTTGTGTTTCATCGCAGCCCGAAAATGAATCCTAGTGCGGTGTCGGAAAGTAAAACAGAACAAAGTGCGTCCATAGAACAGTCCGTACCAAATAGACGTTCATTGCGCCAACAGAAAAAGCCCGCATGGCTAAAAGACTTTGTAATGTAATATTATTTTATTTAAAAGGGGAATGATGTTGCATCAGTGTTTTCGGTGGTCTGTGATGTTCATATTCTATGGTCTTGAGAGGTTAGAATGTGGGACTCTCGGCCTGGTATCTCGCGCGCTTATGTCCGAATCTCATGACACAGATTAAATAAAGGACTTTTAGTGGAGTTCTCTTTTATTACAAAAAAGCCTCCAACACGACAGAACCCATAAAGGCACTCAATCGCGAACTATTTTTTCAAACAATATTAGCATAAAAAATATTACCCATTCTCAATTGTACTTGCAAACTGTAGTAAGATTTTTTCCGCTTGAAGTCTCTTTGAATTGTAAATTCGCAAATTTCGCAGCAGCTTTTACTAAATATGTTCTTGAAACTTTATTTTAACTAATTTTCTTTTCATGAATGCTTTTTTGGTTCATCTCATTCGCTTGTCTCTAACATTCATTTGCTTCCATAATTAGGTTGGGATGCACTTAATACTATGCTGGTTGTAATTCTTTAAGGTTGTTGGAATATCAATCTCAGATGCTACAATTTTTTAAAGCAGGTTAAATTTGTAAAACTGTTTCCCTGTTTGGATGACATGCCAATGCATTAAGGGTGTGCCGTTTGATGAAACATTATTTGTTTTAGAACAAGTATTATGGAATTGGTATGTAACCTATAAGAAGGAGCACTCCAAGTTGTGGGGTATAGTAGAAACTGGAATGAAACAGCTCATACTTTTTGTGAAGAATCCTCCCAAGTAAATTGATTATAAAATATCATGAAATATGGTTTATTTTTACCACCCTTAATACTTAAGATTGAAGGGACTGTATTCTAATAATTATTTATTTGAAAAGAGTATATAAAAAAGGTACAACCATGTTAATACGCTTCATATCGCACAGACTTGTGGTATGTGCTATATCACTTGTAAGAAAAGTTTAATTTCATTGCAGTTTTTATTATATCAATACAAGAAATAAAACGTGAAATTCGAAAAAAGTATCTTAAAATTGAATAATTGGAATATAAGATCCAATTTTTGGCAAGTAATCTATTTTTTGTTACACTGTCGATTAGCCTAAAGACTTCCTCAACGTCTTAAATTAGACTAATGATATACTGATAATTCACTTAAAATAAAACTGTTAGTTTTCAACAAAATCTATTAAAGGATATTTAAAAAATATTATCATGCAGTATTTTTGAAACGAATGTGCCAAATGCTACGTTTTCATATTAATGTTGAGTTCGAAAATGTCAATAAGAAGAAAGTGAGGAATTAAATCAGTATAATCGAGTATCATGATGTGCTCCTAGCGCAACTCGCCTGAAAAACATTCGATTTAATTTTGGCGACCTTGAAAATCGCTGTATCCAAATTTTACAAAAAATTGAATGTGGTTATTCTATTCCTTCTACCTCCATAAGCCACAAACAAGCATTAGTAGCGACTCTGTTCTTTTTTGTGATGTGGAAAATTAAACAAAAGCAACATCTTACAATAAAATTAGAGTTTCGGAAAAGCAGAAGCATTATTAAAAGCAGCACACGTAGTTTTAATTTTGTCTACTTGATACTTATTTTAAGTGACATCCATCAAGAGAGCAAAGCTCCTCTTAATGTTGAACATTAAGGCACTGAATAGCGAACTATTTTTTAAAACAATATTAACATAAATACTACCCATTCTCAATTGTACTTACAAACCGTAGTAATTTTTTTCCGAAAGAGGTCTCATCGAATTGTAAATTTGCAAATTTCGCAACAGTTTTTACTAAATAATGTTCCTGAAACTTAATTTTAACTAATTTTCTTTTCATGAATGTTTTTTTGGTTCATCTTCTTCGATTGTGTCTAACAATCAAGTGCTTCCATTACTTTTTAATTTTAGATTTTATTGCCTCAGGCCAAGTGTGCCATTTCGAATATACTGTTGTTAGCTACTTTTGTGCACTTTTATGAACTTCTATAGTATATTTTTCCATTTTTTTTTGTTTAGGGGTATCGCTAGCAATACACCTGGCCTGTGCTGAATATTGTTCACTTAATTTATTTTTTTTATTGCAGGTGTAAAAATCTTCAGTAATTTTGTGCAAGTGTTAGATAAAAACTATTATTTGAAAGTGTAAGTGTTTAAAAACATAAAAACAATGCCCAAAAAATATCTAACGGACGCTGAGTTAGCTGCGGCTCTTGAAGAAAATGATGACGTGGACATGAGTGATGAAGACTTTGACTCTGGGGATGATCCCAACTTCAGCCCAGATAATGGTGAAATCAGCAGCGAAAACGAGAGCCAAACAACACCCCCACCCGTCGGCGTCGTGTACCTCCCACTCCACCTTCTCCAGTGGCTGCTACTCCTCCAAGAGCGACGCCATCGCGAGTTCCCCTTACTGCTGGACCGAGGGCTACAGTCAATATCAACAATGCTTTCCAAAATATTGTTTGGACTGATCCTGTAGGAAGGCAACAAAACTTTGTGTTTACTGGTACCACTCGCATGGATCCAACGATTGCAGGACCAACAACATAATACAAATTATGGTCGATGAAACCAACTTATACGCAATCCAAACAATTGAGAAACAAAATGATATTACCCTTTTTTCTTGTTTACATCGCTGGGCGCCAACTGACTTAAATGAAATGAGGCAATTCATTGGATTGGTGGGATACATGGGCATCGTAAAAGTTTCAGAGCTTAGCAACTTTTGGTCTATAAGCAAAATATTTTCCTTTCAACTACCTGAAAACACTGTGCCACCAAACCGCTTTGAGATGCTGTTGGCATTTTGCTGATAACGACCAAGCAGTTCCTGGAAACCCGACACATAAATTAGATAAATTGTTCAAAATTTCAAAAGTGCCTATGTACCGGGACAAAAAGCTTGCATTGATGAAACTATGGTGCCCTTTCGAAGCCGCTTTAGTTTTCGTCAATATCATCGAAGAGGCATCGGTACGGAGTAAAGCTATATAAATTATGTACCGATAACGTATGGAACGTATCAAATTATGTTGGAAGGGACCTAACGACTGATGTTAGGACGCAGAGTGCATCTAAGAATGTAACCTCGAAACTGATCGAGGACCTATTAGAGGAAGGTAGAACATTATATGTATATTATAAACTGCTTGAAAAACAAACGCACCTCGTGGGTACATTATGCTCCAATCCAAAATTTATTTCTCATGAGATAAAGAATGCTAAATTAGCAAGAGGCGAAATCATTGCCAAAGAATCTCCAAGGGGTATTGGTATTGGTCTTAAAGGGGGGCGCCCTCGCGGGCGTCCAATTACTTAGGCCACCAGATGGGCCCGTTGTGCCCCCAGGCCGCTCTAGAGGGCGTCCAGGATGCCGCCCTTCCTATAGAAGGTCAGCAACTCCTTTAGCCCAATACCGTGCACTGAGTCCGGATCGATCAGGGCCGTTCCGAAGACTCCCAATCTTGCCCATGTCAAGGCAGGGCACTCGGTGAGCAGATGATACGGGGTCTCCTCCCCTTCCATGCACCACCTACACTCCGGGTCGTCTCCAATGGCTAGCAAGCAAAGATGCCTCCTAAGCCTGCAATGTCTTGTGTAGGCCCCTGTTAGTGCTCTACACTCCCTTCTGGTCAGTCTAAGCAGCTCCCTGGTCCGAGGAAGGGCGGGCCCACCCATCAGGAAGGGCGGGCCCACCCATCAGGAAGGGCGGGCCCACCCATCATAAGCCTCGCCTGCCTCTTTCCCGGAGCAACTCTGCAGTCCCCCGCGGCCCGGTCTCTCGCCCAGGCTTCGAGAGCTCCCCGCCTCACACACGGGGCGATCCCCAAGCGGGGCTCTGGCCCTATATGCCTATGCGAGGAGCCCTCTCTGGCTAAGGCGTCCGCTGCCTCATTGCCCCGGATACCGGTGTGACCCGGGACCCAGACCAACGTGACCTTTCTCTCCTCAGCCACCCTCCTCAGTACCCCTTTGCACTCCTTTATCAACAAGGAGCACGTACGCACTGACTTCAGCGCCATGAGTGCAGCCCTACTATCCGAGCAGAAGAAGACTCTCCTGCTTCCGTGGTTGAGCCGAAGCACCTCTCTGGCCGCCATCAATAAAGCGAAAATTTCCGCCTGAAACACAGTGCAGTACTGACCCAGAGGGACCGACAAGCTCGATCCCGTTATTTCGCAGTACGCTCCAGCTCCGGCCAGATCTCCCATTCTGGACCTGTCCGTGTACCAGACAAGTCCATCCCAAGAGCCGACTCTGCCCTCTCTCCAATCTTCCCTTGATGGAAAGAGAAAGGTCAATTTATCAAAGAAGGTCATCTCGGGGATCATGACGTCACTCGGCATGCCAATGACCCCGCGATCCCCGCGACAGCCCTCTAAAATGTCGTACGGACCCCGATTGAAGGTTCCCTCCCTCCAGAGCCCGCAGCTCGCCAGCCTCACAGCTGTCCTGGCCGCCTCCATCTGCACCCGATCCGCCAGAGAGGGCAGCCCCACCAGAGCCTCCAGGGCCCTCGTGGGCGCCGTTCTCATGGCGCCCGTTATGCAGAGGCAAGCCAATCTCTGCAGTCTGTCAAGAACTAGCCTTGCTCCCACTCTTTTGGTCCCCGGCCACCATGCCACTGCCCCATGCGTGAGCATAGGCACCATGGTACCGTAGATCCACTGCATGATCTTCGGCCCCAGGCCCCAAGTGCCCCCTACCGCTCTCCGGCACGCCCACAGAGCTCCAAAGGCCGACCTGGTCCTTGATCTTATATGTTCCTGGAAGGTCAACTTAGAGTCCAACCATACGCCCAAGTACTTGACACTTCCGCTTGCAGAAAGAGGCACCCCATCCATCGAAATGTTGAGGTTGCACTCCATCTTCCTTTTTCTAGTGAAGATGACCATCTCCACCTTGCCAGGATTGACAGCCAACTTGCTGTCCAGGCACCATTGTGAGAATCTTGCCAATGCCCCTTCCAGGAGCCATTGCATCCTCCTCACGTCCGTCCCCTGTGTCATTATCACAAGGTCGTTTGCATATGCCTGAGCATAGACCCCGTGTTCTTCCCTCAGAATATGCAATATCTCGTTCACCACTAGGCACCACAGGAACGGGGACAAGACCCCGCCCTGTGGACAGCCCCGTGATGGACCGATGGAGACCTGCTCCTCACCCAATCTTGTCTCGACCCTCCGGTCGGTTAGCATGGAGCGGATCCACCCTACAATGGCCGTCCCCACTCCAGTACTCTCCACCGCCCTGCAGATCGAGTACAGGGCCGTGTTATTGAATGCCCCTTCGATGTCAGCGAACACGCACACCGACAGCCGTCCCGAGCCCATACCCTCCTCCAACCTGGAAGTCAGATGGTGAAGTGCTGTGCTCACAGACCCGCCACTTCGGTACGGATGCTTAGCTGGCAGTCCCTCAGATACCTAGTCTCTCCAGAGTCTTCATAATGAAGTTGGTGAGGCAAACGGGCCGGTACGACTTTGGGTCCGTGTAGTCACTCTTCCCTACCTTGGGAATGAACACTACCCTGCTGTGTCTCCACAGCTCGGGCACGTACGCCCTCGCAATGGAGGCCCTGAACAGGTCCATCAGCGGGCTGGTCAGGAGACCTCCGTCCCTTTGCAGCAGAGCCGGAAATACTCCATCCCCGCCCGCCGACTTGAAGGGGTCAAAGCTGTCAATAGCCCATCTCAGCCCACTACGGGACCACCCTCCTTGCCGTGGCGTAGTCGCATCCAAGACGACCCCCGGCTTCAATATTCCCCCTGTGTCCAGATCAGTGGACCCTGGGAAGTGCTTGTTCAGCAACTGTTGTAGTGTGTCCGCTGGTCCCGCTGTGTAGCCACCGCCGGTCCTGCGGACCACTTCCAGTCTTCCCGCAAGGTCACTTCTGAGTACCCTAAGCAGCCTAGCCGCGTCCGGGGTATTCATTACTCCGTCGCAGTAGCCTCTCCAGGCCCTCCTCTGTGATGCCCGTAGTTCTTTTTTGTACTGTCTGCGGGCCTCCCTATAGAGATTCCAGTCCGCACCTTAGCTGCTGCTCCTCGCTGTATTGAACAGCCTCCGCACTTTCCTCCTGAGACGCTCCAGGGAAGAGCTCCACCAAGGAGTCCTCCCCGCCCTATGCTCCTCTGTCTCAGGGCAGCTATTCTCGAACGCCCGTATCATAGCGGAGCTCGGCGCCAAGCGAGCTCCTCTCTATAAAGTTCCCAGTTTGTTGCCCGGGGGTTCCTAAACCTAACGGGTTCCCGAACACCCATCTCCAACCCAAAGGTGTATCTATGGTCCGACATAGAGTCCTCCCCACAGACACACCACCCAGTTATCTCCGGGAGCAGAGCCCTGGTACAAAGTGTTAAGTCTATGACCGAGCTCCGACCCGTCGTGAAAAACGTGGGTTCTACCCCTCTGTTGGCCACCTGCAGCCCTGCCGAGGCCATGAACTCCACGAGGTCTCCCCCCCTTCTATTCGTTGCCGCGCTGCCCCACAAAACGTGGTGAGCATTGCTGTCGCAGGCAATGAAAAGAGAAAGATTCGCCTCCGCCCAATAGGAGACCAAGTCACTGATCTCCTGCGGAGGACAGCTGCGGTCGCCTGGAAAGTACGCAGAGGCGACTACTACCTCCCTTACGCCGTCCCGAGTGGGGGATCTGACCAGAATTGGAATCAGGTCAATGGACGCCTTGTCCTTTAGGAAAAAGGCCTCCAGCCCCATGGTTAGTATACAGGCCCTGGGACCGCCCTCTAAGGAGCCGACACTATGCAGCATCGATCCTCCCAGAGATAAGCCCCTAACCCTTGATTTTACAATCCAGGGCTCTTGGATCAGTACAATGGATGTACCGCCCTCCGAAATTTTCCTGCGTAAGTGGGCCGTTACAGCCCTGCTGTGTTGCAGGTTAATCTGTAAAATCCCCGTGAAGATGTTATTACAGGAATACCACCTGCGGGTCACGATGCTAGCCTCAGCCCGAATCCGAGCCCGAGGTAGCACCTCCCTCCTCTTCCGCTTCCTGACTGGTGGACCCTGATGGGATTCCCCAGTCAACTTCCATCCGAGATACCTCATCGGTTCTCGCTTCCTCGGAGGGCCCTCCGGAGGTCTCCACAGAAACCGTGGGCGCCGCCTCTCCGACAGGCCCTCCAACCTCCATGGACGAGCCCTCTTCGTGTGAGCCCCCCGCGGTCACCTCATCACCCTGCGGCCTCGGCGCCGCCAGGTTCACTTTAACCTGAGTCGCCAGGAAGAAGAGAAGTGAGCCCTTAGCCGTGATGGCGCTTGCCGATTTCTCGTCCACCCCCACCACCAACCTTGTGCCCCTTGCATCCTCCATCCTCTGCCAGACCCTCCAGGCACGGTAATCTAGGCCATTCTGAGCTCCAAGGGGTATAACCATTTTGAAGTGGCGCGACATGCCATTTGGGAACGGAAACTGTGGTTACCAGAAATAGGCAACATATTGAAAAAATAAAACCCAAATGTATCGTCGATTATGACGGCGGCAAGTCCCCAGTCGCTGTTAGTGACCAGTTGGCGTCCTATAATACACCGTACTGGTAAACGCACATTTTTTATACAATCTCTATTCAGTTAACATAACAACCTTTAGGCAAAGTGTGGTTTCATCGCTACTAGAAGTACCAACTTTCCCTGATGACAAAACTGCCCCAACTACTAAGGTAAATGTCACGCATCACTTCATTACTCATGAACAGAAAAAAAAAGCTAGCTGCTACCAGTTGTATGGCAAAAAAGGAAAATAGTCGATGGGATAAAAAAATGGCTTCTCAGGTTATCACTTTTTGTGATCATTGCGAAGGGTGCCCTCATTTTTGTAAGATTTGTTTTAACAAATTTCACTAAGAATGTTAATCAGTTGTTTTATTTTATTTATAATTACTATCTTTTGAGCTTAGGGTATATAATATTTTTTAAGGATTTTTAGATTTTTGAATAATAATAACAATGTTTTTCTGTTTTTATGGTTATGTGTATTTGTGTAATAAGCGACACAAAACTACTTTGCATCTTAGTTTTTTTCATTTTCGCCCAAAATGTGACCCTCAGGCCAAAACTCAATATGACAATGACAATTTGAGGCCAAGACTCTGAAACTACAATAAGATATTGCCAATATTCCATATATCGCAGGTTCTCTCTGGAAAACTTTTCCTGGTTGGATGACAGGTCAATGTATTAAGGATGTGCCGTTTGATGTTAGATATTTGAAAGAGAAAATGCCAGCATTTGTTTAATCTCTATATTGAATATTCAAAACTAAAATGAAATAAAATGATTATGTACAAAAATTAATTTAAATGGGAACAAGGCGACAATAAATATGTGACCATACCTCTGTATACAACAAAAGGTCGTGATTGAATTCACGAAGAAACGTCAATATCTCTACTACATATGATGAAAATTTTGATGTCCCAAAAAAGAAAAACACTTCCCCCGTCAACTCCCAATAACGGCGTTCTTTATTCACAATTTAATTATATTTACAATTATTTACAAGTTAACATTAAACTTCCATCATATGTAGAGAAATGGTGCTAACAAATAAGGCGGATCGTTTTAATTTACAGCTTAAAGTGGGTTCATTCCCACAGGGACCATAGTTCGCCCCTCATTTTCGGCGCATCCCATCGAGCGGCTGACGTCACGCCTTGGAGCACGTCAAGCGCTCGCGTTGACCAAGTTTGGTCCCAACCGATGCATCGTATTGAATTCCATCTGAATAAAAGGAATAATTAACAATCGTTATTAAAATCAAAAATACCTATTGGCCGTCCGTGCTGTGGCACGAGGATAATGGGCTACTTGAGCCTATTTCTTTATATACCAAATATTTTGGTCCATTTTTTCGTATTGCCAATTTATAGAGGGTGTTTCCAAACAAATGCGAAAAACTACGGGGAGTGATTCCTCGTTAGAAAATAAAATATATACAATACATATCAAATAGCAATAAAAAATCAAATAAAAAAATCTACTATGTACTATACTTCTCAAGGCCTTTCTTATTCTTGCTTTATTTGACATTATCATTAATTTTAAATGTAATTGTTTGCAACAATTGGTAAATGTTAGTAAATGATGAAATAAATACAACTGTTTGACAGCACCCAACCAAATTATTTTTTCTAGTTTTTTTTCAACATGCAATGTTTTATATTTTATTTCTTTATTTTAAAAAATGCACGACAAAAAGTTTTCAATGAACCCGCCTGTGGAAATTTATTTAAGTTTAGTTAAGAATGACAGGGGTAGTATAATTCAATCCACTACACTCGTTAAAAAAAAAAAAAAATGTGCGGTAATATTTTATTGTTCAATTATTTTGGGGAAGGAATCGCCCCTTAAGTTATAGGTTAAGTTATGGGATAGCTGAAAATATCAGTGACATTTTTTTTTCTTAATCGCAAACGAATCGGCCTACAAAATTTGACGTTAAAAAATAATAAATAAAAGTGAAGTTCGCGATATTCACCTCTTCGTCGTCTTCGCTGCCGCTGTCTTCCTCATCGGAAGACATGTAGGGGGACGCGAGACCTTTACCGCTCAACAAACGACCTATTTTGCCCGGGATCAATATTTTCATCTGGAGCGCGTTCCTATTGCCGTACGAGACGGTTTCCGGTCTCAAGGTGTTGCATTCGGTCAACAGAAACTGCACCATTTTCTCGTCGCGCCTCTCCACTGCGTAATGGAGGGCGGTGTAACCAGAGAGACCTTCGCGCGCATTTATGTCGGCCCCGTACCACACCAGGTGCCGGAGGACGTCGATGTGGCCGTGTATAGCTGCCACGTGGACACAAGTCTGACCTGAAAAATTGTTTGGGTTCATTCGCAATTCACAAAAAACATTTCACGGTGACGTTTCATTTGCCCCCAGACAATACAATTTCAATGATTTATTGCAAATTACCCGCGCTGTTGATCAAGAAATACAAAATAACAGTAAAGAAAGTTGTAGAAGTTTATTTTTCGATTGGCGGTCATAGATATAAAGCGAGATAGCATTGTTTTCATTATGGCGTGATGCAAATATCTAGGAGAATGTTGTAAAGAAAGTGACTTATTGGAGGCGAAAAGGTGTATTTGAAATTTGCTTTAAGGCCGAGGCTGATAGTAAAAATACCGCAACACCGTGAAGTTTTCGGAAAATTCCGGATTAAATTCCGAAATGTCATTTCATGCGTATGTAAACAATTCGAAGATGTGTTTCGTAGGTGGGTGTGTTATGAATTTCTTGCTATTCTAGATTTTCAAAGAATGCTCAAAGGCATCGGTTGTGGTTTGCAATATCTCTAAAAGCGTCTCAAATATGTTATTATTGTTATCATTTATTGCCCCGCTCGGGAATTATTTTCTTACGTGGTCATCATAGCAACCATTCATCTTTAGGCAACACTCCTCACCCTAATCTTCCCTTGCCCAAATGCATATATTGGCATCACAACTGCACTTTTATGAATGACATGCGGTCTCTTTTATATCTACGTCCATGTTAGTTAGCGCCGGCTTGTGAATCACCGTGTCATTAAAAACGGACTTTGCCAATAAAATAACCTACATATCGTCGTCAAATTAAAAACACTCGAAGGATCCTCCGCGGCACAATGTTGAGAAGAGATTTTTAAGAGGTTAATTTGGACTCGCAACGCCATTCGACCAAAAAAGGACGGGCGTCGCAAAACGGTGACCGAATCGGTTGCGATATCGCGGAAGAATTTCGGAAATCCCTGCATCACCGATATCTAATAATACCGAAACGGAAAAACGCGTGATCCGTGGGCGTTCGCATTCTCCCCAGCCCGAAATATTCACGGAGTCACGAGTTATGTTGCTAGAATGACGTTTTATTCAGGCGAGTTTCCAATTTTTCATTTCGTTCGAAGGAACGCGTTCGAAGTTTGCCAGTGCCGTCGGCGAACAAACCGCGTATTCGCAGACTTTCGATGAGTCGATCATTGCTAGCATCGAAGTGCGCATCATATGCGAACATTTTTTATTAATGAGTATTGGCAATTTTTGATCTTGGCGATAACTTGTTAAATTATTTTACGAAACGTTAAACTTTGCTTTTATGCATCAAAATTTATATTTTCTATAAAAACTATTAGTTAAACTTTGCTTTTATGCATCAAAATTTATATTTTCTATAAAAACTATTTAAAAAATTAGGTTACTTTTGGAAATATCGAAAAATATTATTGAAAAAGTTGTTTCCGTTGAAAAACCGCGCATGATTTTTTTTCACGTTTTTCCAACCTAAATTTTTTTTTTAGTACACCCTAACTTCAAGAAATAGGTACGAACATAGTTATATAATTAAGGGAGATCGTTGATCCTTGGGATTTTTTGACCGATACACTATACACAATATTTTTAATTCAAATGCAATCTCAAATCGTCTTAATTTAATATATGTGTGTAAACAAAATGCTTTACGAATATTTCGTTAAACATTACCCATAAAATAACAAATAGTTCTTTTTTCGACAACAGCAATATGGTTTGTAAGAAATGTATTTATTTAGTATGACAACATTACAACAAATAAAGTCTTACGCCTGTACTTTTGCTTATTTTTGCGAGAAAAGTGAGAAGCCGTTTTTGGATATCGCTGTTACAAAGACTCACAGCAAAAATGCCGCAATACTGCCAAGTTTGTTCAATGACGTGTTTCTTGTTTTATGTATTTTTGCTTGGTGTTATCTGATGTAGAATTATAATTATGAAAAGTTTATTATTATATTCTAATTATAATCTCACACGGCAACGATTCATTATTGCCCCTTCCGAGAATTATTTTCTACCAATTTACGTGGTCGCCATGCCTAAATGCCTATATTGGCATCACAACAACACTAATTTTATGAATGACTTACTCTTTCAATTGGAGGCCTGTGGATTTAAAACTCCAGAATACTTTTTTTTTAATTTCACACATTAAAAATGATTTTAACATTTTAAAACCAAATAAAGTGTAGATGATTTAATTGATTGTTATAAAATCAATTAAACTTTACAAAGACTTTAACATCCTGACTCTTTAACACCAGAGATATACTTAAAATTGCTCCAGTGTTAAGCCCTTAAAAATAAGTAACAATTGGTATATAACATTGTATACTAAATTATTAATATTAGCTTTAAATGCGTGTGGCGGAAATATCTAAATCAATTCAAAAATCGCGATTTCCTCGATACCCACAATTTGGTGGTTTATCAAAACAAAATTAATTGGGTTACTGGCTGCGCCACAACGAACCCGACGCGGAACTGTGAAGATGACTTGCAAGGCACCGAAAGCATTATTATCGACATCTGCTGAGGCATAAGAAAACATCCACAACTTCCTATGTTTTTCGTAAACAGTTCCGGAGCCGGCCATATGGCGTTACAGTGGAAAAAACGAAATAGATTTATGTGTAGGAATTGATTACGTACATCATATCGATACCTCTCTCTCGCAAACTTAAAATATTTATCGTTAACGTGGACCATGCTCGGGATTCCCTGATTGTCGATAACTGCAACGAGCTGACGGTCGGTTAAAACGCGATTACAAATATTCCTCTGTCACTTTGTTTAAATAACATGTAATTTTGGATTGTTTCTGTATGTCAAACTTTTATCTTTGCCTCGATGGTTCTGTTGTTCCGAAAATGGAAAGAAATAAACCTTAAATTTTCGGTGCACAAACTACATCGGTCTATAAACTTTACATCTTGCAGCTTTTTATTTATTTGGATAACACTTAGGACCGACTCCTAGATCAAAGAGTTGATGCAAAGGCTAACCGAAAAATTGCCCTTTTTCCGACAGGTAGATTCACCGACGGAATTTTGAAACCACAAAATTAATTAAGCTCGAACTGATATGACCATAATGCTCTTGTAATGGGATTATGATGGTATGGACGACTTAGAAATATTCTAGATTCCTTTAAATAGCAAATACGTAAAGCGACTTTTAATTATACTTTTTTTTAATGCCTAAATATTATAATTAATATTATATATTACCTAGTATTTACGTGTATCTTTAAAATGACAAAACTTTTCAGACTATTTTTAAAAAGCGTACCATAAGCAAAAGCTGATAATTTCACTCAACGTGTTTAAAACCTTAATTGATTCGCATTTGAACAAAAAAATTGCCGTCAAACGTTGATATAAGCGTATAAAAACTTTTGGACAATATTTGAACAAACTTCGTCATGAAAGTTGAATAATTATTTTAATGTTAACTTCCTTAGCAATAGTCCTTTTAAAACCGTTCCGAGAGAAAATTTGAATCCGAGCGACGACAGTTAAATACGCTTTTCTGACGATAATTATTAATTCTATATAAAAATAAAAAGTTTGGGCCATAGGAAACGACACAAAGTAAGTTTGCTATGCCGTAATGTCCGAGAAAATTAATTTGTTCGTGACAGTTAAAAAATATATTGTACTAGTTGTGAATAATAGAGCAAGACAAATGGTGAGGTGAAGATAAGCGAATGGCTTTGACACTGATCCAGATTTTTCATTGAATTTTTCGATATTCCCTTTCCAATTACGGCACGGTGTCCTCTAAAACAGCCACAGGCTTTTTATGCATTTCATAGTGCAAAAATGCATATCAACAAATTTTCAAATACCCATAACTGAAAAAAAAAGCTGTCGCCGGTCTCTCCTACATCTTGGAAGACTCTTAACATTAAATTTGTTATGTATACAAGGTTAAATATAGTAGATATTCGGACATCTGGCAACGCCAGTCTGAAACTATTTCGATGACGGGAAAACCAGACGAGCCTGGCAAGAAATTCCGCATATTTTACGCTCACTATCCCGATGGGACGCAACGTATTAAAATCAACTAAAGTCCGGTTTACGGTCACCTAAAACGCCAATAAATACAGCCGTTACGTTTCTATACAAATATTTTTTGAAGAAATGAACAATGAAATTTTACAGCTGAAACCGTTTGCGTTATTAAATTCTCAGCATTTGCCGTAGGCAAAGAAAATTTCAAACAGTCGTTATCGTGTCTATACGGGATAACAGCTGAGAATTTCCCAATTTGTTTTGTTCACTCTTAAACCGCAAAAACCCTGACGTACAATAACAATTCCCGAAGCATTTTAAAAACATTTAACGTAATACGCGCAAATGCGTCGCCCGTTTCGAATAAGGATGTCAGTCTGCATCATCGGAAATTCCAACATTGATATAAATAAGTTATCTTTGACTACGATACCACCAAACTGTCCTTTCGCGTGCAATTTATGAGGACGAAAGTGTAGCAACTTAACGGTGTCCCCCCATAATTTCCTTGCAGCTGTCATCTTGTTATCCCCATGCCGTGCTACATAGTAAAATGAATTTTTATTATCCACGTTAAACCATTTTTTTTGTTTTTTATTCATATAAATTCTAAAAAGCTAGTAAAAAGGTCAATTATTCACACTTCAAGGTTAGGTCAATTTGGAAAAAAAGCCGATTTATTGCATTATGGAGAAAAATACGGTTGCGGTCTCTTAAAGAACAAGCTGAGAATCGAAAATCGCCCTTCTAAATCAACTGAATTCGCACGATTTACTTTAAGTATATTTTTTATGGTACTCAAGTAAATATTGATATTATGGGCTTGAGAATTTTATCACGACGGTCTAACTAGAATAGTAAGTTGAAAATATACAATCCTCACCTTGTAGATACCAGTTTTAATTACGAGACTGAACTGAATTCCCACCTTGATTTTTTTTTGCGACCTGATTGAGTGTGAATTGGAAGGTCCGTTCAGGCAAACGGGGTTTCCGGAAATTGCAAATGTCTTACGCTGAACTACAACGTATGTTATGCTCTTTTGATTTAAATAATTGTTGCAAGTCAAACCTTGACTATTTACTTGATCGTTTCAAGAACCTCCACAATTGGATGGAAGATTCAAAATTGATACAAAATAAGGGACTAAAACAAACTTTCAAAAAGTAATTTGTAAAATAATTCTCGACAATTTCTGAAAAGGCTCATGTTTCACTTGCAACTACAGATAAAATTAATTCTCGCATACAGGCTGTTTATTGATGCTGATTAATAAACATGTGTCCGAAAACGTCTTCTTTAGAAGGCTCTGCAACAGGGGCCCCAAAAAATTGTTTTTTTAATTTTTGACACCGTATAACATATCCAAATTAAATTTTGGGCGCACATACCTTTGATTGGGTCATAAAGTTACTGCTGACAAAATTTAAGTTAAAAATTTAAATTATTTTTACTTTATACTCGTTTCTCCCAAAGTTACCTCGTTCTCGCATATAAAAATTACTTAAAATAATTTATTACGTCTACCGGTTTTACATGCTAATTATTCAACTAACTTCATATTTTAAGAAATCAAACGCTAAAATAGAGACATTAAATGGAATGGAAAATTAGCAATTCACATTTTATTTAAGAATTTCAATAGGAGGTTGCATATTTCCTTTGAAATATTCTCATAGGGAGGAAAGTATTTGATATGTGGTTCCCCTAGTTTTTAATATTTTATTTACCCACCTGGCAATGCATTTATCCAATCAGACTATAGGTACGAAAAAACAGACGCACTCACCAGAATAATTCCACTGGTTCAAGCTGCACTTCTCGTAACGGTGTGGGGGGTAGCCTAACGCGAGGGCTTCCCTCTCTTGCGGCTGCACGGGGTTAGTGATGGCCTTGACGCAGTCAAGGTCGCCGAGTCGGGCCGCTATGTGGAGGGGAGAGTCGCCGTTGATGTCGCGGGGCCCGGGCCGCGCCCCCGCCACTATGAGCCACCTCACCACCGGCCATTGGGACGTCACCACCGCGAGGTGTAACGGGGTCTGGGCGTCGTCGTTGGGGGTGTCGAGAAGACGGGAATGGGGCGCTATCCGGATCAGCGCCTGTGCGACCTCCACGAAACCCTGCACGACGGCGGTGTGCAGATGCCTGCAACGGGACATACGGATTTTACCTAATGGCCCGAAACGAAATAAAAGAAGCGATTTTTGAGTGACGCGTAAAAAAATTTTGCAAATTGGGAATGTACAGAGGGGCCAATCCACTGTTTAAAACTCTATTTTTGATAAAAGTGTAGCTTAAATTCCAATTTAAAGATATCACAGTAGGTGTTCGAAATAGTTACCATTAGCATCCACACGCAAACGATGCCGCCGAACCATACCAAAAGTTGATTATAGGTCTTACCGTTTGCCTTTAGTATTTGTGTATTCAGAAGGGTCGAAAATTTTATAAAGAAATTAATTACAATTAAACTCGATATAACCATCACAAGTTTCTGATACAAAAGTTCTTGGGATATACATTGTTAATGAGCTTTGTTGGGTGACACATATTGACATATATTGTGTCGTATACTACCAACTGTATGTTTTGCGTTTAATAGACTGTAGAAAGTTACGAATCATAAAGTTCTTATGTCTTATTATTACTCATATGTTTTCTCTCGATTTAAATATGGCGTCATATTTTGGAGTATTTAAATTGCAAAAACAAACTGTTAGAAATATTGTCGGCGCCTCGAGGTACTCCTGCTGTAATGATTTTCTAAAACTCTATCCCTTTTAACTGTACCCTGCATTTATATCTTTGGAATACTATTGTACATAAAATTTAACTTACAGCGACTTGCAAAAATTGGACGCCAAATATGGCAATAAACTTGTCCTTAACATACACTAGAGAAGTCACCGACTCACACAGTTCAATTAAAGAATGTTTCAAGCCGTAAAACTTTCAAAATTTTGCTACAGAAATATAGATGAATATCTATCTGATTTATGATTTTAAGTTAAATTTATCGATAATCAGATCTGCCCATCAAGTTATATATATTTTGCAAGCTTCTTATTCGGTTTTTGTATAAGAATCTTTCTTCGTATCCAGTAAACAATTTTTTGTTTTTGTAAAGGGTCGAGTTCTATACCCATTATAATTTGGCCTCTAGAATAAAGATATTTGAAATGATTTGCGTCACTCATTTCCGACACCGTCCTTCGCACGGGGTGTTAAATGTCACCTTTCACCAACGCAAAACCATGGGTCTAATAAGGAACAAAGCAATTTAAAAAAGAAAAGAGAGTTTTTCTGTTTCAGAAACTAAATAAATCTCTGGCTTGGCCTCGTGATTGGCCATTAATTTCGTTACCGGTCTGTAAATGGACCATTTCACTAAAAAACGCCAACCAAAGCCTGTTAGAATTTTAATTTAAGTTTGTAAACTAGGATCCCCGCTATCGCTACTACTGTATTCAACACCAGCCTATAGGAGAAAAATTTATTTTCCCAACCATTCTAATTATTTCCGTGTATTTTTTACATTTTGCTGCGGTGACTGGGATATGGGATCCACCCTAACGCGCAGTTGCTCATATACTATTCTCAAACCGAATAAGCTAGCAATGCAAGCATATGCAATTTTACTTAAACTGCCAAATTTGACCGTTTAGCTTAGCAGATATTTAAAGCAGCTAAGTGCCAAATGCCAAAACATTTCAGCACTAAAAATAAACTTAGTCTTCAATTGGTGCGACGACCTCCTAATAACATATTCGTTAAAAGCAAGCTTGCATGGTGTTCTCAATGGGGTTGCTGAAAGAGTTGTTCTTATAATTATGGAAAAATTGATTTGCAAAGATCACCTTTCCCCAATTCTAAACAATAGAAAAATTGGTAAATAAATAAAATCATGTCTATTGTACGTACATACGTAGATTACTAGATTTCAAAACGATAAATATTTATTTACTTGAAAACAAAAAAAAAGTATCCCCAAAACGCAGCAAAAAAAATTCACGAAAGTTTTCAAAAACAATGATAATCCGAAATCGTCAAAAATAAGTAACAACCTCGAGAATTTCGTATATAACAGGCGATTGATTGCTTGACGTTTTTTTCCCCAATTTTTGAAATTAAATACACGAACCGAGAGAGCTTGACAATCAATATCAAGGTTAAATTATACGCAATAACCAGTCTACGCCATAAAAATTCGATAAAATTAATATTTTATCGAATTGGCCAAACTCAATAGTACCTAATGACAATATAATGAAATTGTTAAGGCATAATTTTGCTGCGGAATGAAATCAAGGCTTTTAAAAGCGAATAATAAAGTTGTATGGATTTAAATCCAAAATTTCTGACCAGATTCATACGTTAAGGTTAACTACCAGACCTTATCTGTATAATTACAATTTAAGTATTCGCCGATTCTCTGCTGTCGAACACTTTTCACAAACCGCGAGTTCGGAAATTCCTATAAGTAATCGAACATTTCACTGGAAAAAATTTACGGGGTCGAGCGAAGGCTGAATCGAAATTAAACAACCTTTTTATTCTACAGATCCTCGTCTTTCTACTAGGGACATACCGTATCAAAATGACACGACACAGAAAGGATACTCATCACCGATCAAATTTAACCTAATTTAATGTAATTTGAAATATGTATATTGTAATACCTGCCACATCACATTTAAACTCAATTTTAAAATTTAAAACAATTATTTTGAGTTCAAGTACAACATTCTGCTATTTGTTATGATATACAAGGTACAAGACAAGAATATAATGTCGCTAGCGTCACCTTTACTTAAATAGGAATTAATTTGCACTGAAAGTTTCACTAAAGTTTAGTTTAATCTATAATAATCATCTAATGAATAACAATACTTTTTTGGTACGAACCGAGTGCAGCGAACCCAGTGGTTAATAAACGAGAGACAAGTTTATCAATCAGACTAAACTTTTTCTACTACCATTAAATTTTTATCACCGATAGTGTCTACCAAAAACAACTGATCACTCTCAAACCCTTGACCAAAGTTAAAGAAATGTCCGAAGTATACCAAAAAGTAATGGTAGTAGAAAAGGCACAGTAAGGCAACCTGTTGATAAAATTCTTCAGTTACTCGATTAATGTTATTATTATTAATTATTAAAATGTTTGCCAAATCTGAAAACAAATCTTGATATATAGTTTGCATTTTTTAAAATTTAAAATTCAGTCTTTGTTTGCACACCATTCTTCTATTAATTTGATCCGCTTTTTGGGCCCTATTGCTTTTGGATTTGGAAAAAAGTAAAACACTACGAAATTATTTTTTTTCTTTTTAACTGAGTTACAGAAATGGAGGATATTATTATATAAAATATATAAAAAAAACTCCCCGGATGTTCCGCTACTGTTCGTAAAATTACAATTATACAATTATATTAAATTGACCTCACGAAGTCTTACAAAGTCGCCATGATGATAAAAAAAAGCAGACCACCGGTCTAAATATATAAGTACTTTAAATATTTTGCCCAGCTTAAAATAAACGGACGCCATCAAAATAACCCAAACATTCCGCTCAATGTGCCAGCGAAAATTATGTTTTCTGAAAGTTTATATGCAACAGGTATCCCCCCACGACCGTTAGAATCTTGGAATCAAATGCATATTCAAAACAAGAGACGGATGAAAAAGTGACCGCAAATTGTCGATCGATATTGAGTAAACCCTGGTATTCCGCCTTTCAATGGTATTCTGGAATAACCTGAGGGTCGTATGGTATAAAGATTTTTAAAATCAAGGCCTCGGAAATTATATGGGAAATTAAAATCCCTACTTTTATGGCAATATTCGACCGCAGTTTGGAGTTTAATTGGATTTATTTTTATGTAATTATATTTTGCGGTCTCAATATGGTGGAAATTTAATTTTAATAGCTGGCATCATTAGAAGCCATATAATTGCGGATTTTGATACACGATTTCCTTAGAATAACAGCCAAACTAAAGTGTATCAGTTAATACCGCAAAAAAGCAATTTACAAGATAAATTTTCTCATCTGATTTTGTTTTGAATCGTTGCGAAACGAATCGCACATGCGCGTTAGAAATTTGGTGTTGCCGTTTATTAACAAACTCGAAACTGAAAATCATTTACGACGGTTAATTTTGAAACAAGTTAAAGAATAAAGAGTGATAGTGGCTCGCCACGCGCAGTGTATTTTAATTCAAACTTAAATTATCAAATTTATTTCGAAATAACTTTGAATAATTAACTTGAAAATAACTTGATTTCAGATGTAATTAGTTATTTCGGTACTAATTACGTCATCGTTATTCTTTTTTTCAATTTAATTTATCAAGTTCTCTCCACTCTAAAATTTCCTAATGACGTCAAAAAAGCAACTTTTAGTATATTGTAGAATGGTTTCCTTTTTTTTTCTTAACTAACCAAAACTAACTCGTAACTTCTGCACTTCGAATGAACTTTTGAACCAAAACAAACCAAGAGCGATACAAGGTCAGAAAAAGTACTCACGTATCGCCGTCCTCGTCTTGCTCGTAGTAAATTTTCCAGGGGATATCGTGCAGATATTCCTTACTGACAGCGGTTGTTTCTTTGGGATTGTTGAGGTCGTTCAAGCCGTGGGATTTCAAGCTTAAATTCGAAATATTTTCGCTGAGGGTGAGATACACGCCGCTGTCCACACGCATGTGGGCTGCGTCTTTCGTGTCGTTATCGTCAATTACTCCGGAATCTGCGTACGTCGACGTCGTTTTGCCGTGGCTCGTCTCGGGCTGCAGTTCTCCCGATATTTCTCCAGACACTATAATACTTCCGCTCGATATAAATCCACTGTCACTCTTGGATTCCTCTTCGATCAGTTTTCCTGACGCATCTGGAAAATTTTGCGCGGTTGTCATCGCTTTCCCGGACATTTTCGCAATGGGCGCGCTACGGAACAAAAATGGCAGCTAAAAACTTTCGCTCGGCAGGACGCACACCGATCACTCGCGGAGAGGTTCGGGATCGTTTAAATGGGCTTCGCTTGGAGGCTATCGCATAAATTAAGAACATTCGTTTTTCGAAAATCACTAAATGGTTTCGGCACTGCTCGCCCACGACAACAGCTAACTAAAGAATGAAATTGGAAACTCGCGCCCGAGCATGTGGCCCGACGGCAACTCGGGATTCCCGAGACATGCGCACTCGTCCCCTCATTACTCGAAAATATACCAGACGTTGCGGGGTTGCCAATGTGACGAGCTTTGTGAACGGAATTTTGCTTTCGCAACACATTTTAATACAATACATATATTGACTGCAATGGAAAGTCAATGTCTTTTTCGAATATATTTTTCAATTTGGAATATAATTATTGTTCCTCGCAATCTGTTCTCTCCTTCTTATTCTCTATGTTATGGGATACATCACAGTATTTTTGACAGAGGAATTAGAATAATGATTCAGATTATTTCTTAAATTTTACCTAAGAATTGATACACAAGTGATTAGCACATGCAGACAGTATTTGGTTTAGTATGCTCGGGTTTATACCGAATTATACTGTGTGTGTTTGTGTGACTTAAAAAGTATTAGCGAAATGCGAATCATAATTCTGCAAGTATAATTGAAATTCCAGATTAAGTAAAATAACTCTCATGGATAATTTATTAATTGTGATGCTCTTCAGAGTACCTTAAGTTAATTGTAACGTGTTTTTCATTTCTTCTAAAACAAATTCGCTTGTCTAATTTGTTTCAAACTTGTTGTACATACTTCATGATTTTTCTAAACAACACACACACGGGTGTTAACAGAGAAATCCAGCCTTGTTTGGGTTCGTTATTTAAATTAGGACGCGATAATCCGTACACTGATCGAGGTGGACAGAAAACGATATCTGCTTTGGAACTGCGTTCGCGTGCAAATCGACCGAGCCGGCAATCGGGAAAATCCAAATATCGCGCGGTATTTTTAAATTTAAATTCGTGGGTACACACAATAGGCTATCCGGTTCTGCTCCACTTTCGCTTTCTTTTGTTTTAATCGTACCGTTTGTTTGCTGTCACTTCCAGGAAAATCCGAGTTTAAATCGTTGCGGCGTCGCACAATGGCACAAATCCACGTTGAATATTGGACATGGGGCTAAATTTTTTTTGGGAAAATGGAAAACTGAATATGGTAGGTTCGAAAACAAATATACAGCCTTTATATGAAACCAAACAAAAACGTATTTTGTCGTTTTTACAGAGGTTTAAGATGTTATAGTATCTTATGTAACATGTGTGGCAAACGGCATTTGACCTACGAGTTTATTTGACAAGAGCGAAGCGAGTATTTAATAAACGAGTGACTTAAAAAGTTTAACGAACGTGTTGCATGCTATACTTTTTCTACGACCGAGAGTTTTTGGGTACATTTTCGCAAAACAACACGAATACATTCACTGACATGACCGTCAGAATTAACAAACGTCAAAATTCAAGGCGTGGGAAATATCTCCGAAAACATCCGATGGCTCCTAAACCCGTGCGGTAAAATCCCGGAAATATCCGAAGTGGCTCGGGTCCGTGAGAAACGAAACTGAGGTGGTAAAGTAACGCTTCCCGCACGCTAGATCGGTGTGTAATTAGGTATTTCACAGACGGGAGTAGAAAATTAGTATATTATGCAACAAGTGCGGTAAACGGCATTTGACTCACGAGTTTATTTGACACGAGCGAAGCGCAGCGGAGCGAGTGTTTAATAAACGAGTGACTTAAAAAGTTTACCGAACGTGTTGCATACTATACTTTTCCTACGACCGTTAGTTTTTGGGTACATTTTCGCAAAACAACACGAATACATTCAGTGACATGACCGTCAGAATTGACAAACATCAAAATTCAAGGCGTGAGAAATATCTCCGAAAACACCTGATTGCTCCCGAACCCGTGCGGTAAAATCCCAGAAATGAAAAAGAAACGAAACTGAGATGGTAAAATGACACTTCCCGCATGCTAGATCGGTGTGGAATTAGGTATTTTACAGACGGGAGTAGAAAAAAAATATTACCGAAATTTGAGTTTTTTTATTGCCCAAGCTGGCGTTAGCTTATTAAAGTTATTTTTTTTAATCGAACTCGTTCTTTTCTTACATCTTATCAATTATATATTTTTTATCTAATGATTAAGGAAAATAAAATAAATAACTAAAATAAAATAAATAAAATAAATAAATAATGTAGATAGTAGACAGACCAATTTTTCGTTTTTTTTTTAAACAATTTTGAACTATACGATGGACACAGTATTTCTTGAGGGCTTTTGAGTAATTTACATAGACAATTACATAGACAATTATTATTCGCATATAAATAAATATTATATATATTATGCTCTTTAAGCTCCAAATTATTATAGGCAGACCTAGTATTAAGTGCGCTTTCACATAAGTACTCGACCAAATATTGGTAAATAAAAAAAATTGAACCAGTAATAGCGATGTCGCACCCTCTACGATAGACGAAAACTGTTAACATATTCATTGCAAATAATCTCTGTTTCCATAGACGCTAATGACAGGAGTTATGTTAGAATTATTAATTATTTGCCTTTTAACTGTTTTTTTACTAATTCAATTTTACACTTAAATTTTTGTACGTTCTAATTTAAAAAAAATGATTTTTTTATGTTCCGATGTCCAACTTTTCTATAGTTATGGGAAATAAACTCAAATTTTGTAAATGTGTATGTCCTAAATCATTGAAATTTTCCCAAATGTTATTTTTTGACACGTTGTAATCAATATTCAATAATACTACGAGTCAGTCAGTAATTAACTGGAGCTTATAGTTAAAGGGCAATTTTCCGTACACTGTTCTACTAAATATTTTCTTAATTTAAAATTTGACTATTTATTTGACCGATTTCGCAAAATAATTAATATCAATTGAATAAAAATGAATAATCTGCTTAGTACACAGTATAATTTCTTTATATCTTTAAACATCATGCCTTAATTTTAAATATTCACAAACGCAATAAGTAGGTACGGAATTTTAGATTTTCTCATGATGCCTAGTATATCAATAATAATTGATGGCATGTTTTCACGAAACGGTCGCGCAGCGTCGTTCATCAAGAAAAGTACGTTTTTAATATTTTGCAGAATGTCGGAACGATATGCCATTTCTGCTTACGATCCCCAAAATTCCGTTCCTCCATCATAAACCAATGTTTTTTATTGATCCGTGATGGAAATCGACTTTTATCGGTCGACGTATAGTGATCACGTTTTATTATTTAAACGCTGGATCGAATAATCCCTGACGTCGCAAGATAGCGGCGCCCAATTGGTTATCTGTCAATTTGCGTTATTCATTCCGTTTTCCCGATGCGGATGCTTTTTACGCGGAATTACCTAACCGAAATACCAGACTAGTGATTTTCAGGTTTTTCTGTTGTGCGATGGAGAAATTTTCTGGTAACTAGCTGTAAAAATTTTTTGGTGAATCACCGTGCAATAGCCGAAATAAAATCGGTTTTCTCTGGACGGTATTTATAAAATATTTAATTGCACCGCTTTACATTTTCAACCATAAAATCAGACCAACATCTACAATGTTGTAAATGGGAAAATTAAACAGTGGCTAGTATTTTTTTTGTTTGGTGCTATTAGGGGTGTTGTTAGATTTTCAATGTTCTAAAGTAATGTATTTCTGATAAAAAAAAATTATAATTGCTGTTTTACTTATGAAGAGATTTATTAAAAATTTGATGTATTTTGTTATTTAAAAATTGTATAAAGGCTGTCAAATAAAACTCACTAACCGACACTACCTAGCTGAGAAAATTAAAATTAGAGAAATCTTGTTAACTCTTTTCAAAGTAGTCTCCCCACGATAAATATTTTTATAAAGTAAAAAAAGCACAAATGATAAAAAAAAATTGTTTGCTCAAAATGACGTGGAGCCCCACTATCAAAATTTAATAGCAGGCTCATCCTTAATAGAAAAAGTTCGGAAAAATTTAAATAGAATAGTTGTTTCGATTAATTCAATTAATGTGCTTATACACTTTTCGGTATTTCGCAGTTATTGCTCATTATTTTTCTTATCTCATCCAATCCAGCTCTTTTCTGAGGACTTGTAGCATGATTACCATAAACTTTATTTTTTATTGTTCCCGACAGGATTATTTCATCCGAAACACTATCACTTAACCGATGTCGAATATTATGGATAGGTGCTCTATGATAATACTGAGGGAACTGATCGAATGCGTCAGCAATTTCATTTTGTAAAAATAAAAAAATAAAACACAATAATTACCTGTTTTAAAAATCCACAGAGTAGTATTTTCTTTTGCTCTTTATTAATTAACGTGGATTATCCTAGGTCTACAGTCTAATATTTCATAACGATCCAATGCCGTTCGTCGGAAATGCAGCTTCATCTATAAAATGCTTTTCCTATCTATCTTCGATATCTAAATCTCGAAACGTATGCACTAATATCGGTGTATGTGATTTCTTACCACCTTAGTGTCAATAAAATATTGGAGAATCATTTGGATTTGAAATCTTGTCAACTGTTGGCAAGAAAATCTGTTAATGGAGGTAATGGATGTTGTATATTATTTCTACGTTTTCTTGCATGAACTTAAACATTATTTTGCGATGTTTACTTCCTTTAAACTAAGACTAACAATCAAATTAAATACCTATTCTAAGTTGTAGAAAAAATTAAAAAATCGTGCGACTGTTGTTTTAAATTCTTCAACCTAGATGTATAAAACAGTAATTTTAATAAAGGATGAAAAAAAAATTAATCCTTCATAAATAAAAAATAATACAATTTTCATTTTACAGTTTTTTCATGTACTTTAGAATAATGAAAATCAAATGTTTTCTTTAGGCCCAATAAAAATGGCCATTAAGAAATATTTCCCTTCAAATATGCAATTTGAATACCTAACCATTTACCAAGCCCTTAACCTGGATAAATTATTTTCTCAAATTTTAGAACCAAATTATCGTCTTCATTCCAGTACACGACATTTAGAATCAAAATGACCAAATGTATCGGTAATTTTCAGTTCCAAACATCTTTTGACACATCAAAGGCTTGTAAAAAATGAGATATAAATTAATCGACCGGAAATTAGCGTTCTAAAAAGGTGGTCGTGGCGTTTTGGAAGAAAGTTCATATCTCCCATATTTATAAATATTTTGAAAAGTGACTTTGTGTTGCAAAAAATCGAAAGATTTTAAGAATATTTTTTAACTATATAGGGTTTAATAAACGCGTGGCAATAAGGAAGACACAATAAAAAAAAGAAACTAATGCATGCTTTGGCTGCGGCTTTTAAAATATCTAAATTGCAATGTCAAAACTTACAGTAACCTTTTGGAGTCGATTTCAAATAAATGTTTCGTACTTTCGAGAAAGTACACTGTATAATTGGTTTTACAGATATATTTACGAGAGATGCAGTATCCAGTTGTTGAGAGCTAAAAAACTTCATTATTACCACAAAAAATATATTTTTAAATTTTTTAAGACAATTTTAATGGCCTGTTATTATCAGCTGTAGTCACCTTTTCATGTCACATTTCCAAATGCATAGCTCGTGTTGGCGTTTTTAATGTATATCACATTGACATTTCCCGAAATCTGCTGGCAAGAAAGACCCAATGTATGGAAAAACTCGTAAATTA
Organism: Cylas formicarius; assembly: GCF_029955315.1. NCBI lineage: Eukaryota > Metazoa > Arthropoda > Insecta > Coleoptera > Brentidae > Cylas > Cylas formicarius. The sequence continues at coordinate 6,137,237 of NW_026844347.1, forward strand.
TCACCGTTGTGCGCTGAGACCTTCAGGGAAATGGAATACTCGGGCCAAACATCGTATTTACCCGACGCGACGCATGTTTAGAAAAAGAAGTACAAGGTGAAATGCTTCGAAAATTTTGCGGTGCCGACAGTCGATAGGAATGCGCGTTTTCCTTTTTTCCGTTGTCGCAACGTGCGGATTTTCCTTCCACGTCGACGGCAACGAGAATAACTGAAACTAAACGCGCGTCGAACGCTAAAAGAAAGCGCAAGTCAAGGGTTATCTTGAAACACCGTGCGTGGCGTTCTTTTCGGATCCATTTCAGATATCTGTTTCACCTGAACATAGCTACAAAGTTAAGTTAAACTCGAACTCATCTTCGCGAACAAAACAATCTTATGGGCAGAATAGATTTTGAAAATTGTTTTAATATACTAACCTATACTATACCGACCAGCCTGTGCTCGAAAGACAGAAGATTTAGGTAGTTGTTACTAAAAAGCTTAACAATTAGAAATATAATTAGCTATTTAGAGGTTTTAACTATTATATTGTCTAAAAATTATTCACACCGCTTAAACTTACAGCCAGGATATTTTCTAATAGCATATAGCTGCAAGTATAGATATTGCTATATTACCTATGAATTAGATTGACAAATTTGAATCAACAATTTTACCTTTTTACAAAAAAATAGCATAACTTTGCAATTAAATTAAGTCGTAAGCGATAATTTAGGTTTCTTTTGTTGGCAACGGTCGATAAAAACGAATAGATAGAAATGTTGAACAGTGATGAGGTTAAGTAGGATTATTTAACAATTATTTACTTAGTCGAATCTAAAAATTAAAAATTTTAACACTAGATATTTACAATTTCAATGTCTTTTTTTTTTGCGATTTTGTTAAAGTGGAAAATCAATAACTGATATTTCGGCCATTAAACCGTATACAGATAGGATCAATTTTTAAAGACTAAACAAAATTGTATTTTTAAAATAATGTTACCATTATTTTTTGCTATTACTTAGCCTAATTTTTTCTCGATCGCGATGATGAATTCAAAAGAAAAATCGCGGAGAAAAAGCAGTATATTAATAATACAGGGTGTTTCATAAAGCATATTCCAAATCACAGCTTTTTTGATAAATATGTAAAATATTGCTTGCCCAATTTTGTTGAAATTTGGCAAGGACGTTTTTAATGACAAAGGGTTAATTTTACTTCAATTATATTAGAATCGCAAAGTCCAGTGCAGTCCCGTGAAGCATTTTAATGAACAGTATTGTCAAAGAGATGTAAGACACTAAAAGTACAATTTTTTTTACTCTCGAGTAGTTTTTCTATCCTGCTTCGTTTTCGAAAAAATCATGAAAACAACAAAGAGTATTTTTATAAACATTTATTTTTGAACCTTTGATACACGTTTGTTCGTTCGTTGTTCTTGTTTTTAAAAATTAAGACTAAAGAAAATGATGACATTGACCACGATCAGTTTCATTGGAGACATATTAATCTAGGCCGTAACGGGAGCGTTTTTCAAACACCCTGTATCAATACATATAAAAAGGTATTTTTTTATAAAATGTAAAATAATACCAATTGACTTCCGGCGCGCCCAATCCGCAAAAGAATCAACCGCGTGCCATTTTTAGTTTCGTAAAAAAAAACTAACCTTTGGTACAATGTCCCAGTGCGATGCCGAACAATCCGAGCCGTGACGACATTGGTACTCGAAAAATATTTTTTTAAATGCCAGCGTGACGACACCTTACAGACGAAATTCCGAAAACTCGTCGCGTTTTCCCGTTAAAGATTTAAAAATCGCGGACGCTCGCGGATCACGCACCGTAGATCACTGATTTGCGTATTCGTCTGACAATCAGGACCGTATCGAAAACGAAATTTTATCTCGGGATTTCCAGCGACGATTGCCTGGCGTACGACACGCTCGAAACTATCGCAGCGAAATAACGCTCAAATATTCCTACACGTTCGTATTTATACCGATCGTTGGCATGCGTTTAACGGGGTGAAAATAGTCCTCGGGGGTTTATCGTTTTGGCATGGGGAATTTTGGCGACGGTCATTAAAATCAGATGAGGCTCCGATTACCTGGCTAATTTTCCGGTTTACGAATCCCATCAGGAGAATAATGGACAATGGAGCTCTATTTAGGTCACCCGAAAGGAAAGCTGGCATTTTTATTATGCAGTACATCGTTTTGAGCAAAAAAAGAATCGTTTTTAGCTAAAAATAACATTAATTATATTCGCAAGGAAGTATTCAAATGTATATCCCCAAACCCACAAATTCCAACACAAGCAATAACGAAAATGTCATTAAAAACATATTAATTATACAAAACTAAAATGTGATCTGATTCATGAGATATGACTGGATATGGTCAATGTTTCTTTTACGTCGAAAAAATAACTAGTTTTGCAATTTGCACCTATACAATTTTAATTAAATAATTTAATAATAAAAGAATAATAATAATAATAATAAATAATAAATAATTTAATAATACATTTTAATTAAATAATATTTTTGATTACATGTAAACATCAAGAGGTTGAAGATAAAATGTATCTGTTTGGTAACAACCAGTAACTTTACCAGCGGATCCTTAATTTGCAAGAAGGTAAACTTGCAAATAACCAACACAATAGTTACAGATGACAAAAGAAAATATATTTTTCTATTCTCGTCTGTAAAATACCTACTTACACACCGATCTAGCCTGCGGGAAGCGTCACTTTTCCACGTCAGTTTTGTTTTCCACGGATCCGAGTCACTTCGGACATTTCCGGGATTTTACCGCACGGGTTTAGGAGCCATCGGATGTTTTCGGAGATATTTCCCACGCTTTGAATTTTGACGTTTGTCAATTCTGACAGTCATGTCAGTGAATATATTCGTGTTGTTTTGCGAAAATGAACCCATAAACTAACGATCGTAGAAAAAGTATAGTATGCAACACGTTCGGCAAAATTTTTAATTCACTCGTTTATTAAACACTCATTCTGCTGCGCTCCGCTCCGCAAATAATCTCGTGAGTCAAATGCCGTTTACCGCACTTGTTACATAATATACTATTTTTAAATTGAATATCAGCAAATAGGCTATTTTCTCAAAAAAAGTATATCTATTTGTCCATGCACTATAAAAACGCACTTATTTCCAGGCTCTTATGATTTACCTGGCTAATTTTATAGTTTACCAACCCCAGCAGGACAATAATAAACGATGCAGTGTCAGTTTTGACCAAAAACGACAGATTTTTTTTACTTAAAAATCGATATCGATTTATTTGTATCTATATTTTTTTATTACAGCTCAAAAAACCATAAGATAATTTGTTTTTTGTAACGTCGGATCACGTTCATATCGCAATTTCTTTAGCGCAATAATGACATTTTCAATTAAAGGTATATTAATTAAATTAAAAACGGATTTAAATCGCGAGATATCGCTGGATACGTACAATATAAAAAACCTAAATAAAGCTGCTGAATTATTTATACAAAAGATTATTAACTTTGTAAAAGTTGGTACGAAAATTCCACACATATAGAAAAGAAAAATATTTTTATACAAAAATGGACGACAAAACATTGTTTATCAATAATCAATTAGATCAGAACCCTGCATACTACATACTTAAATAACAATATGATAATTATAAAACTAGGCTAATAATTCTAATTAAATTGCCACAGACCATTACATTTTTAATAAAACTGCTGCTGCTCGACTAAAGCAGTGCGACATTTTTTTTGCCAAGGTTTTGATTTTAGAAGTATGTTAAACGTCAAGTATCTGCTTGGTACCAATCAGTAACTTTGCCAGCCGAAAAATAATTTGGTCTCAACGGAAAAGAACAAAAACGAAAAGTTGCAGCTAGCCAAACCGGTATTGGCAAATCGCAAATGAAACTATATATCAGCAAATAGGCGGTTTTCCTCAAGAATAATAGAGAACCTCCAAGCGTATGTTTTACTCCGTCGACGATAAAGACGCCATTATTTACAGTCTCCTATGAAAATGCCAAGCAATACGGTCGCTGCTATAACAACGCAATAAAGCAAACCAGCAACTTAAAAATATAAGAATTAAGGATCACTTCCAAAAATGACGCAGTCGTTCACATTATAATTTATGTAGACAGAAATTCGCGTATATAAATTGTCTCTGGGACTAATGACCTGATCGGTGGGAAATTCCGAAAATATTTTGTGTGCCGAAGAATAAGAAAGTGTTAAGATTCATCTCTCTATTGCCGTTCCTCGTTGTTTGACCGTAAAAAATATGATATAAAACTAAAGAATATCTCAACCACTACGTGATAACGGCGAGGTAAATATAGTATTACATAGTAGATTAGTATATTCAGATCTATTGGCATATCTATCGTTATAAATTAGAAAAGTTAATAAAAAAAAATAAAAGTTTCGCACTATATTTTCTAAACGAAGCGTTTTTGAACCGATTTTCATAAAAAATTGTTGTCTTCAAGCCCTATTGATTTTTGACATAACTTTTTTAAGCACCGGGTGCAATTAAAGTTGCGTAGCTGTAAGATTCCTGGTTCTCCTCGTCTGTAGTTGTTGTCCTTGTCTTGATTAGTTCCTATTTGCGTAACCTTTATCCCCGAACAAGTATTAATCAATGATATATACTTATAGTATTTAAGTTTAAGCAGCCATAATAGATGCAATCTGAAAAATGATATATTTCATAGAGATATAGATTTTTATTTGACTGAATTACAATACATATTATGTTTACAGCACATCTAAGTACAAAAGAGAAAAAAAAACTACAATTATATATACGATTGGATAAAATCTACAATAATAATAGGTATAACAACGTAATACATAACACATAAAAACAAACAGGAATAAAAATGAAAAAAAAATTAAGATATCGAACATAACCAAACAGTGGCCACCATCAAGAATCGGGTAATCAGGTAATATCTTTTATCTTCTATTTGTTTTCCTCTAGACACTAAAAACAATGCTCCAAAAAAAGATTTAATTTTGGTTTTAAAATTTTTAAATAACAAGTTTGCGACTTGATTTGGAATTAAGTTTTATAAACTTAGAGTCAAGAGAAATTTTCATGCTTTTAGTGTATTTAAACTTCCTAGTTCAAAGCAAATTTGAGGAGGAAGTGAGATTATCTGTGTGATATATGTATACCGATGGCAGTGGCATAACCCCAAGATTCTGAAACAGCGGTTGACAATGGTCTCTATATCCTGCGTTGGATATAATTCTTATCGCTTCTTTTTGCATTGGAAAAGTTTTTGTGGAATCTATTGAGTTACCCCACGTATATATGACAAAATTGAATGAATAAGAGCATAGTAGCTCTAGACTAGATAATCATTTCCGATTAAAGGCGCTTTACTAAATAAACAATAATGGACCTATAATAGAACACTGTGGAACTCCGTGCATTATACGTAAATTTGACATTTTATTAATGCAAAACACTGCTTGCTTTCTATTAGGGAGACAAGAGGATAATTCCTCTATCGCAATGGGATCCAAACCGTAAAATTACAGTTTTTCCATTAAAATTGAACGACTGCCACAGTCAAAGGCCTTGGAGACGTCACACAGCCTTAAAGTTCATAAAGCTCATCCCCCTCAAAGCCTTCAACTATGCCATCGACTATACGTAGTAGTTTAGTTTGAGACTTAAACTACTTACACACAGATGTGGTCATATAGAAATTGTTTTTGTTATGTTGTTCTATTTATAGTCAGAAATTTTGAGTTTTGCAGCACTCTGCAGGAATTAATCTGCAAAATACATTGAAACTAGATAAAATTTGTCATCAATTTATAGCTTACCGACTTCGGGAGCTCTGTCCCGTTTGGTACCGATGATTCAAATTTGACTTTTATCATTGTAATCTCGGAACAATAAGAGATACGTACTGGATAGGTGTTGTTTTTTCGGTATATAAAAAATCCTAAAAAATAATTTACTGCTAATCGGGCGCAAATTGAAGTTTGTTATCGCTTTTTAATCAGGCTCCTTACACCAGCGATATCGGTTATTACGATAAATCATCACGAGAGAGTGGTACTTTTTGTTTGCAAGGGAAAACCGGCGCTTAAATCCCGCACTTACCGTGAATCCGCCAGTGTACTTAACGTCCATATTGCCGAGCGGTGGATAATTTTATGTTTTCTTCATAGTAAAAGCTGCGGTGTCATTTTCTGGTTAAGGAATTACGAAATAAAATAATTTAATGGTATTTTATTTAAGGAAGATTTCCATGCCCCTTTTCGCAAAAGTTGCAAAACGTAATTATATTTTTTCCATATGAATGTTTCTAAGTCTTGAACAACTGAGCAAATGATATAATTAATCCTTTATATAGGTATTCTTGCAATCACCAGTTGTGATTAATGATGAACTAAAGTTCATTATTAGGTTGATTTTGGAAACTCATATCCTGTATCTCAGTTGTATCTTTAGATTTTAAAAATCGAAAATATAAATAAATAAAATTATTAACTAATTAATTAAATAATTATAATTAAATTAAATATCAAATTACAACTTGTTCCGTGGTTCAAATGACTTAAAAACAACGATAATTAATATTAATTTGGAAAAAATCTTAAGTTCTATACAGGATGTTAAAAATTAAATGCTATAAAGTAGGGTTGATTTTAACTGGCATTTCATACATGCAGTACCATGTTTTTAAATAATAACTAGATATAAATTATCGACGCTAACGGCGCATATTAGAAAAAAATAATTTAATACGAGCAAAAATTATCTTAAATATTAACATCTTCTATATCAGTAAAGAGCATTTTGGAACGTTTGTTTATACATGAAATTGGGTTGTTTTTAAACATACAGGTTTGTTCCCGTATATCTCGTATTTTATTTTATCAAAAAATGGCAGGTGCTTTCTAGAAAGTCGTGACCACGTTTCAATAATCTGCAAAAATTTTAAAATAAATTGATACTCGCACCTACTAGGGGGTTAAAACGACTTTAATTTAAAGATCTTACGGATAATCAACAGCAATATTAATAAAGTTTAATCGCCGTCATACGTGCCAACCGGAGCAGTCTGCTCACGTGTTTCTTTTGGCCTCTCTCATTAAATTCTCGAAAGACCGCAAAACTGCGTCGGTAAATATTTTATCCGATTCCGATGTACGTAAAAACCACCGCAAACGACATGTTAAGTAACAAAGAAATTGCGGCATTTTCTCGCTTATTTTTTCCTGCTCGAAATTCTCGGGATGCGACCCGACTCATCGGAAAGTTATTGACACTGTTTGTTTTGAGTCTGGGGGTCTTTATTTGTCCATACGCAAGTCGCAGTACTATCGGATGATAGTTATCGACAGGGCGGCCAAAATGGTCCAACTGGATTGGAAGCACGGATGATTTTAAATATAAGAACCCTGAATCTAATGAAATTTTAGTTTGTTATAGTACTCGCAATCATAGTGCGTCAACGAAAAGTACAATTTTTTACTTAAAAGACGAAATAGGTACCTTGGACAAAATAATTTCTGAAATAAAAAAGAATAATTTCGTTTCAACCTATGGGTAAGAAGATATCGTGGAAAACTTTGAAGGAAATGAATTTTCGTTACGAAAAAACTTAAAACGGAAAATCACTTTTAATAGAAAACAAACAACAAACAAAATTTTCAGTTTTAGTTAAGCTCTGAAGAAGCCCACTGGCGAAACGTCAGTAAGTTGGATTTAACAACAACCGATAGAGACGTCTAGAAGATTTTTAAATAGTACAAAACAATTTTTTTACCGACAATGTAACCAACGAATATTCATAAATAGTATATTATGCAACAAGTTCGGTGAACGGCATTTGACTGACGAGTTTGTCTGGTATGAGCGGAGCGAGTGCTTAATAAACGAGTGAGGTAAAGAGTTCAGCAAACGTGTTGCATACTATACTTTTTCTACGACCGTCACGAAAAAATCACAATTTAATACATTAATACTAAACACTAATACTAATACTAAATAAAAACTAATATAAATTTACCAGATGACATTAAACCTACTCGTTTATCGTTCCGATCGGTTCTGCTATTGTTGTCTCTTAGACCTTAGACAGAGAGCGATGTATTATCGGATATGTCATATAAACAACGGAATAAACACAATTTATGGCAAGTAGTATTTAAATTGTCTGATATATTGCATAACATTTTTCTGTGTATTAGTTTTTGAGTACAATTTGGCAAAACAACACCAATACATTCACTGACATGACTTCAGAATTGAGAAACTTCAGAATTCAAACCGTCCGGTAAAATCTCCGAAAAAATTCGATTGATCCTATGTGCAGCAAAATCCCGAAAATGTCCGAAGTGGCTCGGATCCGTGGGAAACGAAACTGACGTGGTAAAGTGCGCTCCCGCACGCTAGATCGGTGTGTAATTGGGTATTTTACAGACGGGAGTAGAAAATTAGTATATTATGCAACAAGTGCGGTAAACAGCATTTGACTCACGAGATTATTTGACACGAGCGGAGCGCAGCGGAGCGAATCTTTAATAAACGAGTGACTTAACATGTTGCATACTATATTTTTTCTACGGTACATTTTCGCAAAACAATACAAATATATTCAAATTCGGGAAATGTCTGAAGTGGCTCGGATGTGTAGGAAACGAAATTGATGTGGTAAAGTGACGCTTCCCGTACGCTAGATCAAATGTGTAATTAGGTATTTTACAGGCGGGAATAGAAAAGATATTAAAAGACTCTCTATAGAAAAAGTAGACCATTAAATAGTTACTATACTTTTTTTTAACACATATCATCTGTAATTTATGTCATTTTGCTTAACAAATGGTTTTGTTTTCTAACACTGAGGTGTGGTCTGTTCATAGATATAAGAAAGTGACCAATTGCTTTTGAATGGGATTATCCAGTGGTGGGCATTAACATACAATGCAACAAGATTATTACCTAAAGTTTCGGAATTTAAATTCAGGTAAAATTGTGGTCCGTAATAGAAAATAATTTTATACCTACCTGTGTTTAATATTCTTTGGTTTGGTATACTACTTAGTTTAAGTTTATTAGTAATCATTCTTATTTCGTGTGTAATGCAGCGTATGTTGAATCGTGTGCGAATTGTGCAAAATATGTGCGAGTCTAGTGTATCTCAGGAGGTGCTCCCGCCCAAATGTAGAAAACACTATTCTATTGAGACTAAACAATGTTTATTTGACTCTCATTGAACGTGATGCCAGCAAGCAAGCATCTTTAGAAAATACGGTCACATTGAAGAAAATTCCAATATCAACTGTATGGAAAATTGTGAATAATCCCATTTCAGCGAGGAAAAAAAGAAGCGATGCTGACATTTTCTCGAGTGTAGATGAAAGTGATCAAAATGTAATACGGCGTAAAATTTACCAGGAAATTTACGAGGAACAAAGCGTTCCTACATTAGATATCTTAATTAGGAGGCTTGAAAAAGAAAGAACCGGTGTTAAATGTGGCAGAACTACCTTATGGAAGTGTATTCAACACATGGGTTTCAGATTAAAAAAAAATGACAAAAGGCAAGTTTTAATGGAATCTTTTAGAATTCGGACATGGCGACTGGAATGTCTAGAAAAAATTAGGATTTACAGAGAACAAGAAATGCCAATTATTTAATTGAGTGAAACCTGGTTCGACACTTATGATACCCTGGAAAAGGATTGGGTTGACTCAACTGATAATTGTAAAACAAACGCGCCATCAAAAAGAGGTATAAGAATAACTATTTTGCATGCTGGCTCTAAAGATGGTAGGATTCCAAATGGACTTTCTCTGTCTGCGAAAAATGTTAAAGATTCTTCTCTGGATTACCATGAAGCCACCACCGCTGATTTATTTGAAAGTTGGTTTAAAAGCAAGCTAGTTCCAAACGTTCCTCCTAATAGCGTCATTGTACTGGACAATGCAAGTTATCACAGTAGACAGTTGACTAAAACCCCTTCCTCATGTGACACAAAAGCAATAATCCAAAACTACATGTATAATAACGACATCTATTTTCACGAAGATTATACCAAAAAAAAAATTACTTGAGGTTCTACAAAACTTGAATCTACAAAAGGAATACGTGTGTGATAATTATGCAAAAAATCTAGGGCATACAGTTTTAAGGCTTCCACCTTACCACTGTATATTTAATCCCATTGAACATCTTTGGCACCAACTGAAATCTGCCATTCGTCGTAACAATGTTTTTCCCCGTGTTAACGCCAATGTCCTCAAACTTATAGAAACCGAAGTTTTTAACATCCCTCCACAAAGTTGGGCAAATTCTGTTAAACATATAGAAAAAGCAGAACAATCGTACATCCATATTGCAAATAATATAGAACAAATAATAATTAGAACAGGCGATAATAGCGATGGTGATACTGATATATTATGTGAATAATTTTAACTAATTTAAATAGGTAATAAAAATAATTTGCAATTTTATTTTAGATTTAAACCTAAAAACATACATAAATAAATAAATATTGTTTAGTATCTTTCCTAACAAAACCCCAAATAATTAAATTCTAAGCAAAGTACGGACCTGTTCGGCCATATTTCATTCTTACAGCTTGCCTGGGTCTTTCCTTAATTCGTATCAGTTAGTCACTTTCTTATATCTATGAACAAACTTTACCTATGTAGTTGCGTTTTGAACGTTTAACCTCATATTATATTCCATACACCATCACAATGAAAAACAGATTAGTTTCCATGCGGTTCGATTATTAGAGGGAATTCCGCGGTAACGGTAACCATCGACTGACCCAGCATCCGCCATTTGTTGTCCCGATACTCCGCTTCTTTTTAATAGGCGAACCGAGGTCGCTCGTTTAACTTACGTTTCTCAAAACTATACGAAAACATTAAATTTAGGAAATATATTTTAACACATTTTTATGAACCACAGTTTAGCCACGAGCGGAGCAAGTGTTTATTAATAATTAATTCAAGAAGTTTATCAACTTGTTGCATTGCTATATTATTAGGTCCAGTCATTTTTTATAAGTAGGCATTAAATTATAGATGTGAAATTGTTTAAATTAAACTTGAAAAAATAAAAAAAAATCTAGTCGAAAAGAGATTTTTCTCCTACATGGTTCGCCGGCATCTGCCACGGTCTTACAATAACACTGGGAAGTCCAGGTCGAATATTAATGTTCAAACTGCGGAACTTTATTTAACTTTGGGAAGGAGTTTCCCCGATGTTATTGCGGGGTTTCCGACAGATGTCTATTTATTGGCTGTAGCTCTTTATTTGCAGAAACTTTATACTATGGTTATTCTTTTACACGTAGTATACAGGGTGTTAAAAAAGTGCGCTGCCAAACTTTAACGTGCGTGATTTTAAGACAAAAAAGCATATTTTTCAAGATACAGGGTGTAAAAATTTTCTAAAAAATTAGTTTTTCCTTTTATAACTTTTATATCACTTTCGATATTTTTATCAAATTTGGTGTACATCGTTTAATTATTGAGAGGCGGGTTTTGACAAAAAAGCTTTATTTTTATTTTTACCAGTGGCATCCGTACGGGGTTTGGAATGAATATTTTTAATGAAAATGAAATTTGGTGCATGAACTTGCTTTCGTACGATGCACGTTGTTAACTTAAAAAAAATAATAAATACAAAAAGTTAACTGCTAACAGGAAGACGTTTACTATTAAATAATATTAAATAACTGTAAACAAAAGATACAAACAATAATCTCGCAGAAAAAAATAAATTATAGCAACTGCTGGAAATGACCTACCTCGATTTCGATATATGCGTTTGTACGCCTTATTAGGGACTGGCGAACCCTTTCTATAATACCAGGGGTGTTCTTAATAACTGTACAAGAGTCTTCTATCCGATTTCTTAGATCTTCCTCACTTTGGACTGGTGTTATGTACACTACCACATAGAACGTCTTTGCTCTCGCGGGGCATCCTCCTCAAGTTCTGTCTGTACTGCTCACCAGCAAGTCTGCCAGGCAGAAAGTGAGGCCCGATAAGGAAATCCAAACCGAAAATTGCTCTTGAAAATGGTTTTCATTTACTACATGAGAATTACTATCGGCCCACACATGATTGTCATGGAAGTTTATCATTCAGTTACGGGAAAAACATGCCTCGCCGGTAAACAATATTTCTGATAAAAACCTTGGATTTTGCACTAACTTATTTTGTGTAAATCTACACAAAGCCACTGTTAGCGGAAAATCCCTTGGCAAAAGGGCTTGGAGGCATTGCATATGATAAGGGTAAAGTTGTTGATCTTTTAAAATTTGCCATACTAATACATGAGTAACGTTTAATTCGGTTGCAATTTTTCTCGTGTTAGTTTCTGGGTTTTCTTCAATAGCATTTATGACAGCTTCCTCTATCTGAACCGTTCTTACTGTTCTTGGTCTCCCTATAAGAGCAGTAGACCTCTTGTTAAGAACCTATTAGTTTTCGTTGCTATATGTGAAACCCCGCTATGTGTGAACACGCCAGAGTCACGTGACTATCTGGCATCAATCACGGTCCAAGTGCGTGCCAGACCATTTGTGCAGCCGAAGGGATGCCGCCCAGCGCGCCAGTACCGAACTGACCACCACAAGGAAAAGTGCGTTTGACGGTACGAGAGCAAGATACAGTCCACACACGAAGGTGTATAGAGGTTCTATACATTTTTTGGTCCTTCGAGCCGGATTTTTGGACAGAAACAAGAATTTCTTGGCTATTCATTCGGATTCACGGTTCATTGAACGGATTCGGTTAGTCAATTGGTTTTTTCAAGAGTCTTCACATCCAGCAGCGTATCCTGGACAATCATTTGAAGTTGTATTCAGTCGGGTGAGAGATTGTTGTCGCAATGATAAAAACAAACTCGCCGTCGGACAGCAAAATCAAGGTAACCTCGTTGCATGCAGAAAACTGTCGCCGTCGGAACTGTTTCATCGCGTTGTGCGTTCGCGTTACGGACAATCGGAAAAAGTTCCAAAGTTTTCCGTTTTCTAAGACAAACTTACGATCGACTGCGTATAGTTATTTGCGTCCATTCATTCATTGTTCATCAACGTTTTCCAAACAAAATTGTACATTTCATCCAAAGATCGTTGAATTTTTTTGTAAAAAGGAGTTCCAATCGTAAAGAAATTTGCCAATTTACATTTGGAAAAACTGCAATTGCAATTTTGGTGTAAATTTAATTCAAAGAGTCATTTACGTTGCATTAGGATCGAGATTTCAGTGCATCTCAGTGATATCGAGTTCGCAAAATTCTGAAAATAATTCATTGTTGATTTGATTTTAAAAATTTCAAAAAATGCCAGCAAAAAGAAAATCAAAAAACCCAAATATGCAAAGCGACTTCCCAGATACCGAAGATGGTGAAGTAAATGCTCGAATTCAAATTTTGGTAAGAAAACGGGCTAGCATAAAAAGCAGGTTAACGCGTTTTTCAAATTATTTTCATGCCGCGAAAACTGAAAATCCTAATCGAGTGACACTACTCGAAATTGAATTACGCTTGAAAGAAATTGAATCGAATTTACTTTCGGAATTTTCTGAAATTCAGTTTGAACTTGAGGGCTTAAATTGGAATGATTTCACGGAATCTGAGTTGGAAAAATTTGAGTTTTCGTATTTTGCTTTAATTTCGGAAGCAAAACAATTCATTTCATTCGAGCACATCCATCATTGCCAATGTTCCTCAAAATTCAAATTTTCACCGGAAACCACATGCGAAATTTCCTACCATTGAACTGCCAAAGTTTTCGGGTCAATATGAGCGATGGCAAGAATTTCGAGATACTTTCGTCTCACTTGTACACAAAAGTGAATATCTTGATTCTATCGAAAAATTCCATTACCTGAAAGCTTCACTAGAAGGGCCAGCAGTTCAATGTATCCAATCCAATTCCTCCGAAAATTATGATGTAGCATGGGACATTTTATGTCAGCGTTTCGAGAACAAGCCTTTGTTGGTTCACAATCACATTAAGGCGTTCACTTGAAAATTTAGGAATAAAAACTCAGTTTTGGGATCCTTTGATCATATTTTTGATAACAAGCAAATTAGATGTCGATACAATAAGAGAATGGGAACAGCTAGAGTTCAATGAGGAACTGCCCACCTTATGAGAATTAAAATCATTTCTTTCAAATCGCGCTGATTTTCTTGACAAAGTTTCAATGCACAAAGGAAAACCAAAGAAAGCATTTTATTCCTCTCATGAAAAGAAGACATTTGCATGTTATCATTGCAAAGAACAGCATTCCATTTTTCAATGTCCGAAGTTTCTAGCACTGTCCATTGACCAACGGTATAAAACAGTTCAATCTTTAAAATTGTGCCCCAATTGCTTATACAGTGGGCATCCTGTTGAAAAGTGTCGTTCAGGTCACTGCAGGCAGTGTAATCAAAAACACAACTCGCTATTGCATCAAGCTGAATCGGAAAAGGAATCGATTACTTCTTCTGATTCAAAACCCGAATCATCGAAAACTCCTATTCAAGGTAAGGTAACATTACACAATTCCTACCCCGAAAGCCAAGTTTTGCTTGCCACCGCGGTAGTTGAAGTATTTGATTCTGATGGTGAAAAACATTTATGCAGAGCACTTCTTGACAGTGCTTCAATGTCCAACTTTATTACTTCAGAATTTGTTAACAAATTAGGTGTCGAAAAACACAAATTCAATTCCTCAATTTTAGGCATTGGTCAAAGCAATTCCAGCATAAAACACTCATGCATTGTCAAATTCAAATCCTGTTATTCCAAGTTTTCAAGACAACTAACTTGTTTAGTTATCCCACAAATTACAGGTGAATTACTGAATTGCTATTTCGATCCCATCCAGTTAGAAATACCATCCCACTGTCAGTTAGCCGATCCTAAATTTCATGAACCAGGTCAAGTGGATCTTCTAATTGGCGCAGATATATTTTGGGATTTATTTGATAATGAAAAGATATCTCTCGGGTCACACAAGCCTATTCTACATAACAGTAGATTAGGATGGTCCATTTCTGGTCCGTTAGGCATTTCTACCCCAAATCATTCTTTC
Source organism: Cylas formicarius (assembly GCF_029955315.1). Taxonomy (NCBI): domain Eukaryota; kingdom Metazoa; phylum Arthropoda; class Insecta; order Coleoptera; family Brentidae; genus Cylas; species Cylas formicarius. The sequence continues at coordinate 6,152,332 of NW_026844347.1, forward strand.
TGTCATCTCTCCACTTTAGATGTTCAAAAACAGTTAGCCAAGTTTTGGGAAATCGAAGAGTTGTCAAGTGAGCCGATCCTGTCGGATGAGGAATTTCAAGCCGAAAAACACTTCTCTGATAATTTTAAGCGCGGTTCAAATGGTAGATTCACTGTAGCCATTCCACTTAAGAAATCATCAGAAGTTTTAGGGGATTCCAAGTTACAGGCAACAAACCAATTCTTGCAGCTGGAACGCAAACTTTCGAAAAATCCCAAATTAAAGGCCATGTACACAGATTTTATGACCGAATACCACGATCTAGGCCACATGCCAATTTTTGCTTCATCCAATTCCAAACCTAGATACTATTCACCACACCATGGCGTTCTAAAGGAGGATAGCTCTACTACGAAACTTAGAGTAGTCTTTAACAGCTCAGCTCCCTCTTCATCAGGTGTATCCTACAATTCTATCCAGATGGTTGGGCCTGTGGTACAAGATAATCTGGTTTCCATCATGCTAAGATTTCGGCAACACCAGTATGTCATTTCTGCAGACATCTGTAAAATGTACCGACAAATATTAGTCCAAGAGGAGTATCATCCTTTGCAGCTTGTTCTATGGAGAGCAGATCCCATGGATGAACTTCAAACTTTCTCTCTTAATACTGTGACTTATGGCACGGCAAGTGCTCCTTTTCTAGCCACACGCTGCTTAAAACAGTTAGCTATCGAATACGAATCATTGAATCCTCATGCATCTCGAGTCATCAGTAAGGATTTCTACGTCGATGATCTGATATCTGGAGCTGACAGTTTCGAAGAAGCAGTACGTTTGTGTCAGGACATTTCATCAATCTTAAAATCATGCAAAATAAAGTCTCCCAAGGGACATCACAAACTTTTAACAATCTTCGAACTCCGTCATGCAAAGGAAGTTTTAACCAAGTTGTCTCAACGCGAAAGCCTTTCAAGGGAAATACATGAACTTTCAAAGTCAAATCAGGTTTCCTCAAAAAGCAGACTTCTTAGCTTGACCCCTTTTCTTGACGATGGTCTAATTCGTGTAGGAGGTAGACTTAAACATTCATTATACTCATTTCATAAAAGGCACCCAGCACTTTTATGTTCAAAACATCATTTTACCTACTTGTTATTTAGGTACGAACACAAAGTCCTTCTGCATTGCGGCCCACAATTACTTCTCTCCCATATCAGGGAAACTTTCTGGCCAGTCGCAGGTAGAAATCTTGCCAAGCGCATTGTAAGAGAATGCATAGTGTGCTTTCGATTTAATCCCACTATTCCGACTCCAATAATGGGTAATCTTCCAGAGGCGCGAATTTCACCAAGGCCACCTTTTTCAGACACAGGCATTGATTACGCCGGCCATTTCCAAATAAAAGATCGCAAGGGACGCGGATGTAAAATACAAAAATGCTATCTCGCACTTTTTATTTGTTTGACTAGCAAGGCAGTTCATCTCGAACTTGTCACTGAATTGTCAACACAAGCCTTTCTAGAGACATTTCAACGGTTCATAGCTCGCAGGCGTAGACCAACCAACGTATATACTGACAATGGTACCAACTTTAAGGGGGCTAGTAATCAGTTGAAAGAATTGGGCGATTTTTTAAGAAACAACTCAGATTCTGTAAAAAATCAGGGCGGATTGGACTTAAATATACAGTGGCATTTTATAGCAGCCTACTCGCCTCACCACGGCGGTCTCTGGGAGGCAGGAGTGAAATCAGCGAAGCATCACATCAAAAGAATACTATCTAATGTCCTTTTAACATTTGAAAGTTTTTACACAGTTCTTACGCAGATAGAGGCCGTAATGAATTCTCGACCTCTAACGCCACTCTCTTCTGACCCAAACGACCTAGGGGTGTTAACTCCAGCTCATCTATTAATTGGTCGCTCACTTCAATCGATTTTCTATCCAAATGTACAGGATATTCCTTTGAATCGTCTTTCTCACTTTGAACAATTGGAAGTCCTTAAACAACACTTTTGGAAAAGATGGACGAAGGAATATATTGGTCAATTACAAGAAAGAGTTAAATGGAAAAAGAATCAGCATAATCTTGTAGTTGGTACAATGGTTTTAGTTCGCGATGACAATTTACCCCCGTTCAAATGGCGGCTAGGGCGTATAGTTGAACTTCATCCAGGTAGTGACAATGTTGTGCGCGTCGTTTCAGTCAAGACCACATCGGGAGTGATAAAACGCGCTGTCCTAAAGTTGTGTCCGCTTCCATTTACTGACCTTTAAATTACATTTTTCATTTTTCTACCTGTCACTTTGTCATCATGTTTAAGTTTCATTTGGCCATTGTAATAAGTGTTTAGTTTGAACTTTCTCATTTTGAAACAACTTACATTCTTTCAAGGCGGGGGGCATGTTAAGAACCTATTAGTTTTCGTTGCTATATGTGAAACCCCGCTATGTGTGAACACGCCAGAGTCACGTGACTATCATGCATCAATCACGGTCCAAGTGCGTGCCATACCGTTTGTGCGGCCGAAGGGATGCCGCCCAGCGCGCCAGTACCGAACTGACCACCGCAAGGGAAAGTGCGTTTGACGGTACGAGAGCAAGATACAGTCCACACACGAAGGTGTATAGAGGTTCTATACACCTCTTAAAACCACCCGTTTCACCAAGTCTGAAGTGAATATTACCAAAAATTTGTCTGTTAGGTAGCGGACGGTTAGGATATCTTTCTTGATACATCCGTCTTGCCGCACGAGCATTAGCATGAGTCATTCCATACACGAAGTGTATATCTGCCATTTCACGGTTTGTGAATCGAACAATTTTTACCAAAACAAATATTTTTTTAAATAAACTTTCAAAAACCAGTAATAATTTGTTAAATAAACTTTTAAAAACCTCCAGCAAACAAACCAAGTGCAATTTTATGAATGACAAATGAATTACTGTCACTTAGCAAAGCTCACTTTGTCACTTTATTAAATTTTCCTATTAAATTGTTAGTTTAATTAGAAAAAATTATATTTAAAAATAATGATCTAGTAGCAAGTTTTACCAAAAAAAAAAATCTAAAAAGGACCGCGTGAATGCTAATTGTCGTCGGAAAACAAGTACGGGAGATAAAAAAGATATGGCCGTGAAAAAAGAATTACTAGATTATTACAAATTATACTTGTTTCTTTTTATGGGCACTAGTCATAGCATATACGTGCCAACTTCAAATAGGGCAGACTTGACATAAAAATTAATATTGCAAAATTGCATTTGGGTTATAGTAGGTGCATTTAAATGGTTTTTATTTTTTTAAGCGAAAACCGTGCGTCGAACGAAAGCAAGTTCATGCACTGCGTTCAGAAAAAGCAGTGACGTGCCATTTAAAAAATATATTCAGTTCAAACCCCACACGGACGCCACTGGTAAAAACAAAAATAAAGCTTTTGTGTCAAAAACCGCCTCTCAATAATTTAAAGATGTTCACCAAATTTGATAAAAATATCGAAAGTGATGTAAAAGTTATAAAAGGAAAAACAATTTTTTAAGAAAATTTTAACACCCTGTATCTTGAAAAATATGCATTTTTGGACCTATGTTTATATGAATTTTTTTTTCTTAAAATCAAGCAAGGAATCGTTTCTTAAAGTTTGGCAGCGTACTTTTTTAACACTCTGTATATGAGATATTTTCGGTTACAGCTTCCTAACTTTTAAAAAGTAACATCTAAGACAATAATTTTAAATTTTTTTCACAACAATATTCTCAAGGGAGGTAGTATTGTTTTCATTTTAACCCGATGCAAATGTCTTGACGGGCTGAGACAATCTTGCCAGTGCTGGACATCGCTTGGGTTTTGTTGCCGACCCACTCCAAAGAGTAAAATTTTATGCATTCAAAAGTATAGGTACATTAGAAACTTAACGTTAAGAAAATGCTTATGTTTCGTTAAACATTCCAATAAAATAAAAAATATTTCTTTCTTAAAAATAGCGTTATGCTTTGTAAGAATTGTTTCTTTTTGATGAGATAAGGTTACAACAAATAAACTGCTTTTCATTATTTTTTGTGAGAAAAGTGAAAAGGTGTGTTTAAATATTGCTGTTACAAAGACTGATAGCAAAAATTCCACATTACTGTGAAGTTTGCCATGAACAAATCGAAGACTTGTTTCATAGGCAGGTGTACACCTTTTTTCTTATTTTGTGTATTTAGTATACCTATTGTAAATTTGCAAAAAAAACTCAAATGCAGCGACTATGGTTTGCATTACTTCTAGTTTTTAATTTTTTGATGATATAAATTTTATGATAACAAATTTTCATCCATATTTTAGGCTAAAAATAAGATATACAGCTACAATTTTCATTAACTGATTGACCTATCATTTCACTACATTCTTATGAGAAAAAAGTCATATTGTTGAATGAAATTTTTTAGAGAATTTTGATTTTTTTTTGTTATTGTATCACGGCACCAGTAAGAAGTAGACATCGCATATATAACGTGCTTTTTAAAATTTGTTAAAATCCACTCAGTGTTTTAGAAGTTAGAGATGAAAAACACACTTCCGAACAAAGCTTAGCTTTAAAAGCACATACATTTTTTTAAGATTTCGAATTGGAATGCGAGTCGATCACTCTTTTTGGGCCACCCCGTATAATTTGAGTGTAAATATGATGGCCTTACTATCAGCGGAACTGAAATAAAAAAAATTCGTTCCCGACTTTTTTTTCCCCGCACGAGAAACAGTATCAAGCGAATTCTGAATTCTACAAGCATGAGGGCGCATTTTTTTTATAAAGTTGAAGATTTTAAAGATTACCACAGAGATGTAAATGATGCCACCCGACGTCATTTTAAAATAGCTTTTAAATTTGAGTTTAATCTGAAAGGAGTGAGATTTAACAACGAAGTGGAAGAGAGCTAAGATAAATAAAATGAGCGAGCTTTGGCAACGCTTGGCAACCGCAGCTATTTAACAATCGAGCCTTTCCAAAAGGTAAAATTTTGGAACCAACCAATTTGTTTTCTTCGCCGTTCCAAGATTGTTCCGTTGACGTACCAAAATTTGAACTACCTCGGGAGCATTTCTCAGGGTCGTTGACCGGTTTACCAATTTCGGTAAAACAAGAAAAATAGAAATTTACAATGTTATTTGCTTGACAATGATCGCGTTTCTCTCGTGTGGCTGCAGTGTTACTAATTGGGCTTGATCGTTGTTAGTATTATGTTGTATTTGCCTGTATCGAGCTACCTTTACTTCCGTTACAGCGAGACGCTAAAATGATCCTCAGCCATGGACCGGTTATCGAAAAGTTCGAAATACCCGACGAGTGGAGATATCGGGGCGAAGGAAACTGTAACGTGGTGCTCTGTTTGCCGAAAACTCGAAAGATATTGCGGATCCGTAAATCTGACAAGCCCAAATCGATCATTGGCTGGATTTTTGTGTTGATTAGCGATTTTCTGTTTTGGTACTGCGGGATAGGTTTTAAGGACGAGTTAAGGGATGTTAATTTCTATTCTAACATTATGAGACCACTTTTTGGTCAGTTTTATACGTCGCCGGCAAATCAAGTAGTTTTGACACCCAAACAAATAAAAATATTAAATTACGAACTAAGAAAAGTGAGACCAGGTGAGTTTCTCGACCTAAGTTATTTGCGATATGCAATTTCTGCATTCTTATAGAATATCGCCATCACAAAACCCTTCAATATGGCCGGGCGGCAATTTTTGATGATTTTGCAGTTTTGCCTATGGAAAAATTTCACAACTTACATGCAGAATTTGAATCGGAAACCTTTTCTGTCGAAATAAAACCCAAGCAGGGGTGGAGGCCGCGAGAAGAACGGGAGCATCCCAAGTGCCTTTTTTGCATGCAGCAGTACTTAAAGGTGTATTCATACCTTAATTGTTTTTTGTTTGTCTAAATTAATCAGTGTTGTAGCTTGAGAAAAGGCAAATTCAACAGGTAACTGGTTATTGTCCTGAAGATCTATTTTCTGGGTGAGTTTTTTAATTTAAATTATTTTTTAAATTTAAAAAAAAAATTGGTTATGACTGAAGATTTGGAAGGGAAACTGAAATATTGCACATTAGTTTTAACAAAGTACAGCAAGACCCCACTTAAAACCTTTTTACAGGGTAATATGAAGCAGCATTAAAGGTTATCCCATCATGTAAATAATGGGTAGAAAATTGGTCAGATATTTCACCATTTAATTCATTAATTGTGTTTTTTATTAAGAACAAATATACTTATAAAAATAAATATAATTGTAATTGTTGACATTCCAGATCATTCACTCTCTTCTATATTTCCAATTTTCTACCTTTTTATCAAGATGTTCTTCTCAGTTTGTAATTTCTTGAGCTCATCAATGGAAAGATTTGCAGCTATTTCTTACAATATTTGTTCAATATCTTTGCACATTTATCTAATCTAAACCCGTTTGTTTTGTTAACTCTACACCTTTCTTGCTTAGATCCATTCAAATGTTCTTCCATACCTCTGTTACCGCATTTCAAGAAATGTAAGTCTTAAAAATGGGTATACAATGTCTTGACACATTGGTACGATTAAGGCAGTTGTGTTAGGGTCTACGAAAACTACTTCGACTGTAATGCATGTTATTAAGTTAGACAAATTCATTGGATGGCTTGAAGAATAACTATTTAGCACTTGGCCAGTCAAAACAAAAATTAACTTTTCTAAATTTAACTAGATTGCCTAACTAGTTTCATGATCATCTTATAAATACATACTTAGTGTTTAAACAAGGTTATTTTGTTAACATTATAACCATTTCTGAAGGATAGTTTCCACATTCAATTATTGTTTGATTGGTTTGATTATTTCGATATTTATAAATCTGGTAAATCATTCTCGACTTGCAATGAACATTCTATGTGTCTTGCTCCCACCTGCATTTAATTAGAAATTCTTGCTTTTTTCATTATAGTCAAATCCAGCCCTATCATGCCAACGGTCAATAATTATATGAATCAAATTTCACTTTCATTGGAAAATATTAAAAATTTTTAGAAATTGAACACGCTGGTTCACTATCCGTGCGAGAACACCTACGATTTTCCACTTTCTTTTTCATTTTCGAAATAGTTTTTCAAATGTAAAACCATTGTTTTTGCTTGGGGACGCAAAAAAAAACAGAAAATCGATTATCAATCATATTGTCTCTTTAAATTGTCAAAGTCTCACAACTATAAATCAAAAATTTTTAAATTGCCGTAAAATTAAAGGTTAATTGTTTTTTTCCATGTAAACACATTTTACGTCTCCCTCATTTATCTTACGAATTTTCTTTGGAAGGTTCAATTAAATGAGATAGAAGAAAAACAGACCTATAACAGGCTATACGGAATTTCGTAGTCAGTCCATTGACCCTTGTATTGTATTATTTCTAGAACGAGTAATTCTAGTTGCAGTTGCCGATGACAATATTTTTTTTATATCCTTAAGAATAGTCCTTATTGTTGAAGTTGTCATATTCAAAGCATTATTATCACCCATGATATTAACCAATAATAAAAAAAAATTGCCACTATATGAATCAATATTATATAAATTTATACTTACAATAAGGTTAACAAATGTTTAAAACATTTAAAACATGTTCGGATGATTAATAAACATTCCGTATTATAGGAGGAGATGAAGTTTTTAATGCAGGAGATATTAGTTTGCAATATTTTGCGTTTGCCTTCAAATAAATGCTTTACAAGCAGCCGCTCTGAAGTATTTAGTGAGCTTTGAATCTAGAATACAGAGGATCTTATAAAAATATTTCTTCCTTTTTAATAAATCATATATTCTTCTGTTGCAAAAGTATGAATTGGATTTATTATTAAATATTGGGTATGAATGGACAACAATTTCGATGAATTTCCTATTTCATTTCCATATAAACCTTTTTCCGACTTTCTAGGGGAGACAAATGAAAGCTCACTCTTTATATTCACCTATTTAGGTACAAAGTAGTGAGTTGAACTTTCAGCTCTGCATATCAAGCAAACTTTTTTGGACGCAAAAATTATATTGAAATAAAGTAATTTTCTAAATTAACACACTGGAACATTTAATTTAATTTTAGTATAGTAGAAAATGGGTTAAGCTTAAAAAGGTGAAAAAAAATATGTATAAGACGGAATTAATTGTCATTAAATATGGAAATGAATTATTACATATTTTATTACTAAGTAGTATGCAGTTCACTTTAAGTATTCTATAATCCTACTTTTTTAAGCCCGAGCAAAGGTAAGAACAGCGTTGCAAACTTTAGCAGTAAATTTTGAAGCACACTCTCTCAAAATTAAAAACCAGACTGTAGTAGGCAATTTAACTAATGATCCTAGTCGAACTTAATAATCAAATTCTATAAATGTTTATTACAGAGTTTGCTGGTCCAAGCTGGCTTCCAATTCTCTTTGGCCTAATCCGCAGTTCAGGAATTTCTGGTCGTTTAAAAGGAAATGTAAGAACGTGAAAATGAGATGATGAATAACTCTTATTTAAGCATAAACCTTGAAACACTTATGTATGAAACTGCATATTTGGGTTCTTACAAAATATGTTATTGAACCCAATCGCCACGCAGTTTACTACCATTTTTACTGTCTTTGCAGTGTATTAATTTTAAAAATTTATGTTACACAGTATATAATTCGTATAAAATCACAAAACCAAGATACACGCGTTAGGGACACACTTAGAATCACTTCATCTATTCAAACATTACACAGAAATAAATAAAACTACTTTAATAATAAGCACAAAAAATTATAATTTTGTATTTTGAATAAAAATAATAAATAGCCTCTGTAAAGTTTAAAAATTATTTTCACACATTTTTATCATAAACACAATGATACAGACAAACATATTTTTAAATTTATAACTGACTCTTTGTTGAATAAAATGATAAATAAATATGAAGCTCAATTCATCTGCAACATTAATGGAGGAAACAGCATTGAATTTAATTTCTCTGCTATCTCTTTTGTCTGTATCAATGCAATCTTTAGAAAAATGTGCTTGGCAAACTATAAATTTATGGTAGATTTCATCCTTAGACATATTCTGCCAATTTGGTAGATTTGCAAATATAGTCTGTACACCCTGTTTCACAGCAAGGTCTCACCTCTTTCGAGGACTATCTTCGTCTCTATTCGTAACACTACGATTCGCCACAAATTCGAAATTCAAGACAATTCGAAAAACGCGAAAAAAGAGTCAAAGAAACTCGAAAAGAACGTACAAAATCGCTAGCCTAGACATCGAACTAAAAAGTTGTCGGCATGATTTTCACCGAAGGACAAATGGAAATTGACATTGATCATTAGTCGGTCAAAGCACAGGCAAAACGTATGCCCTTATTACTACAATAGCGCCATCTCTTGCTTGTTAGGTCGAACTAATAAAACTGGGCGGGAATAACGACTGGAACCAATTATCTACCATCGGTAGACTGTGGACGCAAAGCCTACTCGCCTGTTGTCTCTCTTGCTCTTGCCCCTGACACATATGCTTGCGTGGTTCTGAATAAGCAGTATCGGGTCCAGCGTGTTTAGTTAAATCCATAACGCTGCGTGCAATTTCTGGCAATCTCACAATTCAAGTAAAACAGCTTTAAAGCATGACATTCAGGGGTCCAGTTTTGATGACCTTTAGTCGACATGTATCCACAGTATTCAGCTGAGAGAAATAATTACGTGTAAGGATTCGCTACCCTTAGAAAACATTCTGAAAAATTTATAAAACTAAAGATAGCATATTGCATTCACAGAAATACAGTGTAGAACTTATAAAATTCTTCCAAAGCATCAGCTAGTTAGCTAAACGATATATCGTCAAGGAGTTAACAAATATCGGTCATTATCGGTTCCTTTACATCTGGTTTCAAAATAATTTCTCATTGCGATCTTAATTTGAAATTCCAATATCAATAGTCACATTATATAAATTTCTGCTTAGAATAACTTCGACAAATGTTTGAAATAATAAAAAACTGAGTCGGATACCGGCAAATCTAATACCGCTTCCAATTTATGGGAATCCCGTAATTCAAATGAAATAGCGTTAAATTAAAATGGCGTTAAGCAGGGTCTGTACTCAAGCAACGATGCTTTTAAATCAGAAATTTCATGTCCTGTCTTCCATTGTAGAGATCAGAGTCGAATGGTAAAGGCCCTAAAACATCTCTTCGAAGCTCCCCAAAACAATTTTCGCATATTCAAAAACGGGTTCTTGGTTTACGGAAATAATATGGATAGTCGCAACGTTCTTCGGGAGATATTTGAAAACAACTTAACAAGTTTCGACACGTAATTCCCTCGATATCCTCTCACTGGTGACTTTTGTAAAAACGGTTGCGTTGCAGGTTGCTCGACGAGTTTTGCGTCTTTTTGTACGCCTGCTTGACGGCCGATTTTTCCGAGAATGTCGAAAACGGTTGCCCCATTTGTGTCGGACGTGTTAACCGCGATGTAACGTCGCCACTACCCAAAGGCTGTGTCTTAGATAAAATTTTATCCGTACAATTGCTAGATGTGGAAGGTAACCGGAGTACGTACGAAACATACTCGAAATTGAGCAATCTGGACGAGTGGAGTTTCGTTGAGAAATTGTCGGAGGAACGGAAACGGAAAGGGGGCTGCGTGAAATGCCTTATCGAACATAACAAACACGGCGACTTTGTTTTCGTTCCCTATTTGCTATCGGCGATTGCGAAAGATTGCTCTTTGATGATCACGTTTAAGAAACTTGCGAGATATTCCAGGTACAAAGAGAGCAAAAGCGCAAGCGTTTATCTGTAATGCGGTTCATTTTTAGTCATGGGAGCGTGAAACACGTGTTTAGGACGAAATACGGCGAGTTTTTGGTCAATATCGGCGTGTTTGATTTGTACCCCAAGCCGTTGTCGACAATTGCGAAGCACTACAGGAGGAATATCGAGATCGTGCAGGCGTTTGGCAGAGCGCAGAAAGTGAACTGATCCGAATTCCTCTCGAAATGGCAACGACGCAGATTACGGTAATCTGTGATAATGTCTTTGTAAATTTCTTTACAAAACATCTCCATTTGTTACTATTTACAAATCTTCTGGATTGCTCCTGCGTCGGATAACTCGAACTTGCTGACGTTTCGCCTGTCATCCTGTTGGCTTCCTCGAAGCTTAACTGAAATTGGCTCACATTCTAGTGTGTACCTGTTTAAGGCGGGTAGAGCTAAAGGAGGGGTATGAAAATTGGCTCAGATGCCTGGTTCTTTACAGATTTTTATGGATCTATGATTTTTCTTTCACAGAGCAATTGAATTCAGAAATTTTAGTGTCAATAAGATTTTATGTGCGGTTTCATGATTGCATTCGGCAACTGCTGATTAGTTTATTTATCGTAGTCTTGAATCTTTTTCAAGTTCTTTTAATCTAGTTGATTTTTTCATCCTGTTTCTCCAAGGTATTCTTTTCTCACACGGAATTTTGTCTTTGATGGATTGAAGATGTTGAGAGATTTTTGGACAAGTGGTAAATCTGGTCTTAACATTATATTATCTTTGGGATGTGGTCAGTGATGTTTTCAATGTAAGGAAGGACCACAGTGGCATCTGTGAGATTACCTTCGGACTCATTTTCTTTGGGAGGTTATGGTGAATGCTTTATTTGTGAATTATTTGAGAGAAGAACAGATGTTGGTTGTTTTCATTCTAGCTTCAGTGATTCGGGTTGAGATAGTTTTACGACACTGTAAACAAACATTGCTCCCTCTAGTAATTGGTATACTAGAGATACTAATACACTTCACCCCAACCTCCCAAAGAAAATTACTCTGAAGACAACTCCACACTTGCCACTGTGGTCTTTCCTTTCATTCAGAACATAACCGACCACATATCAAATATAACGTTAATACCGGATTTGACACTTATGCATCAATTTCGCATGAAACACCAGAAGTGTACAGAATTCCATCTTTATATTGGAGAAACAGGACGAAAAATATCAACTAGGCTAAAGAACATGAAACAGCCGAAAGACTACGACAAATAAACTCTTCAACAGTTGCCGAACATAATCGTGGGGTACATCATATCTATTAGTCCAAACTAAAATTCTTCCATGTAATTAATTCTTAAGTCAAATAAAAAATTCGAGATTTCATAGAAATATTTAATCAACCAACCAATCTTAACCGCGACTGTCGGATATTTACCTTTCACCTATATGGGAATCAGTAATCCGAAACAATGTTCATGTCATATAAGCAGGTACAGAGTAGAATGCAAACTTGATGATTGGCGAAACGTCGGCAAGTTTTATTAATTTACAACCAACTCAGGAAGAATCTAGATGTAGAGTATTAGAATAGCCTGTGCCAGTTTCTTTGAAAAATTCTCTATTTATTCTGCAATTTCCAGTATTCGGATTTTATTACACCAAATTCCGCAATTGAAAACTCATTCAATTTACAGAGCACCCGCCTTAAATTATTTATTGTAGATTAAGCCCTGTATACACTATCCAATTTCCACATGTATTCCTGCATGTATTTTTACCGGATAAAAATTACCGTTAAAAATGCATACACACATTGCAATTTTTGCAATGAAATGGGATTGATTATTCTGGCGGAATTTTGTTTTTTAAATTTTGATACAGTAGGCGATACTTTTTAGTGTTTGTTTGTGTTACATGTTCCAACGAATATAATGACTCGGATAATCCATAATGCCAGTATTACAAAAGAGAGAATTGAGGATGTTTATTTGAAGCCCGGATTAAAATCCAATATTTACGAATTACATATATTAATTTATGTATTCTATAAAACTAAATTTTTGGCAATTCTCTTATATTTTGGCCTAGTTTATTGGCTTGTTTTCTGATATTTTTTAATTTTCTTGATCAAATTTTGCAGAACCCACAGTTTTTTATAATCAGATTATTCGCGACCAAGGAATGAGCCTTCTATTTATAGGAGGGTCTACAGTTACTTCTTGAACATTTTTTCCAGCTAGAATTTTCCTGTGTGATATTTAGTCTCCCATGTAGTTTTATTTACGCTTTTAAGAGTAATATTGCGTGATTTCGACTTTGTTTATATTTTGTGGAGATTAAACCTATAAGTTTATAAAAATAAACGGTTTGCGCCAACATGCAGAAATTGCGTCGTGTCTACTGGGCTCTAATGGTATAAGCAAATAATATGTAAGAACATATTGGTACAAAAAGCATGTTGGTATGTATTTAAAATAATACCAAAAATCAAGTAATAGGAAACCTGGATTTTATTGGCTCAAATTGTGCAATCAATTCAATTCAATCTGCAAATTATTTGACAATTTCAACACCTTTATCGCATTCTATATGCCTATATGTATTATTGCCCATGTTTTTTAATCCTCAAATGCAGTTTAATTTTTTTTTGTTGATTAGGTAATTCTTATGGCGGTTTTACATCAAACTGAAAAAACAACGCCAGTTGAAAAAAAAAAACACAAAACCGCAACTTTTTGAAGGTTTTTATTTATTTTTTCAATAAAATTCACTAAAACACAGTACATGATAAAACAAAATACAAAATTTCCTTCACTCATGTTACTTATCTTGCCTTAGCAATCATTCAGCCATTCTCCCAGTTAATCTGAAAAAACTCTTAAGGAGTATATTGCTTTATTGAATAACATTTTATTAAGTTACATTGGATTTCATTGGTGGTAAGTCTAATAGAGTCGGTCAAATAATTATAAATTTTAGGTATTTAGGTATTATGTAGCGGCTTCTCACGGTATAACTCAACTCATGCTATGGAACTTGCAAGTTATTTGGTGATCTACCAATATAACTGTGAGCTTTAGCAGATGTAAAAAAGTTTTGTCAATTTTTTCTTACATAAGGAGCACAATGCAAAACATATTATGACATTACAGCTCCCTAAAAAGACCTCAATAGGAAAATGTACTCTTTAAATGTTATTGATAATGTAATTATAATAAAAGGATAACATAACTTCACTGCAGAATTTCTTAGTTTCCACAATATGAAAGAGTACCTAATCATTTTGTTAGTAACTGATTTGATATGACTTTTCTAAGATGGTTTAAAGTCTAAGATTATGTCCAAAATTTTACTACCTTATTTTAGTCATATTCAAAACTAGGTCATTCTCATCGCTGAAGGACTGCTTCTTCCTTGCACAATAAGATGTGGAACCACTTAACTGATGAATATCAGAAGTTATCACAACAAGAGTCATATCATCTGCAAATAGCTTGCCAATTGTGAACATTCTTATTCTTGAGTCTTTCAGGGTTTTTTTCCTGTAGCTCTGAGGAAGGTACTGTAAGGCCAATATGTAAAAAGAACGACACAGAAAGGCACACAAGCATTTAAAAAGGTTAATTATGAAATATTAAAGCGGAAAATTATTAAATGTGGAGTAAAGTGTCTGCCTTATAGTTGGCTATCCTCAAATTTTGAGAGATGAATGGAGAAAGGGGGGCGCCTTGAATTCCACTCAGATTGGCATGTAGTTGAAAGGTGGCATATCACATAGCAGCTCCCCGGGTTTTAGCCTTACCCTCAAAATTTTTAGACTTATCCCAGTCTCCACTAGACTCTTGGATATGTGACTCCATTTCATAATTACTTTGTAAGTTATCTAATCTCTAGCGTTGGGATCATTCATTTGAAGGTCAAAATTAAAATTAAAATCCCCACATATTATAGTTTTTTATCTGAAAAAAATTATCTAAAAATAAGTTAAGACCTTGAAAATATTAGTGTTTGCTGAGGGAGTACGATAGAAATAAGAAATCAGTAAGAGTCTACCTTTATTTGTGAAGCACAATTCACAAGAAGCATATTCCAATACTGAATCAATTCTTTCAACAGAACTGCGAATATTTCTTTCCTTCAAGTCGTCTCTTTTCGGTTTGGTGTAAACTCGCCTTTAAAAACTACCAAATCTGCTTTCATAAAAAAATTCAAACCTAAAAGTCATTGATAAAATTGAAACCAGAGATACGGGAGGTGATTGCAATAAACAATTTTATATAAACATATGTCCGATTTTTTACTGCTTTCGCGTTATTTTGAATTTTGTTGAAATTTTTTGAGTTTTTATATTTTTGCCGGGAATCAGTTTTTTTGCGACGGGTTTGTTTATTATTGTTGCGCCTAATATTGTAATAGTTGTTACAAGGAGATCGTGGCTGAAGTGTAATGGTTATAATTTGTTAAGCGAAACATATATGACTGCAGTTTTTTACCATATTTATTTTTTTAACTATGACTTACATGCTTGAGTAAACGTAACTGCAAAATAACTTGACTATTGTAGTTAACAATTATTAAGAGAATTTATACGGTATGAAAGATATTTTTATGGGTTGTAGGATCTTGCAGTCAACAAAAACCCACTTTTCAATTTGCAGAGGTTTCGAAATATATTATTTCGTCTTCAAGGTTCTATAACAATACAATATTTGAATTTGGACTTGATAAAAAAAAGAGAAGAAAATTGAAATTTCGGCATAAATGTTCACACAAGAGGATAATATCACCCTACTTTTTTTCTTTTGAACAAATAACGCCGGCCACAATTAAAAACAACCAGCACCAAAAATAAAAATAAATACAAAGATTCAGAAAACCCGAAAACTATGGAACATGTGTTTGTACTTTTTTGAGAGGTTTTAAGGGAAAAGTTTGTTTGCTTATAATCCATATCGCTAAACAAAAAATATTAAAAAAAAATATCGTAAATATTAATTTAACGATTATTTAATTAAAATGTAAACGGGATTTTTTTGAAATAACTTCAGCCTTGGTTAATAATGTTGAATTAGAAAAAGAAATACAAAATTTCTACCAACCCACTCTAACACACATTCTGCAACGTCGTATAAAATTACGTTCACGTCGTCTAGAACACCTTTTTTCAATTACATATTTCGATTACGCATATCAATTTTTAAACTTTGAAAGTTGATTTCGCTCCGACATTTGATTCTGTATAATTTAGGCCTCCTAAATTTAAATCATTAAGAGAATTAATAAGTGAAAATCTCGCTTGATTTAAATATTATTTTCATTAGTACAAGAACAAAAACCGAATTAAAAAATCTAAATTAAATATCAAAATCCTAAATAATAGTTAAAACCATTTATTTTTGAAAGATCTCTGCCTATTGGCCGAAAAACTTCGTTTAGTATGTATTTAATGACCAGCATTGCAACGTTCCATCGACTTTGATATCTACGTTCCATTTCTTTTATATCTTGGTGGAATATCTCACCTTGCTCGTCACTGACGGCACCAAGATTTTAGTCCAGAAAATAGTCCAAATGTAAGTGTAAAAAGTGTAATTTTATTCTCATATTGCATCTCAAATACCTACAACAATTCCTTCCTTTAATTTTGTATTTGGGTAATTATGCACGTATTTAAATCATGCTCCATCTTTATTTAAAGCTTACATACCTTACAAACAGTATGTGGTTCCTCAGGTTTGTCTTGATCGTCAATTTTTACTTTAAAATTGCGTTTTTTAAAAAGTGGTGTAATTTTACGTATAAAATTCTTGAACACAAAAAAACCACACACATAGCAAAATGTATCTGGAACATTTGTTGCGTGATAGTAGCAAAAAAACATTTTCAATTAGTCCCTATTTATAATTTATGTTTCGTTTAATAAGTGATAAACAACACCATCGCAAAAAATCGTATTACCTGCAAAAATAAAAAGATTGGAAGAATTCAACAAAATTGGCGATAATTCGAAGACATAATAATTTGACAGATATTATTTTTTGTTGCAAATCCCCTCCCCTATCTCGTGTTTCAATTTTCTGTCAAACAGAAACAAGTAAAGCACAACCTATAAAATTAGACTAATATTGTTTTTCGACTTTAATAGGTTTGGGGTTCCCGAAGCACAAATTTTAAGGTGTAATTCTTATCCATTGCATTAGGAAATATCCATGGCATGTGAAAAAACTTACCAAGTTTTGTGTAAGCAGAACAGTGAATTCAAGAAAATAAGTTAAAGGTTGAATTTTGCTCTAAATGAAATGATAAAATTATCTTTATAAAAATATCTCTTATTAAAAGTTTCCATGAATCTCTGGGGACTCACTCCTTAAAATTTGTACTCTCACCGTATACCGTGATGCTAGATCATTAACATTGCACTTTTTATGTGAATATGTTGCACTTGTGTGTTACTGTTTAGCTGATTTTAAAGATATAAGATTAACAAAGATTAAATAATAATCTGTTGTTAGGGAAGTGGCCAAATGGTGCACAGTAGATATGTAGTCACAAAGGCAAAATGTAGAACAGCCAATGGTTTAGGTCATTGGTATTGTAACCACAAGCGCCCAACAATATGTTTTTCTTTAAAAAGCGGCTATAGCTACTGCAATACCCACTTTTCGATCAGCTCGCCACAACAACGTAACAAAAATAAAAAAAAACCATAGAACTTATAACTTTAAAAGTTGAGTTGAAAAATTAAATTTCCAAGACCCCTGATCCATTTGGGAGAAGCTCTTTGCGCTAAATCCACTCAACACAGTTTTTTAAGTCTTTTAATCCGTTTGGATTTATGTAATGTTTCATGTAGCGAATTAACTAGTCAAATTAAATAGATTGTTTAATTAATATTTATTGTTTTCATTTCCTTCTATTTTAATCAAGGTCTGAAAACAAAGGATGATATTTACTTTTCGAAAGCGCCGAGTTCACCAGATTTGGCCAGAACTCAAATGGGGATTTGTGACGTAATGCGTTACTCAATCACAATTCGTTAGTAGTTCCGGTGTAACGTAATAAAAATTTGTCAGCGTTAGAGGAGGACGGGAAAACCAAAAGAGGCAGAGAGCACAAGAGTGAGAGAGAAAA
This sequence comes from Cylas formicarius, assembly GCF_029955315.1. Classification (NCBI taxonomy): domain Eukaryota; kingdom Metazoa; phylum Arthropoda; class Insecta; order Coleoptera; family Brentidae; genus Cylas; species Cylas formicarius. The sequence continues at coordinate 6,170,235 of NW_026844347.1, forward strand.
GACTAATATCTTTTCGTTGAGCAAGACTGCTGTGGTCATTCGCTCATTTACCGGCATCCGCCGAGGAGTTTTGTTTTAGTCAGAGAACAACTGTTAAAAAATGCATTAACCAACAATTGTTCTCAGCTTGCCAAGAAGGATTTTGACAAATAACAAAAAATGGCCACCTCCGTTTCCTTCCCGGACCATCAGGCCTTTAACCGGCATGGATGACAAAAGCAGCGGGACTGACAACAATTACACACTTTAAAACTTTCACGAAACACTCAGGAAACGAAAACCACACTATTGAAACCGATATCAAATGCCTACAGAGTACAAATGATATAGCTAAAGATTTTATGACATATCAGAAAGCACTTTCATCTGTGTTCTGCATCATGGGTTGTCTCCTTCCAGTCTCACGCTCTGTTTGTTAGAATCAAACTGCCTCGCAGTGCATATCGCCTTTATGCTCTCTCAATTATTCCGTTTGATGTCGGAACAAGAGAATAATTCTCTGTAAAACCAGTCATAAAATATGTGTTGGTCTGTGACCGATATTTGATTTTCTCAAGGGATGTTGGTAATAAGCTGATTTTCTCAAAGGATGTTGGTAATAAGCGTGTGTTCCTGTCAAGTTGCCCAGCGTTATTGAAAAGCAGAGAAGGTTCTTTACCATTACCCAAGTGTCTGTTACCATAACTTAGGTATTTAATACATATTTTAACCATCGAAATTAATATTGAGTAATTATTGTCTCTGATGAGCGTTTAAAAAAGACGAACAACAATTATGAACCATATTTGCAGTAAAATTTTAAAGACGCTGAGCTCTGGTAAAGTGCGAACATTGAATCCTGCTATTTGTTATTTTGTGTACCATTTATTTTAGTCCCTACAACGGTGCGGTTGAGTAGTTCTGCTGCCTCCATAAAAAATGACGAACCTGACTTTGATATGGAAAATCCTTTTGAGAAAGAGAAGCAAAAATGCATCCTATGCAAGCATAACCTCCAAGTGGACTATAAAAATGTGCGGTTGCTCTCCCAGTTTCAGTCACCTTATACTGGAAGGATTTATGGCAGGCACATAACAGGTCTTTGTAAACAGCAACAAGAACGAGTAGAACAGGAAATAATAAAAGCACAAAGTTCTGGTCTAATGGCGACATATCTCAAGGAACCTTGCTTCTTGAGAGATCCAAAATTGTATGATGTAGAGAGGCCGATACGTCCCCATAGGTTTTAAGAAAATGTACATTTTATTGTAGGTTTATAAATAAAAACATTCATATGTCATGCTTATACTGTTGTTAGGCAATCTTTATCCACACTTGACACAGACACTGTTAAAACTTGATCAGACAAAATATTTTTCACTGTTTTCAAGAAACCCCTTTCTGAGTCACTGTGATTACATAGAATGACACTAATGCCATTCTGAGTGGCATCTAGTACATCATGATGCAGCATTTCACCTGTCAAATACAAATCCGCTTTGACACCATTTAAAACAGATGCTCCTGACCCAGCACAAACAGCTACAGTTTGAATAGTGTCATCTAAAAAAGTGTTAACGTAAAAATTGGTATTCTTATATTTTTTGTGAGATTTTACCAAAGTTTTTGCCTTTGCCCAAACCAATTCTCAAAAATGAGACACCAATCTTGGTTTTAATATCTTTGATCAGTTTTTTTAGTGATGAGCCAGGGTTTAATGTAACATACCGTCCCATTCCAACATTTGAGTTTTCCGTGTTTGGTAAAATAGGTTTGGTTGTTGCTGGTTCAAATACGGAAGCTAACCAGTCATTCACACCATTTTCCATAGCATCCCAAGTTGTGTGGGGACTGAATATGGCTATTCCATTTTTTATGCATTGAATAATGATACGTTCCTTCCAAGCGCTTTGAGTAACACTTTTCAGAGGTTTAAATATATTTGGGTGATAAGAAATTATCAATTGGGCACCTACGTTAATAGCTTCATTCACAACATCTTCCGTTAAATCTATCGTTAACAGAACGGAATCAATGGTCTTATCACTATGTGGTTCCACTAACAAGCCGACGTTGTCCCAAGATTCCGCAAGGTTTAGTGGGGCCAGGCACTGTAGCCTTTTAACTAAATCTTGCAGGCTTATTCCCATTTTTTGCGGTATTTGATAAAGACAGTGATTTGTATGGACGCTCTTCTTTTTAGCAATACTTACATATATATCAACAGGAGAACGTAAAAAGTGTAAAGGATTTCTGCCAATGTTAAGAAAAATATTCATTACTTGTCTCATAACATAACCTCATATAATTCAAATTCAATTCAATTATGCGTCTAACAAAAAAAATGTTGGGCTAGACAGCTAGGATCATTCGCCCATTGCCGACTTCCGTCGAGGATTTTCGCTTCTGGTCAATGACCACCACGTACAAAGAAGAAAAATAACCAATGATTTGCTCAGCTAACAAAAAATGATTCTGACCGATACCAAAAAAAATCGGCTTCCCCCTGCTTCCACCGCCCACCATCCGGGCCCATCCGGCCTCCATACCGGCGTGAACAGGGAAAAACGACGGGGCCGACGACGATTATCACTTTAAAACATGCACTGAACACTAAAAACACTAAGTCCACACAGTGGAAACCGATATCAAACTTTTGAGGACGAATACAAGGGATTCTGTCGGGAGCGAACGGAGGTTAAATCGCCGCGTGCAATGCTCCACCACAGAATCCCCTCATATAATATTCCTAGTATGATAATATTTCTTCATAATTTTTATGGCTGATTGGTTTAATAGAAAAGTGGCAAAATATGGCCAATATATCTAAAGTAACTCTGGGTCTTGTAACCTACAATAGCTTTGGGTAGAGGGAAGCTTAATGCCACAATAATAACAACTAATAGAGTTGGGAGACGCATCATCATCCATTCTTGGGGAAGAAATTGTCCTATGGTTAATTATCCATGGGCAATCAGCTTTATTGGATAGGTCGAAATGCTGTCGTTATATACATATGTTGAAAATTTAAAAGAGGAAGAGTTGCCATTTCTTTTTAATCGGCGGAAACGTCAAAAGCGACCCTGTGACTTGTGGTGGTACAATTTTAAGAAAAATTTGCTGCAATTACGTAACTGGATGCCTCAAATACATACGATACCATTAAATGCACGCCAAATAATATTCTTATTTTATTTTCTCTACTATGACAATTAGTGGAAAACAAAGGAACATCGTCAGATTGAACCCCGTCAAGTGACTAAACATACATTTTTACGGCGTAAATAAACATTTGGGCTGCTTGCTTGCGCCGGGCTAATTCTGAAATGTAAGTGGAAATAATTTTCAATATTATATTCAATTACTGTTAAATCTGCGGCGTGCTAACGAAACGTTTTTGTATTCCAAAGGTTTGAGGTTATGATTGTTGGCTTTTCCATGCCATAACTTACCATGGATTCCAACCAGGTTTATAACTATATTTAATGGCTATTTGCACGTTTTTGTTGATCATTGGCGTTTCTTATTTAATTGTTGTAAACTTATGTACAGTACTACTATATACTACAATAAAAATGCAGTAATGCTGCTTTTATTATTTTTTAGATAATGTGTAGTATATCACTCTAATTTTTAGGCTTATGTACTATAGACTATGAAGTTAAGGGAAGAAGTACTTCAGGATTAGGGTCTTGGAAACATTTTATTAAATAGCAATGTGATTCTGTAAACTGTGAAAATTAAAACTTATTTTAAAATTTCTAAAACCCATTGTTGTGTATCACAACATGCATGGTCTATTTACATTTGATTTTGTGTTATTTTTCAGTTGCCTACTGTTTACGACGCATGTGGTTGGTGCACTAAAGTAGAGAACCTTTTACTGGATTGCACACTTCGCATGAAATGGCTGCTTATCTTAATCGCACTATTTCCATGATGTCTGGCGACGGGCCCCACAATAGACCGCCTGTAACTGCTGTGTTGAGAACAAATGGTATTGATAATTCCCCGTTGCAGATTTTCGTTAAAGCCAAGAAAAAAATTAATGATATATTTGGAGAAATTGAAGACTATGTTAATGATACTGTGGAATATATGAGAGGTGAGTCTTTGATCATTGTTTTCCGTATGTTGGTTTATGGCATGTGCTTCAGAGATTGGAAAGGAGGACCACATAGTATCTCCGATGAAAGTAAAGCAAATTGAAGAGTTTGTTGATAAAGTTCGCAGTATCAGGGAGGTGCTTGCCAGGGATCACATGAAAGTAGCATTTTTTGGACGCACTTCTAATGGGAAGAGCTCTGTAATCAACGCTATGCTACGTGACAAAATATTACCTAGTGGAATTGGTCATACCACCAACTGTTTTTTACAAGTTAGTAACAAGAATAATTTTTTAAAGTTACAGCTTTTTATTGTTGTTAATGTTGCTTATTTTTTTAGGTTGAAGGTTCTTCTTCAGAAGATCCATATTTAACTCTAGAAGGTTCTACTGATCATTGTGCTGTGGAGTCTGTGGGTCAATTAGCGCATGCCTTGTGTAAGGAGAAGTTAAGTGAATCACAATTGGTGCGGGTGTTTTGGCCTAAGAACCGATGCCTCTTATTGAGGGACGATGTAGTCTTTGTTGACTCGCCGGGGGTGGATGTCACGCCTAATTTGGACGAATGGATTGATAAGCATTGTTTGGATGCCGATGTGTTTGTGCTTGTTGCCAATGCAGAATCAACTTTAATGGTTACTGTAAGGTACCAAATCACCTAGCAAGTTCAAGTGTTATGACTTTTAATTTTAGGAAAAAAATTTTTTCCATAAAGTGTCGAAAAAACTGTCCAAGCCAAACATATTTATTTTAAATAACAGGTGGGACGCGTCAGCCACTGAACCTGAATTTTTAGATCAGGTGAGTTCATCATTTTTATTTAAAACGATTTTGAATTGCGAACAATGTTTCAACCAAAAAAAAAAAAACAGTCATCCTTTATTCACTAATTTTAGATTAAATAATCCCAAAATGTATGCAAAATGTCCCCTGGCGAAACCTCATAATGGGGTTTTCTTTACAGTAAAAAAATAAGAAGGAAATACAAACTCTGCAACTGAAATTATGTGATTTGATATGATAAATAAAAAATAGTGCAAAAAAAATTCAAATTTTGTGTGTGGTATAGTTGAACTACAAAAAAAAATGCTATTAATCGTTGCTAAAAATCTGAAAGTGGTGGTACAGGAAGTGCTGTTTTTTAGGTTGAAAGACAATGTTTTACTGTTAAGAATATTTCAATAAAAAATGGTTTTCAAATATAAAAATTATTGCAAAAGCAAATTGCATTGCATGGTTTTTTGAGGTTCTAAAACAGAGCATTCTCTCATACAAAAGTGCTGGAAGGGCAGCCAAAATAAAATGTAGGTTATAAATTCAGAATAAAATTAAAATATTGGCTGAGCTCCTCCACAATTAGCGACTTTTGTATAAGTCATGTTAAGCTCAATTTTGATATCTTTTGTTTATGATTTGCCCTGTATATCTGAAGCTTCAATTTTGCAATATCCATTACCAGATATTAATATCACATATTTTTGTTTTTTAGAAACTCTGGCTTATTTTTCAGAAATTCTGACCTTTCTCAGAAGTTTAGACAAACATTTGCCTAAGTAAACTATAAAACCTATATTTTATCTTTGTCGGCCTTTTAGTGCTTCCATAGTTTCATGAGCTGTTTTTGAAATAAAATTAGAATGTAGGAATTTTTGAGTACATTTAACAATTTGTTGATTAGTAAGTTTATTTTGATGAATTAAAATAAAACTGAAATAGATCAATGGTAGAGATAAAAATGATGTATGCTTTTGGCTTTTTTCTTCAGCCAGCACTCAACCACCTCATGTTTCATTTGCATTGCTTCAGAAAAATACGTTGATGATCTAGGAAGGGAAATAATTTATTTATGAAATATGCACAGTGGGATTTTTCTGAATATAATTAACATTAAAATGCCTAATTTATTTTTTATTATTTGTACAGGGTGTTTTTCTAAGCACATTACTAAAGTTTAGGGCGCGATTCGTTAAGTGAATTTAAGGCTAGAATTGTATAAACAGAGCCTCAGACGCTTTTTTTTTTCATGATGAGTGTCAAATAGACAAAATAATATTTTTAAGTAAAAAAAGGCGTTCTTGAAAGTTGCTGTTTATTCATCAAATTTAGAGAAAATTTTGTATTATATGTACAAAGTATTCAAAACATAGTTGAACTGAGGTGGCTTTTACTTGATGAAAATCCATTTATCAAAATAAATAAGAACTAAAAGTTCAAATTTTCACGAAATTATATATTAGGACATGACAATTGTTTCAAATGTAATAAAGACACGACACGTGTTTCGTGAAAATTTGAACTTTTAGTTCTTATTTATTTTTCAATATTCAGGGTGTTAAATTAAAAAAAAACATTTTTTAAAATTAATATCTAAAGAAATATTCACTCGATTCTGTTATAATTTGACAATGTTATTTGGTGTGTTAAAAAGCAGTGGTGACAGTTCGTGGAGTTCTCGATATGAAAGAAATAATTATTAACTTTAATTTTTTGCCTTTTAAACATTTTGTATTAACATAATTTTATACAAGTTATGAAAAAGTTATATTTTTAGTGGCTTAAATTGTAAAAATAAGAATGCAGAATTTTTGTTATGTTTTTATGTGTCTAAGTCCGTTTTCGACAAACCTTGTATTTTATATTAAAAATAACGTTTGCAGGGCCTAAAATAATTAACAATTTTTTCTTCATGGGAGCCTTAATTATTTAATTTTGGGATGGATTCCTTGTGGAGGGGGAGATATTGTCATGTGTTGAGTTGATCACAAATTAAACTAATTTTTTATGATTGTATTTGGAATTAAAAATTAAGGTGACTTTGTGTAAGAGTTCTCTAATCCGAAAATAATACTAAATAATAATATAAAAGTAGACAATTGGGCAGCACAGAAACGCCACTTTATGTTTTTTTTTTACTAAAAACCAGAATGTATTTAGAAAAAGTATCTACAAATTTTGGAGGAAATGAACATGTGAAGGCGCATGGTGTTTTAAAGTAAAAGTATAAGATTTGAAAGATCCTCGACACAAGCAACACTGTAAATTATTACATAACATGTGGATCTGTTACGTTTACAATTTACAAAATTTGAAAACTTAAAGACCCCAATCTTTAGCAATACAAGTTGTATATATTAGCTCTAATTCTCTAACTGCGCTTTCCACAACAGCACCTTAATTTAGAAATTGAATTTCGTTGCTAAGTCTATTTTTTAGAGCTTTCTTTTCCATTTGGGAATAATATCTTTTTACATTTTTTACAGTTAAATTTTTGAACTTTATTTTTGACAATGAAAATGTTTTCTGTTTTTTGCGAACAAAATTTGGAAATGTTGAGTTGCTTACACATGCTTTGGCATATTTTTTGTATTTCTTCCCGTATTTGCTGCGTTTTTTAATTTTAAATTTCAATTTTGTCTATAATGCATGTTAATATGCAGATTTTTGTTTTCATTGTTTAAATTTGACAAGTAAATAAACTGGACCTTCCCTTCATAGATCACCTGCAATTTGTCAGGTTAATGCTTCTTAAAGCTTTTTTTTTACGAGTTTGGTTGGTCGGTTCGTTTAAACAGTTAATTTTTTTGTGTAAGCATTGCAATGAACAGGAAGAGGTGAGTGTTTATTCCGCTTGAGAAATACTTGTTTTTGACTCGAAAACTTTTGGTAAAGGTGCGCAGGCAACATCAGGAACGGGCTGTCGACTTTCTGGTGAAGGAGCTAGGCGTATGTACGGCGAAGGAAGCCGAGGAGAGAATTTTCTTTATATCGGCAAAAGAGGTGTTGCAGGCGCGCATGGCCGAAAGGGGTCAGACCTCATCGACTCCGCTCACCGATGGATTTCAGACCCGTTACTTTGAATTTCAAAATTTCGAGCGGAAGTTCGAGGAGTGCATTTCCAAGTCAGCGGTCAAAACGAAGTTCGAACAGCATTCGCAAAGGGGAAAGTACATTGCCAAGTGAGTAATTTTACGCGTAAACGTTTCTTTTTTTATTTCATATCGAAGCCTCAATTTGTTTCGCAAAAATATTGCTAATTGTTTTTTTCACCAAGATTTAAAACAAATTGTAAAATGTAAAAAAAAATAAATTTCGCATCAAAATTAAGGACCATTAAAATTTAGGTGAACTCCAAAAGCGATGCTACGAAAAGCAATTCTACTTCTATAATTGTTTCACGCATGTACAGTGTTTAAAAAACTGAATATTTGTCACATTCTGTAGGAATTCCTCTCGTTTTTTTTATTGGCAAACGAATAAGTTGCCAGATTACAAAAGAAGTTTTATAATGGCATGCCACATTCTGCAATTACTTATTATTTAATTATTTAAATGAGGTGAAGATTGAGATTGACCTATATGCAGTGCGAACCTTAACCCGTCTTCTTAGATGATAAAAGATATATTAATATTGATCTAGCATAAATTAAATATCTGATTCAAAGTCCCAGTTCTCGAATGTCCAAGTTAATCGGTTATAAGGAGTAGGAGAGGAAACACTTGATATTGACTTTTTATTTAATTTTTCAAAGAAACTTCCACAATCTACTGTAATGCTTTTTACAAAACTTCTGGATGCATCTTGCGTCGGTTTTTGCTTAGTCGAAATTACTGACGTTTCACCAATCATCCTGTTGGCTTCTTCAGAGCTTGACTGAAACTGGCAACTGGCAGTCAACAGGATGATTGGCAAAACGTCAGTAATTTCGACTAAGCAAAAACCGACCCATGAAGTTTTGTAAAAAGCTTGACTTTTTATTTGTTTAATAATTATGATTCTGGTTAATTTTTTTATAATATATAAAATTAACTTTGAAATTGACCCAAATTTTTGTGGTGTGGTTAATACATGTATGGTGTATCAAAAGTTTTACATTTGTGCATTGTCTCCAAGCAAGATTTTTAATAAAAATTTATATTTATGTTGAGATTCGTGGAATCAAAAAGAGCGACGAGAAAGTATATTGCAAAAGATTTTCGAGTTGCCACACACTAATCAAAATATGATAAACTAACAGATGTACCACAAGCTTCTCAAAAATATCGAATCGAAATGCATTCTATCAATAAACCATTGAAAATAGTCTTAACTTAAAAGTCTTGTCTATGTCCCTCAGTAGTAACTGACTCCCTGTTTGTTTGTTCTCCGTTTGCCTTCTGTCATGCTTGTACAGTTTGCACGTAAGAGTGCCATTTTGTAAGTTCGTGAATGCAATAAAGTTTAAGTGTTTAAGCTTGGAAAGCGCGTATGATTTACATTTCTGTCAGCTGGCGGTTTCTGACATCATCGCAATAATCGCAACAAAAAAAATCCTGGAAAAAGAATAATGGAACGATATTAAACAAAAATCATTTAAATTTGTTTCAGCTTTAAAACTTTAATCATGGTTAATATTAGATTTTTTTGTGGAAACCGAATTTTATAAGTCAAAATAACAATTGCGTCCCCAGGTAGTTATTTCAGATACTCCAAAATATCTACCAGCATTTCGTCTTCTGTTCTCCAATTTTGAAATTTCTATAACCATTTATTTCCCTAATACTGTATCTCATTGACCCTCCTACTGGACACCGGGTATCGTTTTCCTTTGTTAGTGAGCTCCGCGATATACTCGAGGGCATCTACAATGAGGCACTAAAATTAAAAGAGCAGAAGATCAAACAGGAGGGCGAGCTGACAGATAAAATTAACTTCACCGAGCAGCAGTTGATGATGATAACGCACGAGATGAAAAAGAAGATTCGAACGATGGTGGAAGACGTCGAACAGCGCGTGTCGAAAGCTTTGACGGAAGAGATCCGACGCCTCAGTAGCCTGGTGGACGAGTTCAGTTTGCCCTTTCATCCGGAGCCTTTAGTACTTAACGTTTACAAGAAGGAGCTGCATTTGCACGTCGAAACTGGTCTGGGCTCGAATTTAAGGGCGAGGTAAATCGATCTGTGACGGTTAAAAGTTTAACTTATAGTCGAAAATCTCTTTGGTGTAGGTTATCGACGGCCCTGGCCATGAACATGGAACAAAGCCAGGCGGAAATGACCAACAAAATGGAGACCCTGATACCAGAAAGCTATCGAAACGCCAGCACGTTCGTTCTGCCGAGGAGACAGCCTTTCGAAATCTTGTACCGATTGAACTGCGATAACTTGTGTGCTGATTTCCACGAAGATTTAGAGTTCAGGTGAGCGGTTGGCTTAAGTAATATTGTCATTTGTTTATTTTTTACCTTAATTTGATCATTAGGCAGTAATTTAAACAAAATGCTAAAAAACAATCGTTTATTTGTTTCAAATTATAATAAAAAAACAAAAAAAATGGCCGAATGGCATGAGAGGTAGTCTTAAATAGTAAAGCAACAAGAAAAATAAGCCCTAAAAAGACATTCATATATAAAGTTACATCTCTTAGATAAAAGGTTTGATTTATGTTATGTACCAACAGGTCTCTGTGTTTAAACACCAACATAAAAGAATCCAGAACATACACACCAATATTTGTCAGATTTCTATTTTCCACAAAATAGGTCTATAGCAATCGCCCTAGCTCAGTTCAAAGATAATGAACTGAGGCATGGTAAGCCAATGCGCTGCTGCTCACATTTCTAGCCGTTACCCTCAGTGCATATTTAGCAACGTGTACTACCACATTTTGGATATTATCTATTTTAAGTCCAAGAGAAGAAATGTACTCCATTGCCATTATATATAAATTTTAGTTACTGGTCTATAAGATTTTTGTACACAGGGCATTGTGTTTCAGGTATATTTAGAAGAATCCCATGATGGAGAAGTACAGATTGAGAGCAGCTAAATCCTTTAATTTTTATTTTATCAGTATCCTCTCTACTAAAAATCAAAGTTGTATCATCTGCATACAATAGATTATATTCACCAGTTATACTACAGAGCTCATTTGTACATGCAACAGAATGCTCAGAATAGAGCTCCGGGAAACAAGCTTTACCACATTAATACTATATGTCTTCTTTTCTGACCTTAATCAAAGTGTCTTGTGGCTTACACTTTCCAAAGTTTGCGACAAATCCAAACACATGGCAAGAATTAAATCTGCGCCTTGCTCGTAACTAGCTGTCATTGTCGTAATTCTAAATTAAGTAATAATTAATAGACAATTATTATTAAGAAATTAATGTCATTTGGAAGATATTTGTCCTTTAAATTTTCAGTAAAAACGTTTTGAAACACTTAGGGAACGATAATCATTTTAAAAATGTAATTACACAACAATGAAAAGGGAACTCGGTAGATTTATTGAGAGCGAAAAATAATCCTTCAGAGAGCCGCAGATTGACCCTCTTGCTCTAGACTGTTTTTTGTTGGTCATTTTCAGGTTTTCCTACGGTATAACAGCTCTAATTCAACGATTTGCCGGCAAGGGTGGCAGCTTCCTAGCGTTAAAAAATAACCGCGAACGACCTCACAACAGCATAATGCCTTCGACGCCGACAGACGTAGTAGACGGCAGGCTAATGTACCCGAACGCCACCTTCGACGACTGGTCACTACTCTCCAGAGTGGCCCTCATGGGACTTACTTCACAGGGCACCATGGGCTGCCTCTTGGTCTCCGGATTCATGTTCAAGACCATCGGTTGGCGGGTGGTCGTGATCACAGGCGCCCTTTACAGCTGCCTTTATCTGTACGAGCGGTTGACGTGGACCAACAAAGCGAAAGAGAGAGCGTTCAAAAGGCAGTATGTGGACCACGCCACCCGAAAACTGAAAATGATCGTCGACCTGACGTCGGCGAACTGCAGCCATCAGGTACAGCAGGAGCTGAGCGGTACATTTGCGAGACTGTGCAGCTTGGTGGACAGAGCAACGAGAGACATGGACGATCAGCTCAGGGTGTTGGAGAAGGAGGTCGCCACGCTGGACAGTGCGGGCGGCAAAGCTAAGGTCGGTAGTTTACTTTTCGTTCTATTGAATGCGGGAAATGCGACTAATGTGGCAAGCTTGGTGCAATTATGACACATTCAAATAATCAGTCACTGGCCATCCACGTCAATTGGGGAAACGTTGCATTTGAAGTACTAATTCTGTTGTACTTTTTGGTACGTCTCTTTTTTGTAGGGAAAAATGTAATTGAAAAACCTCATTTATTTTTTTATACGTGCAATGCGCAAGATATGGGTTTGCAATGATGGCGATTTTTGTAAAATACGCCCTTTCATATAACAATCTCATTTAGACATTAACATAATGATTAAATAAAAACAATACAAGTGAAAGACTCGTATCAAACAGAATATACAATAAAAATAAACAAACAATTAAGTGACAATATGGAAATATTCAATTCAACTCGGACGTTATATGGGGGCTATACACATGCATGCAAGTCCGCGCGCAAGTGTGTACAGGTAAGTCCGCGAGCAAGTGCGAAACGAATTGCGGCCACACACTATTCAGGTCAACCTGGAGGTTCACCAGTTGGTGGGGCCTGCTGCTGTGTGAAAAATGAAGTTGGCCTTCGCACTTGCTCTAAAAATCAAACACAATCTGATTCGTTTCGAGCCGCGCTTGGAACTGAACGAGCCTCGAGTTTTGACCCATACACATTCGCACTTACTCGCGTGTCTCGACCTGTACAGGCACGTCTTAACACTTGCCTGCATGTGTATAGGCCGCTATACACATACGCAGTTGTTTTAAAATTAAAAGCTTGTTTAACTACTAGGGATTTTGTTAAACAATTTGTATTTTGTGGCATTGTAGCTAAAAGATCTCTTAAAAAGGTAGGTTCAATATTTAGATACTTTATTCAGATTACGGTGTCTGTAGAGCGTGGACGGAGCCAGCCAGTTTATCCCATATAATTTAAAGAAAAGTAATCAATTTTAATGACGGCCCGGATGTTCTAGGTACTTCTTCAAAACCCTCAGATTTTGACACTCAAAATAAAAAAATAAATAAATAAAACATGTATTAAAATGGTGGGTAGAGTGCAACAATAGAATATTTATATAATATTTTCTTTTGCCAAACGAAACAAGATAGACAAAAATTCCAGTGACAAAAAGCTTGCATTTTTAGTTGCTTAATTTGAAAAAAAAGGTAAAGGCATTTTTTGTTGTCAAAAATGTTGGATAATTCGCAGTAATTTGTGTGTGACCTCACTTAAATTCATTTTAAAATTTCGTTTTGTGATGAAGTAAACCTCGTGTTTCCCTTCTATGTTTACATTTATTGTGTTGAAATTTGGTGGTGTTGTTTGTTGAGACAAGGATTAATTAAATTATTTAATCTTAATTTTATTAATCTTTGTCTCAACACCACCAAATATCAACTATATTGGTTAAGGGTTGGTTGGTATTTTATTAATCGTGATGCAAAGCTATAACACCCTGTCCGGAATTTGGGTATTATATCAATCAACGAGAGAACTTGATATTTTACCACAATTTCAAGTGTTTTTAAGGCAGCAGGAAGAATACTTATTGGTCTCAGTTCATTTAAGCTTGAAGACATTTCAACCTTGGGCATGGGGGTAATGAGAGCCATTTTGCAAATTGTTGGAACTGAACCATATTGCAAAGATACATCTATAATATTAACTAGTGGCTTTAAACAATAAGACAAAGTTTTAACATTTTTCTGGAAATCTAGTTCTCTCCAACAGCATTATTTATTTGTGATACTATTTCTACATGCCAAAATGTCTTCTTAAGTTAAAGTGAGCCAAGTAAACAGTCTAACCTCGGGGTCAACTTTCATGTGATTGTTTCTTAAGGTGTTTTTGATTGTTTGGGAATAATGTTTCATTTAGAGATGCGATTATTTCTACCGTTGCGTATTTTTCTCTAATGAGAGATACCAGTATTAAAACTGATGTTTGTGTAACCTAATATTTTAGTATTTAATTTTTTGATAATAATTAGGCATTGAAAAGAAAATTCCCATTTCAGGTCTTGCGTAACAAAGCCAATTACCTCGCCCACGAATTGGATTTGTTCGTGGACGCTTATTTGAAATTGCATAATTAGTCCTGGAGGTTCGTCTCACGTCGATAGTTTGGAGGTAGTTTTTAGTATTATAATTTGCTCGGGAAAAACTTCAAGCCTGTCTCCGACTTGCAGAGGTTAATTAGTTTAATACTTTCGCTTCAAATGGTATGTGTATCCGGGAATGTTTTCATTTTGCTGTTGCCGGTTTGACGCGAATTTTAGTTGTGATAACGAACGAAAAGCTAATGAAAAGCTGACGGTGACTATTGTTTACTTGTAATTTTATTTAATAATGAACGATTGTGTCATGTAGATCAGCGAGCAAACGATATATTATATATATTCTATTAATTTATCAATATACAAATTTACTTACCCGTGATGTTCACGTTTTTCTCTATGATTCGATTTCGTAGCTGTTTCAGGCCCCTTCGACTATCGAACGGTGCAAAAGATTATGTGCAAGTGATACTCGAAGTTACATGTTATAACGTTGTAAATAATAAATTGTTGTTTTTAAATTGTTTTTTTTTCTCTTTACTGGCGGTGTTGTTTTCTAATATCAAATAAGTGAGTAAAATGTTCAAAATACTATCAGTGTTATTTTTATCTAGTGAAAACATCTCATCAATCTGAACCCGTCACTAAAGTATCGGAAATGTTCAAATTGTTCAGGTCGATCATTTATTGTCCAAACAAATTTTGTTCCATCACATAAGAGTGAGGAGTAAAGAGGGTGGAAAATAATAAAGGGGGTTGAAATTTGTCAAGCGAGTAGAACACGTCGAGGTGATCATTCTTGTCCAATAAATACGAAAGGATGATCTATGAAAAAAAAAAAGTGGTACTGGTAAGTGGATAAAAAAGTCTTGTCTCTTGTAAAGTTGCCATATGTGAAATGGCTTTACAAAAGCGACATAGAGTCAAAATCGGCAAGAAATACACAAAAGGTCAGTTTGGGACTTTTTCAGGAAACGAATCGGTGATACATTATCAGTGCATAAATTGAAAATATATTTACAATTTCCACAAATTACAACAACACATACATTTTTGTACTTAAAAACTATAAAAACAATAACAGGCAAGATACAAACAGCCTAGCAGCGTTGCAAGGGCGATCGGTTTCCATATCCGCACGTCCTGCGCCGTTTTTAATTCAATACATACGGTTATAAATTACATAGTTAGTACAGTGCAAATAATTGAATTAGGCAAATTCCGATATTTATTTATGTACAACAGAATACGTCCTACTTTTTTTATCACAAAATAAAATTGCTCGACAACTGGAATTATTTTGCGGGATCACATTCAAACAAGCGAAAAAACTAAAAATTACCTAACAAATAAATGCGAAACTGTCAAGATCGTAATAATAATAATAAAAAATCTACTTAACAAGAGAAATTGCATTTCCGTCCGTTTTGATCTACGCTACAAGTTTATGTATATACACGAGTTAAGTCTAGTTGACGACTACCAATAGTGAATGAATCAAATGAATGGGCGAACTTCTGCCAGCATTGCAATTTTTTCGGTTAATTCGACTGTTTATTGAAAAGCA
Source organism: Cylas formicarius (assembly GCF_029955315.1). Taxonomy (NCBI): domain Eukaryota; kingdom Metazoa; phylum Arthropoda; class Insecta; order Coleoptera; family Brentidae; genus Cylas; species Cylas formicarius. The sequence goes on from NW_026844347.1 coordinate 6,185,847, forward strand.
ACCCATGTTTGAAACTAACTGATTGTAGAACGTTCATTGTTTTTATTTTATTTTACATAATAGAAGTTCCACAATCTCTGTTCGCAGGATATAGGCAAAGAGTTGTATATGCCTTCATTCTTAGTTACATCTTAATGCTGCGGTTGGTAGTCAAGAGAATAACGACAAAGTTCTAAAAAGTCGGAGTTTAAATATACTGTGCGCACCAGGTATGACTGCTGGTTGCTGGTGTGTGACAGCCCTCTTTGGTTGTCCTTGTTACCTGTGATTAATAGTATCCACAGCTTGCTTACCTCTAGTGACGGCTTGCCAAAGGCGTCTTTGTTGCCCTGGATAAAGCAGCACTGAATTTTCGGGACGGGAGCAACAATAGTTCGTGGAGGGCAAAACCCCGGTACAAGAGAAAATTAAAAAAAGCAGGGAATCAAAGACGCTTTCAGTAGTCCATCAAGTGCGGTAAACCGACCGTGGATACCAGTAGTTGGCTGGCACCCACATTACACACTACATTTCAGGTCGTAAGTTTATGAATTTTATTTTTATTGGCTTTAGATATAATTTAAAGCAAAGGCAATGGAAGTCCAGACAAATAGTTTTCTAGTATTAAGATGCAGAACTAAAATTGTAACAGCCATGCTTCAGAATATATTTCTAATTCCAGACGTACATATTTTTGAAGTATCATTTTATAGTCGGTAAAAACGAGCAAAATTGGCGAAAGCGTTACTGCCGCGGTAGTCGACAAACTAGACGCTAAATACCGTAAAAACCAGGCGGGGTTGGGGGACGGCGGCCACCCAACTTAAACCTAATATCACATCGTTTTAGAATACCATCCGAGCGTTACCAGCGAAATACCATATTGCACATGCGTCGCGACGTGACTCACACGTGAGACTCGAGCGGTACCTTGAACACCGTCGACTCTGGGAAACTCTGAGGTCGCGAGCCGATCAGATGCTGCCTGAGCGCCACCACCATGTTCTCCGGCCCGATCAGGTTAATCTCGAAGAAGAACCGTTCGCGTCTGGTCGAGCTGAGGTCCGGCGAGCTCGTCCTCAATCCCCTCTCCTTATCTGCGCGCGGATCCTCCCGCTTCTGCGCCGTGTCCATCACCCATGTCACCTTGTCTGGGTCTTTCGTGCCGCCCACTGTGTGACGCCGCTTGATCGAACGATCGGGCGCGCCGTTCTTCCGCTTGTTCTTCGTTGACTCTTTGAGTTTGCGTCCCAACTCGCGTCGCTTGTTGATGTTGCTCTCTGTTTTCTCTGTCTTCGTCAAGCTATCGGACCTCTTCAGTTTGTCTCCTGTTTTGTTCAAGCTCTCCGACCGTTTCACCTTGTTGTTGGTGGTCGGCGGCGGTTTGTTCAGCGACTCGGACCGTTTCAGTTTGCTCGCGATCAACGTTAACGATATGTGACGCTCGTTGTCAGGCACCGTGTCCTCCTGCGTGTCCACCTCCTTCTCCTTATCCCGTTTCGCTTGCTCCTTCGGCGCGTCGCGGTAGCTTCGCGCGTTGCTCTTGTGCAGGCTAGGGTTTTTGTAGAGGTCCTTGACGGGCGACGCGGTTCCCTTGTCTGGGGCAGTGACATCGTCGCTACCCGTTCGCTTGTCCGGAGACTCGTCCGCATACGGGATGTCGTCGTCGGACAGGATGTTCAGCCGCGACGATTTCTCCTTCAGTTTTTGGTCAATCAGTTTAGTCATCGTGCTCAACAGGGACTCTGCAACGAGAGGGTGGTGGATGAGAATAGCTGTCGATCCCCCAGAAATGAAAGGTAGACGATTTTAGTCGGCAAAAAACAGTTGGGTTAATTTAAACGCGTTGCGAGCGGCATTGGGAAAAAGGGGCGTAGAAACGACCTTTTCTTTACTCCGTTTACAGTTTTTTTTGCTGTGTTATACGTTTCCTACATTAAATAACAGCGGCCTGACAAGCCGCGACTTCGTGCGTTGTCGCGGCTTGGCGGGCGCGCGCATGCACAAGTTTAGCTTGTCATACAAGAAGTTAAGTACACAATGAGCTTTATAAACTTTGCTATATGCTCCACCCGTGTCTACAAAAATGGAGATGAAATAGTGTCTGCTTATAACACTTGTTGCATAATCTGCTATGGTTACCACCGTTTTCTATATTTCGGACACTTTTTGTAAATTGGGTTTGTTCGAAACTGGTTCGGCGATGTTTATGAGTATGCGCACTTGCTCTTTATAGTCTAAGCCAGTGGTAGGCAGACGACAAAGTATTTCAACCGTACCAGGTATATCAACCGTTCATGAGATGAAGAGTCACTAAATCCTGCGAAGGGTCAGTGATGATGTCACTTAGGAAGTGTCGCAGACATTTTTGAAAATAAATTTGAAAAAAAAAATTTAGCAAACCTGATTTTTATAAGAGTATTGAAAGCTTATTTTTACAGCAATAGACATTTTCTTCGGTTTTAACTATTCTTCCTTTATTACCTTTGATGTATTGCAACTACTCAAGATCGTCCGATTGCCATTGTAAGCACTAGATTTTCTACCTAAACGTTGCGGTCTGTTGTCAGAAAGTTATTATTATTAATGCTGCAACAGCCAGCACGTTATTGAGTGAGAGTGATGAAATACAAAATATTGTAAAGTTGTGTACCGTGCTGCACAAAAAGAGGATACAGATAGTGTGCGAAGAAACAATTAAAAAATGTAGGTGTTCCAGGAACTGTATAAACTAAGATATTACCATATTGTACATAGTGTTACAAATTACTAATAGCGTTAAAAACAATCCTTCCGATCCTAATATAAAAACATCTTCCACATCTTAATCTTCCACTATTGAACAGTCATTGCCTAACAGCTCAATGATGAAGCGGGAGGGATTCGCCTATGGTAAACATTTCTAATTTTGATAAAAGGTGGAAGAAGAAGAAATTTGATAACCAATTTCCCAACTTTTGAAAATATTGATTTTATAAACTTTGGCGATGTATATTTTTTTGCAACAAAAAAATCCAATCAAACCTCCTGTCCTAACACACACAAAAACTAAACTTTTAAAACGTACTTAAAAGACCTCAAGAAAGATACCAAATATAAAATACAAATAATTGAAAAATTGAAGATTACTGCTGAAAAATAATCTTTTTAATATTTTCAAAAATGTCTATAAGGTAACAAACGGAAAAATTGTTTGCCATTGTATTTTTTCTAATAGCAATACTTATATCTTTTAAAATATTTAAACGACAGCTCTGGTAAAATACTTTCGAACGTTTTATTTTGTCAATATTTGCCACTTGCATAATAGAACTTGTCTGTGGTTTTGGGGTTATATTATAAATAAATGAATTTAGAAGAAAATAAGACCAAAAACTAGTAATTTTTGGAAAAAATGAAAATTCAGAGAAATCTACGAGAACATTATATAGATACTAAATTTAATACATACTAATAAATGTAATCTTCGATGTAACTCAACGCATGTAATCTAAAAAGAGTTGATCGGCTTTTTTTTTCTCTACTTTTTTGGATTTTACTGTCTTTGCACCAATCAATTTTTTTTCTTTGAAAAACACTATCTCATAAATCAAATTTTTACAATACAAAATGTTATGAATGGTATGTTAAATGAAGTGCGCAAATTAATTACACATGAAAAAGAAAAACTGATCTTCAAAATTATTCAAAAAGCAAAATATACATGGGAGTAGAAAGTTTGATAGAATTGAAATTTGAGAATATTCAGTTCACACAAATCTTTTTACCAATAAATGTTTTCGAAATATCGAAGTTTGATTTTATTTTAATTTATCCAGAACATCCAAAAATTTAAAAATTTAATACTATTCTAACTTTCAAAATTTATCGAATAGCTGTGCATAGAATTTTGCAAATTACGCTCAATGTCTTTTGGATCTTAATCAAAAAAGCTCGTGTAAACATTCACCGAAAACGAAATGCGTGAAGCCGTTTCGCATGGCAACGTGTTACTTAAACGACATTTTGTGCTCATCAAGCGGTTGGCAAAAACACAGATTGCGAAAGCTCGATTTTTTTTTTTAATTGCCCAGCGTTCTACCTCGGGTCGATTGTATGAGTGGCGCGTTCTCGGAGGTCTTTGGGGGGTGGCGGCGGAAGGAGGTCGCACCGACCTCCATCCCCTGACCGGCGCCGAAGGATCGTTAATGCCTAAACGTTACGGAAACGTGAGCTCGGGACACGGACTTCGATCGAGATTAATTTACTTACCGTCCTCCGTCTGAAGTTTGTTCAGCGAGTCGAACGAGCCTCTCCTTTGGCCGTCGCTCTGCAAAAAATAATAATAATACTTCTTTATTTCAAATCAGAACCACTCGAAACAGTAAGCAAAACATAAAATGAAATGACACAAAAGTAATTGTTTTATGAATACAAAAACTCTGTCACTGCGTTTGGTTCGATTCCAATAAGCAGTCTCTTGATGGTCCTCCAAACACATTACGTTTGTTGTTTCAGGCAATTTATTCTACAGGGTGTTTCAAAATAATGACAAAAAAATGAAATGTTTAAATATAGGGTAGTTTATTTTATAAATCTTGAGATAATATCCAACAGTTACACTACAACGTGGCGGCAAAATAGAGTTTTTATTTTTTATCTTGAAAACGACAATGGATAGAACAATCCAACATTTCTTTATGCATATTTTTGATGGTGCTCAACTAAATTTAAAAGACTTAGGCAACGACATGGAAAAACATCAATTTCGATAAAAGGGTTTATTGGAAACATTTTTGTCTATTACAATTTACACATCAAGAAATACGTCGAAAAATTTTTTTTTGAAATTATTTAAATTAAATTATTTAATTATTAACCGGGTGCTGTCAAACAGTTGTATTTTTTACCAACATATTTATCAATTATCTTCAAAGGAATTACATTTTAAAAATAATTTATTTATAAAGATTTCTGATTCTATAAAAGACGACAAGCTTCTAAGGAATTCTCGATTGCACACCGATATCGGCTGTCCATTTCTTGATTTACAACATTTGTTAGGATGCGGCATGTTTTTGGAAACTTTGCCATTTTGGGGAACCCTTCGTATAGCGGGCATTGTAAAGCTTATTAGAAAAGTAAAAAACGGCGACATACTAAGATTTTTTCTGTCTTCAATTATTTTTGAGCAATAAACAAAACTTGTTTTTTTAAATGGATCATCCTGTATATATTTGAAGAATACGATTGAATTTGTCGAGAGCCTCAGGAAAATAAAAGCCTACAATTGTTTTTAGTATTAAGCCTAATATTTACGTTTAAAAAATATATAATCCTCTATTTAATTTAAAAGAGAACAATTTTGGAAATTTTTATTTATTCTAAAAGAAATTAAAATTAATTAAAAAATATAAAAAAGAAACTTACGTGTTGCATTTAAAAATAACAAATGCCCTTGCTTGTAGCTCTCTAGGGATTGTGTTAGTGGCATTTTTCAAATCTGCCACTGTTTGGTACTGGGAATTTTATTTTGTACGTACCTCCACAAAAAGATATCCAAAATCGGTAAATCGAGTGACCCAGGTTGGCCGTCTTATAGGTCTATTTGTTCTAAGCCAGTGGCAGGAAACTCTTAACGTTGTTGCAAATATAAATTATTACGATGTGCCAACGCTCCATTGAATACTATTTTGGAGGTGCCCATAATTTGTTAATATTTGCAATAAGACTGCGGTTTAAAAATATTTTTTACAATTTTTCTTCCCAATATAAATTCCCAAAATATTTAATTAAAATTTGTAACACAAATTGCAAGAAATACAAAGGGCAGAATTCTGATTATTATTTTGTTTTTCAAGGGACCTGTCATGACCAACTAATAAAAGCGATTTTTTTTTAAACTTAAATATTAGAATCAATATTAAGAACAAGCATAGAGAGATGCTTTTGAGAAACTCAATCGTATTATCCAATAATATAAGTTTGGTTTATTTAAATGTCGGAAGAAAAAAAATCTGAGTGAGTATGTCACTGAATTCTGCGTAAAATCAGCAACCAAGTACTTTTCTAATAACCTTTAGAGTAACTGAGATAGAAGGTATAAAGCTTCCAAAAATTATTTCTCTAAAAAGGAACACAATGTCGTATCTCTCTATCTTTATAAATAAACGAGATACCCCGTAAAACTATGGAAAAATAGACACCCGGTAATAACTGCGACCCTTTAAGTACCATTCTAGTACTACTACTAAACAATGCGTCGTCAATAAGACAGGAAAGCAAAGAATCGAACTCACCTCGTTCTCGTATTTCACCTTCTTCAGTCCATTGTTCAAGTTCGAATCCGAAATGCCGGAATTGACGTTTTCGACAGAGCTGCCCCGCCTCAAGCAGTACCTGGTTGCCGCGTCCACGCTGTCGACCTCTCGGTAGGTTTTCACGTCGTCCTTCCGGCCCGACGGTCTGCCGACGAGTCCACTAGCGTTGTACGAGTATCGGTTGTTCATCTCGGCCGCGTTGCCGGCGTACTGCACCGGATTGAAACTGTTCCGGTTGTTGTTTGGGTTTCGCGCGAAAACGTTCTGGGCGCTGTGGGTTTTCGTCAGCGGTTGCAGTTCGGACGGTTTCATCGAGAGCCTCGACGTTTGGTTCACGTTACTCGCTGACGAACTCAAGTGACTGGATTTGGATTCTGGAACGCGGAACGAAACAAGTCGATAATAAAAGAGCTACCCAACCTTCGTACTAAATGTAAACCACCCGATATTTAGATCTCCTCATTAAAGGTCAATTTGAAGGTGTAATGTTACCAGTATTAGATAATATAGTGGCCTAACGCGGGTAAAAATTGATGTCCCTCATGATATTTCCTCTAAATTCCACAAGCTAATCTGCACCATTTTCTTTATAAAAGTGATCTCGGTTACATTTACCATCTGAACTAACTAAAAGAATCCATAAGGACCCGTACGAGGATGATCGGCGAAACGTCAGCAAGTTCGATTAATCAACAACCGATGTAGGAGAAATCCAAAAGATTTGTAATGAGTAAAATTTAGCTACCACATAAGGCCTCGCAATAAATACGCTCTTTCGCATTATGTTCGAGGGTGATCGATCATTTATCTTGAAACAAATTCAGGATTTATGTTTGAATAATGTTTTTTAGACGTTTTAATGACGAGAATCCCTCTTTAAATTTTATATGAACTCAATTGATCTTATTTGCGAATTATGTAACTAATTTTCTTAAAGTAGCTGGGATACATTATTGTGAACTGGGATGTTGACAGTGACAGTCTTTAATTTAATATTTTTGATACAAACCTAATTAGCTAAACTAGTACCACTGCATATGTGGTACAGTGATGCATATATCTTTTTTAACACACGGCTTTAATGTATAAACCAAATGTATTGTATATAGATTCTCTTAATTGTTTGTGTGTAGCCATTCACAGATCTTATCATGTGTACGCTCGTTGTAGGTATTTTTTGTAACGTTTTAGGAAAACAATGCATACAATTCGGAACAAAAACTGTATTTTTTAACACTTAAAATGCCAAAAACACATCTGGAAAACATTATAAAAACCAAATTAGCAGCTCAAATGCGAATTTCAACTATATTTTGTTTTTAAATTTAATTGGACATAAACTTTTCAAAATATGCGTCAGATTTTCAAGTGCATCCAAACTGGTTACTGAACATATTTGCATTTTTCAGTGACTACCATAAACTGCCAGTATTTCAGAATACGGTTTAACATTATTTTAGTCATTTTTTGGATGCTGGTAAAAGCACTTTTTTCTCTAGGCGTCTAAATGAAGTAGATACTGTAATATTGTAATATAATAGGAAGATAATTAAAAAATATATAACTTTTTAAATAAGGATATTTTTCATCATGTCCTTTTCAATCAGCATTCTCAGTATTTTCTATTTTTCTCTCAAAAATTACAACAGGTAGTGACTCAAAAGCATTAAAATACACGTAGCAATTCAAATGTTCGTTTGAGTGTTTCCTAGAGTAATTCAAAATACATAAAATGTTAAAAAATCGTTACCGAACCATGCTGACATTTGCTGACAAATAATAAAAACCCAAGGCTTTTAGTTTAGTCAAGAAAAAAAAAACGTAGTATTTCAAATGTACAATATATACAATTGCTGGTTTGAGTAATTCAGAGAGTAATTTAAAATGTATGGTAGATGTATCCAGCGTACCTATTTTCGTGACGCTGATCTCCGTCTTCCTCGGTCGTTGGAGCATCGCTTCCGTTTCCTGCTTGAAACTTTCGATCCGCCTATGAAACTCGTCTTTGTCCGTCGAGTAATTGAACCACGGCATCTTCTCCGCCGACGGTTTGTTTCTGTCGCGCTTCTCCAACTCCACGACCGTCACCGGGATCGAACAGCCGTTTCCTTTCGAGTCCTGATTTTGATCACCATTGTTCTTGGAATCGACTGGCGGAAACTGCGCGAATGGCTTCGGACTGGTGGGCGTGGTCGGCTCTTCTCGGCTCGTATCTTGAGCGGTCGTTCTTGAGGGTTTCCTCATGACCTTACGCTGGGCCGCCGATATTAGGGACGACAGCAACGCTCCGTTCTTCTCTTTTTGGTCCTTCAAAGCTGCGGAGCAAAATATTGTTGTTGCAACAGCGGCGGAAATTACACCTAACCAGTCGTATTCATCATCCACGTAGAACGGAAATAAATGAAGAAATTCAAGGAAATTAAGGTCTAATAAAGTTATAATAAACTCAATTAAATGGTATTGCTCCTTGCTACCACTCCTTAAAAACTTACACCGCTGTTGTGCAGGAATGAACCTCCAGACTGAACTGGCACCAAAATCATTAGCTAACAATTGACTCGAAGAAAACGTCCCATTTACAAACTGTACTCAAACCGCCGATAGTATATGGAGAAAGAGTAGGTTTTTTCAAGGAAGCAAAGTATTTAGAAGTCACATTCTACCAAAAGCAACAATTGTCACAAGACAGTGCAGAAGAATGTGTAGAAAGAAACTGGGATTTTAACCCAAAAATACCTCCATACAAAATTGTAGGGACACTGATATTTCGATAGTCACCTTTCTTTGTCACACAGCTATTATGAAAACGTTTGAAATAGTTTCTATATTTGCCGATGCAGAGATATACTTGACATTTTTCACACTTCATGCGGCTACGACTTCCACGTTATTCATGTCCATCCATATGAACTGGCCAATGCCAATAGCATAGAACTTCATATCAATCACAGGAAGCGATTGCAGATTTAGATTTCCCTTGTATACCCTCTCTGAACTTTATCTGGGTCATAGCCGTCATCGTCTGAGTATCATTTGGGGGGTCCTCAGCGTCCTCTTCAACCCGGATAGAACTAATTGCGGCACGTAACGTAATTGTTTATATTTTTATGGAACACCTGGTGGTGACAATTGAGCACAATATTTTGAAAGTCATGGCAGAGAACATAAGAATATAGAGTAGCATACGAACATCAGATATTACGTGCGCCAGATTATACTTTGCATTTTATTGTGAATTTGTTGAATATCTTTGATATCTTGGAAGTAATTGATAGTAACCTAGCATGTTGCTGAACACATGCGCTCGAAACAACACATATAGGGGACCCACTAACGGATAATATGTGAAAACGGCAGACAACAGAGTGGCTAAATCCACCTCAAGTGGAAAATAGTTCGAATAAAGTCTGATGTTAGTAAAGTACATCAGACAGTAATTGCCATCGCGTCGACCGAAAAAATCGACAGTAGCGAGTAACATGACAGATGCGGCGGCGGCTGGGGCAAGAATCATGCAGGTGGAGGCGACAAGGTCGTACTAATACAGATCTATATTTATATAGATTACTCCAGTGCCATATTTGGTGGACATGGCAACAAATATGACAAGTCCTCCAGGGAGATAAAGGCAGACAGGTCTTAGGGCTGCCTATAGATAGTACTAACAGAGAAGATCGAAAAAATCACGCACCACTAAGAATAGACATAATCTGTCAAACTGAAAAAGGTTGGAATATATGAATGAACGCATGACGAAAACAAAAATTCTATTCCAACGGGCACCGGTGTTACACGCAGAGATTACCCCACTGTAAAGAGAATTAAAAACGACACAGATTGCTACAGCCACATAGGTGCATGATTGAACCAGAACCTTGTTGTGGGATGGCCATTACAGAATGCATAGAATGGTGAAGAGAGATGTCAGGACAAAGAGAGACTAATGAAGTTCTCCTACAAATTTATAGCAGACTTGCTAAACTACAAAAGAAAGGATGTAAGGATAAGAGATTTAAACCCTATGGGAGTGAAAGAAAATATCGAATGTAGATTATGTCAAGAAGACCACCAAACTGTTTTCTAGATGAAAAGTTTCTTCACGGAATTATATAAATATATAAATAACCTATTTAGGGTACAACTACGTTAAAAACATCTTAAAATGAAGTTTTGTTTCTAGAAACCTGTCCTTTTGCAAAAAAAATGCTGTGTGATACTCCTAGAAGACACATACCCTTATGCACATTCCACTAATATATCTATAATGTATTAATACATACATTCTGCATCTATACCAAGTAGATAAATAAAATATGAAGTCGGAAGTCAGTAAAATCGAATTAGCAAATTCTAAAAAACTGTACCATAGGAACGTGTCCTCTTTTTCTTCGGGACGCAGTGACAGATGAGGAAAATTGCCAACTCGCCTAATCCAAATTTTTAATCTTAACTGGTGATTAGTTTACCTTCGTATTTGCTAATGTTGTTGAGCAGCACTTGGTTGTTCGGTTCGAACTCGTCGCAATTGTCCGGTAATGCTAGCGGTACCATGTGGGACATGTTTTCGTCGTCGTGGTCAGGGAAAAACCAATCGGCCTGTAATAAAAAATTAAACTGCTTGCCTCAAAAGTTCCGGGAAACCTTTATCTAATATTAAACGTAAACGCAATATTCTGTAGCAATTTCCGGGTAACTTACGTTGGTGATCAAGCTTTCCACGATCTTACACTGGCTCGTCATGTTGTTCACCATGTTCTCCATGGTCTCGCACTCCGGCCGCACAATGGTTGGACCGAACACGATCGCCAGGTTTTTCGCCTCCATCTTGTTGACATTCGAATTGTCCGCCACCCGTTTTAGGTGGTGTACCACGTGTTTTAGCGTGTGGTAGTTATGTTTGGGTAAGGCGCGGACCAGCCTGCGCAGCTCCTCCATCCTCGTTTTGGGTTCTTCGATCTTGTCGGACTGCGAGAACATTTCGATTACATATAACCCGATTTTTGTCCTGCTTCGTTTCATACCTTGATAAACAGCGGATAGAGTGACGACGTCACCAAACTGTCGGGCATCTTCCTGAAATAGGACTTGAGCAGGCTGCTGACGACGTGCAGGTCGTTCCATCGTTGATCGTCCAACGGCACGTCCTCGTAGTTGCGGTTGATTTCTTCTGTGAGAGCGGTGATCGAAGCGTTGTTTCCGGGCACCCTGTATATGCCTACGGTCTGCAGCCCCTTTTCGTCGATGATTTCTGTACAGACCTCGACAAATCGAGGCACGCACGCGTTCCCGTTAGACGGTATGCAGTCCTCGATGGGTATGCCAAACGTAGACCTACAATTTTTAATAAGCCGAGTGATGGGAGTGATTTGAAGTAAAAACAGTTCTCGATAACGATCAAATTATCACGCATCGCTGCTTACCACTGCTCAATTTTTAAATAATGGGATATAATAAAATTATTCATTCTATTGCCGGTGCAGTTCTGAAAAGCTAACAAAAGGAACTCTTTCGAACATGTATACAATCATACTAATCATAATGAGTCTGTAATCTAGAAATATTTATATCTCTATCTCTCCCGCAAATGGCGAACACGTTTTGGACGATTTTTTCATCGGATCGGTACGAAGATTTTATGGGATACTAGTATCGGACTAACTAGAAAAAAACTGACAGATTTCCTCCTAAAAATTAAGGGTTCCAAAGTTGATGGGAGGTACGGCAAAACGGTAGGACCTACGGGAAACTGATTTCGGCATCGTATTAGGGATGTAGGATGTAGGATTCGATCTCAAAAAATCTTCGTTTTGAGTTTTCGGATTGGGAGCGTCCCGGGCTACGTCTGGGGGTGAAAAGTTTCCTTCTCAGAATTGAAGATGTTTTGAGGTACGAAAGGATCTCGTCTCCTATGGGCGGTAGGAAAAAAAAACGGACCTACATCGAAGCACCTATACTCAGGTATGTCTTGATGTCCTATACCCGTCTGTGGAGTTTCTTTTGAGGGCGCCTCGTCAAAGTTGCAAAAGTTTGCTATCTCGGAGGATTTTGGGCCGAATCGGTTCAAATTCGGTTTGCAGGAGTTTTTCGGGCGCAAAAGTTCCCGGCGCGATCGAAATCGCGATACCTCAAAAACTCAAAAATTGGTAATTTTGAGCGTGGACGCGCGCTCGCATGCTCGCCGACGAGGCGTCGTTGGGTCTAGGAGGTTCAGATCGATATCGAAGGTAGTAGACCCCGTGATCTTTCGGCCCATGCCAAAAAATTCCTCCTCCTCCAAAAACGGAAGGGAACGTTGTGGGATGCGAAAAAAAGAGATGCTTTTTTCACTTTCCCAAAATCGAAAATCACAAATTTCCATTACGTTATCGGAATGGAAAATGAATGGAATGGAAATGGAAAAATGCTTCATTATTGAGCTACTATCGGGTTTTAGAGTTTTTGATGTGCAAGCTGACGTCGGATTTCTCCCATCTACTATCCAAGCTTCCCTAAGGAGGCTTGACTTTGAGATATAAAGATTGCAGAAGAACCGATTCCATGCAAGAATTCTAGTTTGGTCGAATAAGATTTGATGTCCGGTTTCATCATTATGTTTGGCAATTGCTGATGAATTTATTTTCAGTAGGCTTCTCTTTTATGTTTTTTTAGTTTAGCTGATATCGTTCGACCTGTGTCTCCAATGTATATGCATGGAATGCTGTAAACTCCTGCTGTCTCTTAAACTGAATTTTGTCTTTGACGGATAGAACATGTTGAGAGATTTTTGGACAAGTGGTAAATCTGGTGCCTTCAGACTTATTTTAGACTTGAAACGCATATAACAAAAAGAGAAAAATAACAGGGCTTTAGGTGAAATGGCTCAAGCAAATACGGTGGTAAAAACAAGACCACCGACATCAGGCAACAATGTGGAGTGCAGAACGTAAGATGGGGAAGAAGAAAGGAAAGGAAAAAGGAAATGCCACTCAAGTAAACAGAATGCAAGAGAACTGACCACAAGCACATAGGGGTAAGAGTTGACTACCTAAGAGATCTAAGAAGAGCTGCCAGTCCACCGTATTGCTATCGTTTAAGAGGTTTGTTCCAAAACATAAGCCTTAACCGCTTTTGAAATAATTTAGGAAGTAAAATCTGAAAAATTAATTTAATTTAAACTTTAGAAAACGACGTAAACATTTTTTGCAACAAATACTTCAAAGCTTCCAATATTTCAAGCATCCATCAAATTATAAGACATTTAAATTGGTCAAAATTCTGAAACAACCTTAGAATTCTTTTCACACTCCTTAAACTGGTTGAAAACAACATTGGAATATTGTTGGCATGACAAACTTCAAGTTCTGAATTCGACTCGAAATAAATTTCGTTGGAACATTATTTGCTAATGGGCCTTCTCAGTACAATTCAAAATGAGTTTAGACTCTGTTGGAACCAACCTCAGATTTTAACGACGTTGTTAATCAACCACGGTCGTAAGAAAGGGTTTGAAATATAACCTCTTATGGTCGTCTACCAAATACACTATGTACGTCTCATTAAGATTTACTTGAACGCCTACCCTTCGGGGGCTGTGGGCGAGCTCGGCGAATGCGCGCCCTGATTAAACTTCTTAAACTGTTTGACGACGCGACCTCTCCACGTTTTGCTCTTGGGGCTGGTGGTGGCTGCCGCAACGTGCTCGGTGGTGGTTAAAGTAGATGGCTTCCTCGTCTTGCTCACGGGCGACTGCCCCGTAGGCGAACGATTTCTGATGGCGGTCGCTTTACCTCCGCTCTTGGCGTTTAATTGAGGAGACAAGTGGCTGCCCTGCACCTGAATGGAAGTGGAAGCCGGTACCAATTGGGGTACGGCCTGCTGCCTGCTCAGCGATGCGTCCTGGAAGCAAATATCGTAAACACATATGCAGTGCGATTTGCTGAAATATGCCGTTTTCTAGAATAATATAGAGAATGTATAGAAAGATAAAGTATTGGTATATCGCCAGTGAAAGTTGTAATAACGTACAAGAGATAAGGTACCTTTATGAAGCATTGCAGTGTTGAAAATATTTCGATCGTTATGCAAGTGAACAAATTTTCAGAACACCATTACCATTACCACCAGTACCATTTTCAACTACTACGTGTGCTGTTGTCCTAGATGCAAGTAGTACTGTTACTAATTTTATTTAAAACGCTTTTAATTTTTTGTGTAATTTTCCTAATCAACATTTTAAATGCTATGGCTGTGCTGCATGCAACGAAAATAGTTGATATTATACAGAGGTATCTCATAAGTATCTCATAACATCTAACTTTCCTATTTTAAACGAAACACCCCGTATATTATTTCATTTTTGGAGTTCTGAGAACATTTTATGGCGGGTTCATACGGGTTTTCCTATACCCAATTCTAATCGTTCTTTCGAAATTGATTTATCACTTACGAGGTCTTCAAAATTTACAAGATGCAAAAGTGTTTTTTTTTTTTCAAATACTACTACATTACTACATTTTTTTACTATATTAAATCCACACTGAAGGTTCATTACTCGAATAATAGTAGAGTTTGGTGTTTTTATTAGTAGGGTTTTTGTATTTCTTGTTTCTTGGCTTCCCAGTTCCAAGATTACAAGACGCTTTGAATTCATTGCTACTTAATTAAACTGCACTTTTGCCGGTTGTAATATTCATTGAAAATAAGAATAGGGAAAAACGTGGCCAATGAATACAATATAATTCTGGAACGGATTATAAATAGTATAAAAGGTTTTTCTCAATAAAAAAAAGATAAACAAAATAACGTAAAGTCTCACCAAGTTCTAGACATTCTGTTTTGGACAAATCAATTGCCAAATTGTTACTTGTCATTCTTGTGCTGTGCTACGGTGTAAGACATAAGTGTTTAGATTAGAAATAATAAAAGAAAAATTTACGTTCCAAAGCTGAACATCCAAAGAACTCAGTCTAAGTTATGGTCTACTAAATTGACGTAAACAACCTCCAAAAACGGCAAACTTTGCAAAATCTATACATAACTTTGCATTTTGATGAACGGAATAAGGAACTTACAATGAAATTTTTCCAAAAATTCAAAAATGTTATAATTTATCGGATGTTCCATTTAAGGTAAGGAAGTTAGATGCTATGATCTTCTTATGAGATACCCTGGAAAACTGTTTTCATCGAATGCAGCACATTCAAATTTGTTATTTAACAATTTTCGAGAAAATGAAATATTGCATAAATATATCCATATATACAGGGTGTCTCAATAAGAACAACAAGGTACGATATTAGGGAAACGAACAAAGAAGTAAATCGGTCAAAACAAAATGCTGCAATGTTCATATCTTCAGTTGAACACATTTTATAATAAACATGGATCCGTTAGAAAGGGCTTTTCCTGAGCTATAAATCGTGCCATGAGTGACGCGATTATGATTGGCATCCTTCCCAACAAGTAGTGTTTTGGGACATATTCACAAAAAAAATAATGAAAAAAAAAATATGCATTTTTTTAAGGCACTAGATAAGGGCCCAATAACTGAGCGAAAATCGCTTCTCAATATGTTTATTCCAACCTAAAATATGAATAAAAGAAATTAATGTTCAAAAAAAAAGTTTAGATTTTGAGAACATTTTCCGCTTCATGAGTTGTTTTTAATGTCTAATTTGGTGCGAGCGGAGAGAGTGTTTAATAAACGAGTGACTTAAAAAGTTTACCGAACGTGTTGCATACTATACTTTGTCTACGACCGTTGGTTTTTGGGCACATTTTCGCAAACCAACATCAATACATTCACTGACATTATATTTTACAGAAGGCAGTAGAAAAACTTTTTAAGTCACTCGTTTATTAAGCACGCGGCTCGTGGCAAATAAACTTTCCTAAAAAGTCGTTTACCTCCCGTTTTGCATAATTTTGTTTATTTAATTTATTCTGATCTTAGAAATCACGGCATCATAAATGTGAGATAGTAACACATTAATAACAACTTGTAAAGTGATTTTTTCCCAAAATCCCACTTTTTTTTTTGAGGGATAAATTCATTTAATCATATTTTAATCAACTTAATTTTCTGAAAAAAGAATATGAGGTTTTATGTCACTATCTAATCATTAGAAAGAAAAATTCACTAGGTGACAAAATGAGTAACCACAATAGCGTTACCGAGTTTTAAAATTCAGAAATTCGAAAATAGATACCAGCATTTTTTTTTGACCGTTTTACTTAACTTCTTTTCAGAATTTTCAAGACCATCTGTTTTCCTAATATCTCGTCGCCCTTACTGGGACACCCGGTATGTAGCGCAAAGTTTTCAAGTTAAAAATGGTACGCTGCTGCGTTTAATACACGTTAAAACCGATACCGCCCATATATTCTATATACGTTTTTCAAATTTTCTTTGATGTCACCGGTATCTGATTAGATAAGAGAAAATCGAGCACGCGGTTAACATTGCAAACAGATTAAAGAAGAACAAATCAGGCGAGGACGCTTACCAGAATGAAGGCGAAAGCATCTTGCACGAACGTGTCCATCAGTATTTAAGATAAGCAGCATTTCAATTGTCAAAAATTTATTTTTTTTCGTACATGTGCGTCCTTTACAAGTTACCGATATCTGAGAGATAACGCTGTTTGCAACGCGCGAATTGATAATGATTATAAATTAACAATTAAATAATTAGAGTACCTTGCGCTATGTTAGATGTATTTCGTATTCCGATGTTTTTTTCTACTAGAATAAATAATCCACAGCATAATATGACCAAGTGTCCAGATTTTGCTAAATGCTTTCGGTAAAAATAATACTAATTATTTTACAAAGTGACCAAGTTTTCAATTGAAATCACAATCACATTTACTTAGAATTAAAAAAAAAATTATACAATTCAAAACGAATTGATTGAATTTTGAACTACTACCACAAATTGAAATTATCATATTTAGTACTTCATTTCTGTTTTCGAGCAAAAAAAAATTGAAAATCGAAATTTTCTAAATTTTAAGTTAAAATCGCTTGAGATGCACTTTTGTAATCTTACCTTTTTATGTACTATTGCATAAAGAACTACTTCCTGTTTGAGGTACTTTCCTCTAAAATATATGGTGTTATTTAATTTTGTGTGTTTGCTATGTATAGTTTTGGTTAGTCAGTTAGCCATGTTTGCTAAAAATCGCAATGTCGTCAGTGGCGTGCGTTTCTTAGAACTGATGCCGCTTTAATATAAGATTCGGCGATCTTCGAAATAATTCGTTTCGGCACCCAAAGGTATATCTACAAACCTAACCAGAAGGTCTTTCAAGGGAGGACAAAAATTGTTTTCGCTGTTTAACATACAATACATAATTATTACGTAAACTGTTTTTTTTTTGGCGAGTGAAATCTACCCTGAATCCAAACTGAATACATTGAAGAGACTCTGTCTCATTAAGGTACGTTTAGGTAAGCGACAGGTTAAATTTTCGACAAAATTGATTACACTTCCCACCCCTTTGTCCTAGCATAAAACGCAAATGAACACAAATTATCGATATATTTCTTTCTAATAAATTGAGTCCATCCAATTTCTGTCCAAATTTTAGTAATATACTAGTTACAACTAGTATTCTCTTGTATTAACCTATCCTCACAGTTGTTGAAGTTGTGTTTCGATATTTTGGTTGAACTACTTCTTTCTATACCCCCATATAGCTTCCCTATATCTCCATATACCTCTATACCTCCAGAGATGTTAAGTATATGGATATATATAGAACTATATGTCATACGGAGTTAGTTCAAATGTACCGACCAGTCTGGTCCGAGCGATGATGTACCTTCTCAAACATGTGAAGCAAAATTAACTTATGTGCATTTTGTGCGTTGCTAACTTATAAATCAAAAATCAAAAAGCGCATACCAGCTCCGCTTCGGTACTGACGGCCACCTGTTCCTGCAACGTTTTGACCCAGTCGGCGAAATTTTCGGTACTCTCCGCCTGCAGCAGGAATTCCGAGCGGCACGGCTTGACGGCTGATACCCTCAAGACGTTTTTCCTCTTGGTGTAGTCCTCGGCGACTCGCACTACGCTCGTCCGCATGTCCACGCCGCCGGCCAGCGATTGGTCTAACGAAATGTCGGACGTACTGATTGGGCTCTGCAACGACAATGAAAAATTTTCAAAAAAACTCTTGAAACTTCAAATCTGGAAAAAGATAGATAGAAAAAAAATTGCAAAATCTTCTTTTTAAATATTTTTTTGGAAAAGAACACATGAAATTTGAAAAAGACATCGCAAAAATAAAAAAATGCAAGTGAAGCTTAAAAAAACACTTGAAATATGAAGACATTCATACTGCCAAAAAAATTTGGAAAAGAACGCTTGAAACCTGAAAAAAGTATATTATAATTTTTAAGCGATATTATTCTATTTTCGAATAAGAAAAATAAATATTTGAAAACAATTTCTGTTGAAGGACAGTAACTACTTGAAATAAAATTATGGCATCTTTCAAGAGAGAATAAAAATACTTTAGATTACATCTGTTCTAATCATGAAACAAACATTACGTTTTTGTTAAAATCAAGTAAATTGAAGTGGAATTTTGTATCAAAATTTGAGAATAAACTTATACTAGAAAGAAATATAAGTCTCATTTGCGCCATGGCGAGTGTAATATATTCGTAGGGTAATATCTGTGCGCGGACATATGCTGGCACCAAGCATCTTGGCTATTAATTTTCATGCCCAGAAATTTAGCTTTACTAGCTTAGGTTTTAACACTATAACCTCCAAAATCGAAAGACCAATTTAACGGAGTATCCCAATCGTCGAAATTTCGACATCTTACCACAGTTAATAATATTTTTACGATTTCTAAATACAATTCCCCCTTCTGCTTTTTCGATTCTTCTTAATATTATAATAATTTTTCGCCAAACTTAATTAAATTAACCGTTTCTGCACTTCATGCTGCGGCAGCCCGTATCATTTTACCTTTATGAAAACGGTAAATGTTTCGATTTTCGACCTAAATAAGATATTACACAGTTGTTTATTAATGTGTTGCGGCACGGTAAATACCAAACAAGGTATAAATTAACAACCAACTGATTCGACAAGTTAACCAAGTTTGGGAATATTTGTGATTGATCCGATAGTTTTTTTTACCTAAGACTACACCGTCAATATATTACATTACTTTACATTTTTTGACGCCCAAATTATGATTCTTCGTATTCAGAGAATCGAACGGGCTAAGCCAAGCCTACTTTTTTTCGATACCTTTGCGGTTTTTAAAATGGCGAATATTCTCTAGCTGACAAGAGGCACCGCGATCGTGTGGAGATTTTCGCGATTATAAATAAATTAACTGTTAATTATTTAGTTTTGAATTTGATTTTATTACATATAAATAGTTCTCGTTTCCTTCAAATTAAAAATAAATGTACGAGCAAACACATTCGTTTACTGTTGTCTGCCACCGACTATATACTATAATATATAATATACTTTTTTTTTAAGTTAAGCAAGAAAATATTATGTTTTTTTATTTAACCATTAAAGAGATAGATTTTTTTTTAAATTTAAAGACGCGTCAATTCGAAAAAGCCACGAATGAACGCTTTTTGACACAAATAACCTGTCTTTTTAAATCTAATTAATTAGTAGGTAGATACTGAAACACGATATCAACAATATTACATACGTAAAAATAAAGAAGAAACTGAAAATCACCGTTCGGATGTAACGATGTATGTAATTCGTATACCGGAAGTGACGGTTTTTTCTTTCGCGTTGGGTAACTTCCAGGAAAGTCTCGCATACGCGAGGGATTGCGACTGTCGATTAAACCCCGGCAAATTGCGATATTAAGTCGGGCAAGTAATAATTAAAACACATGAGTGGCGGAAACAAATTACTATACGCAATGAACGTCAGAGGATGATTGGTCAAGGGGTCCTTGAGTTTCCGCGCCATATTTTGGCCGAAGCTTAGAGCTAAACTGGTTCCAAGATGACAGAAAACGAAACGGCAAACTTAATTGCCCAAACTCGTTAGTTATGCTCTATTCTAATAGCCAATGAGCATAAACGTTACAAAAATATCGAAATATCTGCATTTATAATTGTTGTTACAACAAAAATTAAGGACCCGATTACACAAATACAGGTATAAATTATTTATTTTATTTTTATTAATTTATTTATTTTATTTATTTATTAAATCTGTCAAGTACTCTTTGGTTATGGAAAATCTAGAACGACTATTTAAACGTTCTAGAACTGGTTCATTAAAGGTGAAAACGCATCACCTAAATTTGAGCTAGACAGTTTCTTGGAAACATGACCACCAGGTAAAGTAAAAACTTTCCACATTGAATAAAATGGTTAACTTAATTTCAGAAAGCTCTGTTTTTCCACCAATAGAAATACTTTATGCAAGCTATTAAAGGTTTTAAATGTTAAAAAAGAACAAATCTATTTTAATAAACAGAGACGACATAATTTGTCGGACTACTTTCAGAGTACAAAAGAAGCAAACAAGCATCCAAACACGTATATTATTTACATGAGACACGGATTAATGAAAAGCATACAGTAATCAAGTTTTCGTAAGGTGACAATGTTACTCTTCTTCTTATATTAGGTCTTCGACCTGATTTTTTACAATCTTTTTATCCTTTTGTGTCTTCGCGATTTGCGCTGAATTTTGGAGGTTCATTCTGCACCCCCTTCCGCACAAAATCCTAAACGTTAGAAAGCTGTCCTATTTGACCATTCGGCAATCCTTCAAGCAACTTTTCCCTTGCTATTTATTGCTTTTCATTCCTCTGGTCCTTACAATCTTCTTTGTGAAAACGTTAACAGTCAAAAACAAGCTTTATGAATCATGAACGTATATTATAGTAATTTTACCAATTTTCTATTCTCATCCGCTGCCTACTAACACGTCTGTGATACTCGGTTTATACGGTGTGGAGCAGTGAGAAACAAAACATGTCATTTAAGTTGTTTAAGGAACACCTATAAGAGTGCTTCCTAAATATTGTTATGAGTTTTCCATAAATAATGAGCTGTTAGTATTCTCTGGTATTCGTATCTTTTGAAGCAATTTCATTTTGGCATTGGACTAAATAAATCATTTCATAACTAACTTAATACAGTGAATGATCTTTTTATCTCAAAATAACCTCAACAATCTCCCTTGTTAAACATTCACATGTATTTTTTAAACACTCTGTATATAAAATTAAATGACGATTTTTTTAAAAACGAATTTCGTCAAATTTCAAAAATCGATCGTTATTGAAAATTGTATAATAACAAGTTTATCGACGTTTTATTTCAATAAAAATATTATTTGACAGTAATCTTCGCTTTGAAGATCACGCTCCCGCTTTACTTCGGATTCTCTACCCTTTGAAAGATGTGTTAAATACAGCAATTAAGTTAAAACTCGACGATTTTTCAATACTGTCCAATATTCCATATTGCAATGCAGTCTACTAAGGTGCTTCAGAGAGACGAAAGCAGCCTTTGAAGACCCTACAAAATGCCTGTATCCTATATTTTTGACAATAGAGACGTAAAGTGCTGTGATTTTATTGTTATTATTCTTTTTACATATTTTTTCTTTATACTGTTTGCAAGCTGTTTTGTCCTGTAAACTAGCGTTTCGCTGTTATTATTCTGCTCCAGTAGTGCTCTTGCCCCATTTTCTTGCCTCGTTTTACATGTTTTTTTTGGTGATACCCACTATATATTTATTGTACCAATAAATATTACTAATAAAATTAATACTATTATTATTATTATTATTTTCATTATTATTATTATTACTATCATTATAATTATTCTTTTTATGATTCTGATTAGTTTGGGACGCTGGTAAATCACTGTGTGTTTACACATGCGCGGAATGTGAAACAAGACGAGAATATAGGCCGATTCGAGGCTTGAACTAAAAATCACTTTTTCTATTATGCACCATTGAAATGCTGATCGACGCCAATTACACTTGACCGTATATACGCCGCAAATGGCGTTGATGGTTTGCTTCGACACATGTTACTTTCCCGCACATTTTATCGTTTATACAAGGTGTTATTGAAATGACATCATACAATTTAATGAGCGCGTCTGAACCCCACCCCGATGCTCGAATTAGATTAAAAAAAAAACATTTTTTTTGTAACCTCGAGCCTCTACATTTTTATGCATTCAAATTTCATCAAAATTTGTTTGACAATGTGGACCATCCCAAAATTTCAATAAAATATATTTATTAATTTGCAATACATAATTTACATACATTTACAGGGTGTTATTTAATTTCGATATTTCCCAATGGGTATTCATATCATTGTCTGTTTCACCAAATCTAGTTAAATGTTCACATTAAATGTACAGTTGACTCAAAAATGGATACATCGAAACTTAAAGTTTTCCCAATTTGAGAAAATACAAAAAATGAGCAACGAGAAGCTTAGCGCCAAAAACTTGTGTTTTCCACGAAACTAGTTGAAAATTATGTATCAATTTATCTTAGCCAGACAGGCATAGATAGACAAGTTAATAAATGCTTGAACAAAATGTGTGTTAGCATTGTTAAGAGTGACATAAAAATAATATCATCTATTTCTGCTGCGATATCAGGGAACTCCACAACTGATTTGTTATTAGACTTGGACCACTTACTAACAAAAACACCCACTCAGCTATAGTGTTAGCTGGAGTCATACCACAAAAATTAATGAAGGGTGGCTTGTGCTTGTTTGCCAATTTTCACGGATGTTGGGGATCCTTCTTCTTTTCTATTTATTTAGGTAAAGCTTGAGTTTTTGTCAAGAAGAACATTCAAACACTTATTGAACTTGGTGTGTGGGATCATGATAATCGCTTCAGGCCTCATTGAGTCTTTCGGGTGCTTCAACACCATCGGTTTGTTTGAAAAAATTAAAGACCTATTTCTAATCCACCATTCCCTTATTCCCAAGATGATTGAATGAGACTGTAACGTTCCTGGATAGTAATTTTTGTGATTATTGTTTTTTCCTTATACCGACACCCCATGACGTAACCCATAAAATTGCTGAAATCGAATTAACAACGGCATGGATTTTAAAACGGAAAATACACGAGTGGCCCAAAAAACATAATTCGCAACAACGCATCAGGTTTTGTAACTCAAACAAAAATGAAAACTGTTCATTTGAGTAAGTCTTCTAAAGCAAGGTCAACGTAACATTGGGTTGGTCAAAATGTTATTCATTTTAGTCTATATGTAATTTTCTTTCTTTAAAACTATTTTTATGATAACATAGTAATTCGTGGCATCAGTAACGGCTGCTATTGTGAATAGCTGAATAAATAAAATCAATAAATAAAAAGCATATTCGGGGTAAATTTAAAGAAAACAAAATTTTAGCCCTGAAATCTTCAGGTAAGAGTGTATTACTGTTATTTTTTTAAAAAGATCTTTAAAATATAGTGAGTGTAGCAGAGGAAAAGTATAGCGCAAGAACCATACATAACCCAGAAAACAGAAACAGACTGACTATGACTTAGAAGTGTGCTTATTATCAGAGTTTTTGATGTTATAAAGTTAACGGGAAAATTCAAAAAGTTGAAAAAAACAATTTTTAAGTTAGTATCCGTCTCAATAGAGAAGCGCCCAGTGACGTTAGATAAGCAGAAAACGAATTTAAAACGGCAATCAGCTGTCGTTCGAAAATGCGGCCGCCATAGGCTTGGATCAAATCATTCCGGTTGTTTACATTTCGTGGCAGTGTTTTGTGGGTACTTATATTACGTTCATTTTTATAGACTATTATTTTCGTTTTGGTTGCAGTATCTTTATTAAGGTAAGGCATTTTAATGAAACAATATTATTTGCGCCAAACCGGTACAACTTCAATATAATAAATTTAATAAGCCAGATAATTTACAATATTTGCAAAATTTTCTATCAACAAGATTTAATTATTGGCAGTAGTATATACGTTTTGCTTAAAATTAGGAAGTAAATATAACATGTTTTTTCTTATAAATCAATTTAAAACATAAGCCGGAACTAGTGCTTGAGTAAATTGTAATTTTTTCAAAGTTTTTTTTATTAAATTTAAGTACCTGTTCTATCTACTGATGTTCAAAAGCAGTGTGTTTTAGATATGAAGTGAGAAAATATATGTTTTCTTTTTAGATTATTTCTTTAAATGTCGGATCATTAACAAATGGAAAAGAACAATATATAAATTATTAGCTAATACACCTTTACCCAAAAATTTCAGTTTAAACGAATTAAAACTTAACACAATATACTAGAATAATAAACATTATGGGTATTAAAAATCCGGTGAAAGCGCCAGGCATTGAACAATAAAATACACGTAATCGAAATAAGTGCCGCCACTGTTTCACCTACACGATAAAGAACGCAATAACGCGAGAGGGAGATAGGACGCTTATTTCGCGCATCGAACAATGACGTCACTGGGCTCTTCTCTATTGAGACAGATTCTACTAGCGAAAATAGAACCATAAGGTGTAGAAGAATACTACTCACAACAATTAAGATTAGCAATGTAAATAAATTTCAATGTAATTATTGCACTTTGAAATAAACATAATTGACTATTATTATTATTAATCCTTACCACCAACATCTATTAAACAATATTCCTCATACTTATAATAGCGTATAGCGTAGTGTATAGTATATAACGTATACAACGTATCACATCTACAATGTTGCCTTTCGACGTTTCCGACAACGAACTCAAAGCGTTCTAACGTTTTTTACTTTCGTTACACTCTGTACACCATCGTGCTGTCAAAAACTCTACTCTAATTGAGCAGGTCGATTAATTAGGCCACCGGAATGGAAAAAATCGAAACAATCCGATAAATTAGGCAAACGCCGCAAGCCAAACGGAAAATTGAAATCTCCACAACGAAAGTAATTGTGGCGCGTTTTATTTGCGAACGATCGAAGAGCGAAAAGTTTTGATAAACTTTTTTGCAAATTGTGACAAGTTTTTTAAAGCATTTTTGGAGGGACTGTTAAAGTTGGTAATTTTATTTTCAAAGTCATTCATGCATGTGACATCTGGGCTGACTCAGGAGTCACATCATGACCGACCCCTTATTAATGTCTTTATGAATGACATTCAAGAATGTTTTACGAAATGGAAACCATTAATTTTTCGCGTTCTAGAGGTCCTATTAAATTTAATTCTAAAGTTGGTCCACACTTGCTTAACCAAGTTTCTTTTATTAAGTGTTGTTGGAAGGAGGTCAGATGCTTGGGTTCGTTAAAAGGAGTACCCAGGTTTCTTCATAATTACAATGATGCGGAACTACTCTATAAGATGATTTAGGTTTTCATTACAGTGCGTCATACGAGAAGAAATTTTATAATCCTCTATAATAACTTCAAAAATCCTTCATAAAACCTGCATTCATGTTCCACTTAGGACTACCAGAGCAACTGTCAGCTTTCACCTCACATTTCATGGTACCAACTATGAATTTAACACTTTTATTTCCATTTCTATCACCAAAACTTGCTAATGACCACTACCAACTTGACTTTTTTGCTCCTTTCAGCATTTTCCTGCGTCAGACTTGTTATTAATCCAAAATGTATTTTGTTTTGTTATTTAATTTGATTTAGTTCATATATGTCCTTGTATCATTATTACCCTACTGTGAATTAAAGCCTAAATTTTGTGATTAAAATAAATAAATATATTCTCAATATATTGCTGAAAATTTCAAGGACATAATGCGACATTGGAAGGGTTACAGAGTGCACAGCTATCAAAGGGGTAATACACATCAGTTTATACCAGCTTATTGCCAATTAAATAGTTGTCAAAAAGAGCCCAGCGTATTAGAGAATACATTTTTTAAACGTTCTTAAAGGAAATATTAAAACCCTAGAAATTAAACAATTTAAATTCTTAAAAATACTCTCAGCTGATAAAATATTTTACAGTACTTATAAATTAATGATGTGTGATTTTTCATATTTTCATATTAGGTAATGTAATAATAATACAGGTAGTGTAATTTATAGTTTTGACGTATAGTTTTTGACGTATGTAAGTACTTCCCTATGAATCATTACACTAACTTCTTTTTTATTACATTTTTGTTAAATATTTATAACTATATTATTTTTAATAATATATTTATTCAATTTTAAATAAAATTTGGCATTTTTTCAAGAACCTTCGTGGAAATTAAATTATGAATGAAATGATGAACAGTGCTGCGTTTTTTCGTGACTCGACGAATCGGGAGCGATTGACGAAAACGAGAAAGGAGGTGGGGGGGCTATTTGGTCAAGGGCGTTCCGTGGCATAACGATACTGGCGATTCCTTATAGGGCCAGACGTGGCAACCTCTAAACGATTCGATCGCTTCAATCTCTCTCGAGAAACGAGTAATTTTATCGACGTTGACTTCTAAGATTATAGTTGTCGCCAGACGGTTTCTTTTTCGCTATTGTAACTACAAACGAAGCAACGCGTTTAGATATATTTTGAGATTTTTTTCTATATCTGATACGTCTGGAAATACAGGGATATATGAAAAGATCGATTCTCGCAACTTCTGAAACATTACACATTGGGTAAATCACACTTCTGCTATGTGTGTTACTAAATTTAGGGTTTCCAGTTTTGGTTAAGATCCACTATTGCATTATATATTGTGATATCCCACGTCGATATACAAAATTTGATATTCATAAAATGTTCACCATTAAAATAAAATACCTATACACTCCACTAAAAGGTAGCATCAATGTTCATATTTTTAAAGGGACACCCTCTACAATATTAGATTTTCCGTTCCGTCAGTAATTTTTGCATATTTTATTAATATAAAATTAATTAAATCTTTATTACAGTTATATTTGAAGTCTTAGGGCGCTCAAATTTTGGCTACAGTTTACAAAGTTTACTCTGTAACACATAGGGGCGCTCAAATTGTACCATTACCTATGTGGAAACAAAAGGAATGAAAAATTTCAATTTATCAAACGACTTATACACGTTATCAGCTATTTTGGAATTCAGTTAAAAATTCTTTCAAATGATATATGTTCCTATAACTAAATATTAAGGACACTGAAATAAAATAAAGCTTCTGTAAAAATAAAAAAAAATATTGATATAGGAAACTATTTAAATATCGTTTTGATGGACGAAATGTCTGGATAATCACAACATAGTTCCTTTAATTACGGATCAAAACTAAGTTTAATAATAACTCTAAATAACAAATACGTATGTCAAAAAAATTAATAAAACAAATTATTTATTTATTTATTTATTGTAACAAGGTACCCTAACACGACGAACTATCGTCACAATTTACATTACAAAGGTACACTAAAACTAAGTACATTCAAGAGTAAGCAAAACTATTTCTAAACTCCCCCCCCCCCCAAAAAAAAAAAAGAAAAACAAGAAAGAATGTAGAAATAAATTTAATTTAAGAGAAACACTCTTATTGCTTGATTCCTAAATAAATATAATAAAATAAAATATTCATAACAAATTTGGTGACCTTTCAACTGCAAATTTTCTAAATGTTCAATGGAGATTGATTTACAATTTAATTGGCAAATATGCTAAACAACTCAATTTTTATGGAAACTTGCTATGATATAGAAATCTTCCAGACTAGTTGATAACACTTGAGTGCAGCGCCTTCCCTTCGAAACAGTGAAATTTTCATTCTTCGTGTTTCCACAGGTGTTGTCTAGATAAAACTATTGGATAAACTATACCTAAATTTCAGCCGAAATATGGCTGTAGTAATAATAATTTAATGAAATTTCTCCAAAACTACTAAAGATTGGTATAGTAATCAGAAATCGATAGAGGAGGGGAACGGAATAATATGTAGAGTGCTCCATTTAAAATAACAAAGTTCACGCTACCTTTTTGTCTCTTTCCGTCGTCTCTGTGAATCACAATGTATTGTATATAGTCTTCCGGTTTAAACAATTAACTTTGCGGAAGATTTTTCGCCACTTCATTTAACAGCCATAATTTTATTAGTATCATATTTTCCGAAGCGCTCCGGTTAATTTTCAACCAGATATTTCAGAAACTTTTTCCCTTGAATCGACACATTTTTACCTCAATCTAAACCTTTTATTTTATGAATCGCGTGTTAATACTGCAAGCGAAAGAAAGATCCTCTTTTTATGTCGTAAAGAGGGTTTAGCGGGTAAATTTGATGATGGAAATTACGAATAACACTTGCAGCGGCAGCGGCGGGTAGCTGAGAATGAGTCATGTGTCGATTTTGGAACGATTTTCCGATCGCGATCGGTCTAATATTAGTTTAACACCCGGCCGGCCGATTTCGACATAAACATAACGCTATGCAATGATAATTACGTACATATATGTTGGCGCGCATACGACAGTAATTTTATTAGAAATCTGGCACGCGGTCTGCCTCGAAATTTGCCACGAGTTTTATCCGATATATAATTTCTTTTGGCTTTTATCTAAGTTACAGCTTTAATGAAGCGGAATCATCGAATCCAGATCATATTGAAAAGATGTCTATTTAGATGGCTGTTAGTTTTTTAAGAAAACGTGACAAATTTTACAACACAGCAACATACAAATCTGCATTTCTTTAGTCTTACCGCTGACCTATTGAACTTGTGCGACGAAATCTTGAGAGCGGGTGACAAGTCTGCGGCTAGAGCCCTGAATTTACTAGAATTCACAAAGCCCGTCGATACTTTAGATTTTCTGCAATCGTCTCTAGATATTTTATCACGAGTGCCGCAGACCCTTATTATTTTTTATTTATATTGCTGATTTGGGTGACGTCGCTGCATAATTGGTAAGTGTGCTAATGATACATAATTATAGCATAGTTTCGAGTTCAGCAGTTGTGAACATGCAGCGAACATCATGAATAGTGATTTAGAAAATATGGTCAGCTATGCGAAAGGGCATAATTTACGCTTCAACCAATCAAAGGGTTATTGATATTATCCTTACATCTAAGAGAAAGAAAGACATCTGGGACTCTATATTCATTGTATTCAAATAAAGATGTATTATCGTATGAGGTGAAAATCCAGTTATGTAAGATTCTTGTTCCTTCTTGCATATCTTTCTGAAATATATTACCCCGACTACAGAAAATTTGGACTTCTTGTTGTTGTTTTATTTCTAACACACAATTTTGACCATATATCCGGTGCATTCATAAAATGAAATTGGTCAAAAATAATATAATTCATTGTTCTAAGTTCATGCTTGTTTTTACTTGTAATTTGCAATGTGTAGATTGTATTTAGATATCGGTTAAGTGTGAGTTTTAAGTCAGACTTCGTCCATGAAATCTTAATAAAGACTAATTATTATTATTATATTATATAATATTGTATTATTATAAAATTATAAGACTTGATTTATGTTCAAAGGCAAGGTAAAAGAGATTGTTTCTCAAAAGATTCTTTAACGATTAATATGACAATCTGATACAAGCACAGAAGTGTATGTTGACATTGGATCCAGAATTGGATGGAAAACTTGATTTTCTGCGATAGTTTTTGCGACTTCACAGTTAACGCAAACAGACTCGTTCCGAATTTACTCGAGAAATGTTGGTTTTAAAATTGCCACGTGCCAAAGGAAAATAATTATATCCGATCGATTAATAACAATTAATCATTAACGGTTTTTTTTAAACGTTTATTTGTTCAAATGCGTTATTTGAGCCGTCGGAATAAATTGATTACTCGATATGAAACACATGATTATTACATTTTGCATGAAGCGAATTTGATGTGCAGACGTTTTTGTTAAAGTCGAGCCTTGGAATAATACGACCTTTGGCCTTCTCGCAATTTAAATTAAACAATTTTTTTAACAATTTTTTACACATAAATAATAACAAGCAAATGATGAGATTGTGTTGCATGAGCGTAGACTATTTTGTAGCCTATTTTGCCTGAAATTTACGAAAATAATAACTATTATTTAAAAAAGGAAATTTCAAAAGAATACTGTTATGTTTTTGCTGAATCTTTTGTAGAAACACCAAATCGTTGCTACAATTTTGAGCTTTCCTTTCGTTTCGAGATAAATAATAAAAAGAATAACAACGAGTATCAAGAAAACCGCTGTGGACAGTAATAACATGCGCATATTTAGAGAATATAGGCGGATTAATGCAGCTTTCATTACCATCACTTACACTGACATTAACACTTTCTTAACAAATAAAAGGTTTTACGCGGGTGTGTCATGAATTAAGCACGCACGTTAACGGACATGGTTTTTATTGCAGACGAAGTCGCATCATGTAACAAAATAAATCAAATGAAGAAAAAAAGGGTTTTTTAATTACTTGTGAATTGTAAATGTTACGAATGTGCATTTACAGGCGGAGATTAAAATACACCTGCGCTGCGTTTGCAAATTCGTTCAAAATTGAGAATAGTTCGCCTCCAATTATACCATTTACATTTTGGTTTCTGTAAGACTCTCTAATTATCCTAATATTAATATTAATATTAATAGAATTAATAAAAAATATTAATTTAAATATTGATTGAGTACAGTATAACTGTATACAAGGTGGTTAAGAAAAGCCGATTTTAACTGGAATCTGATCGAAATGGACAAGGAAACGCAATTATTTGAAACAGAAAGTGTGAAGTGTGAAAGGCAAAATAAGTGTCGGAAAGTCTGATATTGGATGGAAACCGAACGAAATCACGAAGAAAGAGCTACTATTTGACCGAGAAAAAGAGGTTTTAAGTTGACATCTGCAAGTTTGATGTAGATTTTGTTGCAATAAGTGGCGGAAAAGTCAATTTGGACTGGAGTCTGATCAAGATAACTTTAACGAGGAATCATTTGAAGCAATGTGAATAATCAATCTTTGCTGAAAAGAGATTTTAAGGGAAAAAACGTTTGCTTTAACAAGTACTCCATCATCTTCGATAAAGAATGTAAAATATATGTAGTATATATTGGTGTAATATGTTTTATATTCGTCTTCGCGAAAGATCAATTTTTAAGGAAAAGCTTACTGGTTTCAAATTGAAACAACTCAAATTGCTCTGTTGAAGTATGTTACACAAGAAACATCGAATTATAATCATCCTAATAAGAGCCTTAGATATAAAGATATTTTTTTTAAAACTAGCTCAGGGTCACACATTAGTAGAACTGTCGGCAACATATTTTTTAATTTATCGACAAATAAGTTTTACAACTGAAATTTCATAAGAAGTGCTTTAGTTTGTCAGATTGAAAGCATAATTTAAAAGTGTCCTTTGAGTTACCGAGCTCTGCAGTAGAGTCACTTAAAATTACATTTACATTTAAATACCATAAAATATATTGTTTTTGTGCTATTTTCCACAAGCTAAAGACGACAAAAAGTGTTAACGGAGCCACGAATAATGCTTTATTGTCGCTTATTACGGAGGTAAAATGAGCCGACCAAAGGTTCAAAGGTAACAGGTAAACATTAGGAAATACATACTTTTAAACAGCCAAGTTTGTTTATTGTCAGCGGCGCCACCATCGGAGAATCGTTTAATTGCCTGATTTTAAATCGTAAATCGTAATCGTGAATCGTAGATCTCTCGATCGGTAGGTAAAGT
Source organism: Cylas formicarius (assembly GCF_029955315.1). Lineage (NCBI taxonomy): Eukaryota > Metazoa > Arthropoda > Insecta > Coleoptera > Brentidae > Cylas > Cylas formicarius. The sequence continues at coordinate 6,217,761 of NW_026844347.1, forward strand.
CTGTTCATAGATTTAAGAAAGTGACTCACTGATACGAATTAAGGAAAGATCCAGGCAAGCTGTAAGAATGAAGTATGGCCGTACTTTGCTTAGAATTTAATTATTTGGGGTTTTGTTAGGAAAGATACTAAACAATAATTATTTATTTATGTATGAATTTATTTTTAAATCTAAAATAAAATTAAAAGAAATATTTTTATTACCTACTTAAATTACTTAAAATTATTCACATAATATATTATTTGCAATATGGATATACGATTGTTCTGATTTTTCTCTATGTTTAACAGAATTTGCTCAACTTTGTGGAGGGATGTTAAAAACTTTGGTTTCTATAAGTTTGAGGACATTGGGGTTAACACGGAGAAAAACATTGTTACGATGAATGGCAGATTTCAGTTGGTGCCAAACATGTTCAATGGGATTAAATATACAGTGGTAAGGTGGAAACCTTAAAACCGTATGCCCTAGATTTTTTGCATAATTATCACAGACGTATTCCTTTTGTAGGTTCAACCTTTGTAGAACCTCAATTAATTGCTTTTTGGTATACTCTTCCTGAAAATAAATGTCGTTATTATAGGTACATGTAGTTTTGGATTGTTGCTTTTGTGTCACATGACGAAAGGGTTTTAGTCAACTGTCTACTGTGATAACTTGTGTTCTCTGTAAATCCTATTTTTTTCTCGATATTCCAGTCGCCATTTCCGGATTCTAAAAGATTCCATTAAAACTTGCCTTTTGTCAATTTTTTTAAATCTAAAACCCATGTGTTGAATACACTTCCACATTTAACACCGGTTTCAACCTTTCCAAGCCTCCTAATTAAGAAATCTAATGTAGGCACGCTTTGTTCCTCGTATAACTGGTAAATTTTTACGCCGTATTATATCTTGATCATTTTCATCTACACTCGAGAGAATGTCATCATCACTTCTTTTTTTCCTCGTTGAAATGGGATTATTCACAATTTTCCATACAGTTGATGTTGGAATTTTCGTCAATGTGGCCGTTTCTTCTAAAGATGCTTGCTTGCTGGCACCACGTTCAATGAGAGCCCAATAAACATTGTTTATAACTTCCTTGGCCTCAATAGAATAGTGTTTTCTACATTTGGGCGGGAGCATCTCCTGAGATACACTAGACTCGCACATGTTTTGCATAATTCGCACACGATTCAACACACGCTGTATTACACACGACATAAGAATGATTACTAATAAACTTAAACTAAGTAGTATACCAAACCAAAGAATATTAAATACAGGTAGGTATAAAATTATTTTCTATTACGGACCTGAATTTAAATTCCGAAACTTTAGGGAATAATCTTGTTGCATTGTATGTTAATGACCACCCTTGGATAATCCCATTTAAAAGCAATTGGTCACTTTCTTATATCTATGAACAGACCATAGTTATTTAGACTCAAACTTAAACCCAGATTGTTTTGTCGCAACGTATAATCTCTGTAAAAAGTTCCTTTTTTTGTTCTTCTGTTCTTTTAAATTTAAATTGAAAAATCAATACATTTTAGGATACTTAGGCAAAATGTGGTAATATTTTTGAATATACAATTTTTCTGCAATCATATATTTTTGAAATTAGCGATTGTGATCCAAAATTTTGACATCAGATTTCACAAAACCATAATTTCACGGATTTTATAGATTTTTAAATAATTTCAAAGTTGTAATCGATTTTGAAAAATGATATTTAGGTTATGTAGAACATTTTTCTGTTCCGTTGCACACAAAAAAAGTATTAAAGTGAAAAAAATACATTTAAAATTTCAAGTGGTCAGTGCTAAATTAAACTAATAATGATATACATTTTATTCATAAAAATAATGATTAATATAGGTTGATAAAAAAATTACAATTAAAAATGTAATAGGATAAAATGTAATAGGATATGCAACAGTTGTGTAGTGCTTATGAAAAATGTTAACAAGTTCCATTTTTTATTATGATTTAATTCATGTAACACGCAATATGTAATACATTTTAGAAATAATATAACAAGGAATTGATGGGCTGGGTTCATGCAAAATCCATTTCTTTACTGGTTTGTGGACTTATAGGCGATCACATATACTTAAAGCGTGTTTTTAAATGAACGAAGAACCATCAATCCTTTATTATTGTTAATTTTCTTCCTGTAGAAAAACTTTAGGAAGTCATGAAGATCTCGAATTTAACGATTTCACTGATTTTACTAATTTCACAGAGCTGGTACGCCAGATTTCATTTACTGTTTGTTTGTTTCTTAGATATCCTATTCTTTATTTTGTAGTTACTTTTTACAATTTCAATATACAATAGATGTTTCCGGAGAGTATAATTCTAAAACCGACACCCACGCTGCTCAACTCAGGTTTCCGTTTTTTTTTTTTGAATGAATGAAAATGTTTTTTGAATTAATGAAAATGTTATTTGCGAGTGGCAAATTAAAATCAAAATATATAAGAACTAAAAGTTCAGATTTTAGGAAATTATGTATATGAACTTTTTGTTCCTATTTGTTTTGATAAATGCATTTTCATCAAGTAAAAGCCACTTCAGTTCAAGCAAATCAAAATTGCAATACCATAAGATTCCAGGAGTTTCACCAAGATTTCTGTATAAAAATATACTTACAACCTCTTTTCATAAAGTGGGAAAGAGTATTCTCAGTGCCCGTTAAATTATTAAATACAAATTCTATTAAATTCATGGATTTTTATTTATAGGAATTTAGATCAGTTGAAGAAAAAAAAACAATTAAAGTCAAATGGAAAATACTAGTTACTTTTTGTGACCTAATATAACCTTAAAAACGGAAACTAAGATTAGTGAATTTAAGTCAGTCAGTTACTCAGTTGAGTGAATTTCACCAATAAAGTTCGTTTAATTTTATAAGATTTGTGCTTATGTAGAAGTCTTGTAGTTACCATCTGTTATTTGCTAAAATTGGTTAATTAACTAACTAAGCAAACACATATGACGGAATCTACAGTTTACTAGAAAATAGCTACTTAATCGCATAGTGGCACTTTTTTAATTTCATTTATTTATTATTCAAATCTGCTCTACTTAATTGAAGGTGGGAAAAAATCTATTAGATTTTAGAAAAAGCTTTATGATTTGATAAAGATATGACAGATTTTACGGACTTTTCAGAGCTGGTTCACCAAATTTCAAACATGATTTAGCTCTCGATCATTGGTGTCTTACATTAACTTTTTTTTATTTTGTAGGTACATGTTCTAATTTTAATTTAGTTTTTTTTTTTATTTTAATATTACGCGCCCACAAAAAAATGAATATCGCAAATGATGTACCCAGGATCCGGTCGAGCCCCACCGTCTCAGTCGCCTCGGGAAGATGCCCAACGCGGACAGGTGCAAGTTGACGTGAATCGGGATACAGGACACCGTTCCCGACTTACCCCTGTGTCCCTCGTTCAATATCGCGTGTCGGGGGTCGAGCATTTTCGTTTTTTAAATTCCCATTTTTTTTTTAAGTTATTTTAACACGAAATGAAACGTCACACGCACACACACACACACGCAAACGCGCGCGTTGAGGCAGGTCGCGCGCAAAAATGGTCGAGCCCCGCGGGCTCGTCGACAACAGGTTCTCCCGTAACGAGATTTTCGAGTTATTTAAACCGACGCGGTCGGAGGAGGCGACGGACGAACGCGCGTCGCGTTTGTTTTCCGTTTGCGCTCTCGCGCGGCCACGAAAGTGGTGGACACCGACCACGGACACCTCGACGGACGGAGGTAGGGCACCCCCACGATAGTGGCCGCCGGGTGCGCGGAGTCGAACGATTTACGGAACCGGAACCGTTTACTAAATGTCGGAACCAGCCGAAACGCAAGCCCCCCACCTTCCACCGATGGTATAGTGCTTTTGCAGATACATTATCTTTGACTTATTGGATGCGGTAACGCCACCCCTATTTGGCATCAATCTGCACTTATTTATTGTGTTGTGCTAATAAATACATAATTTTATTCGCGAAACGCACTAAGGACCTATACAATGGATGTTTCGTCAGGAAAAATAAAGTTCAATTTATCTTGATGACATTTTAATTGGCTGTAACTTGTGTGTTTTTAGAGATAAGGTACACAAAAAAAAAACAAAATGTAGGGTTCGTAGCCAAGTTTTTTCCAAGTGACGTATAAAACAAAACAATTTTCTGACGAATAAGCCTACATCATTTTTTTTCAATAGAACAATGGTATGTTATATATGTGTTTAATAGAATATCTTAGAATTACAATTATGCTTACGGTTACAATTATGTAATCGTAACTTTTTTTAGTCCACTCACTTGCTTAGATTTTTTAAATAGACATCATGAAAATAACAATTTTTTGAAAAACCTTTTATGGACTGATGAAAGTTTGTTCACTACAAGAAAGGGTTGTAATAGACAAAATACGTGATATTGGTTGCTTTAAAGAACGGTGTGGGGTGGTGTCATAGATGTGCATATTTTGCGTCCGATATTTATAGCTCAAAAGTTAACTCGAGATATAACAATATATAGAAGATTTACACAGTTGCAGTGCCCCTTCTCACAATGTTGGCCAAGTTAAAAATTTTCTTAACATATTCTTAATATGTCAGAGTTTGGATAGGGACCGCCAGAACTATGGATTGGCCAGCCAACAGTCCCGACTTAATGTTAATGGATTTTTTCTTTTGGTTACACATAAAAAATCATGTGCACAGAAGTCCTTGTAATAATGTGGTAGAACTTGGGCAAAGGATTTCAGAGGCAATCAATCACTTAAGAGATAATCCGGAAACGTTACTAAATGCAAGACATCATACAATTAGAGTGTATGAGAAATGTGTTCATTAAAATGGTGTTCACTTACAGCAGTATTTAGAATAGTTAAAGAATTTTTTACTTTAGTGTGTCTTGTCAGTTTTTGAAATTATATAAACATTTTTCTATTTTTGCCGAATTGTCAAAAACGAATGGACTATAATATAAAGTGTATTACATAATTGTAATCGAAATAAGATATTCTATTAAACCCATATATAATATACAGGGAGTTCCATATAAAAAAATATTATGTGGGCTCATATGTCAGAAAATTAATAGTGCTTTGTTTTATACGTCACTTGGAAAAACTTGGCTACTAACCCTACATTTGTTTTGATGTTTACCTTGATATCTCTAAAAATAAAAAAGTTAGGATATAATGAAGATACATAAAATCATGTGTGTAAACAATAAGATTGACACACATATATCATATATAGGATAATTACTAAAAGAATATATTTCTGAGCGACAGTATTGTACGACCAAAAATATAGTGCAGTTATTGGTTTGACGTTAAGTATTTTGCAGTACCTTAACCCATGCTAACAGATGTTTATTCTACATTAACTTGAAATTTTTATTTCAAATATAAATGGACCGTTTTAAATTTGATTAAGCATTGATGTTGCGGGCTATTTTCGAATAAGTAGAAGCGTTTATTTTAACATCAGGTGATATGTAACGTTCTTAAGAGTTTAATCTAAATTGCAATATGTTCGTATATATTACGGAGGTATTTGAATGTGATTCTTCCACTAAATACGTATTTATGTACCTGATTCTCGAACTTTGAACCTACGAGGTTGTTTCCACTGGAAAGTCCAAAGGATAAGTACATAGTTCTTCGGTTTGTAATCAACAACAGTCTTTTTTAAGACTATAGTGGAGAAGAAGAAGTGGAGATGGAAGGCGAACCTAATGACGATTTAGAAGACGAACTACAAAGAAAAAAACGGATCCATTTGTTTTCGGATGCTAAACAAGTTGTTTTCAGTTTTTACAATTTTATAAGAAATTGAGAAGGGGAAGTAGGAGCAGCAGTAAAAACAAGTGACACATAACGTAATAAGTTTTTACTTTGTACTATTTTTTTTGTATATGTTTTAAGAATTGCTCAGCGAAAAAGATTGAAAACATACTTATATCCCGCTTGTTAGTGAAGGTACATAAATTCCCCTAGGATGGTACTGGAATGATCACTAGTAAGGGTCTCTTCGTTAGGGTGTTCTATAAGGTCAGTTGTAAAAACACTATAATTCTGGTCGAAGTATATATTTTCTTTACTTCTTTATTGTTTTCACTGGATAGATAGATAGATTTATCTTACAGGTAAGCTTGATAATAATCATTTTTGTTTTGTGTGCCTGTCGATTAACAACATTCTTCTTCTTGTATCTTTGTGTCTTCTACATAGTTCATCGATTTGTAAACAACAACAGTCTTTTTTAAGACCATAGATTCTATTCACGGTAGAAAAAGGTACGTCATAAGAATACATCAATTATACAATTTAACATTTGTTGAAGGTTTTTGGGATAACAGTAACAAGTGTGTTCTAGACGTGCCGGAAAATGGAAAATGCATAATAATTCATCATGCCTTATTTTTGTCTGTCAAAAACGTCAAAGATACAAGTGTGGATTAGCATGAAAAGAAGAAAAGAAGAACAAGGCGAACTGGTTCAGCAATGAAAAAAACGGATCCATTTATCTTCGGATGCTAAACAAATTGTTTTCATTTTTTACAATTTTATAAGAAATTGTTAAGGAGAAGTAGGAGTAGCAATAAAAACAAGTAACATAGAACGAAATAAATTGTTACTTTGTACTATCTTTTTTTTTGTTTCAAGAATTGTTCGGCGAAAAAGATTTTAAACATACTTAGAACATCCCGCTTCTTAGTGTATGTAGATAAATTCCTAGGGCGGTCCTGAAATGTTTACTGGTAAGGGTCTGTGCGGCAGGGTATTCTATAACGGGCTGTGGCTTTGGAGAAATAAACAGTAGGCAAACTTAATCACGGGGTCGGTTGTAAAAGCACTATATTTTTGGTCGAAGTATACCAATTATATAATTAATTCAAATTATAAAGGAATTCGTAAAGGAAATATTTATCATCCATTTCAAACGTCATATCTGACAAAAAATGTTAAATGGGCAAGGTTTGCCTATATGATATACAAGAAATACATTTAGAATTTTCACTCACAACTCACCTCAAGATAAAACGGGTAGTAAAATCCGTCGTTGTGGGCCCCCATAAACCATTTCACCAATTTCGAATTGTATCGACACAGAGTCATGGTCGCTCTTTGACGGTCGAAACATTATTATCAAATTTGAATACGAGTTTGTTAACGCTTTTATTATCGGTTTCGGATAATGGAGTTCGATCGTCAATAATTATTGGGTGTTTTGCGTACTGGTCGCGCCGCACGTTCTTCGGTAGGTATTCGAATTGGTATTCATTTCTCGTTGCATATGGTGCCGTGGCGATCAAAAATCTCATATGCCTCGCGGCACAAAAAGAATTAACAATAATAAATTTAAATAAAAGCGGTCGAATTGTCTCCGTCCGTCTCCAGTATTCTTGTTAATGACCCAGTGATGGAAGCATATACGTTTGATTTTAGCCCAGGATTAGGCATAAGTACCGCGTTAATTTAAATGAAATATTAACCCACAACGCAGATATACATTTTAAAGGTATGGATATTGTCAATCACCCCTGATTAATCTACACCCTGTCGGAAACGTTTACTAAATACATACGGAAAGTATAATGTAGATGTATATAATTGTTTAGTGGCTCTATGTTATAATATATAGATAATGAACGACTTAATTTAATTTTCTATTCGTTTGAGTAAGTTATTCAAATTTTAAAAAATATAATTTTGAAAATACCGCTCTTTTATGAAACATTCTGTATTATTGCGAATATTTATAAAATGTTTGTCTATTAATTTTTCGAACGTTTTGAAAACACGTTTCCAAAATTGTAATAGATAATGGAGATATAGTGCTTTGCCACAGTATTACAAATTTTATATTTATTTAGCTTAGCCTGTTTATATTCTAGTATACTTTATTTACAACAAAATATCCGTTTTATATTATAGAACTCTAGATTCATAAAGCAGTTTAAAAAAACCGCCTAAATAAATTTTAAATATAGTAAAATGGTATGGCAATCTTCTAACGCTTTGTAAATCTGGATAAGGGGGAAGTTGTTATATTGAAAAATGGCAAAATCCTTTGAAACACAAAAAATTAATTGATTTGTGTATAAACTTTTTTGTATGAAAGATTTGCTAAGCGTGAAATTGTTCTACTGGCATTGAAATTAATTAGTTCAGAAATATTACATTTAAAAATTGAAGCTTCCACTTCTGGAGCTTTTTTTTCATTTAACTACATATTACGAAACAAGAAAGTATAAAACTCGATACAAATAAGTTTGCGGATGGATACTTTTAGCGAAGCTCAATTATTTAGGTTTTTCCCTAAATTCTGTAAATTGATTTTTCAAATAAACTTCCACAGGCTACTGTAATGCTTTTTACAAAACTTCTGGATTCCTCCTGCGTCGGTTTTCGCTTAGTCGAAATTGCTGACGTTTCGCCAATCATCCTGTTGGCTTCTTCAGAGCTTCAGAGATTCTCGGATTTTTCGTTGGTAGAAGAACTGATTACATGCAAGAATTTTAGTTTTATCTAATAAACTTTATTTGATAAAACTAAAATTCTTGCATGTAATCAGTTCTTCTACCAACGAAAAATCCGAGAGTCTATAGAAATCTATAAACAACCTAACAATCTTAACCGCGACTCAGGTCTCCACCTGTCACCAATTTGGGAATCAGTCATCCCAGACGGTGTTTATACCCCTCATTAGCGCCCCACCCCACCGCAAACAATATTTAAGCAGGTACAGAGTAAAATACGAGCCAGTTTCAGTCCAGCTCTGAAGAAGCCAACAGGATGATTGACGAAACGTCAGCAATTTCGACTAAACAAAAACCGACGCAGGAGGAATCCAGAAGTTTTGTAAAAAGCATTACAGTAGCATTCCGTAAATTGAATTAAAAACATCCTTTGTAACAGACATAGCTGCAATATCGTGAGTAAACAAAGGAGGACAGAAAAATCTAACCATAAATTAATTCAAACTTTAAAAGAACAGTTTTAAACTTAACGACGGTTCCTATTTTTCAAAATCTTTGACCAATAGCTGAAGAGGCCGATTTTCTGTGACACGTGTGTAAATAATTGTAAAATTCTTAGTGGCTAATCACGGTTTTGGCTATTTATGCTATTGTTTTTATGAGGTCTAATCAATACGACTAGATATTTTTTACTGCGCGAACATTTCCTAATTACTAAGAATTCCAATGCATTTCAGGGCAAGTCCAAACACTAAAACATATCTAGTCGTACTAATTATGAATATCCTCACAAATCAAATAAACATAATTGAAGAAATAATGAAAATAGTGATAGCTACAAGCAGTTTAAGAGTCTCTAAAGGCCAATGGCATAATGGGCTTTTCCTGTTGGCGTAAAAAAACGCAAATTGCAACAATTACAATTAGGTAAAAATTTGCCACTAAAACCACATGGCAGACCGTTTACTACTACATCTCGAAAGCATATGAAACCGTCAATTTTTTGAAATAGCAAAGAAAATTTTTTAAATTATTTTATTTATAGCTCGTTCGAAAAACCATATCAAACTAACCAAAATAACCAAAAAGTATAATTTTAGTTTTTGTTTTTGTTTTGGTTTTTTTTGTTGGTTTTTATTTAGGTCAGCTTAAAATGACACTATATAGAAATATATGAATTTTACTACTTACGTACTGTTTTAATTAAAAAAAAAAACTTTAAACTAACAATCATTTTGTTAATTTCCGTATTTTCTGTTCCTTGTGCCTAATAATAATTGGTAACATTTAATCCTGAACGTAACGATCTTTCAAAAAACAAAGAACTTTAAATTCCAGTGGAATTTAGAGGAATTCCAAATAATCCCAGTGGAATTTTTACAAATTACAAAGAATTCCAGTGAAATTCTTCTAAGTTTCGAATAATTCCCATGAATTACAATACTCATAAAAGGAATTACGGTGTGTACACTCTTACCTGTGCGGTTTACCCCTCGAGTTCATGTCTCCTTATTCCATATTTATTGTAACCCGCAAGCAAAACTCGGCAAGCAAAGCTAGCGAATCGAATTGCGTCAATGGCGCGGCCATACCGGGTGTCCGAGCGATAAGGTATTCGCGACGCGCAACCCGCGTGGGTCCCCGATACGGCAACTTCCGGCCCATCGTCCGCACGCGGCCAAAACGGTCGGCCAGTAATTTGTTATGAATAATTCGTTCGATTATTTATTATTAAGCGATTGTCGTACGCGCAGCGCGAACAAATTGCGAAAAACCCAGATGTCCGGACGAGACGGAGGCGGTGCCCTTCGTCACGTGATACATCGCGGAAATTTTTACAATTTTCAAATTATCGACGCCAGAAACAGTATTAAAAGAAGATGGACAACTATCTACAAATAAAAATAAGTTTTGGTCTTATAGTTTCGGGACTAACAGCTACTTTACTTACCTGAGAAAATACAGTTTTTGGTACCTAGTTGTCCTTTGGTGATCGAGAACTGAATCTTGCTGATTTACGGCAAATTTGTTTTTTTGTACAAACAAAAATGGTATATTTTCTAACCTCTGTAAAATACCTAATTACCCACCGATCTAGCGTGCGGAAAGCGTCACTTTACCGCGTCAGTTTCGTTTCCCATGAATCCGAGCCACTTCGGACATTTCCGGGATTTGGGAGCAATCGGATGTTTTCGGAGATATTTCCCACGCTTTTGAACTTTGTCAAATCTGACGGTGATGTCAGTGAATGTATTCGTGTTGTTTTGCGAAAATGTACCCAAAAACTAACGGTCGTAGAAAAACTATAGTATGCAACAGGTTCGGTAAACTTTTTAACTCACTCGTTTATTGAAAACTGAGTCAAATGCCGCTTAACACACTTGTTGCATAATATACTATGAATAATATAATATTATGCAACAAGTGTGGCAAACAGCATTTGAGTCACGAGTTTTGTTTTTGGGTTAATTTTACATTAACATTTACTGACATAAAACGTGAAAATTCAAACCTTACGATAAAATCTGCGAAAACATCGGATTACTCCCAAATCCGTGCAGTAAGACCCCTGAAATGTCCGAAGTCGCTCGGATCAGTGAGACAAGGAACTCACGTGGTAAAGTGACGCTTCCCGCATTCTAGATTGGTGTATAATTAGGTATTTGACAGAAGGGAGTAGAAAAATATATTTATACAAATGAGTAATACGTTCAGTTTAAAATAGAAAATAGTGTACATATTCAATATTAAGGTCAAAATTTCAAAATTAAAAACTTAGATTTAAAAAAAAATCGAGTTTAATAGTTTAATATGTTCGTATATATTATGGAGGTATTTGACTGTGATCCTTCCAGTAAGTATGTATTCATGTACCTGATTCTCGAGCTTTGACCCTGCGAGGTTGTTTCCACTGGAAAGCCCAAAGGATAAGTACATAGTTCTTCGGTTTGTAATCAACAACAGTCTTTTTTAAGACTATAGTGGAGAAGAAGAAGTGGAGATGGAAGGCGAACCTAATGACGATTTAGAAGACGAACTACACTAGCAAAGAAAAAAACGGATCCATTTGTTTTCGGATGCTAAACAAGTTGTTTTCAGTTTTTACAATTTTATAAGAAATTGAGAAGGGGAAGTAGGAGCAGCAATAAAAACAAGTGACACATAACGTAATAAGTTGTTACTTTGTACTATTTTTTTTGTATATGTTTTAAGAATTGCTCAGCGAAAAAGATTGAAAACATACTTATATCCCGCTTGTTAGTGTAGGTACATAAATTCCCCAGGATGGTACTGGAATGATCACTAGTAAGGGTCTCTTCGTTAGGGTGTTCTATAAGCGTCCAGGTCAGCTGTAAAAACACTATAATTCTGGTCGAAGTATATATTTTCTTTACGTGTCTTTGGAATTACTAACTATTGTCGTTAAAATGACGTTAATACGGAACTCGATGAAGTGGTGACCGATATTATAAAAGATGAAGATTCCATTTTGATTGCATAAGTACGCGCTGCAAAAACGAATATATAACGAATTTCAAATTGACATTTGACATCAATAATAATCTACAAATCTATGTGTCAATAATAAAATTTAAACAAAATTTCAGACCGTGAAGTTTCAGGATCAATGACAATTGTCTCCATGTCAAAAAATCTTACAATTCCCAAAATAGCAACATCTAGGTGAATATGAATTATCTGGTTTAAACATTGTAAAAAATTGTTAAAAACGTGTTAACTGTTGTTGAAAGGTTAGTTAAAATAAGTATGCCGTAAATTTCAACTAAACTAATTACAATTTTCATTTTCAATTTGTTCCGGCTTACCGGGAAATTAATTGTAAAACTAAGAAAAAACGAAAACGATTTTCAAACATTTTAAATTTATTTATTGCATGCTAGTTACATGGTAAATATTAACTTAAAAGATTGATTGCCCCCACATGTTCCTCAACTTTTAATGTTACGCAAACACAGATTAGCTAATTGTTTTATTCTACTCGTTTTCTAGAATCATTTCCACGAATTCTTTAAAATTGTCGCGTATTAATTTAATCATCGTGAATCGTTCGTTAACATAATATTTAGGTAGATAGAAGAATATTCGATTGAAATCATCAGTAATATAATATAATAATAATAATAATAATTATATATATAATAATATTAATTAAACACCTAAACCTAAACAGTTTTCAATAAAATTGTATTTAGCCAGATAAGAAAATCCTTGCCTGTATTTTTAGGTACAACATGTTAACAAAAAAGATACTTACGAATAACGTTAATATAGTGATGTATAAGGAAATATATGTTATAAGTTATGTGTATTTTAACCTGCAGAATTCAAAAATGTTTTTAAAAAATTGTTAATGCATTCGGATAAGGTACGTGACAACCCCGGGAGTTACAAGAAAGTTTCGCGAAAGTATCTACGCTCCACGCAAAAGTCGAGATATTGTTGACGGTAGGTCCTATGGGGCTGTCGTTGGTACAGTCTTATGAAGGCGGATAATTTTCCAAGGGTTGGAAATGCGGGCTTCAAATTTTCTAATACCAGATGATCGCATCGCAAAGTGTCGGCAATTTCGAGCTATTCACGATAACCGTTAGTCCGAGCAAAAAATTCTTGAACCAGAAGAAGCGTGAGATTGGAAACAATATCCCAAAAAGTCTAGTCGAAAATGTACAAGGTGTACAGGGAGTAAATTATTGGCCGTAATGCACTAAAAACACGAGAGCTACATTTTGTGCATTTACCGTTTTCGTCTACCATTCAGGGTGCGCGATATACGGGGCTTGAATGCGACTGATTCGAAATAAATATTATCATAGCTGAGCTCTCAATATAAGTTGTATTTCACATGGAACACCCTGTATTTACTTCAAATTCGGATCCTATTGAAAACCTTCAAGAACGCTTATTAATATTTACCTTTAACTATGCATGTCAGAATGGAAATATATCATACAGGGTGTGTCGAGGATGTGCATTATGCATAAACTGAAACAAATTTAATGAATTAAAACTATTCGTGGGCGATAGTGAGGCAGAAGAAAAATAGAATGCTGAAAAACATTAGCCAAGGAAAATTTGAAGATATAAGTAACTAATACGTTAACACTCTTAGTTAGATTTGTTTAAATGATATAGAGTAAATCAAAAATTGCCGTTTGGATCCGCTGAATCTTAACAGAAAAATATAAGACAAAATATATATAAGTAGGATAATACGATAGCAAGAACAATAAAACCAGGAAAACTATTCTCTAAGCAGTTAATATTTTCGTCGAATTAACTTGTATAAAAACCGCGTGAACCGGGACTGTAAAAATAAATGCCGAGGAATTCGTTTCCAGTTTTAAATGGACAAATTATTTAGAAATCTTAATTAATATTTTATATCTAGTATATACATCGACAAATATTATCGCTAACATATTCGTTGGGACAGCACGTAGGCGAATTGCATAGGAATGCAATGACAACACACTCACACGTACGAATTGGAGTTGCTGGCGGAAATGTTAATTATTTCATTACTTGAACTGAGGCGGCTTTTACTTGATGAAAATCCATTTAACAAAATAAATAAGAACTAAAAGTTTACATTTTCAAAAAATTATATATTTTCACACAATTGTTTCGACAACCTTATCAAATGTAATATTTACCAACTACATGTTACTATATATACCGAAAAATGACAATAAAACCTTAATTAATGTTGTTGTGACAATTTAAGTTCAATAAAGGAGGGGTATTTAAATCGAATTGATCGTTAAGCAATACCTTTGAATCATTTTGTTAATCTCCATGGCTTCCAATAAATATAATTTCCTACTTTTTGTGGCTGTATGTAAAATATCAAAATTGTCGTCAAAAATGTGTTTTTCTGTGTTTAAGTTTGTAGCATAATTAAAATCTAGACTATTGTTTTTAAACGCTCTTTTATGTTCGTTAATGCGTTGAAGAATCTACCTGTTTGTCCAATATAAATTTTAGGACAAGATCCGCATTTCAACCTGTACACCTGATTTTTGAGATTTTGGACATTTCGTTTTATTGTTTTTTAAAAATTTTCCTATTATATTGTTAGTTCTGATAGCGATTTTTAAACCACATTTTGACAAATGCTTTGAAACTTTTTCACTGGGTTGTCCTAAGCATGTAATTGTTTTAAATTGTTCTTGTTCTGTATTAGGTTTCGGATAAATAGAGTTTACTGCTGTCTGGATTTGTTTTTTATTTATAATTTTATCTTTAATGGCCGGATTGTAGCAGTTGCTCAGTGCATTATTTACAATTATTTCCCTTTATATTAATTGACGTATTGGTGAAGGGTGACATTCAAAAGTTTTAGTTTTTCGCAAACACCATTCTCTTGAAAAACGAATTTTTTGTCCCTAATCCGCCTCAAAATTCGGTAGGCGACCGAATTTTTTTCAGATTTCAAAACTCGACGACACGCGACCGAAACCCGCAAATAAGCAACAATAAAAGCGCGTAATATTGTACGCACAAATATGGATGTTATTATTGCGCGTCGTGCGTAATTAAAAATATTTAAGATAGACGAGTTAAATATTTAATTAAACCATGATTACCCTCGTATGGTGTAGATGTAGAAAACATAGTTTGGACAGAAAACGTTGGGGAATTAACAAAACGAAAATCTTAAGATTAAGATAATCGAATAAATCTCATTTAAAACAGGTATAAGACATATACACATACAAAATAATAATAAATAATGGGTGGTACGTAAATCTAGGCAGCTAAATTAAAACCTATAAGTTTTAATTACTCATTAAAAAATTCCGAATGGTATTGTGTGGGAGTTTTTTAACAATTTGTAAAGAGTATTCTGGACCTAAAAAGCTAATAATATACACATTAATATATTTTACAGAAAGGTCAACTGTAAAATGTCCAAGAAAGACCGCCGATAACTCTCAAATCTGGTATCCGCATTGAAGTCTAGTTTAAACATTTGTGTTAAAAAAGAAGAACGCCTATTTGGCTCATTCGATTTTTATTGTCTTGAATGCAAATTCAGAAAATCTGATATCAATATATTTATAATTCCGATATGATAATACTTTTGCGATAAGCTCTTCAGAGGCTTGGTAATCAAACTACAAAGAACTGAAAAAAAATCTAACGTTTTTCTACAGAAAAATATTAAATGGCCATCAGCATGAATTTAGATGTAATCATAAGGTAGCGGATATTTATAGTGTTTAGCATTTATATCAATTTTTTTTACTTTATAAGTAACCATTTGTGTTATATTTTAAGACGTTAAATAAATACCAAAATACTTTAAGTTCTATAATATCGCATTCAAAATGTTTTCGTTCCTTTATCTTTCTCTTTGGTCTTGGGAACTTCAGATTTTTAAAAAGGTTTTCTGCGTTTTTATTTTGCTAAACACTTTTACTCTTGAAGTTTTATGGCTTACTCGGTGAAACCCTTTCCATGGAAACTTTTCCATGTAGAAGCTCTATTGACCACATGATGATAGTTCATAGCCCTGGATCAACTTTTTTAAACCCTTTTAGGTTACTCTCATGTGCTTGGAACGACCGTTAAATACACTCCTTTCGAGGTTATTCAAATAAACAACAACTAAAAGTGAGGTTATGAACGCATAGTTATTGACATGTGATATTTGCACAGTAATAGTTTTTAATGGTTTTCCAGTTACTTTTAGTTTTCTACCTCTCACGAAGATTTTTATAAATGCACTTTAATCAACTTATACAACTATAAGTTTTCTAAATTAACCTTAATTCCAGAGTTTTTGAGTTGTTATAATATTTAAATTTACAAGACATTCTCATAATAATCTCAAAGTAAAAAGCTATTGCTGTTAACTTCAGAATAATGTTTAATGACATTTATAATATATTTAGGTAGGTTTTATAGCGGAAACGAAAATGTAACTCCTTTTTAATTTATAGTTCATACAGGTGGTGACAAATTTTTGGTTACAAATAAATGCGAATCAACATACTATTAAAGGTGAGGAATCAAAGAAGAAAATGAGCATCAATCCTTACAAAAATGTAAAAAATAAAGATACTAATGAAGGACCCCATCTGCGGCTGCGCTTAGCTATGATTTCGCGATTGACTCCACTAAAGTGCACTGCGATATTAATTCGAAAATTGTAACCTGCCTGACTAGTAAACTGGGTCAACTTTTTTAATGAAAAATAATAAGGAAAAAAATCTTGAAAGTTCAAGCCCTTAATATTTGCGGGAAAAGCATTTGTATTTTAGATTTTTTAGTGTTGATCGCATTATAGGAAATTGAATTTTCTATAAAAAAGCTTCGTTTGAATTTTTTTATTATAAGAGCCGTTTTTAAGAAATCAACATAAATAATTTTTTTTATTTAGTTTTTTCATTTTTCATTTCATTTCATTTTTCAACAGCAACTCAATATACGAAAATAAATAATTTGGATTTTGATTTAATTGAGTGTCTTAATATTTTTTTATATAATTAAATCCTTGTCAACAGAATCATTAAAAATAATTTTAAAAATAACAATTACGTTTTTTAACTATTGAAAATTATTTATTTGCAATAATTTACACATTACAAATCATAGGCAACCATTTCTCTGTACATTCAATAGATCAAGTTCGTATTCTATATCGACGAAAATTATTTTATCATTAATACAATCAATAAAAATAATTTTGAAAATGACAACTGTGTCGTTTTACCACTGAAAATTATTTACTTATAATATTTTACACATTACTACTATAATCAAAGAAAATCAGCCATTTTTCTCTCAATCCTTCTCAAAACTTACTAAAAAAGTATTTCGAGACCCTTTTTGTAGAGTAATAAATTTCTTTTAAAAATCAATACTGTTCTTTTTTGTATATTGAGTTGTACGTTATTTACCAAATTGTAAAATGAAAAAGATACGTAAAAAAAACTTATTAATGTTTAAGGCTTGATTTTTTGGAAACTGTTCGTCTGACGAAAATTTTCAATCCGATGAATTTTAAAGAGAATTCAATTTTTTACGCAAACATATTTAGATAAATACTTTAACCTCAATCGTTCGGCTGTTTTGAAGCAATAATAAGAACAGGAATAAAAAATCTGAAATACAAATCATTGGACCTCTTCTTCCCATTCATATTAAGGGTTCAAAATTGACGACATTTTTTTCATTAATTCTGAATGATTTTATCGATACATTTTTCCTAAAAAAAAGTCAATTTCAATGAACCAATTTACTGCCTAGTGTTAGACAAGACTCGGAAAATAGACACGCAGAAGTGCCAGGAAGCGTCGAAGATGAAAGCACATCTGAAGGAGCCACTGTTGTATGGTAGATCTTCCATGGTCCACTTCGTCCATCATGTTTTCATCAAATCGAAATGTCGACGACGGTTGCGAGAAATTTATGAAGTTGACGACGTGGAATGTTAAGCACGGCCGTCGAAACCTCGAACGCGCAATCCTTCTTCCTTGTTGGCGCGCGACTTTAAGAACCATTGTTTTTAAGAGGACGAAAATTATGGGATCTTTTTAAGCGGCCAATTAGCGGTTCATGGGAGAGTTTTTTGTCGTTTTGCGTTGTTTATCATTTTATTCGATTCGGAGATTTGTGTCAAGGCGGACCCCCGCGATAATGATGCACGTAAATGAATGTGTTTCGATTTCTTTCAAAAATTTCTCTACCTGGACTAATATCGTCCACCGAAATATATAGGAGCCCGAACAATTAAATGTTGAAAAGTCAATTGTCAAAAAACTAATGGTGCATTAAAAAACTTCGATATCTCAGTTGAAATGTCTTGCCGATTTCTTAAAAAAAAATGATAATATTCTGTGGTTTTAAACAATAGCCAAAATACATTTTTCTGTAAATTTACAGGTAAAAATGATTTAAGCCCGCATCTTATGGGAATATTTTTTATTATTAATTTTGGGGAAATTTTGATCTTAGGTATAGTTTGTGCATCAAAAATAAAGATTTAACAATCAAAATTGACATTTTTCATGAAAAATATTTAAAAATTTGGCTATTTTTGAAAATATCGAAACATTTTATTGGGAAAAATTGTTCCTTTTTCAGTTTTCTACAAAGGTGACCATTACTTAAAAAAACCGGACAAATAAATAATAACACATAATTTGACAAAAAAAGTGTAATACCCGGAAACTGCAGTCACTAATGAGAATTTAATTTTGTGGTCTGTTCCCGATCAAAAACATGGTAGACGATTAATATCTCTACAACCGAGATAGGTATAGGGAAGTATTTTACAAAAAATATACAAGTTGTCAAAGTAAAATAATTAAAGTTGTTGCCACGTTGTGATATAAGCGGCTACACTGTACTTTTCACAAGGTCAACAGAAGTCGCAACTCGAAATCAAAATTAAAATTAGTCTCCGATAGGATATGTCAATGTACACAAGTCATCCAAAACAAAATATAAATATACATACTAGACTGTGTTCTATAAAATAAACTTTGCTAGGTAACATAAACGGAAATAATATTGACATTTCAAACAAGTTGGTATATAATTCAAAAATTTCTTGGGCCTAAACCCTCTAAAATTTAATTCAGACTATTGACCACAAAAATAAATGAATATATTATTTAGTAGAATAAATGTCAATCATAACACCAGAAAGTTTCTAGCCATCTTATCAATGGTTGCTGGTTCTCGTTTATATATAATGGCATTGGTTGCCGACCGTTTAGTAGCATAGATATCAAATCTGGGTTGTTGATATTTTGAAGCACCCATTAAATCGGTAAAGCAATCAAAAAGGGATCTTTAAATTATGTTTATTCCTTTGGTTGGTGTTAAAAAATCTAAATAGAGGTCCAATTTTGACAAATACCAATAAATTCTCTTTTTTTCTCCATTTTTGTAGATGACTCTTGTCTAGCGGCGCCCGCAGAACAGCTACGTTTGTTTTTAAGTTTTTCCAATAATTTCCACCAGTCTACGGAGGTGGAGAATGAGAGAGAGTTATGTTTCCTAAATATGGAGAGAACCTGATGACACAATTACAAAAAATTGGTTCTCAAAACCTACAAATTCCGTAAGAATTTAAAAATTTCAGTAGGGTCCTCCCTTAACAAATAAAGTAGGTTCAATTAATGTATCGACCAACAAAATTTAGTAATTCCTAATAATAAAAAATAAAGTCAAAAAATCTCGATGGATACCAGAGCAGTGTCAAAACGGTACAATTTAATAAACTTCATGCCACCGGAGTGAGAGATTGTTGACAAAACAATGTTTAGAAAAAAGAATGTAACACACAAAGGTAGAAATACCAAACGATAAGAAATTGATAGGACCGACATTTCTAAGCATCATTTTCACAACCAACATGTTATGATGTCAGGAATCTTGGACAGTGAACCTAATTACGAAAAATAATTACTCATTTAGATAATCCAAATCCAACATAGAACTACGCTGTACCTTTTTTTTTTCAATGAAACTTCCACTGGCTACTGTAATACTATTTACAAAAAAATATGAATTCCTGAGATCGTGAGTTCGATTCAACAACAACCGCCTCAGGAGGAATCCTTTAGTTTTGTAAATAGTATTACGCTGTACTCCTTGCGTTTGTGAGATGATCATATATCGTTTTGGTGGGAGGAGGCACCTGATTACCAAAGAAACAAATATATACAGAGATTCCTTGACCTACGTCGGGGAATCTCGGAACGAGTAGCAAAAAATAAATATTTGGAAACATAGCTGCATGAAGGATGGTGTTCAGATAATGAAATTAAATGAATTGAACAAGCTCGAAATATTTTGCTGAAACTTATTTCACTTGCGGCGACTTCCATCTTGGTCTCCGCTTGAGATTGAAAGAGTGTAACATTTGGTTGGACTCTGAAGGTAAATGCGATGACCAACTGGAGACTTTTGGGACGTGGAAATACCGGAGAATTTTTAAGATCGCATGAGCAGTTAGGCTGACAGGGTGAAGAGGTTCGGGACCGCCTTAATAAGAACCGGGAGCTCCTCAATATTATAAAGAATAGGCAGACTGAAGAGGATTGGGATGGAAAAAGTTGTCAAGCGACATATAATCATTAATATATGCCGCCAGAGCCAGAGAAACAAGAGAAAATGTGGTCGCATATTCCCATCAATGGATTTGTATAGAAAGATGAAGATTACCAACGAGATAAAAAAGAATAATGCCTGTCTCAACCTAAAGTAAACCAACCAAAACCTGAGCACTACCCCTAATGCCGAACAAAAGAAAGTTTTTGGTAAATAATCTTTTAAAAAATAGTTAGTTTCCCATGCTCACCGCCAACAGGCCCCGCGACAAATACTTCGACCACCTCTATAATTTCTTTAAAATAACGCTTAACTAACTTGTGTTCTGAAATGTGCGGTTGCGATTTTTTTTTTTAAGTTAATTGCGCAAATGCGAATTTAAACTTGTCTGTTGTCTTGGTAGAATGTACATTTTTTTACGTGACCTATACTACACTAAATCGAAATGCGTCATTAAGTTACACTTTATTCCCCAAATTAACGGTTTTGATCGTTTTCAATATAATATTTAGCCCACCCTGTACACTATTCGAAGATTGTGGCTGTCGAATAAGTTGATGTCACTAACCAAATTAACCCATGTAATCTTGTGCGTTTTGCGATTCAAAAATTTGAAAGAAAATACTTCCTTTTCTTAGACGTTGTTTATAATTCACTTCACTTAAAAGAGGAGTTAACGCTAGTGCTGCTGGAAATGGATTATGTGATTTGGTTAACATAGTCTTGACTTCTGTGGAAACAATGCCACATTCCATTAAAACAAGAAGGAACCGTATACATATTTCGATTTAGCGTTTTGAAGTTTTATAATTTTGAATTTAGGAATGGTAAAGGAGAATATAAATATTTGGCTATTTGTATTTTCGTCGCAGTTGTCCCTATAGATGAATAATATTCTTTATGCAATGTAGCCCAAAATGATATATTCATATTATTTATTTGGTTCATAATATTGACATGACTTGCTACTGCTGGTCTGTCTATCTATCTATCTGTCTAAATACTAAGTTCAAGTTATATTAGAATTGTGAAGTCCAGTGCCGTGAATATTTTAAGGAGTATTAAAGGGACGCCACCGACATTTTTCTTTGTTGTTTCCCGACCAACGTTTATACGGGATGTTTCAAAAACAAATGCAAAAAACTTAAGGGAGTGATTCCTTTCTTATAACAAAAGAGTAGTTTGTTATAAAGACGTTCGGTCAAAAGTCACCTATTAACTAAATTAAGTCAGTATGCTGTTTTCTAAAGGAAAAAGTTATGTTATGACATAAAGAACATATTTTTTTATTTTGTTTTTCATAAAAACTTTTTTTGTCATTTTCAATTTTTTCATAATCTCAAGGAATGCATTATGGAATAAAAAAAGTAGTTAAAACAATCTAGTGGGCTGCCATCACTTCTTACGGCGTTTTTAATTTAATAAAAAAATTTAGGTTTTAATTTAATAATGGTGAATTACACTAATGTAGAAATGGCAGATATGCATTTTATGCGAGCATAAATCTTATAATCTTATATGAAGATTGTATTGTTGTTGTGCCTTAGATGTTTTGCTTATTTATTATGTTTCTATTTCAGTCATATTACTTAAATAAAACGATTTTAAACATGGTATTTATTCATAGGCTACAGAAACGATTATTAACAAATTATTTCCAAATGTAATTGTATAGAAGAAAATTGATTAATGTTGGTAATGAATACAACTATTTATAAGATTAAATATAAAATATAGCATAAAAATTACATCCATAAAAAAACGTTTTTAATAATTTTAAGAGTACTAGAGTGAATCAAAAAAGAAAGACATAAGAAAAAATTAATTAACACAACACATATATATTATTTGATAGTTACTAGTTTTATAATGAGTCTCTATTATGATAAATGTATTGTTTAACTTTTTGTTGGAATGAAGTTAGTGAGGTGATTGATCTCAGTTGGAGAGGGAGTCTTGATAGCATTATCAGTGAAACTGCGCTGGAACTGTGCCAAAGAATGTTTGGGAAGGATAAACAGCCCTCTATGACGAGTATTAACCAAATGAATATCTGATCCAGGATTAAGTTTGTCTAAAAGATATGTCGGACGTTGGAGAGATATCATTTTTTTAATTAAGACTAAAAGCTGCGATTTAAAATGTTCGTCTAATGTTAGCCAGCGAGAATCCTCTAGGCTAGTTGATATGTGATCACATTTACGAAGGTTGTGTGAGAATCTGAGACAGGCATTCTGAGGACGCTGAAGACTAACTTTGTCCTTCTAAAGTAGGGCAGGCTAGTATGAAATTGAGGAAATAATTAAGGAATAGGTAAGTTTTTATTTAATTGCTGTGTCCAGAATATCTTTATTATAGTAGAGAAACCAAAGCTTGTAAAACGATTTCCGGATCAAAGTGACCTACAAAAATCAAATTATTATCTAAATGCAGACTCAGATTTTTTGCATTTGGCGTCCGGCCGTAAGTAAATAGATTAATTATTTTTTCTTTATCTTGAGGAATGACCTTATCGTATTTCCAGAGTAAGGTTCATAATATACGGGATATGCGACAAAGATTGGGGAAAACATATAACATTATCTTCCTATCAATCCCATCAGACCCCACGGCATGAGTTCTAATGTGATGTATTATTTTTCCGATTTTATTAGGGTAAATACTGGAAATAGAAAAATTTTCTGAATTTAAAGAGTTTTTGTTGTAGAATTGCTTAATGAAATCATTATTTAAGTGTGCTTCATTAGAATTCGCAATATTTGAGACACCTGAATGTAGTGTAGGTCCGGAGTAGACATTAGGATATTTAAGTACACGCCAGAAGTTTGTTGGATCCGTAAGCAACTTGGGTTGGCAAAAAGCTTTCTTCTCCGGCTTAATAAATAGCCGTATTTACAAGATTTCTCAACTCCTTGTATTCAAATCGTGGATTGTTCGGTTTTCTGTTTTACTTAGATAGTTTTGATTATATCATTACCTTTAAGTTTTCCGTGAGCCAAGGAGCTGGCGGTTTTGTTATCTTCGCAGTTTTCAGAGGAGCAGTAAGTTAGTATTAAAAAACTCAACCATTTTATCAATGTCAGTTTGTTCGAATATTTAATCCCAATTAATATTGTTTAAATCAAATTGAAAATGTTCATAACAAATATTAGAAAAATCCTTGTAGGTTTTAAAAAGCGATTTCGGTTTAGATTTACGTATCTTCAATTTACAGTGTACCATATGTGTACCAGATTATAGATTACTCTAAATTTTTTTTGGACATGACCTTTTTTATAATTTATTTTTTTATCTGGAAAATGGAAGTTTTATGAAAAAATTGAAGGAGATAAAAATATTTTGAAATTAAAACAAAATAAAAAATATATTTTTCATGTTATTGAGTAAGATTTATGCCTACATTTAGTTAAGAAGAATAATATGGGTAGCCTAATTCAATCCCTTCCAGTAATTTTAATCTATTCCATTCTATTTATTTTTATTTTTAAGATAAAAAATAAAAACATTACTTTTCCGCCAAATTCGTAGCGCGATATCTCCTTCTGACCCAAAGTTTATATAACAAATGACCCTTTATTTTAAACAACCCCCCTAAGTTTTTCCAATTTGTTTTGAAACACTCCGGATAAACTTTTTTTATCAATTTAAAAAACCTGTACGTAGGGTCAATTTTCAAACAATTATTTGTTTTCCGAGTGTTTTTCGCCAAAAACCGATTTTCGTTCGACGCGGATCGCCGATTTTTGTTCGCAAATTCGGTAAACAAACGACGGCGTCACTATAACCATAAACTGGTCCGAAAACAATAATAACGGTACTCGTTGCAAAATTTCACCGAGCCGGATCGTAAATTCAGCGGCGTGAATCACACTTTAGAAAACCGCGCGATTTTATTGCAACTGGCTATTCTACTAAATATGGCCGAAATTTAAATATAATGCGATTCGCGAAAAAAAAAACATGACGCTTCCCGGATCTCTCGCGCTTTCACTGAGGCGCCGCACATTTTTTTGTATAGTGGTGTCGTCCAAAAACATCGGGTTTAATCTAAATTGTTTGATAAGCTCATCAATAATATTGTTAGATTTAAATAAATCGAGATTGTTTTAAAGACGACTTTTCCGATCTTGGCGTCAATGTCGAGCGGTGCATGCCAGAGCAGGGCATCAACTGATGCCCGTCGCCACCCTCTGCGGCGTCCCGACTCACGCGCGCGAATAGACCCGAAGATTTCCCGACGCATCCGAAATCGATAGATCGCGCCAATATTTAAATATTCGAACGTAATCTAACACGGCCAAACTGACAACATTCCGCTCTCGGAATGCATGACTCATTTGAAGTGTCACAGACATGAACACACAGAAAAAAAACAAAGTTTTATTTCTTTACAGCAACGTTAAAATATATAGATGTGTACATCGGTAAAAATTCGTAAACCTTTCATTCTGCAGATTTATCATCAGCCGTCCCAGAGTTCCCTGTAATGAACAAAAAACGAGAATTCATCAATCAAATGAATTTCACAAACAATTGGGACTAGATTTACGTAATAACTCACAAGCTGACAGACACGATGGAAATTCTGTAGTAAGCACGCATTTACAAATACAGAGTTGACTTGAGTAGCACGATGGAAATACTGCAATAAGCACGTATTTGCGATGGGCTCTCAAACAACAAAATCAAAACACAGAGTTGACTTGAGCAGCGCGATGGAAATACTGCAATAAGCACGTATTTGCGATGGGCTCTCAAACAACAAAATCAAAACACAGAGTTGACTTGAGCAGCGCGATGGAAATACTGCAATAAGCACGTATTTGCGATGGGCTCTCAAACAACAAAATCAAAACACAGAGTTGACTTGAGCAGCGCGATGGAAATACTGCAATAAGCACGTATTTGCGATGGGCTCTCAAACAACAAAATCAAAACACAGAGTTGACTTGAGCAGCGCGATGGAAATACTGCAATAAGCACGTATTTGCGATGGGCTCTCAAACAACAAAATCAAAACACAGAGTTGACTTGAGCAGCGCGATGGAAATACTGCAATAAGCACGTATTTGCGATGGGCTCTCAAACAACAAAATCAAAACACAGAGTTGACTTGAGCAGCGCGATGGAAATACTGCAATAAGCACGTATTTGCGATGGGCTCTCAAACAACAAAATCAAAACACAAAATACTCCAAAGACTATTTAAATTAGTTTTATATACACAACTCAAATCAATCTAACACGGCACAACAAGTCAAATTATGTACTTACAATTGTCTAGTTGTAATAATCTTTGGAAATCGTCAGGCGTCCAATCAGTAGGCCAATGCCGCAACTGATCCTTAGAACATTTAAAAGTTTTCGGAGTACCTAATTTCTTAATCAAATACCGATTATTGGTAAGTGATCTCTTGATTATGTAAGGACCAACAAATTCACAAGAAAACTTTTCAGGTCTTTGACCTCGGCTTAACAAAACAGTATCACCTACTTTATACAGCTGATTGTCTCTTCGCTTCTTATTTAGATAATTCAACTGCCTTTCTGAATTTTGCCGTAGTTTCTTTATAACTGCGGAATAATCCACTGGAGATTTAGTTTCATCAGGGATTGGCAAATCGGTTAAGACTGTACGAATTTGAGGCGTTTGACCCTCTCGACCAAATACTAACTTAAAAGGTGAGCAACCAGTCGTCTTTTGTTTCGTAGTATTGATTACTAACTGGATCTTCCATACTTTGTTCGGCCAATCTGTTACTTTATTGGATTCAACTCTTAACAAATTGGTAATAGTTCGCATATAGCGTTCTATTTGTCCGTTGGAGCGATGAACACCGGGGGTTGTCACGTGTAATTCGATGCCAAAATATTCGGTAAATGATTTAAATATTTTTGCTATGAAATTAGTTCCAGCGTCGTGAATTAGTTTGGAGGGCGTGCCAAATATGCTGAGGAATTTAGCAAAATTTTGTGTTGTTTCTTCTGTAGTAACGGTGGATTGAGGATATAGGAGACAGAATTTGGAGAAGGCGTCAATTATAACAAGGATATATTTATAGTTTTTTGGATTACCTGGTAAGGGGCCCAGACAGTCGACATGAACTGTATGGAATGGTTCATCGGGCTTTGGGATAGAAGTAAGGAAGCCTTGTTTAGGACCCGTCTGATTTTTTCGTACTGCACATATCAAACAGTGTTCAACATACTTTTTAACATACCTGGTCATATGGGGAAACCAAAAGTAAAGTCTGATTGAGGCAAGAGTTTTTTCCCAACCTATGTGACTTTGATCATCGTGAAATATTTTCAAAAGACTATAACGGTTATTAGATGGTACAAAAAGTAAAGACTGAGACGATTTGTTATTTTTATTGGTTGTAATACGAAATAAGGTCTCTTTTTCTAATTTATATTTTCGTTTGACATCATCTTTAGCATCGTTCAAAGATTGAATGATTTGTTTACATTCCTCATCTTGACTTTGTGATACGGTAAGCCAATTTTTATGAAAATTGGGTTGTGAATCGATATGAGCTACAGTTTCAATTGGGTTCCTGCTAAGGAAGTCAACATGAGATATTTCAGAGCCCTTACGATAAACAATTTCGAAGTCGAAATCCTGCATATAAGCCCACCAGCGGGCGGTCCGCGGCTTAAGTTCTTTTTTGCTTGCAGATAATTTTAAGGAATTGCAATCAGTTACTAAAGTGAATCTTAATCCAAGCAAATATACACGAAAATTTTTTAAAGCTTTCACAACGGCCAGAGTCTCTAGTTCAAACGAATGATACATAGCTTCATCTGGATTGGTTTTTTGACTGAAATATTCAACTGGACGAAAGGTATCACTGTGTTTCTGCAATAAAATAGCACCGAAACCAATACTGCTCGCATCAGTATGCAATTGAGTCTCTAAATTTGAATCGAAAATTGACAATAGGGGTTTTTGAGTAAGGACATCAATAACATACTGCCTTGCTTTTTCACATTCAGTCGTCCAAACAAAGGGAACATCATTACGAGTCAAGTGAGTTATACAAGCTACTTTGGAAGAAAAAGCGGGAATAAATTTACGGAAGTAGCTCGCCAAACCGATGAATTGGCGCACTTGTTTCACGTTAGTGGGTGACAGACTTTCCTTGACTGCTTTAACTTTATTCGGATCAGGTCGGATACCATCAGCCGATATTTGACGACCTAAATAGGTGATGTTTTGCATAAAAAATCGACATTTACGAAGGTTAATTGAAAATCCGGCTTTAGACAAAGCATCAAGAACTAATTTTAGTTTACAAAATCCATCCTCAAGTGTGATGGAGGGTATTACTATGTCATCCATGTAAACAACCGCGGTGTCATATTTTAGGTTACCTAAAGCCATATTAATTGCTCTCTGAAAGACCGCAGGACCATTGGCCAGTCCAAAAGGCATTTTTAAATACTCATACTGACCATCCGGTGTCACGAAAGCGGTTTTTGGAATCGACTCGGGATTAATCGGGATTTGGTGAAAGCCCGAAGCCATATCAAGTGACGTGAAAAATTTATTTTTGCCTAAACGATCGAGCTGATCGTCAATACGTGGCAATGGATACCGATCTCTTAAAGTTATTTTATTCAAATGACGATAATCGACACACAATCGAAATGTCCCATCTTTTTTCTTAACGAGTATAATCGGGCTCCCAAATGGAGAATTGCTCTCCCGGACGATTTCGTTTTTAATTAGATCAGCAACGATGCCACGTACTTTCTGACGCTCAAACTCCGACATACGGTAGGGATGGTGATAAACAGTTTTGTTTTCTGTCAATGTGATGGTTAATTCCCCGGTATTGACAGGTTTAATGGTAAAATCAGTAGCAGTTGACAAATTCTGATAATTCCCCAGCAGTTTGATTAGTTCAGCCATTTCTGCATGCTCCAGATCACTTGTTATTTCCGAGTTATGAATGGTTCGAGTAGAATTTGTAAGCGCAAGCATGGGCATAATTTTTTGAACGTTTTTATTTTTTATTAAAACTACATTATTTTCGTAAACATTTTCACCAACGA
This sequence comes from Cylas formicarius, assembly GCF_029955315.1. Taxonomy (NCBI): domain Eukaryota; kingdom Metazoa; phylum Arthropoda; class Insecta; order Coleoptera; family Brentidae; genus Cylas; species Cylas formicarius. Next base: position 6,246,408 of record NW_026844347.1, read on the forward strand.
TAACGTCATATTTGGAATGACTATGCGGCACAATAACAAGATCAAGCGTTATTTTTATTTCGGGAAACTCTACCAATGCTTTGGTAAAAGAAAAAGAATTATGTATGGTACCGTCGAACCATCGTAAAGGAGTAACACGCGGAATTTTCTTTAGATTTAATTTGTCTACCAACGTTTCTTTTATTAGCGAACACGTGGAGCCGGTATCAATTAAACAATTTGTAGTGTAACCCGAAATAACGATAGGCACAGTTTTTAACTTGTTTTCATTAAAATTATGTGAATTGAGCAAAACGTGATGAGATTTAAATTTCTTTACGGTTGGGTCCTGTCCGGACTCTGAAACTTCACTTCCTCGACTTTGTTTATTTTGCCGACGAAAACAATTTTCAATGCCGTGACCAGGTCTTTTACAATATCGGCAAACATCAAACCCTTTATTATCCGAGTTATTGGTATTCTTAGTTTTAGATTTACAATCGCGAGAAAAGTGTCCCGATTGACCGCAAGAATAACAATTTGCCTGCGTCGTTTTTTTGTGTGAAAATACATTATTTTTCTTATTCAATTCGGATGCCGATTTTTCGACTAGAGGAATTTTTATGTAATTAGAGAGAAATGCAATTAAATCACTAACAGAGGCGGCACTACAATTATAGGCCGCAGTTCTGACCGCAAGATCGTCTATTGAATGAGCAATTATTTCGATCAAATCCGAATCAGACCAACTTGCCCGCGTGCGCTTTAATTTTTCTAATTTAATTCTCGCGTATTCAACATAACTGCGCGCATCGGAACTACGATAATTTACAGCATCGCTTAACAGTTTACCCAAATTCTTTTGTTTGGGAAAAGATACAGAAAAGTCAAATTTAAAATTTTCCCACGTTTCTTCCGTGGGTTGCCATGCCGAAAACCATCTTAGTGCAGATTTTTGCAAAAATGGACCAATTCTACTCACGGTTTCCCGATCTGACCAAGCAAATTCGTTCTTATACCCTTCAATTTTTTGTAACCAAATACCACTATCCATATTGTCGGGGTCAAAACTCGGCAAGGCCAACGAAATGGGAGTGGTTTGGGTGGCTGGCGATGTGGTTGATGTCGGCGACGGCTCCTTTGTACCGACACGCTGTTGCAAATTCTCAAGGATCGACGCTATGGCGCCCAAAGATCGATTCAGTTCTTCTTCGGCCATTATAGCACACTCCAAATTACGTTAAACGATTACACGTGTACCCCACACCTGATGTTAGATTTAAATAAATCGAGATTGTTTTAAAGACGACTTTTCCGATCTTGGCGTCAATGTCGAGCGGTGCATGCCAGAGCAGGGCATCAACTGATGCCCGTCGCCACCCTCTGCGGCGTCCCGACTCACGCGCGCGAATAGACCCGAAGATTTCCCGACGCATCCGAAATCGATAGATCGCGCCAATATTTAAATATTCGAACGTAATCTAACAATATAAAACTTTGAATTGGTAGTTGCTGGTTAATATGAAATCAACATGTTGGAATCGTTGGAGAGAAAAAAACAAATTTGGATAGTTTTACTAGAAGGACGCTAGAATTAATGTCAGTTTTTTTAGAGACCCGTCATATAAGAGTAAAACTGTTTTATTTTCATTCAAAATTGTTTGAGGTTTCATCGGGGGTACTACTACAAGGTGGTCGCCCTTCACCCAAGTTATATAGATGTATAAGTGGTCTCTCCAAGATATGAATATACTGTGGAAAGATGTCAATGCACTTTAGAACTGCAGCCGAATGAATAATCCAGCGCTAAGTATTAGCTGCTGTACAGGACATACGAAATTTAATATCAACTATTTTGTTATTAATGACAAAACTTAACCGATAAAACTAAAATTCGAGAACTTTCATCAATCACTTTTAATAAAAGTGTTAACTCTAAAAGGGCCTAAATTCCCTGGCTTCACACCCAGAAAATACTCATAAACTACACGTCAAAACCTGCGTTATTAAGAATTTGTTTATCTGAAATATTTGGTCTTTATATTACGTGTGAATCTGAAATCTATTCTGAATTTTTATGTGTAAATACATAATTTACATTAGATAGATAAGGTATCGCTTTTCAATAGCAACTTCCGAAGTCTCGATTTAAGATGCAGGTATGTATTTTAAAGTATTAGGTTATTTTTAAAAAAGACGATCTATACAAGCAATAGTTTTGTTAAATTTAATATTTGAGGGATTAAAAATAATGTAGAAAACATGACTTTAACAGGGAAGTTTAATCGAATTGAATTCCGCTAATTGTTTTGTTACCTATTACTCATTAAACATTCAATTTTTTAATGGTTTAAAAATGATTGCTACTTTTTAGCAAAAATTCAAAAAAATTGGTGCAAAATGTTACAAATTAGTGACTTTGGAAGATAATAAATATCCTAGAATAAAAACAAGAAAACAGTGACAAACAAGCCCATAGGGTTAAAGAAGTCTCTCACCTGATGGTGTCGGTCCTTATAGAGAAACAGTTTCGGTCCTTTGAGAACGATCATCGCCTGTTTCCAAGATCGGTCCGCAGCGCGCTGCAACAAACCCAAAAACCGTGTCACGCAACCGCTCAAAGTACGAACAATATATATTTCGTTGGGTTTGTAAACGATTTTACAAGCTTTATCTGGTCGTTTATTGGCCCGCGTCTGAGCAGCAATGGCAAAGGTAAACTACCGGGTTAGAAACGTAGCACCAAGAGAGCAAAAATATCTAGTGGGGTGCAGAGAAAAAAGTAAACTCAAAATTCGTTACTAGTCTATGACTGATGTTTTTATTAGTAGTGCGAAACTTGGCAGGGGTCCACAGTTCACAAACCTATCCCGCCAAAAACCTGAAGTACAATTTTGAAATTTGTTCGAAAATTATTGAAATGATAAATAGACATCTTAAATAAAAAAAAACTGATAAAACATAAAAAAAAAAGGTGCCGGAAGTCTACATTGATCTCAAGTGAAAGCCAAAATTATCGATTTTTGGATTTTTTTTCGATATAAATTGTAGATCACAAAAAATAGTCATTTCGTGTATACGGACTGTTCGGAATTTCTTTGTTTTTCTTTTTTTTAATATAGGACTTTTCCACTTAAAGTATAGTAGTTCAAACTCATACATACACTGCTGACAAAATATAAGTTCAGATTTTACATTTTTTTACTTCTTAGTTGTTTATGAAATAACACAATTCATTCCTGCTTATAAAAATGACAATTTTTATTTTACTTTAAAGAAGACAATGTTCTTTCTGGAAATATTACGTTGGCATCAGATATTAACATAAATTAGAACTCTGTATTAAATAACTTATACCACTATGGCTCATAAAACTGCGTCATAACAGATCATGCAGTAGGGGAAACAACATTAAAAAGTATAAGAATTATTGTAAATAATTGTATGATCAACAATTTACGTCTGAAATATTTCTTTGATAAAAATCACCGTTTCACAGATAAATCCAATAAAACTCTTGTCTACTGGTGTACTAAAGATGGCCAATACAATCCGACTAGAAATTATTATTTCATTACTATCTTTGAATCAAATTTGATATAATTAAAACTGGGATCTTCATTACACTTAAAGAATCGTATAAAAAGTTGATTTAAACGAATCAAAAACTGACAAAAATTTGAAATGCGGGCTCATTTATACCGATGGACCTTTTCTGGTATGAATTTATTTCATTATAATTTTCATTATTTCCAAGCGTTCTTATACCAGAAACTTCGGAATACCTCAGGAAATTACTCGAATATAATAACTACAGTAACGATATAATTGAAGAGCTAATCACTCTGACAAAGCTTTGCATGAGTAAAAATATTTCTCTATATAATAACAACTATTATGAACAACAAAATGGCACGGCCATGGGAAATTGTTTATCTCCTTTCCTGGCTGAACTTTTCATGCATCATTTTGAACATAGTGCTAAAGAAAATTTCGAGGACTTTCCTAGGATATGGTATAGATACGTCGACGATGTTTTCGCGGTTTTTGATACAACTTGCATGGATTTAAATGACTTTATTTCAAACTTGAATAATTACTTCCCATCTATTAAATTCATATATGAAATAGAAAGTAACATGCAGTTGCCTTTTTTGGGCGTTCTCGTTATCAAAAACAGTGAAAATCATATAGTTTTTGACATTTGTAGGAAAGACACTAGTACTTTAAGATACATAACCAATGATTCTAACCATGCTTTTCAACATAAAATGGCAAGTTTTAATTTTCTAGTCCATAGACTTGTCACATTTCCTTTAAATCAAGAAAGGTTTGAGGTGGAAAGAAGCCTTATAAAAAAGGTGGCTAGAATCAATGGCTATGAAGATAGTTTTATCGATAAGCTAATTAGGAAATTTAGATTTAAAAACAAACTTCAAAAATCAACGACTTTTCAAGCTGATAAGGAAAATTTAAAAGTAGTCTCGATTCCTTTCTCTCCCCATTATACAAGTGGCCGCAGGTCTTCGAAGTGTCTATCAGTCCGGATCAAAATTAAAAAAATATCTTGGATAATCCCAAGGATAAACTAGATACCCTTGCGAATTTATGAAATATGTTGTAACGATTGTGACAAGACATATGTAGAGCAAACCAAAAGAGCAATTAATGTTAGATTTAAAGAACATTTAGCTCATTTAAAATTTGGTAGATTAGAAAAATCAAGTGTAGCCGAACATATGTTCAACAATAATCATAAGGTAGATATAAGAAATTTAAAATTAGTTAAACATGTAAATAATAGTAGAAAATTAGATGCCTACGAAAGCTTAGAAATTGTTAAGAGAGGGAATAAGGCACTGATCAAGGACAGAGGTCCAATCCCGTTTAGCCCATTATACGCGCTGATTGGTTGCGTGAACAGTGCGTAATTCCCTCTCCCACTTCCCGATGTGTATATATATAGAGAGCATCTGTTCTATTAAGTTTAGTTATAATCTTCTCCTGAAGATGCCAACTTGGTTGGCGAAACGCGCGTCAAGTACGTAAAATTGAGTTTCGGTTTGTGGTAAAACGCGTTATTGTGTGTTAATGCACAATATGGGCTTTACATTATTTGTAAAATTAATAATAATTGGTAAAATTCAAAATGTTACGTAGGAGATTTTTGACTTCAATAAAAGACCATGTTCCAATGTTAATTTAATACAAAGGACAAAAGTTAACTATTTAAAAGGAATATTATTGGAGATAATAACAACCACAACTGAAGCCGCCCCATATCTCTTACGTATCTGAAATACCGGAGGCAACGTAGACTAAAATTGACGAACTGATACGACCCTGCAGTTTAAAACTGGATACTATGCAGCAGTAAACCCATCTCGAATAATAAAGCAATTCAAATTTTGCAACAATTTAACATCTAGGGTCGTAAAGGTCTTTATAATATTTCCATGTGCTGTAGATTATTACAAAAGAAGGGAAGAATACCTCTCGGCCGGCGCCGGACACCTTTCGGTGGAATTTTAAGTGACAGTGAGATAGGCACCGCTTCTTTCTGTGGGTGTCCCCTGAAAGTTATCTCCTAATTTCAAATTATTTTTTATTAAATTATATATTTATAGTAAGTCGTTAATGATCGCTTTTTTTGTCAGTTGTGTGCAAAATGTCGGTAAATCTGATTGGACCAAGGTATATTTTGCGTAGATAGTAAACAGCCCGAATTAGTAGGAAAAGATAAAACTACCGTAAACACTATAAAGAATTTTTGGGTTTTCAAAGTGGATTATAAAACCGCATCCTGTTTGGCGAGAGATTAAAATTTGAAATGTTGCCTTAACCCTTAAATGCGAATTGTTGGCCTTAAGTAACTTGCTTCATTCAAAGATCCACAAGGTCAAACAAAATCATGTAATTTATAATATATCCATGTGTATATATACCTTGAAAGTATTAATTTTGTGGTAGCCGGTAGGTGACATTTTGTTATGTATTTGTTACCGGGCAAACCCGATTTCAAGTAAATTAGTTTGTTTTAGGCTACATCAGTTTTTAGGAAACTAACTAACATTGCTCTCTAATAAATATGCCAGTATGGCCTGAAATCGGGTTTTGCCGAATTATTTTAATTTGTTACCTGTTGGAAACTGCAAGGCATTTTGATTCAGTAACACATTATATTTCGGCCTTTGCAAAATGGAGCGCAACTCCCAAAAAGCTATTCTTGCCAAACTAGAGGGTTGAAGGTTGAAGAACTATGTGTTGAAAATTTTATTTTTTCATGACTGTTAAACTCATAAATATGACTCAACATGCCACGGTCGTATCATTTGCGAAAAGAATTAATTTATTGCTCGGAAATGGGCCCAAAATCGATGCTTGTGGAACCCCATACGTGATACTCCGCTCGGAAGAAAGTAACTTGTCTGCGATCTGAGAGATAACCTTATAACAAGTTAATGCTGTTGTCGCAGAGGTGCTAAGTACTTTATAAATGGATAAGTCACAATGAATAGACCCGACAAAAATTTAGACAAAAATAGAGCTTCTACTTAAAGAAACTTCTCTTCATTGGTACGGAAAGTTACTTTAACAATATCTTTAGCTTGGTATTTACCGGATGACGATAAAAATTGCGAAATGGGGCAAGAAAAAATGAGAAAAAAAACGACCAAAACAAAAAAGAAGGGCGTGGCAACAGAAGAAAATGATGAACTACAAACAAGGAGAGAAACAGAAAGCAAAGAAATATCGCCAGGAACGAAAAACCCTTAGTTCTAAATCCAAAATAAAAAATAAATAATCCAACTTCATTCTAATAGCACATAATTTATTTGCTAGGATTTTAAACTTTGAAACGCCTTGTCAATTTTTATTGAACATACAAAACGAAGAACAAAAGGGCCGACTCAAAGGAAGTCAGGACGGACGAAAGAGGATATTGGCCTGTCATTGAAAAAAGAAAAAATAAATGGACATCCAAGTTGCAAGGAATTGGAATAAAATCTCAATAAAAACAAAACAAAATGCAGAAAAATGAAGAAAAGGGAAGGCTAAACCAAAACTAACCGAAGAACCGAGATTTACATACACATGCGAAAAGTACTGCAACAGCCTTTGCAAATACAAAAAAAAAACGCTTTAAGCATAATAATTTTCTGCATTATCTCTTTGAATGAGATATCGATATTTTTATTTCTATTAACGAAAAAACAAGGAAAAAACATTTTTTTCTTTTTCCTAGTTTATAGCTGTCACTCATTTAAGGGTTAAATATAAATAAGGTAGGGAAAAATGTTAACTCACCTTGCCGTCGATTTCCAAAACCTTGCAATGGACGATCCCTTCCCGTATCGCGCCGAACTTATCGTGAGGTCCCGGACTCACCGACTCCTTTTCCCGATCTAATGAGGCGTTACTGCTACTGCCGCTCGCGCTGTCGCTAAATTTAACAACAAAAAACACACGCATAATATAAATAATTATATATCAACATTCAGGGGTATAGCCAAACGTACAAGCTGGTTAGTAAAGTTACCACAGAAAACAGTTTCTAGCCGTAGCGGATCAGCGTTAATTCGCATCAACCAAAATTTCAATTCATATCCAATTTGAGAGTTATTATCCATCTAATAGCGACTTAGTTGAATATTCTCCCAAAAATGAAGCTAGAAAGCTCTGTATTATTTAAGCACACATTCGGTTCACCACCGTTGGGAAAAACAAAACTTTTAAATATTGACGGTTTACGTCTTTAGTAGTAGCAGAGAGGGTCATAGATACCAAAATTGTTAGTTGGCGTAACCATAGTTCTTTATAAAATTTTTTGTTGCTTGTTGCTTAGATCGCGTTCCTTTTTTCCATTCATTCTGCTCACAACTTGTGCATATTTTTAGTCTTTAATTTAAAAAAAATGGTTCTTGGACCGGTACCTACAATTAATATTGTCATATCAGACCATTAATATCATGTGGGCCGAAAATTGGACCCTTCAAAACCTAAGTTAGTGTTAAATAATATTTAAAATATGACTTTGAACTTTTCAGCTTTTATGAGGTTTTTCATTTTTACTTATATTCTTATGACACACGAGTAATGAAACCCTTCCAACAATTCAATAGCTGAAGAGGAGGCATCTTTCATCAAGAAGCCGGTCCAAAAGGACTGTGAATGAGGGCGTAGAGTATCAGGAAGGATTCTTTCTTCGCCATTCTTTTTTAAGACAGATCCTCGCAATTATATACTGCGGGACTATGAATTATAGCACTCGTACTATTTTAAATTGGGCCTCCTTTTGCCGTGACATTTGCGAAGCTAATATTGAACAAAGGGCAACGAAACTTGATTTTCGTTTATCTACCACAGTAGAATTTATGCTCATAGTCTACTATACTTTTTATACTACTATCATAGTGATACTGTTCAACGGATATACCTAAAGTAAACACATTGTTGTGGCATATGATATTGCTATTGCAAAAGTAGCTGGCCAAAAATATCTTTGCAAATATGATTTCATTTTTGACCATTCTGTTTGATTAATGCGTTAAGTTTAAAAGTGAAATTGAAAAACTAAGATGAGAATTTTAGTATTGCTTATTTTGAAATCATCGCGAAATGTTTTTTTTGGAGATGTTGGGGTTTTGCTATTTGGTAATTTTTTATTTGGCGACCACAGTTAAAATTTCGGCGTGTACTAAAGACGTAACTTGCAGGTATATTAATCAGCATCCGCGATTTTCTCACTAGATAGCGCAACGTATTTTTTCATAAATATAATTGAAGACATAGAAGGCAAAATTAATAAAATCTAAATGGAAAGAATTATGAACAAAATTCTTCAATTCGTAGTCCCTAAATTGCATATCCCCCCACCCCCCCAAAAAAAAAATTACACGTTTTTAGGAATAGATTAAAAAACTTGATACATTTTTACATTATCTTCTCTTCTCTAGTTTCCAATTGGAGAAAAATATGTTTAAACAAATATATATTGTACGTGTTCAACACTAAATCAACATATTCAAAAATCATCGGAGATATTTCAATAAATCCTAAAACACGGTACTCTTGTTAAGAGAGAAACAAAACCATCCGGAGGAAAAGGAAGGCATTAAAATATGAAGATATTCAATGCCGCAATTTCCGGACATTTGCGATAAACGAGCCCATTACTGGTGGAATTCGCCTGCACAAACAACCCGAAACCCTTTTTGTTGATGATCTGGGAGGCCAGACGGTTTGGACTTCATGCGGTCGCACTGTCTCCGAGTTCTAGGGATTAAACCTAGTTTTACAAGGGGTGATTTTTCTGCATGCCGTTACGTCTTTCGTCTCTTATTAAACGCAATATCCGCAATACAGTTTCTATTTGCTTTTGCGCTGGCACTCTCAATGTGGTTCTTGTTGCTATGCATGTTTCATGTTTCCAAGTTAAGGTGAACAGAAGTTAAACGCAAAGTGGTGGCGAAAAACATTCGCAGAAATAACCACAATAGCTTTGTTCTGGTTCAACTGACATCGAACCATATTTATATACTATACCTTATTCAATCTTTGGAAATAATTTTGGAACTAACTGGCAACAAAACTTAAATAAACTAATTTTAGTTGAGTTTGTTTAAAGCGAAAGTCGTCGATGACTGCAATAAGGACAGAGAAAGAACAGAAACTAAAAAACACAATTGTGTTATAAAAAGATATTTACTGTTACTGAGTAATTTGTTAAAGTGTTATTTTGATTAATAAACATCTATTATTAATTTCCTATGTTCATTACAATATTTCCCTAAAATATATATCTAAATCTTTTCCTTTCCTAGTAAGGGGCAGCGACTAATATACAGATATACAGGGTGTTTCCTAATTGAATGTCAATAATTATGGGGGTGATTTTTGGGTCCTACTTAAAAAGAAAACTTCATATGAACATATGCTCTAAATGTCTTAACTTTTAAGACACAGGGTGGAAGTTTTCAAAAACTAATGATATTTTTAGATATTTTAATGAAATTTGGCACACATCATACATGTACTATGTATTAAGAGGCATTATATAATGTACCACTTTTTTTTTTAAATACACTGATGGTTTTATCCTTACACTCTCCAATCATTTCTAAAGAAATTCAATTTCTTGACTTTTTTCAATCCGATGTAAGGTTTTCACTTAAAAAAATAAAAACCTCTTTTTTGCATGGTCATAACAATAACGCCAATATGACAGCATGCAGAGAATTATTATCATTATGAATATAGTTCATGCATGACGGCGCGCCTGTTCACTTTAGTGTTGCAGTAAGAGAATATTTAAATCACACATTTAATAACCGATGGGTAGGTCGCGGCGGACCTCAACCATGGCCCATAGGTCCCCAGATTTAAATAGTTCGGATAGTTTCTTATGGGGGCATCTTAAAAGTCTGGTTTGTCGCACCCCCGTTAACACTGTAGATGAGCTGAAGGATCGTATACTTCAAAGAATGCGCGGTAATATGAGGAAAAGAGCTGAAACGTGTATCACTCAAAGTGAAGGACACTTTCAACAACTTATCTAGTTTCTATGTTCTACTTTTTTATCAACAGCCAATTTTGTCAAAAATTATTGATTGTAGGTAGTGCCTTTTTTAAAATAAGAATCTTTTATCATTTATCTTGTTGTTAGGATGTTATGTTATGTCATTAAAACTGAAAAAGTAAAAAGACCAGTCTTCTATTTTTTTTCTGAAATACACTGGTTGGTAATTAAAAACTAGATATTTTGTTTTAGATAGATATTTTATTTTTCATAAAAAAAGTTAGCCAGTGCAGTGGCGACCAAATTAACCAAAATATTATTTGTTGATAGACAGTCAGTGGTACGCCACTGATTCACTTAAAACAATAATTACATTTGCATTCATTTATGAGCAGATTTGATCTTTTATAATATATATAATAAAAATAAAAACTAATTTCTCTGTATGCTGTCATATTAATGATATTGTTATGACGATGCAGTAAAGAGGTTTTTATTTTTTTAAACGAAAATCGTACATCGGTTTGAAAAAAATCAAGAAATTAAATATCTTTAGAAATGATTGGAGAATAATTTTCATTTTAAGATAAATCAGTAACGCACCATCAATGTCTGTCAAAATAGACAGGTGAAATTCCATACGCCGGCCACTGTTGTATATAAAAAAAAAATTTGGTACATTGGACTCTTGAGACGTAGCACATGTGTGCCAAATTTTATTATAATATCTAAATCAAAAAAATATATTTTATTTTTGAAAACTTTACCACCCTCTTAAGACGTTTACGACATATGTTGATATGAAATTTTCTTTTCAAAATGGTCCCAAAAATCGCCCCCTTAACTATTGACATTCAATTAGAAAACACCCTGTTTTTTCCCAAAGACCAAGCTTTTGGGAGTAACAACACATGAGTAAAACATTCGAATAAAACGACCTTTAAAGGTACTTTTAAACGGGCAACATTTTGATTGCAATATTTGGCTACAACACTGACAACTATAGCTCAGCTACAATGTCAACATATAATGCAGCATAAGGCTCGACAGTATATAGACAGAGGGTTTACACAATCTGACAAGAATGGCCAACGAAATCATAAGCTGTGCAGCAGCTTGCGAATAGCTTATAAGAAAATAAAAAAAAAACGATTGTGTATTCGATCTTAATTCAATAGGCGTGAAACATCAGATAACATAATTCTAGAAATAGGCCTTGATAAAAATGTATTTCATAAACTTATTATAGCGTTAGTATTAGTCATTGTATTATTAATAAAATTATTGTATTTAAATAACATGATTCTAGAAAAAAGTCTTGATAAAAAATAAGTTCTTAAACTTATAACTTATTAGAGTATTAATATTAGTCATTGCAGTATTAACAAAATTATTGTATTAGATAACATCATTCTCGAATTAGTTTTCAAAATTATAGCATTAGAGATTGTATAATTAATAAAATTATTTTATTAGCAAACATAAATCGAGAAATAAATTTTGATAAAATTTTATTTCTCAAACTTATCATAGTATTAACAAAAATTATTTCATTAGATAACGCAATTTTAGAAATCTACACCCATTAGAATTAATAATGCAAATATCAATACTAATACAATAACAAATAAGTTTCTATCAAGACTTATTTTTAGAATTACGTTATCTAAAGTTTCACGCCTATTGAATTAAGGCCAGATCCAGGATATATTCTTGTTCTTTTAGTTTAATTTAAGGAACTGAATGTATGGTGAACGTATTTATATGTTGCATATGTTGCATAGATTTCCTTTTCAAATATTTTAAACGTAAATACTAAAAAAACATTGGAGTATGACCATTTCAACATTATTTCTCCTTGTCTTACTGGATTCTGTCGCTTCCCGGCAGTTAACCGACCGCTTATTATCAATTTTTATTATACGAATCTTGCGATTTCCGACTAAGGCAAACGTAGAAAACACGAAAACATTACCTAACGGCCGCGATAGTGACACAATCGCGCGTTTGGCAAGAAGCGTTTACGCTCGACGGGACACCTAAACTTTTCCCGCCAAATTGGGAAAATATGCCGGCACGCGCGTTGCCGAATAACAATTATTAATTTACGCATCGCTTGGCGTTCGCCCCGAGCGAGTGAGCCAAGCCGTTGAATTCAAGATGGTGGATTCGGACCGGTGATCCCGTTATATCTGACCATATGCACATCACTGAGGGGATGATTCGTTTGAGGGACTGTCATCGATAAGAAATTCTTAATATCGACTTCGTCCAATAAAGACAAAAATATAAGCAGTACTCGCTAAGCTTTCATGGAAGTTCTATCATTTTACCCTGAGGAAAACGGAAGAGACTAATAATCGTTCAAATCGAAAGCGATGAGGGATTTTGAAAAAGTTTGCTAATCTTCCAGTTGTGCCATACAGCAGGTAATGTGAACGTGACATAAATTCGAATGTTCTTAAACACAATTTTGCTGAAATGATAAAAAAAAACAGCTTCTGGCTGATTTATTGGTAGTCACGGTTAATTTCATCTTGGAGAAAACAGTATATTATTGCGAACCAAATCCTATAGAATGTATATGGGCGCAGAAATGAAGCAAAACAGAACAGGACGTTTAAAATGAAAGAGTTTAAGCTACAGTTTCATCAAGCCGCGATGACTTTGGCATACCATTTTTGATGAATAAACCCGGGAGTATTACCAGTACTCTACACAACGCAATCATTTTGCAATGAATACAAGTGGCTTAAGAAGTTTTTAGAAGCAACATTTTAAGAAAGACCACTTTGAGTCGAATGATAAATTTAGCCCAGAAATATTATTTATACCTAGCTATTTTCGCGTTATGAGGTACTGATGCTAGTGGTAAACGGACTTCAGTGAAAAAGTATTTTTATATTTGGATCAACGATCAGCATGTACTGTTGACGTGCGCGCGTGGGTCGATAAGTCCCGCAAGGTTGAGCTTCCATATAAATTTTTCTATATTCATTCTTTAGTACTATAATATCGACCATTGACTACTGACATTTCTAGAAAAATGGAAGATTTTTGAAAACGTTCAATTATAAGATTTAAAGGTTTCAAAGCGCAAACAACACACTTAAAGGCTCTTCGCCATCAAATAGGAGACTGCAGAAGTATCAAACAAGCAAATATTGTGCATAAGGTAATGCTGATGAACTTTTCCGTCGATTTATAACTATGGATGAGACATGGATTCACCACTACACTCTTGAAAAAAAAAAACAGTCTAAACCATGAACAGCAACCGATGAACTAACTGCAAACAATGCAAAGGTAATTTTTTCAGCTTAACAAAGTTTTAGCTTTTTGGGACGGACGGATTAACTTTATTAGTGATGTGCACTATGCACATTTATCGGAACGACTGTTCCCTAACCTTAAAAATTGGCGTGGTGGATAAATATTAGAGAACGAAGAAGTTTTTACTGCTGCAAATCATTTTAATAATCATTATAAAGCAAAATCGTTCGCATTATCAGAAACAAATCTTTTTAACATTTTTTTTTATAATGAAGAAGTTTAAAAAATTTACTAGTAATTTGTTGATCAATTTAAAAGCTTTACATGAAAAAAACCTTTCAGATAATGCAGTTTTTATGTCGAGTTAAAAGTAGGAACTTTTTTTTTCAGGTTGGGCACTTATTTTCTTAAGTTACTAAATAGATTTAACGCCAAGTGGTTAGGCCATCCGTTCCGCAGCCACTCCTTCCGCATGAATTTCACTGTGTTTCACTGAGTGCTGCCGATTGATCTCACTTGTGCGGGGCATAAGAGACGAGAGACATGCGTCGAAGAACATATTATTTTTGAGCTCTGTTTCTTTTGTAATTGAAAAGTAAAATAAACAACAATATACAGTCCCTTTAGTCAGTTAGGAGGCCTTAAGCTCTACAGAACCGCAAAATAAACCCAACAGCTCCCTTAGTTTTTAATGTTTTGTAAGTAAGATTCTTTTTGTTTGCGTATAACGTGACTGATTATGTCATATTTTTTAATATTTTAAGAAAATCTGAAATAAGCATTCTGAATTTTCTGCAGTCGGTCACTATCGTTCGCCACACACTGAATCATCATTGAGATAATTTAGCAATCTATAGAACTAATGATAGAACCAATTGTGAATCGTAGGTTAGAATCCTACCATAGCTCTAGATTTTTTGTTTCAGTCTTAAAGTTTTTTTAGATCTTAGATGATTCTTGACATAGTCTACCTGATTTTGTATATATAATATGGCCTACAATATTGGCATCAAGCTTAAAGTTATGAGCTAAAAATACATCAAATATGTCATTTTCACGAAAAGAGTAAGAGTAAAGAGAATCGACAGCATAATTATATAAGTTCCAAAATACAAGGAAAGTCAGAGATGTATGGTAAGAGGAGAGGTCCCAAGAGTAGGATACGCCCTGCGTCACAGAAAGGGTGCTATCCTTGTTGTCAAAGTAAGACTGAATTAATTTGGTGAACATTTCGAAAAAAAAAACATTATTTTAGTATCAACAATATCAAAAGTTTTGCTGTAATCGTGCACAATAAGACAAAACAGTTTATGTCGATCAGTCTGACAAACCAAGTCATCAGTTATTTTAGTTAATGC
Organism: Cylas formicarius; assembly: GCF_029955315.1. Classification (NCBI taxonomy): domain Eukaryota; kingdom Metazoa; phylum Arthropoda; class Insecta; order Coleoptera; family Brentidae; genus Cylas; species Cylas formicarius. Next base: position 6,261,537 of record NW_026844347.1, read on the forward strand.
TGTGACAGTTCCAGACAACCAAACTGTGTATCCGGATAATTCTGTTCTTGAATACGAAGTCACTCATTTATGCAGGCATAGTTTTTTCTTGAACCCTAAGTAGATAGGCTAATGTGCATCGTGTGGAATTTAAAACCAAAAAGAAAAAAAAATTCTTTCCAAACAATAGTTTTTCTCATCAATTCATATGACCATCATAAATTTAAATATCACCACAAAAAATCAGTCACTTTTATCAGTGACGCGAGTTGCTCTAATAATACAGCATCCATTATTCTATTTCTATTTTAACTCGACGTTAGTATCTACTCAAATCGACCGTCCCGTTAGTTTTGGTTAGAAGACTAAGACAGTCGGCATGAATGAGCCGACAATAAATAAGCAAACGGTGTTAGTCGCGCATTCTAACTCTTTCGTATTCTCTGCTCACCCGTAAGAGGAAGCGGCCTCCTCGAACATTTTGCGCAGCTGCTGAATGTCCCCGGGAAACAAGGGAGGGCGCCACTTCCTATGCGCGCTACAGACAGACAGACAGAAAATAGGAGGACGGAAAAAACGACAACCCGCTACTCCAAAAACTTCGACGATCTCTTCCTCTATACGCAGCTGCCTCGAATCGCGATTACCAATCTCTCAAAAATTAGTGAAGGGGAATAGACCTTTTAATCGCGGATAATCTATTATTTGCACAGTTCGACAGTTTTACTATTTACAAATCTCCTAGTCAATTGTTGATGAATCGAACTTGCCGAAGTCTCGCCAATCATCCTCCGTTCTTCTCAAGTATATAAGCAGCTGCACTGTTTAATGCAAGCTAGTTTCAATTAAGCTCTGAAGAAGTTCGATTCCTGAACAACCGGAGCGTGTAGATTTGTAAATAAGAGTAATCAAATAAATTTGATATGTGTAAAACACTATTCAAAGAAATTCGCGAAGTTCTTCATAAATTTATCCACCAAATAGAAATTGTTCCAACATTTTTCGAATTTGTAATGATGAAAACTGTTTGAATAAACCAAAAAGTAAAGTTATCATTACAAAGCACCGTCATAGTTTGGGGCTTTTAAACTTTTCTTTTGACATCCTTAAAAATTGTTTACCCTCTTGTTTAACCAATTTTTTTCCGCTTTATTTTTCTTCTCTAGAAAAACCACCAAAACACCAAAACATGATCAGCAGCAACGATATTTGCCTAATTCTTGTATAATCTTTATTTGGCTGTACAAAAAATTGGGACTTACTAAATAAGGAACTATTACGAATAAACTAACCAGATAAATTGACTAAGCGTGTTGCCATGGCAAAGCCAGTATGTTTCGTCGCGAACTTCATGAAGAAATTCATAAATTCATTAACAGTCAGCGTGAAACTAGTATCAGTGCTGCGAACTTTTGGATGTGTTGTGCTATATTATGCAATTATATGTTAAGTTATTATTATGGAATAAACAAATAAGTAATGATAATAGGAAAATTAAAATAAATTCTTTAATAATAATAGAAATCGAAAATAGAAAAAGGAAAAAAAAAAGAAAAGGCAATATTCATTTATATAATAAATGAATAATAAGAATAAAAAATAAATATAAAAAAATGAAGAGAAATTTAGATTTCCTTATTTATTTATTTAACTTCTTTTCAACGGCAACCAAATTAGGAAACAATTTGATACGATTCATTAACTCAGGGATCTGATCGAAAACAAAATAACTGCAGACGCGACATTAATGTCCGTCGAAATTTGGCAGCCGCGATTCGCAACACCCGGTATAGCGGCAACTATATCCTCTCCCTTCCCTCGCGCGAACAAACCCTATCGTGTAAGTAGCAGGCGACAGAGGAGTCCAGAAGAACAAGGGGGAGCGAGATAGGCGTTTTTATCAGCGTATGGAGAGTCAAGCTGAGAGGTGGGAATTGCAACACAGAACTCTTACCTTCGGAGTGCTTGGGGTGAGATTTCGCTCTCTTCGCTGAAATCACTGTCTATGTGCATACGACCGCCCTCGGTCGCTTTCAGGTACGACTCCCGCCGCACGACCCTGTCGTCGTCGGCTGAAAATGGCCGAAAAACAAATGACGCATAAACTTCGGAACGTCGCTTGCAAAATTTTTACTCACCTAGGTTAGTATTTTTAATTCTTCGTTTAACCACGACAGGTCTGTCGTCTTGGTTAGCTGCAAGAAATTAGCCGAGTGTTAGTCGGGCACCGTTAGTGTTAAAGCAGAAATCAGACGCAATGGCCATGTGAAAATGTGGACGGGAACAAATCGAAAGGAAAAAGTCGTTGAGTCGATATACGGCGACAAATTCACCGCCTGTATATTCTTATATATGTTAATGCGTTGCGATTAAGCATCATATTTTCAGCTTCTTCTTGAAAACGTTAAGATATTTTCCTTGTATTTTTATTGACTTATTTGTCAAGTTGTCAAAGATGTCTGGAGAAAACTAACCAAAACTTATAAGGCGAATCAAGGAGTAACACTCAACGACGAAGAGCTAATGTCAAAAATCAAAAAAATAAAAAACAGCAAAGCACACGCAACAGACCATGTTCCAAACAAACTTTTGAAATATACCAGACCTGAGCGAAAAGGCTACATACATAAAACAAAATTTTAGAAACATCGGAAATACCTACAGAATGGCACAAAAGCACAACATTCAAGATAGTATTGAAAACAAACCCAGACAATTATCGGGACATTACGCCCTTGAATGCAAATATGAAATTCTAAACACACATGACTTTAGGTGAAATAGATCAACGAATTACGCCATATTCATCATCAAAGAAACGAAAAATTCAATACATCAAAGTATTCCGACATTATAGGCATAACGATAGAGAAAGAATCGCCAGATACAGTTGCAAGAGTTGTCGGCAGTCTCAATGAGAATAAAGCAACTAAAGTAAAGAACAGAGATAATTATACAAAAAATATACCAGGGGGCATCAAACAGGGGGGCAGCCTTGGCAAATTTCTGTTTAATCTTTTAATGGGCAGAAATTATCGAGTGCTATGCCGATGCCATTATTGAGTAAAAGGAAGATCTCTAAAGACAGCTAAACCAGCCAAACGATGAACATAGAAAAAGCATAACCTCATAACAAGCAAGGAGCCTGTTGTAACTTAGGCAAACGACAAAACCCATAAACTGCCCCAAATACAGGTGATGCCCTCGATAAAAAATCAATACAAAACAATGAAAGTGAACCTGCTTATATTACTTTTTAAGGGGGGCAGAGGAAGGAAGGACTGAATTCCACATTGATGAAAGATAAAGATGTGAGTCGTGCTTAAGTGTTTTGTTTAGAAATTTCAATAGATTTCTTGGGCAGAAAAATGGATAACATGCAAGAATTTTAGTTTAGTGGAACAAGATTTGATGGCCGGTTCCATGATGATGTTCGGCAACTGCTGCTGAGTTGTTTTGTCGTAGTTTTAAAGTACTTTGATGTTCTTTTAGCCTTATTGATATTTTTTTCTTCGCTCTCTGCAATGTATTCCGCATATGCATGATATGCTATAAATTTCTGCTGCAAACGGACACGTGGTAAGTGTGCTTCTAACATTGTTTTTAAGAAATTTTGATTTGTGGTAAAGAACGACCAGACTCGTAAGTGTGTGGTTACTATAGGACCTATTTTTTTACAGAAACAAGATCTAAGGTGCACAGAATTGCCTAATACTCTCCCAGTAAGTTTAAAAAATATTAGTTCGCAGAAACGATTTATATTCAGCACTAAAATAACAGGTTAATAGTAGAATAGTGGAATTATATAGCTTAAGCGACCTTTGTAAAAATTTATAAATTGTGTTTGACGTTATTTTATTTCGTGTTTCGTTGTATCACCGTTAGCAATAAAACATATTTGTTATTGCTCTACACCGTTCAGAAACAGAAATTGTAATTTTCTTGCAGGTGGTGGAATGTGTCACCCATTGCTTAGTTTGAAGGAACTATAGCTTCGAATTGAGACCCATAGTTGCACTGACTAACACTAGCAGGAAAAAGTGCTATTTAATGCCATATTCATCAATTGGCCATTGGTTGTTGAACCAAAATTCACCAATAGCATTTTATATATTGTCAAAAACCTCAGATCAACCAATAAATCTGGGCCAAAAATGTTTATCATAGCGGTTAAAATTCCAAATTTAAAATGAATCAACGATTTTCTTCTCAAACAAACGAGACAAATTAGCCGGCGAGGGAAAAATAAAAACATCCAAAACTGAGTCGTTAGCGGAAGCAAAAAAAAAAAATTCAAAAAAAAATTAAAAAGTAAAAGTTGGCACACTGAAAACTCAAGACTCACTGGGAATCACCACCGATAACCGATTGGGATCGCGAACGGATTTGGGATGATGGGTCCTGACGGGCCTCCGAGGTCTGTCCAGGTCCAGGTCGAGCTGCGTGGGCCTGACGGGAGGGGCTGGAGTAATCGACACTGTCGGCACGGCCAACTGAATTTCCACGACGGGTTCCGGGATCAGGGGAGAGGAAGGCGGCAGGGGTGGGGGCTGGGGGATAGTTTCGCTTGGTCGGCTATCTGGAATTCCGTTTAGGAACGAAGCCGTATAGTTTGTGTAAGTATAAAGTGGGAAACTAATGGCGCGTTACCTTTGGAGGTGTTGGTGTCTTTGAGAGTCCCTATCCACGATTCGGCGGAATTGGACCGAGGCCTGAACGGGACGGGTTCGCTGTTCAATAAATCTGTAAGAATGGTAAACGAATTTTAGTTGCCTTTTAAATGAAACCGTTCGTGCGGGCAAATATCAATAAAACTTTGTGTAAATATTAGTACCAGAAAAACAATAAATAAAACAACCGATGCGTTTATCAAAAAATCTACATATTTTTTATTCAAAAAAATGGAACTTAAAAACACGCACGGGATTTCTTTACTACAAATCTCAAAAAGTGGTAATATATTTGAGAGTTTTTACTATCAATAACTGAATTCGTGAACCCTAAACTAATTAAGAATATGGATTACGTTTTACAAAAAAAAACATAGAGTTAAACGTTTCGAAAACCTTCCCAGCCTATGACTTATTTTTGATAAATCGTATGCATCTGGTCCTAAAACACTTAATGTTTCCTATAAGGGAGCATCAGTTATTTTATTTTGATATAAAATAAAGCACAACATTAAAAGTAATTTTCGTATAATGTTATCCGATTTAGCATTAAAAATTGAGGTGAGTTTCTACAAGGATCTCTATTTTTTAAATTTATAGTTTCGGAAATCATTCATAGTGCGATATTTTCCTATTGTAATAACGCTATAACATGACTGTTAAGTTTTATTACTAGTTGGCCATGCGAGCGAAAAGTAGTCACTTTCTAAAGACCACATGTTTTTATATCAGTTTGACAAGAGTTCTCAGTCATTAATTTATTATTTGATTTTCAACTTGATTTGAGGGAGTATGGTGTTTTAGAATATAAGAAGTTTAACTGATACAAATAGGATTATAAATTACATAACATATGTAACTATTATATTTACATTACACATTTAAGAATAAATAAATAAAATTCTAAAAACTTAAAGTAAATGTTAGATATCACCGCTATCTTCAGGGATAGAAGTTGTGTATATTGTGTATAATTCTCTAACTGCGTCCCCTACACCACCAGTTCACTTTAGAAATTGAATTTCGTTCCTAATTCAATTTTTTAGAGCTCCAGTATCACGGCCAACTAATAACAAAACTTAACACCCGTATTATAGCATTTTGGAAACTATAAATTTTCGGAATAGGTAAGCTTATACAAAGTCATCTTAATTTTTAGATTTAAATTAAATTAAATTTAAGATGATAAAAAATAGAGGGTCTTCCGTTTAAAAAAAATTAGTTTTTATGCTTTTTACCATTTAATTTTTGTACTTAATTTTTGCTGACCTTGAATTAATCCAAAATATCCACTCAGAATATGATACTGGACCTCTTTCCAGAAGGAATCAATAAAAAATTTAAGGTAAATGTAAAAAAAAATTAAATATGTTCTATTTCCAATAAAAAAGCTGGTACCCTAGATAAACGGAACACCCTGTAAATATAAATACTATATACACAATTAGGAATGAATATTAAGACGTCGAAGAGTTCTGAAAGTATGAACAAATGTGAGAAATTCTGCCTTCTCAATATTCAATGACTGCAACTTCAACCATTTTTTATTACAATTTCATGTTTCACTCCGAACAACAATTACTAGCGTCTGCACAGCGAAATTCACGCAAAATATACGCGTCATTTAATAGAGGGGCAAGTATTGTCCCCTGTAGCAATAATATTTTTTCCGCTTTTGACAAATTGATCTCCAATATTTGAAGCTAAAAATCATATAACAGTTATTTTTGAAAATCCGCAAATTCAATAATTTAGAATAACCCTCGGAGAAGAAAAAGACATAATCTCTTTATTGTTAACTGACTTTGCTTAACTAAAAGTTTTTTAAATTAAAAATGGACAGTGCGAAGTGCGAACCAATAACTTAATTTTTCTGCAATTAAATTGTTGTACTTCGCGTCGAAACCTAGACAAGAGAACGTTCGAAAAGTCAACCAGCGAGATTTTACTACGACTAATAAAACAAAACGCTCACGGTTACACCGATCGTGGGTAGGGTTAGTTCTAGCGAGACACGCAACAACGATCGCAAAGCAGTCATAAACCACACGTTTTAATAGCATCCACACTAGCTGTAGTTACAGCGATGAGATTGTCCCTAACCTGTTGGTCTAACGGACGATTCCTGGACCGGAGGAGGACAATGGATAAACTTACTTCCGGTAGAAATGATGACGTTGCCGGAGAGTCCGCGATTTCCCAAACCAGAGAAGAGCAGTTCGTTGATGCTGCTAGCGCTAGTGTTGCTACCTTTTGGGCATGGTGTGGTTTACACAGATAAATTAAACTTCTTTAGGATCTTAAGACTTGTATGAATAAAGTGTCCCAATTGAGAATTCTTATCAAAACTCTTATGGATTTTTTTAAAATTTAAATTATCAGTAGTTATATTTTTGGGTTATGTGGAAATAATAATCCACAGCACGTATGTTTCAGAATAAGATGGATGGGGTCCTGAGAAGCACGAAAGTTTACAGATTTTTTTTTGTTACAACTTTACTTCTTTTTTACTTAACATGTAACTTTTATATACCTTTTCATATCAGGTCCACGTTCCGTACGCGGCTGGTAAAAAATTGTTGTGATAAAAAAAGTTCTTTTTAAACCAAGTAATGATTCTCACTGTTAGGAATCAGCATCTCGTTCTGAAACAACTTGTTAAAATTGATAAGAAACCAATCCTTATGAAAAAAGTCCATACAAGTCTTCTAAATTTTTATTATCAAAGATATTGACTGTTGAGGTTTGGAAAAAAGGGTGAGAGAAACACATAAATTTGACACATAAAGTACAGATGTATTAGAAAAGTATAGTAAATATTAAATATTCACGAAAATATATAAAAAGTTATTAGTTTTCATTCATTGTTTATGATGGATGTAAAAAAGTATTCGTTTTTTGTTTTAATCTTTTACGGTACGAATTCTTAATTTTCGAATTCTTAACTTACACGGTTATCTTCTTTAAAGATTTCTTATTATGTTTTCTGAAAATGGACAATATCTAGAAATGGTTCGGGTTAAAATAAGATTTTGAAAAAATAAATGATTTTCCTTTTTCTTTGTAACTTCTCAAAGTTTTGTTATACTAGCCAAATGGAATTACTGTCAATACTTACTCCGTAGACATGGAAAATTATTTAAACATATACAGGGTGTTTCAAAACAAATGCGAAAATCTTAAATCCGTGTCTCTTTGTTTAAAATTAAGGGGAGTATGTTATATAAAAAAACTATTAGAGAGATATCGCTTAACAAATATGACGAAAAAACAAGGTTTTTATTTTTCATATTAAAAAAGGGAAATAGTACAAACTATTATCAAAACACCCTTTTTGTGTTTTGTTTTATTGTGTTATTCATTTAGAAACTTTTTTCCCCAGTATTTTTTTTTATAACTTTACCGTTAATTGTGAATACAAAACACGACTAATGTAATCAAAAATTAATAAGCTAATCATTTAGTTGTTCAACATTTAATTAAATTATGATGAATTACACACATGCTGAAATGGTAGATATATGTTTTATATATGAATTGATGATGATGATTAGTTTCAGAAATGTTAATCAATCAATTAATTTTAAAAATGTAATTGTTTAGAAGAGAATTGATAAATGTTGGTACAGCACCAAACTATTTTTTTTAAATAATTTTTTATTACTTATACATTATTTTTCCGATATATTTATATCGCGATATCTCCTTAACAGTTGACTTTTGACCCAAGGTTTATACAACACACTACCTTTTATTTGAAACAAGAAATCAAACTTAAATTTTTCGCATTTGTTTTGAAACACCTTGTATAAATAACCGTTTGTTAGATTGTGTCGGCCCACTGCATATAATAAGAAGTAATTTATTTCTTTTCGAGAAATTGAAAAAAAAAAAATTAATAACTTTTAACGTTAAAGCTCAACAGTAATTTTTTTTAATACAGACAATTAACAGATCTTGTTGACGCTTATATTAAGATTTTTCATTAAAAAAATTGTTTAAAGAATATATCGGTGTCGAGATATCGTGTGTTAAAATAAAAGTAAGGAAAAACGAATTCAACCAAAGCTAATTTTTCTATTATGTTTTTGTGTTCGCAGCTTTGATAAAACAATAAAATTTAAAGTCCGTCCTATTTGCAGGTCTTTATTGCAATTTTTCGCACATTTGCAATTTTCCATGCGCAAATTATTTTAAAAAATAACTTCGCTTCGGGTATAATCCGGTAGGCACCTGTCGGAAAAACTGTCGATTTGCGCATGCGCAAATAAAAAAAATTAGATGATTTCGAACGAGACGCCGTACCTGAGCTGTCCAGCGATCTGCTGTCCTTCTGGATTTTCCTTATCGGCACCGTCGACGCCGGAGTAGCGGCGTCCCTCTTGGTGACGTCGGTGATGGCTTTGGTCTCATATTCGTGCGCGCGCTCGCACACGTTCGGCACGAGTTTCTTCGAACTCAGCCGAGCGAGTTCGCTGCGCGAAAAATCGGTCCGGTTATCATCGGAACCGGTTTCGAACTCTTTCGCGCGTTTGTGCACCACTTGGAGATTGGGGTACATCCTGCAAAGGAGTAAAATTTAACGAACCGAACTGCGACTGTAAATTTTGAGGTAACAGTGACCAACATGTGTACCCCGAACGATTTGCTGAGAGGTTGAAGACATAATAATGGAACACGTAGGGCAAAACACCCAATAGTTAGCGCTTACCCAGTTATTGGCATCCAATATCTAAAAACCATTTTTTGTGCAGATTTCAAGACACAGTTTTAAATAAACCTTACATATTATAGCCAAAGTTATCAAGTGCAAGTTGGAACGTTTACAAATGTTTGCAGTCATCATAAGTAACTTTCGTAACTTAATTTGTTTATTAGAATTGAATTTTCAATATAACTTATTAAATTTTATTACAAACCCATTATTAGTACCTTTGCCAGTAACTGGTTAACATTAAATACAATCCATACCAGTGATATAAAATTTTTTTTTAATCGTTATTCCATTTAAAGTTTTATTCTTTTTGCAGAAAATCTGAGCAAATAATTCGAAAAGTTAAACACAATTATAAATACATAAAGTCATACGACGAATAGACGCTTCACAATGCTATTGAAAAAAAAAGTACCTACGAAGTACTACATGCGCTTAATATGAAAAATATTTTATGTTGTCTTACTTGCTTATTTTTATATTGTAAGTTGTCAGTATAATTTTGTACCTGAGTCATTTAATTAAACACACTCATCTATTAAATTAAAACATTAAAATTTTGCAGTTATTATGGCAACTCCAGCATTTTTTCTACTATTAATCACCAGAACTCAATGCCAATAACAAGGATATTTAAAATTCAAATAACTATAGAATTATACCAACAACTGAAAAAAGCAATACAAATTACGTACCACTAATGGGGTGTTTTACCTTAGTAGATAAGAGTCGTTTTGATAGTTTAATATATAGTGTCACCATTAAAGTTCCAATCATATGCGAGAATTTATCATGAATTAACAGATTTATTATTTTTCTATACATCTCTGAATTGTAATAAAATCAACTAAACTTTATTTAGCGTTAAAAAGCAAAAACCATACTAGCCTTGATTCAACTTCGACGATTTCTATAGGTGCACTTGAAATCGATTGTTTAAGATTAATTTAAACACTTTATTAAAGTATCTAGTCTAGTCTCTCTAAGAAATATGATTCCTATTTCTTAAATTATGGGGTATTAAGAAAAAGTAAGTTGCAGAAACGTGAAAAATAAACTAGTTGTTCGTTTTTTTAGAAAATCGGCACATTTGTTTGCGAAAACAAAAAAAAATGATTTTTTTTTAATTTTGACATTAAAATTTGCAAAAACTGCTTTTTTTATGCGTGATTTTATTTTGCTGTTTAAAATTAATTGAAACGTCTAGTGTCCGGTTGACTTTTAATAAATAAATACAATTGAAAGAATCTGAAAAATGTATCATCTTTTTAAGGTCCATAGAATAAACCGCAAAAGAAAGAATTTAAAATGGCAAGACGCTGCTTTTTTTCGGTCGACAGTTTTTCTTGTCGTTTATTATGATAAAACCGAGAAGAAAAAAAAAGCGACAGAAAAAAAGACAATATGTAAGTGAATTGAAAGATAAGTAAAAAATGTAACAAAATTTTGAAGGTCCTTAGAATCAACCGCCAGAAATCTTAGAAAAGATTAAATTGGGAAAGAATTTAAAATGAAACGGAACTGCTTTTTTTTGGGTCCTTGCTCGTCAGTTTTCCGCATCGTTTACTCTGATAAAACCGATAAGCAAAAAATCAAAAGGAAAAAAATCAATATAGCAGTGAAGCGAGAGATAAGTCCAAAGGAAACAAAAGAAATAAATAACGGTTTAAAAAATAAAGCAAAAATCCGACCAGCAATAATTAGACATGAACAATTGCAAAAATAAAAGAATGAAACTAAAACAAAAAAATCGTTAACCAAGGCAAAACAAGCAATGAGTTAAGAACAAGAGCATGAGAACGAAGAAATAAGAAAACCCAAAATACACAAGACACGCAGAACAGCAAGACGTGGTATAAAATTTGGTTCAGAGGCATTTGAACTACTAATTGCCTACAACCGTATCTTTTTTTTCCAATGTTGCTGCTTTATTAAATCGATCACGTTCAATGCCTAAAATGTTTTCCACTCGATAGACTTTTGAAAGGAAACAAATTAATTTGATTTAAACTTTTGTATAGGGTGGACCGTTTATTGTGGAATGACATTTTACCTCAGAACCTGTCAAAAATATTAAAAACCAAGTTGTTTAGATTTACTTATACTAGCAAAGTAGTATACTGTTATGTACACAGTGCGTTTGTATTTTCGTGAACAATTAACTAACTATAGTAAAAATTAAAAAAAAAAGTTATAAATGATAAACACTGTAAAAATACTATGAGGGCAACAATTGTCCAAGATAACGGCGAACCGTGGAGGAAAAACAAAGTTGAGACAAAAAAACAGTGTTAAAGGAATAATTAAAAAAAAAGACTTAACATTTTCATAGATTCATTTTTAAAATTTCAAAACAAGCCACTAATATTTAGCTCTATTAAAAAAACAACTTCAACCGAAAAAATAGATATATTTAAACTAGTCAAGAAAGATAAGATTCAGATTGTACACGAAATATTTCTAAAAGTTCCGAAAAATTCAAAATTGCCTAAATATATATAGAGTGTTCACGAAAATACAAACATCCTGTACAATACAATATTTTAGTTTCCCTTTATTTTTCAAATTTGAAATATCTACTTAGTGCTCATATCAAAATTCTTTAAAGTTCTGTGTTTTATTCAACGTTTCGATCACAATGTGGATCTTTATCAAGAATTTTAGTGCTATTTTCAACGAACATTATGAACATTTTTACTTTGATGCTTATGTTTATTATATTACTATACTTTTTATAAAAATAAACATCAAAGTAAAAAAATATATCAATTATTTTATTGTTTGTGCTTATTCCTATATTACAATATTGATAAAAATAAAACAAAATAAAATATAAATAATAATAAAATAGTAAGATAAGATTCTTGATAAAGATCAACATTGCGATCAAAACGTTGAATAAAATACAAAAATTTAAGGAATTCTGATATTATTGAACAACCGCAACTCAAAAACGACTCAAGCATTACATATTTCTAAAGTACAATATAAAATATCCATTTAATCTCTAGCCGAACATTCTCTGATAAAATGAAGCGAAAAAAAAAAAAAAAAACGCGAAAAAAACACTGAACATTTCACGTCGTTACTAGCAAACTCACGTTGGAAATAAGTACGCCAGAATGTAATTGACTACGGTCCTGCGAAAGGAAAGAAAGATAGTGAGAAAAGTAAGGGTCGACTTCAAAATAATAATAATAATAATAATAATAACGCATGCCTTTTATCATCGACGGCTTCGAAATCCGGAGGCAACGACGCTTCTCTCGCCATTTCAGTCGCCGTGGTGGCAGTCATCCACTCCTTGGGAGAGTGGGCAGACGTGTTGGGGGCGGCTACCGCAGCCACGCCCCCCGCCTGACCGTTTAGTTGCGCTCCGACGCACTCCCTCTCCCCGTCGATGTCGTTCTTGACGCGCGCAAAGTTCTGATTGGTCGGTTTGGGAGAGCGTTGCTGCGCGGCCGCCTCGTTGGGGGGCGGCCAGACCGCCCGTTCGAGCTTTTTCGGACGTCCGTAGAACTCACGACGGATGAGCGCGTGCTGCGCGGGACGACCGGGCGTGCGCAGAAACTCCTCCTTTTGTTTCACGCTCTGCCGGAAACGGGACATTATCACGGAGTCGTCCATCTCGTGGCCGGTCAGGGTGGAGTTGGAGCCGAACGAAGCGAGGCTCTCCTTGCTGCCTAAAACGCGACGAGTGGCTTAAAGCGCGGACAGTTTTTTTAAGAGAAATAAAACAACCCCATATGCAGGCGAAATAACGAAGTTTAGAAAAAAATGTTCAAAGGATTCAATTTTGTAAATTATATACTTTGCCACATTGACGTAGCAGTACGTAGAAAGTTTTTTTTTAATATAAACTTATTTGATTGATCCAGGATAGGTGAGAATCAGAATAAATACCTAGGCTCACTAAAAGCCTTATTTATATCCCTACAAGAAAACATTAGTAACTCTGTTCTATTGGACTTCATTAGGTTAATGGTAGTAAGCTTCTACCCTAACAATGTTACCGTTTCAACTACTACTTAATACTTCAAAATTGTTGCTATAAGAAACAGCAACAGCAGTATCAGCGAAAAGTGGGATAACATTTGAAACAGCTCTACATTCTGAGGTATGATTAATAGTCCAACCGCTGATTGTTACTATCTGAGTTCTATTATTTAGGATTAGCATATTTTTAAGCAAATTTGGGGGCATAAATGGAATTCTCATCAACAATATCCGAAACGCGGAATAACTTAATAGCAAAAACACTAGAAGGTCTAGTAGCAATGAATATCATCCATCGAACAATCAATAAGGGTCCAGTCACCGATAGCAGTCAAGGCAATGACGTTAATTATCGCACTGAACAAATCTTTAAGAAATGAAATAATTTCTAGGGAATTGCAGCTTTAACAACAAACTCAGAAAGAGGATACGCCAAGTGCTACGTATTTTCAGTGATTTTATATAGTAAGGAAGCGTGAACGCTAACAGAAACACCATCCAAAAAATGAGTGTCTTTGAGACGTGGGCGATTGCCAGCTACTACCAGTATCGGACACGATACGAGAAGATATCGGGATCAGAATTACCAAAGTGGTATATAAAAAAAAGCAGCACGCCATACTGAGCAGAAACCGTAAACTAATTTGAAGGGAATAAAAAACGTTTCTTCTTTTTTCCATATTTCTGGTTCGACCTTCACGTTCTTTTTGGCCGTTCACGTTCATTATCTTACGGGCGGATTTTTTCTTTCTGACGATACAACTTCTGTCTCCTATTCTTTCTTGCACTGTGGTCTGTGGCAAACAATATGTGTCGTTGCTCAGGTGTCCCATACGTAGATTATTAATTAAGGTCTCCCAAATATTCCAATTCCCTGTTAGAAGTGCTAGCCAAAATACAAATTTAGAGTAATGGGAAGGGTTGTGGAGATAAAACGCAACCTTTTCGGACTCCTCTTTGTATTGTTATTGCGTCCGCTACTACATCCTCAACACGTATTTCTGACAATTGGTTAGGGTAAATATTTTTGGTTTAATGATTTTTAACTTTATAAGGGGTAGTACACCATCAGAACGATGCGTTTTCATAAATTAATCTCTTTTTTTTTTAAACCACAATGATGCCATGAGATAACTTCTCAACCACAGCATAACTTTCGATATGAGAATGTTAATACATTGAATTGAAATTTACAAAATCCCAACCCGGGTAAAGGAAATAAGAGTTGAAAGATGTAAAAAAGGCATTAAAATTGTTTTTATAGTTTTGAGGAATTCAACATAAACATTGATATATAAATGCTCACAGTTTGTTTTAATGTCTACCGGTGAAGTGTTTTTTTGTATACGGAGTTTATACCCTTTCCCTGTTCATCCATTTAATTTTTTGTTGTATTTTTTTATAATTTATATTTATTGTTAAAAAAGCTAGCCAATAAACTAGATTATACTTCTACTGCTTGGACTTCTGAAGCTATTCGTGGCACTTATTATATATAGTATATCCTTTCATTAACCACAGTCTCGATTGAGATTTAGATAAATGGCTAAACATGTAATTTTTGTTATTTTATCACTATAGCACTCTCTAGCACAATCTGCTCCAAATATTTAACATTTCAAGTGTTAACCTAGATAAGTGTACATACCATTATCTAATTATTTGGTTTCTAGTTGAAGACGATGCAACCTCTTTTGCATTTTTTTTTTTTTTGATTTTATATTAGTTTACAATTTCCGCACAGAACTCTGGCTTACCGCTTCGATCCTAAATATGTCATTTTAGGTGTTAACAGAAGATGATCAATTGAGTGCACGAAACATATACGTATTGACGTGCTTTTTATATAAAAAAAGGATTTTTATAGTAAACTGGCGTGAAAGAGGACAAGGTGGTACTTGTCTCTTGAGTTTACAACTCCAATTCGAGAGATGGGCCATTTATGGAATTTTTGATTTAAAAAAAATTAGTCCAACTGGACGACTATGACCACTCCACATAACACCCATAAATGTGAATTTTTCCATATTTGAGCTTAATAAACAATTGGCAAGATTTGGCAACTTGGCACCACCTCTGTCATTATTCTTCCCAGCTAAAAAATCTACCAAATATGCATTTCATACCAAACCTTTGAGTCCATTTTTCCTCAAATAAACAAATGTAAAAAAAAAATATTAAATGTGCGAAAACAAAATAGTGGTAGTATTAATTTTTCAAAGAAACTTCCACAGGCTAATGTAATGCTTTTTACAAAACTTCTGGATTCCTCCTGAAACAGTTTCGGGGGCTACTTACTATCCGCAATCGAAGAGGACAAACTGCTCGTGCTCTCCCTACGCTCAACGTCCATGCTCAATCTGCAGTTCGCGTTCAACATGGTGCCACTACCGTCCTGACCCGGGGTAGAATCGTTACCGGACGGTAAATAATTTGGTTTGTACATCGCCTTCATGTCGTTAATATAGTAACGATCCGAAAAGCCGCCGTCCGACGAGGCTAGAGACTGGGCGCCATGGTATTCCGTGCTGGACAACAACGTGCTTCCTTCGCTGGCCCTGCGACCCATCTGCCCCATTTTTTTAAACAGGGGCACCTGGGGACCAGCCCGCGATTTTTGACGCAGTTGTACCTAAATAAAATAAATATGGGTCTTTAGGCTAGACAATACTTTCTTTTATAAAGTTTTTTTTTTGGAAAACAAACTGTTTACTAGTAGAGTGAAATGTTTCATTAACACTACAATTTTTTCTAAGTTGCACAATTTCTCTATATATACACAAAATCAATAACCATTAGGTCTAGGTAATTTATAAATTCTTGCTAAATAATTAACAGAATTAAAAAAAACAATATAAGTTCCAATTTTCACAACGCTAAAAAATTCTGCTCAAAATAAGTTCAATGGGGTGTTATTAAGATCGAACTGATGATTGTTAATTTTCAAAGCTTAAGCTTAATTTGTACTCCTTACTTTGAAAATTTAACATTTGAAAATCTTGATTGAAGCTATGATCATGTTTTCTTAAATGAATTGCAGAGTTGGAATCAAATCAAAATAACACATCTACTTGTTTAGTATCTTAGATGTTTATAAGGAGAATATATAAATCAAACCATGGGTCTTGTGGGATATCTGTTTTTTTGAAGTTTACTTATAGGAGTACAGAAGTATATTATAGTATATATAGAAGTTTAACAGTTTTTTGGAAAAATTACATAAATCAGATTCTTCAAAAGGAAGGTTTGTAAAAAAATATTTTGGACACGGGGACACACCCTTGCAATTAATCAATCAATGTACAAGAATGCTTATGGGATAATAATAAGAAGCAAACTATTAATTTTTTTTGTTTAATTCTGAAAGATCATCAATGAATCTTAGTGGTAACTTAATGAACTTGTTAGTATTGCGTTTGCTATGAAGGTTATTTCTATGTTATTTATCAAAAACTCGTTATTTTTTAAGTAATAATAAAAATGACATTTCTTGGATCGATATTCCCAAATATATTTTGTTTTGCGCGACTAACCTCATTTGGCTGACGGATCTCCGCGTAAATCTCCTGTGCGTCTCGTCTGCTCGGCTGCAGCACACTCTCCGCGCTCTTCTGGTGACCGATTTTGCCTTGGTCGGGGTGCGCGACCCTGGCACCCTGCGGGACCGTTCCCGGGAAATCGTAACCGCAGAAGTAAGGCTGGTGCAGGTAGCGCCACGATGCGGCGTCCACGCGAAACTTCTCCGGGCCCTGCGCGGCCGCGCGTTTTTGTTGCTGCGCAATGCGCTGCGTCAGAATTTGCTGCGCGCTAGTTCGGTCCACGGGACCTTCAGGATACGCTTGAGGTTGATTGGAAATCGGATTGTAGGCGGTGTCAGGGAAAAACTGCAATGCGAGTTGGATAATTTTTAGCGTTTTTTTAGTTATTTTAGTAAGTGTTCAGCCTAAGCCCTTTGCGCATAACTAAAATACTAACACTAGTGAATGCTAAATCTTCTAATAAAACTTCTGCGTAAGACATTTATTTCTAACAGAACTTTTTATCTCTAATTTCGAAAATCATCCTGTTAGTTTCTTCATGGCGTAATTGAAATTGTTTTGAATTCTACTTTGCACCTGCTTATTTACCGTTTGAGGGGACGGAGATAAAGAAGGGACATGAACATTGACTGATGACTGATTCCCATTTTGGCGAAAGATGAAACGACCAGAGTCGCGGTTAAAATTGTTTGGTTGTTTAGAGATTTCTATGTATTCTCGGATTTTTCTTTGGTAGAAAAAATGATTGCATGCAAGAATTTTTGTTTGGCCGAATAATATTTTTATGTCCGGTTCATGATTGTAATAGGCAACTGCTGATATCTGATATTTTTCGTCTAATCTCGACAATGTATTCTATGGACTCACTAATAAGATTCACAAACCAGATTTACTCCTTCGACCTATTGACAACTCAATTGGAGGAGCAGCCCCTCTATATTAAAATCGTTATTCCTGAAACTCTTGACACTATTTAAGATATATTAAAATCCGAGAATCTGGAATTAAATTCCCAATTAGAGAAATAAAACCAAAACTATGAAAACGTTACGTTGATCATATTTTTGTTATTTAAACTCTGTGCACTATAACATGTCTAACCATTGAATTAGAAAATAATAACAATCTCCTATTTTTGGATATTCTTATAAATACAAAATCAGACCGAATATTGGGTCATTCATTTTACACGTACACAGACCGACACCACAGTGCATTGTCACATCATCATCCGGCCCAGAAGTAATCGGTTTTCAACTTGCTTGCTCTACCTCCCTCAATTAGTATATCAGCAGGTACTGAGTAGAATGCAAATGCAAAATGATTATTGGAGAAATAATTTACGCAGAAGGAATCCATAGCACTTGTAAATAGTACTACAATAGACTGTAGAAGTTTCTATGAAAATATTCCAGATTAATGGCTTTGTATCCACACTCAAGACACGAAATGCAATGATAAATCATATTAACAAGATAATCCAAATTAAATGTGAGGAAAATATACCAGAACCTCAGTTTAATTACTGTAGCGGACTGGGTACAAGAGAAGCCATTTTCAGCCTACAAGTTCTGATTAAAAGATTCAGAGATTCACGTGCTTCTTAGACTCTTCTATGGCAC
Organism: Cylas formicarius; assembly: GCF_029955315.1. NCBI lineage: Eukaryota > Metazoa > Arthropoda > Insecta > Coleoptera > Brentidae > Cylas > Cylas formicarius. The sequence goes on from NW_026844347.1 coordinate 6,280,057, forward strand.
TTGACAACGTCAAATATGATAAGCTCATAGAGCTGCTTCTTAAAATAAATATAAAATATGTGCTAATAAAACAGTTATCATCGTAAATGACTGCATCGAACTACAAAGACTTAAGCAAAGTCGCTGTAAGGCCGAAATCTCAACACATCCAAGACTGAAAGCATGGACATCAGCAAGGCACGAAGACCTCTGATGCAAATCGTAAATAAACAACTGAACAATAGAACAGATAGCCACGTATACATACCTGGTAAGCCTAGAAACTCAAAACTCCCGAACCATATTTAGCATTAACATTTAGCTAAGAATATGTGGTCGTATTCTTTCGATATGCTACATCGATCACATTACAAATACAGAAGTGATGCGGAGAATTGGAAAACGTAAAGAAGTGGTTTTTACAATAAAGAAGAGAATAATATCTTTACCACATCGCAATTAGTTGTCTAGAGAAAAGTCGACACCATGAGAAGACCGCATATTCGTGGATGCATAACTTACAATGAGAAATGTACAATAGTTTACAATGAGAAATGAAATGTTATAGGATTATCTAATATATAAATAGAATAGATAAACAACGGAGCAGTTATTGATAGATGACTTGAAAAAACTTTGAGAAAGAGCTAAAAACGAAGTTTTTGCTAATTTTTTTTTGCGGAAGATGGATGGAATTTTGATTTGGAGTATATCGGAGAACCTCTTAAACAAGCGTACCCTCTGAAGTACGTCCTCTTCTTTTGGCACGACGAGCAGATGGAGGTAGTCGGGACTGCTGGCGATCCGATGGACCACCTGTTGGTACGTGCTACTAGCAGTTGGCACCCCGTTGACGGCAACGATGCGATCGCCCCGTTGCAAACCCGCTTGTCTGGCGGGACTGCGTTCGCGCACTTGCTTCACAAAGATGGTGTCCATAGGGGCGAGCAGCGCCCCACAAGCTGCGTGCCTGCCATCGTCTTCCTGCGTGTACACGTGTCATGGTCGAACATATATCAATCTTATCAGACACTTTTTATAAAACTTCTGGATGGCTTCTTCAGTTCTGTTCAGTCAAGCTTTGAAGAAGTAAACAGGATGATGAGCGACACGTTAGCAAGATCGAGTTCAGAAGACCAGAAGTGTTATAAAAAGTATTATTACAGTGTGGAAGATTCTTAAAAAAACATCATATCATACACTTACAGCGATAGACTCTGGAGGATAGACGATGAAATGGCGTAATGTGAAACCGAAGCTGTCCGCATGGCGTCGGAGGTAGAGACTCCTTGGACCCCTGCTTCCGCGCGGCACCGAAACTATCCCGGGTGGATTGGCCTGGAATGAAATCAAAAGCGACGGGATAGATATAGCTTATACCAAATAAATAATAAAAATAATAACTCTTTAATGTCTAACGGACAAATTGTGGGCAATTAAAAGACAATGTTTTAACACACAGGTTTTAGAGAGAATTAAACATACTTAGATAAATATAATGACAATCACAAGTAAATTATTTAACAATAAAGACTATATAATATGGACCTGTGACTGCGCCAGGCTATGAAGAAACAAATATCACTGACCCTTTTGGTATACGTTAACAGTCTTTTTACATAACTTTATACTGATGACGAATAAATCCATCCTAATTAATTCCATGACATCTGCGAAAGTGCTTTCCTTGTCGCAGTATTGAAAAAGGTAGTTACTTAAGGTATTGAAGTAGTTCGGACCAATCTATAAGGCCATTACACATGTTTAATCATCTAACCAGAGACGGTCATATTCAAAATGCTTGTTTAAAAAGGAGCTCGAAACTATAAGGAGTAATTGACGAGTGGTATAACAGGGAACAAGCAAGTAGATTCCTCCACTTATTATTAATGTCGACGAAGACTCTAGTTATTTTAGTTATTTCAGTGACTAACTAAAGTAAACGAAAATTCATATTATCTAATTAACAATATTAGGAGGTGCTGAACGTTATGTTTTTTTATTATGACTGATAAATTAATAAATAAAATAGCGTTATAAATAAATATTTATAAAATCAAACTTCAAAACATGACTTATAATACAAACAGCAAATCTTTATATGTTTACAATGTGCTTGCTGTGCTTTATGACGCGACTAACTTTATACTACATACACACATAATTGTTCAAATATACACTTGAAAAAGAAAGTTAAAGTTAATAATTGCTCCCTGATTTAAGACAAACTTGAGCTCTAATTCGAGTCAGCAGTCTCATACATAAATCGTTACAATAAACAATACAAACAATATAAAAAGTAATTTGTAGAGAGAGAAATGAGAGAAATTGTGTGGTTCGACATGGAGAAAGGACGATATCATCATGGTATAGCAATATTTAATAAAATAATCAGTAAAGATACCCTGAATATCTATTTGATAAATTAAATTAAGATGATGAAGATATGATGCTCTACATTTCGACTTGATATGTTCTTGTAATATATAATGTTGATTTCCCTTAACTAAAAACGAATCTACGCATTTGTATAACTTTGTAAAACAAACCTATGAAACTTTTCTATTTTAAATTGCACTCTAGTGTCCTGGAGATATCCTATACACTGTATTCAATGTTTCTTAACTAACCAAAACTGTAAACTTGACTGAAGTACTGGAAGAAAAGAAACAGTAATAAATGAGGGCGAAAAGAGAAATTGTGAAAAACTTTGACGGAAATCAATTTAAAACAGAACATCACATTTTTCCACTCCCGACTGTAATAGTACATTATGCAACAAGTGCGGTAAACACCATTTGATTCACGAGTTTATTTGAAACGAGCGGAGCGAGTGTTTAATAAACGAGTGACTTAAAAAGTATACCGAACGTATTGCATACTATACTTTTTCTACGAACGTTAGTTTTTGGGTATATTTTCGCAAAACAACGCGAATACATTCACTGACATGAACGTCAGAACTGACAAACGTCAACATTCAAAGAGTGGGAAATATCTCCGAAAACATCCGATTGCTCCCAAACCCGTGTGGTAAAATCCCGGAAAAGTCCGAACTGGCTCGGATCCGTGGGAAACGCAGCTGACGTGGTAAAGCTTCCCGCACGTTAGATCCGTGCGTTATTGGGTATTTTACAGACGGAAGTAGAAAAAATTATATGCCATATCCGATAATACATCACTCTCTGTCTAACGTACATCGTTAAAAAGAGACAACTAGCAAATATTATACAAAATAAATAAGAACTAAAAGTTGAGATTTTCCCGAAATTATATATATTCACAAAAACTAAAGGTAGACCAATTAATTTCCAATACAAAAATATCTAACAGCAAGCCAGTTATTACAAAGTATGAATACCGACCACCAATTTTACAAAAGGTTCATAAACTTAACAGGAACAACATTTTTAAAAAATAAAGTTGAGTTTCTGGAAATTTATACGATTATGTAATGAGTTAATGTAATCTAAAAAAAATTCAATTATCTGTCCGTTCCAACAAAGCAAGCAAAGACATCATCCACGTATCTATACCACCATAGAAAACTTTTACTTAAAGGATGTTCTAGTATGATATTTTCCAAATTATCCATAAAAATCTGGGCTACCAAAGGACTCAGTGGGTTTCCCATAATTAAACTTTCCTTAGAGATGTAAATCTGTCCATTAAATTCAAAATCTGAACTTTTAGTTCTTATTTATTTTGTTAAATGAATTTTCGTCAAGTAAAAGCCACCTCAGTTCAACTTTAGCAAATATTTTGTTTGAATGGTACAAAAGTAGTAATATGTAATATGTTATGTATTATAAAAGTATAGTATGCAACACGTTTGGTAAACTCTTTATCTCACTAATTTACCTCATAAATAACATAATCAAAACATGGCAGTAAAAAATGGTTCGTTTCATTTATAAGATATATTGTTATGATTTTTAGAGTCTCGGGATTTTTAATGTAACCAAAACATAACATAAACATAACCCGTTACCCAAAATATTTTGCAAATTTTATTACAGCAGCATATGGCGATAAGATACCAAATCAGTGCTCACTAATCGGATGATTTGCAACGCCAAAACGGACCACGGAAAATCGAAAAATGCAATATTTCACCAAAAATTGGAAAATAAAATGTAAAAAAATCCAGGGTCCACTTTACTGCCAACAACTGCTGAAAATATAATTACTTATTGGTTACATATATGTTAATAGTTACTTTTTATTGCTCAACGTTGAAATATTTAATAATATAATATTTAATGTTGAACATTTGGACTTTGAAGTTTGCGTTTATTATTAGTTGCTAAGAGTTTATTAAAGTGTTGGTTAGTTTAGTTAGTTGGTATTTTTCAGCATTATTATTAAAAGAAAGCGAATTTGATTTTTTAATTTAGATTGTTATTAAATTGTAATATAATTAACTTAAATTACTAATATCATTTCGATCATTTATATCTTTTTTAATATGAAGCATTCCATATATAGCCAATTTTTGATAATTATTACCCTTTAGCTTCTTTAAAAGTAAATTAAAGCACATAAACTTCAAGGTCAAAATATTCATGTCGTGTCATACTGGAACTTTCCTAATTCATTAAAAGTATAAATGTTTTTATATAAAATGTTGATGATTTTTATTAAAGAACCATCAACCTCCACTCAATGTTTATAAGTATAAATATCACAGCGAACGAAAAAGAGAATAGGTTCCTGGTGTAACCACCAAATTGGCGACAAAGGTAAAAAATAAATAAAAGTACAGATAACACGGCGTGTGCTATTCCTCCACTTATTAAAACGCGGTATCTATATCGATACCGCGTTTTAATACAAATTTTCAAATGACTTAAAACCAACAAGCATAATAAGAAATTTAATTAAAAATAGTCATTTAAACTATCGTGAAAAAGTCTGAAGTCAAAACGATTATTAGCAAATAGCAATATTATTTATATATAGATATTATCAAACGCCTACACAGTCTGGTGATATGATTTAACCTAGTGCTAAAGTTTGATGTTTAATTATTCACACAAGTGAGGAAAGCTAATTAAGAAATATGCAATAACTGAATAACCAATTATGGGGTAGCACATACTAACAGAGGAAAATTAAATCTATTTTTTTGGCTAACCCCATGTTAAAATTCGCCACGAAACATTTAATTGTAACACTTTAATTATCAATATATTTATGTACGCGATTTGACGATGACAATGACAAACACCTACTTTAGAAGGTTGCCCGTAAATCCGTTTGCTTATTTGTGAGAATCGTGAATGATTCATTTCGACACTTCCTAGTTTTTGTCACCGGAACACCTCCGCGCACTGCATCGTCTGTCAAACACAATCGCGCAAAATGATTCGCCCTGTTGCCATATCGGGTCGTTGGTTCACGTAACATAAAATCCTCCAAGAGTTGAGAGCTTCGTTAGTGCGCGTTGCTGAAAATTCTAATAAAAAATCCCAATGTTCTACAGTTGAGCGACGTTCCCCCGTGAAAATGTCGAGATTTTAAGTGGGGCGGTCATTTTCCACGCAGGTAAATTTTGACGGAACCGACAACGTGAGAAAGTCGTTATTATAGATAACACCGAAAACTAATCGTCGTGGATAAAACGGATAGTCGGGTGAGTAAATTCCGTAATCAGAAAAGGCAAACAACGTGAACGGTAGATAAAAGTTTGATGCCGTTGCATAAATCCGACCGTATTTTTGAGGTATTGATCTTTATCACATCTTTAAAACATGAATTAATTAGCAGTAACCACATACCCAAGGACTCTAGAAGTTGCTTATTTAAAAGAATTGTACAGCAAATAACAGACTGAAACCGACCCTAATACATTGCTAGTTAACGACAATGTTAAGATGGAACAAAAAAAGATATATCACTAGCACTTAAGAACCTAAAACACAGAAAACGGCCTGGACCTGATGGTAAGATCAGTGAGTTGATGAAATACAGAACAACTTAAAATTTTCCTTAACAAAATTCTGTATCATCATAGAATCCCGGTTGCATGGAAGACTAATCCAACGACACCGTTAGTTAAAAAAGGCGCCAAAGAAGTGCCAGCTAACTATAGAACGGTCAACCTAGTCTCCGCCTCCTTAAAAGTAACCATAAAAATCCTTACCGACAAAATTAATGCATATACATCCTTAACGGATGAATAGTAGTGATACTGATCTGCAAAGTCGGGTATACATGCAATGTTAAAGATAACAGACCAGTGCTTAATCGACCTAGAGAAGGTCTTCGATAGCGTACAGCTGCAAGAGGTAAGTAATACTTATAAAACAGATACGTAAGCAAAAAGGATACAAAATGAAAGACACGGAAATTAAAATCTGCTACGCCGATGATCTGAAAAGACATCTGCATCAATTTAACCTAACAGAGAAAAAAACTAAATGAAGAGATCAATGACGAAAACCAAATGCATGACTAAATCTAGAACACCAATCAGATGTAAGCAAGAAATTGACAATAAAATTATACAGTAGAAGAATATATGCAAAACAGTTGACATTAACGACAAGGTACTACAAAACAAAACGGAATGGAATGAACGCAATCTCATGATCGACTACAGAAAAGTAAAGAACACAACAAATCACGATGAGCATTGGAGTGGAGTAAGCTGGAGTGACAATCTCCCAATGGATTAAAACCGAAGGAGAAAGAAGCATTTTTATCTGGTCACTTTGCACATAAGTATATCAGACGTGAACATAAATAATAAAAAAAGAAAACAAAAGAAATTTTCAATATCTGCTATTTTTTCAAATAATTTCTACATTAGATATTAAGTTTTCCATATCAAAATATACGTCACTACAATATCCTAAAGAAACTGAGTCCGAAAGCAAAGCCACATTTGTCACTGTAGTCCCCCCTTGCATTCAAAACATCACTGACTAGATATCAAAAGTCGCTAAGAAATATAATGTTGACACGGGATCTACCCTTTGTCCAAAAATTTTTCAACATCTTCGATCTATGAAAAAACAAAATCCGTTCGAGACACCAGGAGCTTCCGTGCATGCGCGGAAAGATAGGACAAAAAATATCAACTAGGCTAAAAGAACAAGACAGTGATGTTTTGAATGTAAGGACTCCTTTAGCTCCGCCCCCTCAAACAATACAGAAGCAGGTTGCTATTGCTCCTCTAAGATATTCAATGAACGTGAGGAAAGATGGATTGTAAGAGAGGTATCGAATTATCCAGAAAAAGTGTTCCAAAGATGTGTGTTGATGTGGAAAGACAGTTTGGAAAAAAACTAAAATACAAAATAATTAATAACTAAGTAAATAGAAGTGTGAGATTGGCATTCGCTAGAGAGAGAATTGAAAAATTTAAAAGCTATGGTAAAGCACAGTGGAGGTGGAGTGATGTTATGCGGCTGTATGTCATCTGCAGGAGTAAGTAATATGCATTTTTTGAACGAAATATGAATCAATATGTGTATTTGGATATATTAAGACATCATCTAGTTGCTAGTGCCCAAAAAATACATATGGGTAACAATTATCGGTCCTATCACGACAATGATCCAAAGCACACGTCATTTCGGGTCCGCAGTTGGTTGCTTTATAACTGCCCAAATGTTATTAAGACAGCAGCCTAGTCACTAGACTTCAGTGTAATTGAAGATTTGCGGTTGACATTAAAAAACAAAGTAAATAGTGCCCCAATATCTAAAAAGAATGAATTAAAAGTAAAAATTGCTGAAGTATAAAGTATACTTGAAAATTAGTTGAATCAATACCCAGAAGACTACAAGCCGTTATGGATAATAAGGGAGGCCCGACTAAATATTAGCAGGAGTATTTCAAATTATGCAGTTTATCTCTTGATTTGGTTATATTTTCTTTTGCATCATTTAAGCTGTGACGTCAATATTGCATATAATTTAATTAATTTTTTATTGTTAACTGAGTAAGGTATATATAAGACAAAAAGTAATTCACACTTTTTTAAAAGTCTCTTTACTAACTTAATTTAAATAAGTTGTTTTTTTCTTTTTTCAAATAAATAAAGAGACGTTCAGACTTTTGTATGTTAAAAGATATAGGCATGTCGCTCGTAGCCAATGCGCAACGAGGAATGTCAAATTTGTTTAAACCAAGGAATCCTTTTTTATCGGTGCACAAAACGATAAGCTCCGGTTTTAAACAAGGATATACGAAAAACAACAACGATAGAGTCCAAGCGGTGACGTCTGTCACCGCTTGCGTGTGGTCTGTGGTTCGCGCGAACGCACACGCGTTGACAGTGCGCGCCGTTTAATGCCAAAAATAATTGGTCGCTCCGAAAAGGATCGCAAAAAACGGGTAAATTATCGGGTAGGTACACGTTCAATGATTAATGGTAGCGTCGACGGTTCAAGTGCATCGGATAAAAGTCGATATTTTTAAATGCCAGCGCGAGAATAATTGGCCCATAGTGTATTCAATTCCTGGAAGTCCGCGAGAAATTCGATTCGAGCGATTTTGCAGACTTTTTTTCGAAGAGCGCGTGAATTTTTCGCTTTAACGTTTTTTATAGGCTACGACCCCAGGAACCATATTCTGTAATGAAAAACGAGAGTTATAACTTTCATCACTCTTCATTATTAATGGCAGTATTTCAAAATGCAATATTACAATATTACTCACGGTGTAAGGACAAATACTCATTATAGAAAGAACTTTTGGAGTGTAAACGAACCTAGCGGCATGGAATTTTGTGAACTGCAGTTTTTGACAGATGATGATGGATACCATATTAGTAGACTACTGCCTGTTCATTGCCCACACGTCTTCCAAGAAGACAAGGTCCAGCATTCTCGCCACCGTTGTGGCGGTCTTCCTTGATATCTTTTCCCTACTGGTTTGTTCATTTTTGCGTTCTTGACGAGTCAGCCATGTGCCATTCTTTTTATGTGTTTGTTCCAAAATCTTCGTCTTTGCCTCACTCACCTTCCTACGTATTGCATTCCGCACTGCTGTCTGATGTTCTTATTCCGTATTTTGTCATACAAAGATTTACTCCATATAGTTCTTAATATTTTCATTTCAACTGTTCTAATCACTTGTAGAGTTTTGTTTGCATCTACTCTTGTTTCTGCTGCGTATGTTATAATGGGTCTTATAGCCGTTTTATATATCTAGATTTTGCTCTCCGTATTAAAGTATTTGTTCTTCCATACAATTGCTTTCAGACATCCCGCTATTCGAGCCGCTTTCATCGTTTGCTCGCTTATTTTGTTGAGAAGGCTTACGTTACTCGTTATTTCTGCACCTAGACATTTGCAGTGATTTAGCTGTTCTATTATTTTTGAATCGATTTCCAGCTTACATCATAGGATCTTCTCGATGTTGATAAAACAAAACCAAACAAGTAAACGCATATTCTTTAACCGAATTAAGTGTATATTAAACTGAAAGTTTATTAAGGTAAATTCCGTATTTGTCGTTGTCAGTCTACTTGTTCTTTGATGTTAAAGTAATTTAAAAAGCGCTCCCTAAGCTGCTTAGCACTTTTTCTTGCCTTTCGACATGATCCACAATAACCAACAAGCTCTTCGGGTAAATCAATTATTGCAGTCACCTATAGCTTCCAGACACCTTCGTGCGATCATTTCTCTTTGTATGTACTGAAAATGAAAGTTAACAAATAACATATAAGTTCAGTGCATTTTCTTTAATGAATTCTGGACACTTTAATATCCTTGTAGGAGAAATAAGACTGGGAAACTTCAGATCTTCAACCATTGACCCAAAAACACAGCGTTGCTGCTAGCCTTTGGTTTGTTGATATGGCGTGCCTCGTGTTTGTATTTTGTTTAGTTTTGGCTTTAACATATTCAGAAGCTCTGATTGCATGGTTCTCATAATCGCCCTCTATATTGTTTATGCAGTAGAAGAAATCGTATGGAACATGAGTGACATAATAGCCGAAATACTATAAAAAATTGTGGCCAACCATCGTGTGCAAACCAACTATCGGTGCCACTGGACTAATATAGTATTCCTCCGGATTAATTTATCGACCTCATTGAACGAGACGGGTTTTGATTGATTGTCCCGATATTTTGCGTTCCAGAACTGCCATTCGCGTATAAACAAATCGTCCCAGATGAGGGTGATTGTTTTGATTAATAGAAACGCGTTTCGTAATCCGCTTCGATTTGTTAAAGTCGGGTGGGCGTTGCCTGAGATGGACAACGAAGTGACAACTGAACGGAAATAAAAAGTTAACATATGAAATAATGAAGAAAATTAACCCATCTTGTGAATTTAATATCACCAAGAAAAAAAGCGAAACAAGAACTAATGAGGGTTTTCACTAAAAATGTTTAACTTTGCTGCTTTAAAACCGTGAAAAACTGACAAGAGGCATTCTCCCCATTAGTATGACGTAATAAGGTAACAGTACTCGGGCATAGTGGAAGGTAAAGAAAAAGCCAAACTTCTAGCGAGGAGATGCCGCCAAAAGGTCCACAGTGGATGTGGGAAGAAACTGAAATGAGTAGATGAGCTTTGTAGAATAACGGACTTGTTACGAGGGCTTATTCTGATAGAGAAGTGTAGACAAAAGTTTGCAGGTCAATAACAAGTTTAAGAGCTAGTCGATCCCCAAGCTCTCGGTTCTCTCTTAAGTCGCATCCATACAATACTACGATACAGAACGGAAAACTCATCAATTTTCTAGTTTCGTAACACAAGACAGAAATACGCTTTTATTTAAAATTCCCTCAACGTTCCCGATTAAATATTTCCAGCAGTTAAGCTGATTTACTCAACATTTTTATATTTTGCAGTTACAGTGCAACCTCTCAATACGGACACTTATATTAGGCGGACACTCCTCTTGAAACGGCATGTTTTTTGGAACGAAATATTTGCCTACCCTTTTACCTGTAAAACATACTCCTTTAACCGGACACCCCATTAAACGGACGCGGACAACACTGTCCTGACAAAAAAAAATACCTTCTTGGTTTTTCATATCATATCGTATTATTCATTACTTGCAGTTTTATTTTGCAAACAAATGCCGTAAGTGGAATCCACAATTTTTAAAAGGGCACCTACTAAAAAACTTCTCACTTTGCAAAAAAAAAAGGAAATTGTTACCGTTTCGGAAAAGGAAAATTTCACCTACTAAAAAACTTCTCACTTTGCAAAAAAAGGAAATTGTTAACGTTTCGGAAAAGGAAAATTTATCAGCGCGGAAGGTCGCAGAAATATTTAAAATCGGGGAAACTCAAGCGGCGGAAATAGCTGATCAAAAAAGCAATTTTGTAAAAACTGAAGGACTTCAAATTATAAAGTGTGTGATCCAATATCGGGGCACTTAGTAAACGCCAAGACTCAAGAAATAGCGAAATTTTAAAGCTTAACATGGCTGGAAAAGTGGCGCACACATGCGATACGTTTTAAGATATGAGTAAAGAAAACGTAAATCAGTTTAAAGATATGTTGCCCACAGTACTCCTGGAATATCAGCCACACGATGTTTACAATGCCGATGAGACTGGCCTTTTCTTTCTTACCTAACAAAACACTTGCTTTGAAATCCGAAAAATGTAGCGGTGTAAAACTTTCCAAGGAGAGGCTTACACTTTTATTTTGTGGTAATATGGTAGGACAAAAAGATTTGCTCGTGAGTAAAAAAACTATTAGCATTTAAAATTGTATCAATTAAAAAATTACGGGCAATATGGAAATATAACAAGAAAGCGTGGATGACACGAGACATTATGAATTAAGGTTGTTACAATTTGATAGAAGAATGGCCCTACAACAGAGAAACATTTCATTATTCTTAGATAACGCACCATCGCACCACCGTGAGGTAATAGTATATTATACAACAAGTTTATTTGATACGAGCGGGAGTGTTTAATAAACGAGCGACTTAAAAAGTATACCGAACGTATTGCATACTATACTTTTTCAACGACCGTTAATTTTTGGGTACATTTTCGCAAAAAAACACGAATACATCCACTGACATGACCGTAAGAATTGACAAACGTCAAAATTCAAGTGGGAAATATCTCCGAAAACATCGGATTGCTCCCAATCCCGTGAGGTAAAATCTCAGAATAGTCCGAAGTGGCTCGGATCTGTTGGAAACGAAACTGTCGTGGTAAAGTGACGTTTCCCGCACGTTAGATCGGTGAGCAATTCGTCATTTTACAGATGGGAGTAGAAACATATTTTAGAAGCATGTTATTTTATTAACTCACCCTGGAATAAAGTTTCATCAGAAACCATTGAAAATTGTTTCAACAAAGCTGGTTTTCAAAAAAATAATGACGTTTCCACATCAATGGAATCGTATCCAAAAGATAATATCCCAATATCTACGATACTTGAAATGAACATAAAGCAAGAAACTTGGAAACTATGTTGGAATCGACGGTATTACAGCGACTGAGAAGACTAGTGTGAACATTGAAGATGCAATTGAAAATATGAAAGAACCTGAACCGGAAGAAGACACCGATCAAAAATATGATAGTGGGAAACCTAGCACAATTAACAGCTATAATGAAGCCTTAAAAATAATTACCGATATACAAGTTTTTTATAAAGAGGACTACATTTCAACAGCTTAAAAATTTAGAAGATCATTTTAAGTCAAGTTTGTTAAAGCAAAAAATCATAAATATGCGTCAGGCTAGTATCTTAGAGTTTGTAAATAAATAATTAAAGTTCATTCACCTACATTTTTTTATAGTTGTTTGTATGTTTTTAAAGAAATAAATGTAATACATATTTACGATTTATATTGTTTTTTATTTCATGCACCTCTAATGAGCGGACCCCTCTAATAAGCGAACAAAACTAGAGGAACCTTGAGTGTCCGGTTATAGAAGTTTTCACTATATTATTAAACCAATTTTAATTTTAAAAAATAACGCAATGAAAGGAAACGAACTTTTTCAGGAACGGAAAAAACTTGTATCTGAAGTTCTTGAATATCGTTTACACCAATGAATCTTTTATTTAAGATTACTAACACCATCTCAACTGAGGAATTTTGCAGGTATTTTCGTTAGATCCGCTGTGAAATTACGGTGGTATAAAGGGCCCAACTACAACTTTTCGAGGTACGCCATTCATTATTATGGATCGCGATCATTCGAGACAAAAGCGGCAACAAAAACGACTGAAAAAAATAAAACGTTGAGACCAATAGCAGAGAGAGTCAAATAAGACAGCTTTGCATTCAGGATATTGTGCGCTGGGGAAGACAGAGAACACCAGAGTGGAACCAGCAAACAGGAAAGGAAGTCAGGACAAGTGGTAGACTACATCACAGTCTACAGAACTAAGAAAAAGAGTAAGAAAATCGTAAGCAAAACTAACCAAACGGAGTGTTTTTAAATCGAACGGACTAACTTTGAACTAAAACAAGTCAAATAAAAAACTCCTTAAGTTATGTGCATACCTACCATGTATATGATTAAATGTCTGGCATTCATTAATTTGGTTTCGACAAAAAATGAATATACATTTAATAACAAAGAGTAAATACGGAATATTTGCCGCGGCATTGTCGGCAGCGTCCCGCTATTTGCAGCGACTTTATTCTGTCATACCCGGTGAGAAATAAAATATGAGCTACGCGGCCGCTACGTTCCATTCACGCGGACCGCTTATTAAATTATGACCAGAACGGGTCACCTTTTATTAAAAGCTGCGAATCGCGAGGCCCACCCGCCGCGCCATACCGGGCCGTATGAAAAATTTATTTCCGTGCCCTACATACGCCGCTCACTTTTTAACGTCCGTCGAAAACCAATTTTTTTTCTTGACCCCGCAGATCGAAGGAAAGGCTAGGAAAGTCGAGCGTCGTCCGCTTAATGTCACCGATATGCACACCACACTTTGTAACATGTATCCTCTATTCCCTTAATTTTAAATTTCCAATTTAAATTAAATTGACAATTTCATGAGTGATATGATGAGGATGCCATACCAAAAGATACACGAAAATTATGAAACCTATTAGTCTTTTTGCTGTAAAAAAGGACGTCTAGGCAACTGATAAAATTCTAATAATCTAATCTAATCTAATAGCAAGAAATAAATAGTTGTCCAAAGGAAAGCACGATTCTCTTTAGAAATTTTATCTTTCAGCTTGATCCTTTGTCTGCATTTTATTTTCCTCTTTTCAGCACCCATTTTTGTTTCAACAGGTCCATCTCAGAATTGAAAACAGAAAATTTCAATCAACTACTAAGCTTATTAAACTGCAAAAACCCGGCGGCACCATGAACTGGAAATGCGGTCTATTTATATGTTATTTTAAAATATTTTCAGCACTGCCTTCTTTAAAAAAAAGTCATGTTTCCAAAAGTTAACTGGAACGTTGGTTGAGTTCTGTCAAACCATGTCTCATTACTTATTACTTATTATTTTATTATACTTATTTCATAAGTAATGGTTCCAAAGACTAGTAATTTCTCACCTTATTTGGGTTTCCTCATTAGAAAGCCGTTCCTTTAGGTTTCGTAGTTTAGGTAGAATTTGACACTATTCTCTTCAAAAAAGTCATGGGTAATTTTAACAAATCACATTATTAAGTGAGGAATTATAAACAGTTTATACAATTTGTTTGACTTCGAGAGATAAATGTTTCTTTCTCTTTAATGAAATGCTGTGTCTATGCTGTGTTTCTTAATGTGTAAAACTTAGCCTTAGTGTTTAAAATTAGAATTATAGTTACTTTCAGGTAGTTGTTGCCAAGAGAAACGGATTCGTAAAACTGAACTTTCTAAAAATGAGCAAATTATTATTCACAATGTGTTCAAAACTGTAATAAATGAAATGACTTACAATCAGCAGAGAAAATAGTGAAATGAAAAAGGATGATTTAAAATAATAAAAGCTCCTTCCGGAAAAGGTAAACGATTAATAATTACTCACAGGATTTGCTGAAAAAGGACCTACTACAGATTGTAAATTTTCAATAAACCTCTTTATATGAAATTTCTCGTTGATGAAATCTTTGAATAATTATTATCAAATCAAATTTTTGAACAAACGTCGGGAACAGCTATGGGTTCTCCACCAGTCATCGCGAATATATTTATTGTGAAGAAAGCTCTCGACACCTTCCATCTAAAACCAAAATTATGGAAACGCTACTTCGATTATACTTTTGTTATTTGGCCTCATGGTCAGGAATCCCTAATAAATAGGTTTCATCATTGGAATAGAAACTAATAACAACCTCCCATACTTAGATGTTCTTATCAATAGAAAATCAGATCTAACATTGGGTCATTGAGTTTACAAAAAAAAACCTACGCACACAGACCGATACCTTAATGCATTTTCACATCACCATCCGGCCCAAAAATCATCGGTTATCAACTCTCTCGTTTACAGAGCCGTAAAATTATCTCAGCCCGAGTCATTGAACGCAGAATTAAAACTGCTCTTCTCTCTAATAATTTCCACATTAAAGATATTAAGCGTTCCATCACAAAATACACTTTACCACAACCTCCCAGTAGCAATAAAACCGAAAGCAATCCCACACTTGTCGCTGTTTTCCTTCCTTATATTCAAAACATCACTGACCACATATCAAAAGTTCTAAAGAAATATAACGTCAAAAAAAGATTTACCACTTGTCCAAAAATCTATCAACATCTTCGATCCGTCCAAGACAAAATTCTATTTGAGATGCCAGGAGTTTACAACATTCCATGCATATGCGGCAAAGAAAACATTGGAGAGACCGGACGAAAAATATCAACTAGGCTCAAAGAATATGAAAGAGCCTTAAGACTAAGAAAAATAATCCCATCAGCAGTTGCCGAACACAATTATAAAACCGGACATAAAATTTTATTCGACTCAGGTGTCTGTGCGCCTCATGTAGCTCACTTTCGTGAGATATCAAAACTAAATGTTAAAAAATAAAAAACTACGCATTTCTACCTACTTAACGCTGGTAAATTTACGACTGCAGGTAGCAGACATCAGTGTGAAAGCACTATAAGCCTCCGGGGTTCAGATTGATCACTATTCATTGTATTTTTGACTTATGCTCGCAAACAATTGTACCCTTATCGAAACTAACCAACGATAACCCGCAATTATTTATTTCGAAAATGAACGTATATATTATTGTTGTATGTATTATTATTATACGCCATCCGCTCGAATTTTAAACGTTATTTATTATTCATCCGATATAGATATTATGCACTTTATGGTCCAATTTACCACGTCGACGGTCAATATAAATCACCCGTAACAGATAAGAATGCGAAGCGAAATAAGTAATCGATTTCTAAAATCGATAAACTGTTTAGTTCGCCGCGTTTTAAAGTATTTAGATCGCTTTTTATCTCGCTCGATACGGAACATGTGTCGGATCTCTTTTCGCCCGACGGAGCTAGCGACGATGTCGCCGGGCTGTCTGGTCGAGGTAAACGCGCCTACCAGACTGCGACCGACGGTTTACCGTTTCTTTTCCGACCAGATAACAACGTATATAAGGAAATGCGTTCTTGTCCGGTAGTTATGGGATGGAGCACGCCATTTTTGGGGGCAAAATGATAGACATCGGAACAGTTATCTTTCTACGACTCCGAATGAACGGAGTAAATGCACGCCTCTGGTCAGTTCATCGTCAGTCAGGCTCTCTAGATACCACCATGGCTTTGTTAGCTGAAATTTCCATATTATAAGTTTCTGCTGTGATATTAAGAGTGTAAAACTTTGCAGGTTATCTTCACTGTTTGCGAGAATTACCGCGTCACCTGCATAGCGTACAATATTGCATCATTATTTCCTATTTGGTTACTTTCCTTTTCTTCTCCATCAAATTATTTTCAAATTCAATTAAATTCTTTATTTCTTATGGCTGAAAAGTTTGCCAATCTTCTTTTAAAAATCACTCTTCCCTTCCAAAATGTTCTATAATAATCGCAATTACATTATATACATTAGCTTCCGTCTTCAACTTCAACACTACAATGTTCACAACGTAATATTATATTTTAACTTAGCCATTAAAGTATCTGCCATCTAACCTATAAATATTTAGGACATGCGACTATACACAAAGTCGCCATAACTTTTGTTTATAAAAAAAAGATTTTCATTGTTTGTTTCCTCACCCTGCAACTATCCCAATTATTAACAGAAGTGGTTAAAGACCTGTTTGTTATTTGATTGAAATTGTGAGAAATTTGCAGATATTGTAAGGCCTCAAGCCTATATCATTTACAGACAACAAATATGCAAATATGTCAACAAGAGTTAAACCCAACAAAAATTGGAACATCCCATAATATACAAGGCTCACTTGAAGAGTTTCCGACCTCATTCAGAAGATGGGGGCACTAGGTACTAAAAGCTAATGATCGTAGTTCTGATAGTTACTTACCCAAGTTTCAACCATTTTGGACGAGTGGTTTTTGTTGAGAGTCGTTTGAGTGAGTCGATGTGAATGGTTTCGTGAGAATGGAAAAAAACTGAGTATAGAGCTATCATGAAGTATTTGTTTTTAAAAGGCAATACTAATATGCAAACTGTACCGTCATTTACCACTAAACTTTTGGGCAGCTGAATTTAAACGTGGCTGTAAGAGTTTAGGAGATGATGAACGTTCGGGGTGTGTGGATGTGTAAACATCGTCTGGGATGACTGATTGTCACAGATACCTGAGTCGCGGTTAAGATTGTTTGGTTGCTTATAATAGATTTCTATAGATTCTCGGATTTTTCGTTGATAGAAGAATTGTTTAATCAATTAATCACCTTCGTGAACAATTATTTCGAGGAGAAAAACGCTGGGGTACTATTTGGACGGGTCAGGGAGAACTACTGAAAAAAGTATAGCAAGTGTAGTCAAAATATTTTACTCCAATACCAATACAGTTTCACATATTAATGCTTCTATAATGTAAATAGTTTGTTTAAATTTATAAAAATTTTGTGTGTCCATTGGCCGTAATAAACGTAAGCATTGGGTGTGATGTCTCTGCCATGAATAAATGAATCTTCGATCTTGTCTTGATTAAACTTCCTTTCAGTACGATTTTCGTACTGCCACTCCTAATTATTTTGTTTTTGCGTTGATCCTTAGGCAAAAGATAGTTTCAGTGTTTGATTTCTTTACGTATAATTTAGATATGAGTAGTTGGCTCTGGGACCGTTGAACAATTACGGTTTCTGTCACTGAGACCTAGTTAGGTATGAACTATGGCGAAACTAGCCACAGGCATCTCTTCTAGCTGTTTTTATGTTCCCGTATTTTCCACTCCGCATACTCCTAAAGGAATCGCAGTTTCGTCCACTTCGACAATTGTTTTTGGCACTTGCAAATTACTGAAGTCAGTTTTGCTTTTTCTTTTTTGATTTTCGTGTCTAAAAATATCGCGACATTTAGTGCCGAGGTGAAATAAGGTTAGTTTCGGACACCGATACGTTTCTATTTTCACGAATTTTACGAGCGATCGTAAAAATCTTAGTGCGTCAGCAAAGAAAATTACTTTTCTAATGGGATCGGTTTCGCTTTCCGCGGTGTAATTTCGAAATTAACACTCTTTCGTCCGAGTATTGATTAATCCTAATATTGAATAAATATTATTACGTTTTGCCAATAATGCAATTTTATGATTGGTTTTGTCTTTTGAACCGTTAGTTTTGGTTAGTTATATATTAGTGATGGAAATAAATAGTCAACAGTTAACGACAAACAAAAAAACGAAAAACACAACACTGGCTGGTTTACATCTTAAAACATATCTACTGAATTAAGGACCATTAATTTCACTCAGAATGTAAAGGCAAACATACTTCATTGGTAAAGTTAGGGTTCCAAAACACCGGAAGATGTTGTTGGCATTTATGGGGAGTACCAAAAGAAAGAGGAACAATTGGTCTGCGCAAAGATGTTGGAAAGAAAGCAACTTGTGTGGGAAATAATTAGCATATTTTCGGACAGTGCCACTGTAAAAAACAGCCAACAAGCCCTATCAATGTTAGGGTGTCGTAAAAAGTCATGGATATCAGGCCATAGTGGACTGGAAGATAACGAAAAAGCCAACCTCCTGGCGAAAAACTGGGCAGAGACGTCTTGGCTATATCACGCTAAACGGTAAGAAATGCAATTAAAACTTTTATAGCAGAGAAAACTTTTGGCATACTGCACTCAATTAAATCTAAATTAAATTGGAAGTGCGGGTCGTAGCGAACAGCTAGAATATCGATCACACACAATAAGTTGTAAATGCTAAAGGCAAACTTGCAATTTCATTTTAAATTTGGTTACTACATATTAGGAAGCTAAGGAATAGTAAGCATTAAATTATAAAAATAAATTATACAGCATCCGATCGAGATGCATTGACTACAGAGAGCGGTACAAATAAATTTGGACAAGACTTGTCCCATATCTTTTCCCCACATTCCAGAAGCCGTGTAACACGGACAATGGCTTTTGAATTTATATAAGCTGCTCGAATTATGCTATTAACGTAGAAATGAAAGTACAAATTACTATCAAAAATACAGCTAAGTTGGGCGCAGAAGAAAGTCGTTTTATGGCTGTCACCGTCGACGTTAATGGCGAATTTCGTGTTTTACGATTTTGGATAGGTTTTTACCAACAGTTAAATGATTTGTTTTCTCGTTAATCCATGTTGCTATTTTATTTACCCGACGTGCTAAATTGAAAAGTGCATTTTTGCAGTATCGGTCGTTGTCAGCGTAGAGACGACGTTTATAAAATTTGAGGATTTCTTCCGTAACGTATTTGTTATTACGAGCTCATCGCTTAGGATCATGGCTGGGAGCGGCATTCCCCAGGGAAGCAATTTAGCCCCATTGATATTCTTGCTTTTAACTAATGACATAGTAGCTAACGTTTTGCTCTTTGCTGATGAAGTGAAATTGTTTAGAATAATTGATAGTGTGGTCGATTGTGTGTCTCGGCAGAGTGATTTGTGTTTTTGTGTTCTTGGTGTGCTTCTAATAACCTACCCTTGAATACAGATAAATGTTTCGCAAATACATTTTAAGACAAAATTGATATTATAATTCATAATTACTATCTGGATATATTACCATTAAGAAAATTTTAAAAACCTGGGTGTAACGTTTGGGACAAAACTCTCCTTCAGAAATCACGTCGATGAAGCCTGTAGAAGTGCACTCAAAATTCTGGGATTCATAGTGAGAAAGAAATTCTAGAGATTTTGCAAGGGAACATACTTTAAAACTGTTATACTATAGTCATGTCGGGTCGAAACGAGACTACGGTTCAACGGTGTGGCAATCAATATTTGGAAAATACCGGCTATGATACTGCCACAGACGGATCTATTACCAATGTTTAAGGTTTCCTGACTGTTGAATCGTAGAAGCTACCATTCATTTCAGGATTTCTAAAAACCTTGCAATTCATTAGTGGATTGCCCTGAGTTGCGGAGTCAGCTGAACTTTCATGTTAATTCAAGCATTGTAAGGGCAATCACCTTGTAACTCCAAGAAACAATTTTTTGATCAAAGGTCTTCTCTATCAGTTGATGAAATTATTGAATGGCTTCTATAATGATATCGACGTGTTTTGTCTTAGTCGCTCACAGCTTACTACACATTAATTAAAAGTAAATTTGAAATACTATAATGGTTTCTATGTTTTATTATTACTTTGCCGGACTAAATATAGTTGAATAGTTATTATAGTTATTGCCTATAGTTCTTAAGATGAAATTGTCCTCTGAATGATTATTACTATTATTATAAAATTTCAAACTTCTGAACAGACCCTGCCCTTAGAGGCTGAGGATAAAAAAATTGGAAAAGAGCGATCGCTGCTAGGAGAATAAAAAGTTTACCTACAAGGAAATTGTCCGTTGACCCGATACCAATATGAAACGAGGAAGCCAAGAAAGTCAATAATCTCATTACCGACCGCAAAAACAATAGCATTTACGTTTTGTAGGAATTTACGATGAATCAGGCGCGAATGTCGATATCAGTGAACAACACGACAATACTCTTCGCATTTGTACGATTTCTAAATTGGGGAACTTCGAATATCAGAATAAAATTGATAAAGGCCCAAGTTTAAATGTTAATAAATTCTGAACGTCTTAATGCTCCGTATGAGCATTTTGAAAGCGATACTTTTTATCTTAAATCAACGATGGTATCAAAAATCAGTTCGATTCCATTCTACTCGAAAAGTCAAAATAATCCAAGGATGTATAAAATCTTTGACGGTGCCCACAATTCAAATCGTGACGCACGTAATATAAAGAAGTGAAGAGAGGCAAAAGGCCGCGTACATAAGCGAAATGGTGGGCGGTACGGACTAAGACCTTCATATATACTTCGATTTTCATGAAGTCTTCTTATTTCTTTTATAATTTAATAAATTCGACGTGCTATTCCTGGCAGACGGATATTTATAACACAATCTTACGTTTTTTTTTATAAAAATTATAATTAAACGTTAATTTAAGCGTGACAGTATCTCATGAGTTAGTGCAGGTAAATGCTCGGAATACTATATAATAAATTAAGTAAAATAATAACATAAAGAATTACTAATTTGTTCAACGGATTATTTAATGGCGACGGAACCCAAAAGAAAATCGTATTCCAGGCATCGTCAAGTAAAACGATCGATACTGGATGATTCAACTGAATTCACTAATTGCTGAAATAACCAATAGTTTTAAAATTGAAATTAAAAAAGCGTTTTTGTTGGTGAATCACTATAATGTTTGAACGAAGTCAAAGAAAAAAAAATGTAAAAGATGAAATTCTTTGCACAGATGTACACAAAGAATAAATTAATTTGAAATAAAAATTATGTGATTTAGACCATTACATATGGCGTTTCAAGACAAGAAAATTGATATAAATTTTTAGAAGTTTTTTACCATAAAATACCATACTACTCTTTGCAGTAATATTGGGGTTATTTCCAGGAATATGAACCTGAAGTCACACTTATCGAAACGTTTTTTAGATATGCCATCATATTTTGTAAAATATTAGTACACAGAAATAATTTAAATTATCATTTAAAAAGTTGTTAACAGAATTAAAACCCAACAACACATGAAGCAATTTTTAGACCAGTTTTTAAACTGCCTTCGAAATTATTTCATTTTGTGTTTTGCGGTATCACATTTATTTATTATTAAATTAAACAAGTTTTCAAAATTGCGTAGGTAAGTAATAAGTAAGAAAATAAGTAAGTAAGTTAGTAAGTAAGTAGCTGAGTAATTAAATAAGTGAGTAACCAAGTAAGTAAAGTAGTAAGTAAGGAAAATATAGCAAGTAGTTTGACATGAGCCGTCGTTAATAGGGTTTAGAAAAGGAGAGTTTCCTGCCTTTAAAAGTGCCCAGTTTGGCCCAGCCCGTACTGCTCATTAATTTTTCAAAAATGGAAAATTTGATTGTTATAAATTTACGTTGTTTTTGGAGGTACGCAAAATAATACATTGGACAATTTGCTATCGTACCTCTACGAAATTATGTCTCACTTAAGTATTCGCCGATTTCTTTCGAGCTCGATTTCGCACCTCAAACGTGACAAGTTGAAATCGAAAGTAGCGAAAGCGCCGGACAGTTATTTAATCGCCATTTAAACGATCTTCAAACATCCGCCGACACTTTCGTAAACACGGTCGTCGAAGAAAAAAGAAAATGTATCGAAGCGAGTTTTCGACAATCGCGCGCATCCCTTTCGCACAATCAAGAACGCGGAATTATCGAATTTATGCGGCTCGTAAAACGGAACCGCTAACGCTCGTAATCGCGGCCATTACGCTAAAATATATTCGCAAACGTGCGGCGAAATGATGCGTTTGCTAATGTTAAGAAGTTACGAGCCGAAAGTCCAACCGCCATGGGGTGCAAATTCGCTAGGGCGTGTGTCGGTCATTTACGGTTACAATTTATGACGGAGCAAATGGAAATACATGACGCTTTAATGGCAGAGTAATTAAAACATTAATGTGAGAGCCTTTATAGGTATACGAGTATTTGCTTAGTTTAATCGATCAGTAAGTGGAAAAAATTATTATAAACGTATATCTTATTGCATAATATGCTATTACTGGCAAATGATGAAACTGTTTGTCTGCGACGAAAATACTTATGACGGATAACGCGGTACCGAAGAAAGCAGGAGAAAATATATTATCTTGATGAGACATGGATTAAACGGGTATTAAGGTGCCTACAAGAAATAATCTAGTCTAATAATCGTCCATATTGGAAGCGATGAGGAATTTTTAAAAGAATTCAATAGTAATTAGATTGAAGAATTAGTTAACCACTAAAATATTGAATTTGAAGATAATTTGATAAAGGAGCTATTATATGCGTAAATTTACACATATAGTTTAATAAAATGGAAGATAAGCAAAAAAATGTAATTGTGATGCGCACATTGCGAACTAGACCTATAGAAAAAGGCCACATTCTACATACTTGTAAAGGAAGTAATGCCTGAGAACTGGTGAAAAATCACTTTAGCGGAGAAAAAGAAAAAATGTGTCATTTCAACTATACCTGCTCAAGAAGAGATTGCAGTTCTTTATATGCCGACGAAAATCCTATTAATTTTTTGAAACTCATAAATGTATTCAAACCCGGGTGGAACTACCTACATTCGATGAACAGAAAGAAAGTTGTAATGAAATGAATACCAAGTTGCTTGAGTATTTGTTGTAGTTTTTTTTTCTAAAATATACTTTAAGCTAGGACGTGTATGTTTCCCTATTATACTATAACTATGCGGTGCATTAAGACCTTCAGACCCATTGTGCCTGTACAGAGTGATTTGTTAAACAGCCATAACTTGAAATATATTTGTCGTCCAGATTAGGGGAAAGAAATCATAATACAAGTCATCAAGAGAAATCGATAAAAATTACTTTAAAGTTTTGGAAATCGAAATTTCGTCTTGAATTTGCTTGAGTAAGGTATATCAAAAACATTCCCATTGTTAACCTTAGACAAATTTCTGATCAATTTTGCTCACTTATTTTTTAGCCTAGCTCTTCGATTAATTTGTTGGGGAGGATCAAAATTATTATTCAATAAATAGCGGCAACTCCGGTTTTAGTCGAATAAAATTTAGCAAATTAGGGATTTCTGAAAATGTTCTTTTGTGCTCTATAATATAATCTCATATCTCATTTCCCTCATATCTTTGTCGTTCTCGCTATCGGGGTTTTTGCTCCAGATTTTTTTTCTACTCCCGTCTGTAAAATACCTAATTACCCACCGATCTAGCGTGCGGGAAGCGTCACTTTACCACGTCAGTTTCGTTTCGCATGAATCGAGATATTTCCCGCGCTTTGAATTCTGACGTTTGTCAATTCTGACAGTCATGTCAGTAAATGTATTCGTGTTGTTTCGGTCGCAGAAAAAGTATAGTATACAACACGTTCGGTAAACTTTTTAACTCACTCGTTTATTAATCACTCGCTCCTCTGCGCTCTGCTCGTGTCAAATAAACTCGTGAGTCAGATGCCATTTACCGCACTTGTTTCATAATATATTATAAATGCATGGTAATAGTATATTATGCAACAAGTGTGGTAAACGACATTTGACTCACGAGTTTATTTGACACGACCGGAGCGCAGCGGAGCTGGTATTTAATAAACGAGAGACTTAAAAAGTTTACCGAACGTGTTGCATACCATACCTTATCTTCGACCGTTAGTTTTTGGGTACATTTTCGCCAAACAACACGAATACATTCGAACGAACACATTCACGTCAAAAACTAACCAAAACGTCAAATTCAAGGTGTGGGAAGAAATATCTCCGAAATCATCCGATTGCTCCCATACCCGTGCGGTAAAATCGCGGAGATGTTGGAAGTGCCTCGGATCCGTGGGAAATAAAACTGACGTGGTAAAATGATCGGTAGGTAATTGGGTATTTTAAAGACGGGAACAGAAAAATATATTTTTCTACTCCCGTCTGTAAAATAGTCAATTACACACTCATCTAGCATGCGGGAAGCGTCACTTTACCACGTCAGTTCCGTTTCCCACGGATCCGAGTCACTTCGGACATTTCCGGGATTTTACCGCACGGGTTTGGGAGCAATCGGATGTTTTCGGAGATATTTCCCAGGTTTAGAATTTTGACGACTGTTTATTCTGACGGTCATGTCAGTGAATTCGGTCGTAGAAAAAGCATGGTATGCAACACGTTCGGTGAACTTTTTAAGTCTCTCGTTTATTATACAGTCGCTCCGCTCGTGTCAAATAAACACGTGAGTCAAATGCCGTTTAGTGCACTTGTTGCATAATATACTATCTTATATGAGTAAAAACAGGAAAACTACTGAAAAAGTCAACGAAAATCGCAAGTCCCTATCTTAAGTAAGCAAGTGCATTTATTCCCTCTTTCTTATAAAAACCATGCAATAAACCATCCCACAATTATTATCGGTATCAGAAGTAAAACACTATGGAAACAAAACACCAAATTATCAATCAATCGAATGCGACCGTTTCTGCTAATAATAATCAAGACCTCTTCAATGACGTTTAAAATACTATATATACTTTCTTTTTTGTAATTAACGGTTTTGCTATTTTACTCACCGCGCAAAAACTCGATTTTTAAATGTGTAATGGTTATACGAATAAGAAGGCACTTTGTGTAACTTTAATGCGCAATAAAAACAGTTTTATCGCACGGACCAGACTAAAAATAAGACACCTTCAATCGCCCGTCCTATTTTTCAGCTTTCATATGAAAGACGAGCGATAAAATTTATCCATTAGGACGACGGCAATACATCAGAATTAAGTGGATTAATGTTATGGGCCGCCTGAGCCGAGTGGTGTTTTGATGTCTGTTTATCGCGTCCGAGCCTAACGTCCACAACTAACCTACATCAAGCCTTTTGTGTTCGATGGGGTGTTTGAAATGATAAAAACGATTGTAGATGGTGTCGGCATAAGATTGATCATGCCATGAACGAATGGACATGTTTCAATAATAATAATAATAATAATAATAATAATAATAATAATAATAATAATAATAATAATAATAATAATAATAATATTTATTTCAAACTTCTTACATAACAAATTGAAACGAAGTCAAATAAGGTAACAAAAGTGTCAGGCAGAAGATGTATAAAGCGTGCACGGTCAAGATCCCCATTTCTCTGAACACATTTCGACATGATTCAATCCGGCCTATTTTATTTACAACTCGAATTGTTCTTTTTGTGATACAAAAGTATCTTGTATCCCACAATGCCGGCCCCAAAATATTCCATACTTAAGTACCGATCTGAAATTTGCAAAATAAAGTATTGCTAATGTTAAATTATCGAAATATTTAACAGGAACAGATCGAATTTAATCTATTTTGTAACTGATTTATATGGCATGCCCAGTCCAAATCTTTATCAATGAACACACCCAAAAACTTGGCATTATCTGAAATATCAAATATATGCTCCTCGATTTCAAACTCCGTAATATTTTCCAATTTGGGGCCTCTTATTGTAAAAAGTATTGCCTGCATTTTATTTGTGTAAAGGATTAGTTATTTTGATTAAATCAGTTTTTTGTTCAAATGAAAAAAATACTGCCATAGTTTATCAAATTTGTATCATCTGCATAGTTAAGTACTGTTTAGCCTAGTTGTTCTGAGACAAGTTATAGGTCATTTATGAAAATTACAAATAAGATTGGCCCCAAAATACTACCCTGTGCAACTTTATACTTGTTCGGTAGGATTCCAGACTTACTGATTCATCATTTTTGTTAACCTCTACAACTTGCATTCGCCAATTAAGATAATCTTCAACCATTTAAGTGCATTGCCTTAACTCCGTAACTTTCCAGTTTCCATAGGTCTTGGTTAAGTCTAAAAACATCCCAGTTGCTGCTTCCTCTTTTTAAAAAAATTGCAACAATATTTTAACAAATTGGAAAATTGCTGTCTGAGTTGACCTTCCTTTGATTATTGTGCAGCAGTTTGTAATTTGATAAAACGATAGTCAAACGTTTACAAACACCAAACTGGTTTATAACCGTTCAAGATTTGAGGGAATAGATCAGTAAAACTCGTGAATAGTGCCATTTCTAATAATAATAACTTGCACAGTTCAATTTCGAATAAATTTGCAAATGCAGATTCAACAATGCTACCACTCATTGTCAGCAAAAAGTTTGAGTTCCGCCACAGACATTAGTAGCACATTACAGATTGTCTCGTATTATATTGCCAGGAAGGTCTGTAATTTACGATAATCGGAGTCATCTTGCAGTATCCCAATGAACACTGTACCCACACAAAGTGAGAAATAAAAAAGAAAATTAATGTCGGGTAACTATAATGACATAACGGAAAATATGAATTGGATCCGATCTCAAAGTAGTGTGTGCTAACTATTAAAAATAGTGTATTATATTATCAAGCAGTTTGGTTTTGCTTCTTGTTGTAAAAAAGGCATAAGTTTATTGCAGTATTTAAAATTTTATTCACGATCGTTATTAACAGAATCATCTAGGTGTCCATCAAAACAGTACTGGCTGTTCATTGGTGGCGTGTCAACATTGAAGTGCATAATTTACAACCTCATTTTAGTGTTCGCTTAGTGAGTCAATGTTGCCCCTGTTAGTTCAAATTATCAAACAAACGCATTAATGAACCAAAGTACCTGTAGGTACATTTCTTCTGGATTTCTCCTGCTTCAAGCCCCATTGCCATTCGGCAAGTATTTGAGACATCAGTTTTATACAGCATCCTTTGTTGATATTTTTCTACCTATTTCTCCGATTTATGCACGGAATACTGTAAACACTTGCTGTCTCGGGAGACTTTTATCTTCATCATTTAGAAGCCTTTATAAACATAGATATACAAAAATTTGTTGATTGATTGATTAATTAATTATTATTATTATTATCATTATTATCATTGTCATTATTACTATTATTATTATTATTATTATTGTTATTGTTGTTATATAACACATGGATGATGAAAATCTAGTATACGGAAGTAAAGAGCGGACCCAAAAAAAAATGTTTTTTTAATATAATTCCATATACTATCTGCGTTTTCGCGCCTTCGATCAATTTTGAAATTATTGTGATCCTACTAATATAAAATGTTTGTAAATATGGCCAAACATTTCGTTAATTATTGTCACTAAATTTATATATTTCGAAACGAAAATAAAAATACTAATTACAGCGTTAGTGCTAAATAGCCAAAACACACATTTGTAAAAAATGAAGCCAAAAAAGTTCCATTGAGAATGTGTGAAACATGAAACTTCAGAATAGTTTATATTTGCTCTGAGCTCTTGGTGAATTTCAGTTTTAATATAGCTGATTTCGGTTATTCTGAATTCCAAAAAGTCCGCATCTCCGGAGGAAAATGTTTATTTTTATGTTTGTTTGTAGTTCTAAAAGGCGAACATATTTTTTTCATAATCGAATTGCATAAAAAATGTATCATTTCCAATTTTCGAATTTCAGAATAATCAAAATCAGTTATTTAGCTCTTAATTCTTGGTTACTTTCAGTCATAATGTAATTAATTTCGTCTATTCTACAGTTTCAAAAATCAAAATGATGCATTTCCGGAGGAAAATTTTTATACGTTTGAAACGGCTTCTCTTCTTCTCGTAGTGTGCCATGCCCAAATTTCGGGCGTTAGCAACTTCTTGCATCTATCTGTGTTGTTCGACCAAAGTGGATGCACATATAAAAGGGACCTACAGTGTAACGCCTAAATAAAAATTTTCATCTGTTTATATAGAATCTAGAAATTTCTGGCCTCTTCCATAGTTTTTGTTTTCAATGAAACTTATCCATGACTATTTTTTCAGCAATTAAATCCCCTTACTCACTGCCCTCGCCCCCTTGCAGGTATTCGAGTTGCTCCTCAAGCAATCAGCCTCCAGTTTCAGACAGCGCTCTGAAGAAGCCAGTAAGACAGAGTCAGACGCAGAAGAAGGGTAACTGCCCGCGGATTTTTCTTTTTGCCTTTTCAAAATTCTTAATAGTTATTAATTTAAAGAATACCTTTTGATTTGCGCAGTTTATAGAGCCTCTCAGCTGAATGTTTTTTTAAGAATTTTATTGTTTGACTCGTTCGGAGTTCGTGGATAAAGGATAACTGGATGGGATGGGGGCTTCAAATGCAATCTACATTCGCAAGTCTAAAGGACAATGGTTAAGAAAACCATCGAGATAATTTGCCGAAAACCACTCGCGAGCCGATCGATATGTCAATGGAACGACGTCATTTCTCACGACCGAACAATACTCCACCGTCGATGTAGAGAAACGCTACGAAAACGAGATAATGAGCGGCACGCAATTACCGCGCCCGCCACGATAGGTCATTGTATTTCACCGGTTTTGTTTTCCGACTTTTTTAAAATCAATTTGGCGCGATCGCGCGTGGGCTAATATTAATAAATAATAGCGTCGTCCATGCAAAAAGCAATTTTCCCATGTACGAGCGTAGGATAGCGCCTCTCTTTGTTTTCCGATATACGCGAGAGAGTTTATACGTGATTGAAAGGCCGAATAAATGAATCACTCTGAGTTTTTCTCCCCCCCTTTAACCATAATCGAAAATAAATTGAAGTCTCGCTATTGATTGATTTAGGTAATGGAAGGACCTTAGAAATTATTTAGAATTTAAAAGTCTTAGGAAATACGGATTCGATAATGCAGAGGTATTAATTATATTATTATATTAATATTTTATCAAGGCACAGAGATATTATTTCCAAGTTCAATTTCTCCACACCATCGCAAGAGATTTAATTTCTAAAATATGCCTCTTAAACTCGTTCTCTGTACCTGTGGAAAAACCAAGCAATCTATTAAACTTTTTCTTTGTATTTTGATTGTAAAAATTAGTAAATTCTTATTAGGTGGACATATAGTACCGCAGTTCTTAATGAAATTGTTATTAATTTCGGGATTATTTAAAGGCCAGGAACATCAATTTTGTTGTTTGTTTATAATTGTTTAATTGCTTTGAGTCCGATTTATTTGCATTAATGAAGTGTTCGGCTGCTGCTTGTTACCGTCTGTGAAAGAGAAGTATTTTCGCTGCTAACATATTAAAAATATTTAATACATTAATAGAATCCTCAATATTCTTCAAATATACCCTCAATATAGGGCTTCAACCAGAGACAAGTTTGAGACAAGCATGATCCGAGATATCTGATCCAAAATCAAATATACAGCACACAAAATTTTCTAGATTATTTGGAATTAGAATATGGTCAATAAGAGAATAAACATCGAACAAAAATTTTTATTTGAATGGAAAAGCTACCAGCAGTGTTACAAGCAAAGAGCGCGGCACTAGAACACTGTGCAAGAGACATGGAGACGAACAAGATTCGTTATAAAACAATTGCGATCACCACCGATAAAGCTATGCAATCCACCAAAATGGCACCCAAGTGACTCGCTTAATTTCCGAAACACAAGGTGTTGAATGATTAAAATAATTGTCGATTTTAGATAATTTTTTCCAGAACGCTAATTTAAACTAAGCAAAAATAATTATGACCGTAAGAGTTGGAATCTACAAAATGGCGACTTAGGAGTTTCGCATTGCGTGCGCCCTGTGTACAGCGATCGAAACCCGCGGGTGGCGACTGGTGGCTGTAAATTGCCGAACTTACCGGAAATCTATGCTCTGCTTGTGTTTCCTGCGCTCTCTGGAATATTTCCTGCAATAAGGAGAAAACGACTTAGTACCAACCTAATTGTTGTCTACAATATAAATAATTGCCAAAGCGAAATTTTTTTCGTTGAATCATTCGAATAGTAACTGATCTCCATTCGGATATTCCGTGTTATTGGATATAGTATGATAAACGGTAACACCTCATCATTTTTTATTTCAACAGGTATTGTCTTTTGGTAATCTCTAGACTTTCTTAAAACCTAGATCACATTCTAAGGCTTCTTTAAAAAGCAAAGAGCGAGATTATACAATAAAGAAAATAAGGAAGTGTACCGAATTAATTTGAGACGTTGAACAACATAAATATAAACTCTACAAAATGGATGTTTTTACACAGAATACGCAATATTGGTCGTGTGATAGACACTCGAGAGCAAGAAGAGAGATTCGTGTTTAATGTCGTTTGTTGCTAGGAACGTCAATGAAATTCTATACTACTAAATCTACATATTTCCAACACCTCAAAATTCAATTTTTTTTTACTCATATAATACCTTTAAAGATAACACCAGTCATCAATTATTAGCGCAACTGCATCCAGAAATATAATAATTTCAACACAGGATTAGAAAAGAGTGCGAAAAATATATAGGTATGATTATATTTCGAAAAATTTTCTGATAACAGTAATTTCTCTTAACCAAAAATTTTTAAATGTTACTTACACTTCCTTGTTTCGGTAGTGAGCGCTCCTTTTCGAAGTTGATCAAAACTTTATCAATTTATCAAATACGTGACAACATTGACGTAAGACAAATTCGTAAGGAATTTGTGTAAATAAATAATTATCAGGAATAATCATTTAGCGCAATAATTCTGAAATCTAATCAAATAAGTAATGTCTTAATAAATATTTATTTCATTTTCTGTCTGTAATACTAATCATCATATTGTTCACAGTTTTCAAATAAAAAAAAATATATCAAATTATAACATACCGTTAAAAAATATAACATTCCCAGAACTTTACATTTTTACCTTACTTTTTAAAATATAAATACACAACTGAAAAGCTGAAAACGTTGAAAGTTGAATAAGAATGCGTAAAAATATACCAGGTGTCCCATTTAAAAAATTAAGACATGATCTGGGACGCTTATTCCGAAACCGACAAAGAAGCAATAGGAAATAGTTTTCTCCTTTTCGGATAAATGAAAGATAACATGGATATGAGGGGAGCCCGGTATCTCAAAAATTAAACGAGGTTGGAATATTTCCTTTGCGGCAGGGAAAGCTGCACGAAAAATTTTGTATGTAAAATTAACAAATTGTCATCAATATTTCTAACATTAATATTATGATTCACATTGCACTCCACGTTTCTCTGTGGAGGGATATATATCACTTTTCGTTGCTAGACTCCGTTAATGCAAATGATATATATTGCGGTTTATACAACACTACTGTCGTTTCTCGCATCACAGTCTCCAAATGGCCCAATATCACCCCTGTTGGCGCAGTTTTGCTCATTGCTCCTTGAACATATTTTAGCCATGATTTTCTGGGACTGCGCTTTTGTGGTGTCAGGCAATGAAATAATTTCAATGGTCATCTTTCCTTCTCCGTGCGACACACTTGTGCAGACCATCCTGAATTTTTTGGCTCAATTGTGTTCACGATGCTAGTTGCGATTCCCATTCAGTTTTTAATATCGTCATTTCTCACCCTTGTCTTATCTTCTAGTGTAAGTCCACAGCAGCTTCTCCAAAATGTTGTCATTGTGTGTTGAATCTTATCTGTTTACTAAATAGTATAAAATGTAATTATTTCGTTATAATTCTCACTTGTGCAATACGTTTTTTAGTTTTACATTCAGTTGAACTTGAAATACTGAAGTACCGCATCGGCTGCTTTTATCACTCCACGACCTAGTGTTATGTCTCCTTTTCCTCCATTCCAGATGTTTATTGCTCAACCCCATTTCTTATACTAGTAATCTAATTTCAGACAGTCTGCGAAATTTGGGAGGGGCACAGTTTGTTAAGTGGTGCACTATCGTATGCTTTCTGCAAAGCAATGAATACCAAATGTGTCTTTAGGTTGCTTTCTGTTCGTTTCTCTATAAATTCTTTTTAAACAGAAAACGTTGTCATGGCATGATCATCCGGTTCTAAATCCAGTTTGGGCTAATCTAACCCTCTATACTTTGCACAAATTTAACGGTCGCTTTTCTTACCGAGGATAGAAATATAGGCCGTTTTCCATTGAGATGGAAAGTCACCTTCACATACATAGCTGAGAATGTTATACAGTTCATTTATATCATTTGTAACGAGTTAAAACATGATTTAACAAGCAGCCTCCTTGTAAATTTTGTATCAAAGATAAAATAGCTCCTTTTAAGAAAATAGTCCTGATATTTTAGAAAAAGAAACAGTTCATTCTGTTTGTAACATTGGTAAGCGCTGAAACGCTGAGCCATCACGGGCAGTCATGGATATATCTCACTGTTCATTGTTTTAATCTACAGCTATCACAGATTAATGTTTGTTGTACTTTTACGATCGAAAATCAAGCAAATTAATTTAATATCGTTTATTGTCTAAATGACACCGATCGTTGCCTCAAAATTAATGTTGAATTTCATTGATTTGATGTACTTTTTTATTAATAACACTGACTTTTTTCATTCAGTCTATAATGAAAATCGGACATACTGTACAATAAAAGTTCCCATTTCCGAGCTTGTCTACTGCAAAAGTCCAGCTCGTTAAACGCGAGAAGGACTTTTGCGAAATCCACCTGCATTCGCTATAATATCTGTCGACAGAGTCGATTTTCATTGTTTGTCCAAGCCACGCCCCGTCGTGTCGCACCGACCGTAAAAGCCAACAATTACAATAATTGACTCGTAAAAGGACCTTCGCGGCCTGACGGAACATCGGATATCGCCCGCCGAGATTTATGTTTATCAATTAAAAATTCAATTATACGAGAGAGAGAGCGAGAAAAAAAGGGGCAACGGCCAAACGCGAAATTATTCAAAAACAAGTTGAAATATAAAACGAAAGAGCTCTGACTCGGCCGGGACATATAAGGACTTTTGATTTATCGGGAAATTACCGAACACGACTTTATATATATTTTTCACCAGCAACTATCTCTCGCGGACGTGAATTTATTTACGGCCGGAAAGCAAAATTTATACCTACATCCACCTCGGTGCGGTGTTAATAGGAAGGAAGAATGCGCTTTGTATAGGTCGAAGTTGTCCGTCAGAGGGGATTTGCTATTCTCGAAGAAAATGATGCTTGTCGCGGGATTTTCAAATCACACATGAATTTCCAATGACACCGTAAAGAAATTTGTCACCACTCATGGCTCTAAAATTTCTCGCTTTTACGCACTGCAAAAAGTTCACAAACCGCTGTTACCCTTTCGACCTGTTGGATATTTTACAAGTAAGACTGACAGTTTGGCACCTAATTCCTTTGACTTCATTGAACAACTAAAAAACACTTCATTAGATTTAAACTATGTACCGAGGATCTGGAATCAAATTTTCCCATCTTAATTGAAAAAACTTCTCTGGATCATATTTTGCTTTTAACCGACAAATTTAGGAACAAATATCAGAAACAGCTATTTGTTCTCCATTATCACCAGTCATTGCAAATACATTTATGGAAGCATTTGAGAAGTAAGCCATCAACACTTTCCATCTAAAACCATAACTATAGAGACACTACGTTGATGATACTTTTGTTATTTGGCCTGATAGTCAAGAATCGTTCCGAGATTTTCTTCCATTTAAACTCTAGTATTCTTTAAATACTCTTATAAATAAAAAATCAAGCCTAACATTGTGTCATTAGGGTCACAGAAAACCTACGCACATATCACATCCATCATCGGTTATTACCTTTCTTGTTTACATAGTGGTAAAACTATCTCAACCCAAATCACTGGACCCAGAATTGAAACACCCGAAATTTACTCTCCTTTCAAATACTTTCCACATTAGAACCAAACCAAAAATTCCGAAAGAAAATGAGTTTGAAAGCAACCCCACACTTCGTTCTTACTTATATTGAAAATATTACCGACCAGTCCAAAAATTTCTCAACATGTTCGATCCATCAAAAACAAAATTTCATTCGAGACCCCAGGACTGCTGAGAAGGACGAAAAATATCAACTAGGCTAAAAGAAAATGAAAGAGCCTTACGACTAAGACAAATAAATTTATCAGCGGTTGCCGAAAATAATTATCAAACCGGACATCCAATCTTAACCGACCTAACTAAAATTCTTGTAAGAAAATCCGAGAATAAATAGAAACCTCTAAACAACGAACCAATCTTAACCTTTCACCAATATCATGCGAGAAAATTAAAGTAAACAAATTTTGTTGCATGATTTGCTATTGGTGGAAAACCCCTGCGTCTATGTCGAAAAAAATATTATAGGATTATCAGATAAAGAGTCACCTTCGCAAAACTTTCCTTGTATAAGAAAATCTACAAAAGAAGAGAGGCACTCTTCGCGATTCAGGTGTTATTTCAGCGTTGCACGGCCATCAACTTTGATTTATATGTTTGTTTCATGGGCTATCCGGCTATCAGAAAGCATTCGACAGAGTAAAAAACGACAACGGGATGTGGATCCTGGAGTGAGATTAATAAAAAATATATATTACAATTGGAAAAACTGATCGAGGAAATAAAAACATATAGGACTGTGTACAATCCCCTATACTTATGAGATTACACGAATTCAGTACAGTTTGGGTTTTTTGCTTTAGGGTAAAAAAAAACAAAATATCTGAATGTCAGCAAGAACACCATCCCAGTTGGATGAATTATCAGTTAATCAACATCCAAGTAGATCATCAGGTCCGTCCACTCCGATGCTAAATGTTCATGGGTCTCTTTTACGGATATTGAATGATTGCAGAATGCCAAAAGAATTCGAAGTGGGAACTGACCCAAAGAAATAAAAACTGAAATACTCTCATGGTTCCACAATCTAAGAAAACGGTTCTCTCTCACTGAACTCGAACGAATAGGCATATCAAGAAGAATGTCATTAACGAAGATAGTATTTCAATGTTGTACACGATTTTTTCATTTCATTTCGTTAATATCTTTATATAATAATTTTTGTATGTTTAAAAACCAATTTGTCAACTATCTGGTGCTAATTAAGTAAACACAGACCTATCAATTAATTATTTTTCAACAGGACATAAAAGTTCGCCCTCTAAATACAAAAATAGAAAAATTTAATAATTTTAGTGATGCAGTACAACGTTTATTTCCATCGATTTTTACTGTTCAGCTGGACCTGTCCTATGGAAATAGAATATTCGCAATGGTTTCGCGTCGATAACAAATGGTAATCCCTTGCGTGGCGGTAAATTATGCGATATTTGTATTGATAATAAATATTATAGCATTCGTTACAGTCAGAATAACAACGGGCACGGAATTCTCCGCACCTTATTTGAAAGTATTTGCGTTAAGATAAAGAGAGAAGTGCCCTCGATGATGGTTGGTTAATGGGCGCTCTTTAACCGAAGCTCAAAAAATATCGACCTTAATGGTAGACCGCGTTTAGAATTGTTCGCGGCGAAGATATTTTTCGCAAGCCGAAGGTCGAACGAAGACAACGCGGTACCGCGTTCTCGAAAAAACGAAACGTACAGGGTTGGCCAAGCTAGCCATATTATTACTTTATTCATATTTTATCAATGTTAGTCAGTACAGTACGGTAATCTTTTTTCCTGGGGTGTGACAAAAAATAAAGCGCCATGGTCCTGAATTGACACTTCTCATCAAAGTCAATTTTTCCCTGATGTACGAAAAAATTCAGCTGGACTCTCTCAAAATACATTTGTCCACTGAACCTAATCAAGCATGTGCTGAGTTTTATGAGGTCTTAAATAATATTTATGCTCGGACTGTACCTAGATATGGGCAACATAAAAGATCTTATCCTCAATGCTCATAAAAATTATCGTTTAAGTCTCATCATTCGTTAAAACATTTTTAAAATATCAGGTCATTGGTGAAGTGGCAGATTGATCTGAGGCTGGCGTAATCAGTGATCCATCAAAGCTTTGGAATTACGTCAATCTAAAGAAATGTGTAACTAGGATGCCAGGCTCAACACGTTCAGAAGAAAGAAAGTTTAATTCTAGAGTTTTATTGTGCACAAAACGTCAGTATCATTGTAAAAGGTTGCATAAGTGGTTTTGTCAAGTCGCTTCTGGCTATATTCAATCATGTTTTGAAGAGTTAAGTTTCGATTCTAAAGGCAGACAATGCGTCTTGTACTAAAGACTACAGACCAGTTTTGTGCAACTTCAGGACATATCTAGAAATTATTTTTAATAACTCAATAAATTGCCACGTCAGCAATATGATATCTGAAGATCAACACGGTTTAATAGAGAAGAAATCCACCGCTACTAACCTTATCTATATTACTCAGAAATTTTGTACAAAAACCGATATCACAAAATTTACTGCGTAAGATTTATTGATTTTAAAAGAATCGTATCACGATAGCAGACAACTCTTTGTTGATTATAGAGGCTACAAGTCTAAAATTAAGGTCCCTTGCTCTTTTTGATATTATCTCACTTGTTGTTTGCGGATGATCTAAAGATCTTTTTGGACATCATTAAACAGAAAAATGGTAACGAATTACAAAACGCTATGCTCATGGTAAATCAGCGGAGTTCTGTGGTCTCTCCGAAACATAATGTTGCCAAATGCCAAAGTCTTGTATTTTTATAGAAATTATAGTCCATGTTGATCGACTATACTCTCAACGGCGTGACCTTGGAGGGGTGTGATACGTACAGAGGAGATCTGGGAGTTGTGTTCGATAATAACCTTAGTTTTATTGAGCACATATAACTGTATACTGTATGATAAACTGGTGAAATCTAACCAACATCTGTAAAAACTTGCTTACACGACTTTTCTAAGGAGTAAACTGAAATATCCATCTATCTATTAAAATCAAACTTTTAATTTAGAGTGGGTCCAACGTAAGTGCTTAAAATATTTTCCCTTTAAGTGGACCAACCCTTGTTATCCCAACTTCTTGGTTTAGTTCAGTGTAACTTTTCATCGAAGGTATGATATTTTGGTAATTCTGTAAGAAGAACTGAGGTGGGATTTATTAATTCCTAGTTA
Organism: Cylas formicarius; assembly: GCF_029955315.1. Lineage (NCBI taxonomy): Eukaryota > Metazoa > Arthropoda > Insecta > Coleoptera > Brentidae > Cylas > Cylas formicarius. The sequence continues at coordinate 6,317,962 of NW_026844347.1, forward strand.
AGAAGATTTAGGTTGAGACAGTCTAGAAAGTGAAGAGTGTTATTATTTTCAAATTTGATACTGAATTTGATATCTGTCACTATGTTAATTGGAATTTAATAGTTTAAATATATTTTTTTAAACATTTTGCTCAAATGTTTTTGGAAACAATAGGATTTTTGAATTTTGAAGATGTAGGTTTTGTACAGTGCTACCGCGATAAAGAAAACAAATACCTATAGCTAGTTTTCAAATTGTGATCTTGCCAACGAAGCACACTGGTTCGTTATGGGTCCAAGTTTAGTCAGTAATATTTGTGACGCGTCTTTAATAACACTCTGTACAAAGCACAGGCGTTCGGATATGATTTGTTCGAGCCCTTCTATTTGCAATATTGACGGCGTGAAAAAGGGCTGGAAACGTCCGCAAACGACCTTGAAACGAACAAGTTTCTAAAAAGCCTTTGCATGTTGCGGTCAGCGTCTTCTGGCCGGAAACAAAGACCCGCATTGTCCTCGGCCGACGATAGACGTGCGAGCCCGCGTCTTGCGACATCATAATTAAACCGTTTCAACGTTAGTATCTTCAATCCCGATCTCGAAACGTGAAAAACAACGGACACCGTTAATTTCGTTTCGCTTTTTGGCGCAACAATTGTGGCTTTGATTGGCATCGTCTTTTGGTCAATCTCGAGGCGACGTTGTCAGCTTTCTTTTCTATTTATATCTACAGCTACTTGAAAAATCAACGATAACCGTTTGGGCAATAATGCACAAGCAAAGCAGCGATGTGTTAATCACTTAAATGAGCAGTTGTCCTGAAGCCCAAAGATGGTTTCTAAAAATACATCTGATCACATCGCGGAAGAAAAGCACTTCGAACCTCTATGAAATAATAGCCAGAATACTTTAAAGCATTAGTGTCCATTATTAAAATAAAATTGAATCCCGTAAGTTTCAGTTTCTTCCACAAAAACATAAACTCTTAATACTTTGTAAAACAATCTAAGCATTGTAACACGGTTTCGCCAAACCGATTTTTAACAACAGCCTTTCGAAAATTTGAACCTATCCAGTGCTTATTTTTCAGAACTGGTCGGCTATAAAATGACCAGTTCCCAAGGCTTTTGATATTCCTCTGAAAAAAAAAAAGTCACAGCCTGATCGACGAATGAATTAAGGATATAATTATTAGAATCTTGTTTTACATTAAACTATAACGCTTGAAAATCAGGCGTAAAGAATGTACTCGGATGGCTTTCCATCGCCTTCAGTGATTCGGGACGATGATTTTTGGTTAGGAAATTCATTAATTTCATGATTGCTTCTACGGTACTGTAACGTTTTTGAATGTCTAATTAATTATCAAAAAGCGTATAGATGGAAAAGAACTAATGGAAAAGAACTAAAAGAACATTTAATGGAATTAATCTGCAGTCCTTTGAATAGATGGATATATAGATGAGGTAGACATCCTGAGTGGTATGAGTAAATTGACCCCGACATTCAATCTGTACTGGGAGCACATTTTTGGGGAGGGACTAAGAGATATAGACGAAGTTGTTTCAATAAACAGAGTCAGGCTTAATAATCTACGTTATGCAGATCACATAATAGAAGGCCTGCAAAACTTGATTTATGAAAATTACTAATAAACATCTACAATACATTTACCTGGTAACTATGAAAAATGAATGCTGAGATATTTCTCAAGAGATTCGGTGTCGAATTGGAATGGCCAAAAGTGCCTTCTTGAAGATGGACTCTGTGTTCAAGAGTCATGAACTCACGTTACATACAAAAATAAGACTCCTGACATGATCTGTGCACTCAGTACTTCTGTATGGCGTAGACATTGACCCTAAAAGTAGAAAGGACTGTGATTGTAGAGAAGAATTTTAAAGACATCGTAGGGTTACCAACCAACAAGTGTTAAGAACATAAATACAACCACGGAATTAATCAACAGCGTTAAAAGTCATAAGCTGGGTCACATAATGAGGAACAAAGGCAAGTATGAGTCACTATAGCGTTTTTTGCAAGGAAAGATAGAAGGAAAATAAGCCTCTGGTCGAAGACGGATTTTCTAGTTTGCTCACCTTAGAGCCTGGTTCAGGAAAACCGCCACCCAATTGTAAAAAGAGAAGAATAGTTTGAAGCACAGCAAGAGAATTGTCAACGTATTTTTTTTCTTCACGTACACACTTTGCTTGATCCCGATCTCGCCATAATACGGGCTACAGTTTCCGCCGCGGTGACCAATTAAAAAATAAGCCCAGTCCCATTAACACCTGTCTAACTGTAAAAGGCTTCGTGGATCGATATATCTCCTCGACTCGTTAATAAGATCTTTCGATTAAAACGAAAACGAGAAGTAACAATGTTACGGCTGCCGACGTAAGTGATAGTTTTGAGTCACGATATGATACTCGAACATTGCGGCCCAAGACCGACTGAAACACCGGTGAAGGGGGGTAATTGGCAGTGGGTATAGAGTCGGGTGCGGGTTAATTCAGATTTCGGTGCCGATACGGCGATAATTCAGACACACAGCGTTAAAGGTTAACGGAAATGTTTGTGCAGATATCGAAAAAATTGAAATTATTTAGTTGAACTACTGTTGAACTGCGCAATAATTGCAAGATTGTAAAGGAACTATTGACTTAACTATCATTTTATAGATTATAAAAGAGCCTTTGACTGTATACAATGGAACAGTCTTTGGTATGTATGCGCTGGCAGTTCTAACGCACGGATATTCTTCATAAGCGGTCTGTACGGGGGTAATGAAGCCGTTGTATTTCTCGACAGAAAAACATCAAAAGTAAATAATGAGACGGGCACTGGAAAATTTCAAGGGAGGTGTTTCTAGTGGACAATGAAAGCCTAAACTGTAGAATTAATCTAAATCTAAATCTGTAGAATTAGGTCGAAGTATTGGGAGAGTCCATTTAATTAGGCCCTTTAATTACTAACAAGAGAGGATGAGAAGCAGAAATCAGAAGTATATTGATTAAGAGAACGCCCTTGTCCTACTTGATTAAAATCTGGAAATATAGTCAAATAACTAAGAATTGCATTCGGAGTTCAAGAGTAACTGCGTAGATAGTACTGTCAAAAATAATACTGGGTGCTATTAAACTAACTAACGAATCTGTGTATATAGAACCACAAAACCATTGAAGCAAAAGAAGCGTCTAAGCTAAGCTAAGCAAATTTTTTGCTAAAACAAACTTATAAAATAATTAACAAAGGAGGTAATTGGAAGTCAACAATTTGCTGAGGAATTTAAATTCAACTGAATCTGTTGATTGTTAACGACTGTGGATCTAAATATCATTTTCAATCCAAATAAAAAGATCGCATAAGATCTCGGTTATTATATTAAATAAAAACCAAGAAAACAAAAACCAAACTATATAGTCTCTACACTGTCTCAAGCTGAGGGTCGATTGTTCTGCATGCATCTTAAATACATTCATAGATAGAAACCTGTGTCGCAGTTATGGGGACGTTTGATGATTTCGATCCAATTTTTCATGGAGAAAAGAAAGTGCTAGATGCAAGTATTTTGGTCTTATGAAATAAAGTCCATTGTCCTGTAGTCTGGTTGATATTTTTCGACCTGTCGACCCATTTTTATAGTGAAATTGATGTTTAGGTGTATGAAGTCTAGGTAGTTCAGAAAGGATTGAAGAGATTACAAGAGATGCAATTTTCAAAATGTTCCATAAAAATATTGGGGCTTAAGGCAGTCCCTGATATTTCTTCATACCGTTTTCCCGTGAATTATGTTGCAGATAGACATTTTTCGATTAAAATAACACGGTTCGCAGTTAAGTTTTAAGATTTTAAGATATCTGAGAAGACGCTTAGTGTCTAAGAAACAGCACGCTTTTTGTCACCGACAGATATATAAGATGAATGTGGATCAACCGGTCCTCAGTTTCAGAAAAAACTAGCAGTAGGTTTGGTGTAACGTCGACGAGTCAGAATAAGTGAATCTTCATGATCTACAACCTGCTCAAGTTTAAAAAATATATACAGCATTTCTTATAATAGTAGACTAAAAATTTTGATCGTTTTCCTCTTTTTTATTATTGAATTACGCAGCAGTATCTTCCAGTATACTTGAGTTTTTTAAGGTTATTTTTTTTTATTCAAACTCTCGGAGGGTTTGTAAGACATTCGTTAATCGCGTCGGATTCGCCAATTGCGATCTTAAATCGATTATTTCGCCCAGCCAACACGAGAAAAAGCAGCGAGATAAGGACGGGGCGAGAGTCTCGCTTACCTTTTAAACGGAAAAAATAAATTTAAAAAAAAACGACAACGAGTCGCTCGCGCGCCGTATGCAAATATTCGCAACGGGTTTGTGTGTTATACGAGATCGAATTAGTCGATAAAATGCGCATTTTAATTTAAAATCGATACTCTAATAACATACTTACACAGATTCCGCTCGTATCGGGTCGCGCTCTCATAAAGTATGTCTCGAAGTAAATCGTCTGCCGTTTTGCTACTTACGATCCAATTTTAATAAACGTTAAAGTCTACACGGCGATCTAAGGCTCCTGACTTTAATCACGTGTTATGGATATCCATGTCGTTGGAGTCACATCGACCGGAACAAAAGCGCAAAAAAGATCAAGTTGCGTATTTCGGTTTTGAAAAGTATATCAAGCATATAAATAAAATAACCATTCCTTTGAAAATAATACTAATTGATAGAAAAAAATAACTAATTTTTCGAATATCAACCCCTAAAGCCTGCGCTCCAATTATTTCTACATTGTCAATTAATAATTATTGGTCTTAACATGTTTTCTAACAAAGACCCATTAAGCTATCGAGATTTTTACATTTTCTCGACTAGCTATCGGTATCTTATCACTTTCTATTATATTCTTTTTGATGTCAAAATCTCTTCATTATGAAGAGTCAAAGCCGGTCTTATAATAATAATAGTATTACGTTTATTGCATAAACCACATTACCGCGACAAAATAAAATATTTTCAAGACAAACTGTAGCAAAAGGTATTAGAAAAATACTGCTTCTGTAGTATGCAATCAGATAATTAAACTGACTTAAAATATTATTCAAAATAACGACGTGGAATGGAAAATGTATAGAGGAATAACAGGTAGCAAAAGTATTAAATTGAGTGTTAACTAAAATTACTTTATTTCATTTCACCTGTGATGAAAGCATATCCAGAATTAGTGAGACTGTAGAAACCCCCGTTTTAGTATTCGCTTGAATACGTAGCAGGTGTGAGTTAATCAAATTAGCAATTTTATAAGAGTAGGTAAGATCTTTTCTGTGCTGCGGTAAATGTAACTTTGATAAATAGATAGATAGATAAATCTGTCATGCTTATTAAGTCATCCTGTAAGTAATTTGAAATATGGTGATCACGTCGTACCCCGTAAATTAACCTAAGGCATGAGTTTTCCAGTTTTGTACACGTTTTCTATAAATTGAGCCAAGACAAGGGCCACAGACTGCACAGCAGTGATTTAACTGAGGTAAAATAAAGGAGTTACGTAGTTCTCGTAGTAAATTAGTTTTAATGCACCATAGGCTCTAATAAGTAATATGATCCTTAAATGTAAGTTTTCAGTCTAGATTTTTATGTGAACAGCCACAGGTAATTAGTCAGAGTGTTCATTTACATATTAAAATTTCGGAAATTGGTATTAAAAAAAACGTGAATATTTTCCAATATAAGTGGTGCAAAATCTTGGCAAACTAAGTCTGTAATAAGTGTCAGGAGAAAAAGGGTAGTCTCTGTGTTTCAGATTTGAATCATATCATTTGAATATATCTTCAATTAGCTACAATCAGAACAAACACAGGTTCAGAAAACGCAGAATAAATCTACAATTTTGGCAAAATCAAAAAATATTGTTCTCCAATATATGTGTGTATGAAGAACGTTCGTCCTTTTTGGAATCACGATGACAAACTGGAGTCTTAATGAGAAAAAAAAATTGTACAACACAATTTATTGTTGATTGATATTATTATTATTATTTTCATCATTACTATTACTATTATTATTGATATTGGTGTGTGTTTATGTTTATGTGCCAAAAAGAGTAGACTATTCCAAATTTTCAGTATCGCCTGAGTGCGCTCTCTGACAAACCTAACCTTTGTAGATGGAAACTATACCTAGTTTTCTAATGCAAGAGAGTTACAGAAATAAAATTTTGCAATGACAGAGATAATTAAACAGTGTGGTGGACAACTTAAAGAAGGCCATATCGTAAAGTTGTGCTAAACTGCAATTTTAGTTTTCCATATTTCAGTGTGTAAGACCTACACACCACTAATACTTAATAAATTAGGATCAGACTAATTTGCATAAAATATAATAATTATACATTTATGTTAATTATTCAAGCAAATAAAAACTAAGGTAGAAATAATTTAAAATAATTTAAACAATAAATATAAAATGAGAATAATACACAAATATCATTTACGATATAACTTTAGTCATCAGATATGTTCCGAATAAGATATTCGTGGGACTCCATAGAATTTAATAAGCGGTTCTGTGGTGTTTTCTATGATGTTATCAGCTTCCCATATTCTTCCTTCCATTTGACTGTCTTGTACATACATACATTTTTTTCATATTTTTCCGTCGTGCTTTTAACTTAAGCACGTCTCGTAGACTTGGCCAAACATCTGCGACTTCAAGACAAAACAATTTCTTTTAAAAAATAATTTGGATAACGTTCAACGTGTTCAACGATACGTGATGTCGAGTTTCAATGAGAAAAAAAATACAATACGCACAGAAAACGCTGATGTTGGCGGAAAAGCGTTGCCCTTTTGCGAGGGCCCGGAGTCTCCTTAAACGGTACCAAGCTGCAATTTATCTCGCCGCGTGCCTTTTCGCCGAAATACCCGCGGAATGTAATCGTCTTTGTTTTTCGAGCTTCTTAAATTCTCCCGGCCTGTTTACTGGCCGACCAAAACGACCTTGTTGCCCATACCGGGCAGCCACGTTTACAAAATTTTATTTTAACGGATAACGCGATACCGGGAAAATTATTTAAATATTAAAAATCGGAAAGCGTACGAAAACTAGTTGATGGTGTCGAAGAGGATGTTTGTTTTTACCAAAATCTGAAGTAAATCGAAAGAAAACCCGTCAAGAACAAATAAATATCTTTTTTTGAGCCAAAAATCAATTATCTCTTTCGCGCACTCTGCCTTCGCTTTTTTGGCAGCGATTTTTGGAATAGGTCCGACTTCTCAATTATCTTCTTCAATTCAGCATTACGATTACCATTACCATTAGTTCCCCTATTTCCTAAGTTGTTATTCGTATTTCTCAGATAAGTTTCATCTACGGTCATATTCACTGATGATAGCATTAAAAACCGGACGGTGGTAACGCACTTTTTTCAGAATTGGACATAATTTACGAAATTACATTTCGGGAGGGAGGGTGTGGGCCTGGGAGAGGGGAGGGGAAAGGGGGATGGGAGAAGGAGAGAGTGAGAGAGAAGAAGAGAGTGAGAGAGAAGGAGGGAGTGAGAGAGAAGAAGGGAGTGAGAGAGAATGAGAGAGTGAGAGAGAAGGAGAGAGTGAGAGAGAAAGAGAAAATGGGAGAGGAGAGTGAGAGAGAAGGAGAGAGTGAGAGAGAAGGAGAGAGTGAGAGAGTGAGTGAGTGAGTGAGTGAGTGAGTGAGAGAGAGAGAGAGAGAGAGAGAGAGAGAGAGAGAGAGAGAGAGAGAAAGTGTTAGGGATCGTTAAACAGGGTGGACAACTTAAAGGTTTTATCGTAAAGTTTGCCATGATAAATTCAGGATTTGGATAGCTTTGGTTAGCTTCTCTTTTCTTCCTGATCCTACAATTCAGGGTTAGTCTGAAACACATCCACTACGGCTCTCCACCTCTTACAATAGTGTACTGCGGTTTCTTACTGTTGGATCAATCAATCAATCAATCAATCAATGCACCAATCAACTAATTCTGGATAAATCGACTGCGATGGCATCCTTCCATGTTTTTCTGGAGCGGTTTACTAATCTTCCCGTCTCTCAAAAAGTACTGTGGCTTTACGATTTACCACGAGGACTGACCATCTTCGATTAGCTTTAAGGTGGCTGATTATATTTTCTGCCATACAGTATCGCCGATTCTGCATTGTGCGCTTCCTCAATGCTTCTGTTGTTTCACCTTTTTGGGGTCCAAATATCATTCTAAGCACCTTTCTTCTAAATACGTAAATAAGTTTATTTATTTCCAGTTGATTCAAGGTCAAGTTCTCGGTGTCATAACTACTGAGTGAATAATTGACTTATACAATATCAGTTTGGATCATCATCATCATAATGCAGGTAGTGTTGTGAGCAAAAATTCTTCGTAAACCAATCAGGTTTTAATCACCTGAGATGTTCTTTAGATTGATATACAGAAAGTTAAATGAGTTTTGGTTGCTCTGTTTCGTGTTTCGACAGTGAATTGAACATACGACTGAAAAGAGTTAAAAGTTTTGCGGATGTAATTTAAATTATGGGCAGGAATACTCAAAATGCGGTCATCAACGTATCTTTTATAGAAGTGGGGAACTCGATCAAAACCAGCAACAACTTCATTTTATAATTCATGCATTACCAAACGGGCAATATTAGAAAAAATTGATGATCCTGTTGCTGTGCCAAAAACTGTGCCAACTTTACACCTTCAGTGAAGACTGTTCAAAAAAATCGAAAGAGTTATGGAATTATTGATTTCTTAAAAAAATAAAGATTGTGAACAAAAAACATATATTTACGAATTATGTTTTATTAACCTATAAATCGAAAGAAATTCTATACCTTAATAATCATTATGGGTACAATAGTTCGCCTATGGAATGCGGTTACGACTATTAAATTGCACAGTTAAATAATGATTTTAACTTTGTCGCATTAAGAATCAGAGCATATATTTTTTCGGTGGTGATTTTGGCAACCTTCGCCGTAGTTTCCGCCATATTCAATTTCACTTCGTTTCGATGATAAATTTTTCAAGTCCATGTTTTGGTTTCGCCGCAGGACCAAATGCGGGTTACGTCGTAACCTTCTTTTCGAAAACCCAACGGAGACTAATTGGCCTGGATCGTAAACGGTTCGCACATAAGGCGAAGAATAGAAAGTGCGGGCGACGTCGTCGCTCAAACCATCATTAATTTCGTTTGTCAATAGGTAAACGCCTCTACGCCTTTCCTGTAAGTTTATATATAGAACTACTTTCCACTGGATCGCAAATTTTAGATTTTTTCGCGGCATTTATGCACGCCCGATTAATCTAAACGCGGCTTACGGTCGTTGATGAATCATTCGCTAGACGTGACTCGAAAGGTTTCAACGGAAAAATGCGGAAAATGATATATCGTTCGGGTAACGGTGGAAAGTTTCTTCGGACAAATCGATGGAAGAAGTTTAACCCATGAAAGAGTGAAAAATTATACTGATTTTTTTGAAAATTACTATCATTATCTATCCAATTAATCACACTACATCAATCGAAATATTTATTCTGTCAGGCCTAAGATGATTTGCAAAGATTTTCTTTAACATAATTAAAATCAACAAGATATAGTAAAATGTTACCGACAACGTACAAAATCCGTGAATGTGACCTGCCAAAACTAATCAAATACTTTTCTGTAGAAATAAGAAGTAAGCTGAGATTTTTTAATTTCCATACATTAAGAGACGAAACTGTTATACCTTTTTGTCACGTTTAACAAATGTAAAGGAATGTTTGTTATGTTTTTTATGGTATATGTATGGAAACATTTGTATTTTTCCAATGAAACTATCGTGTAAAAATAGTTACTTATCACATCTACTCGACGTTACATTTCATCTGATTTTAGACAAATCATTGTAATTTTTTTTACGTTTACATTTATTTTTATCACCTTTTTTGAAAGTATAGAACTGATATAACCTGAAATACATTCATCAGCAACTTTTACTTGAATGCATTTATTGAATAATTCGCCTGTTAGTTCAATTTGAAACTCCGGTTCATTTCTTGGGATGTCTGCGGATCTAGTATCGCTGCTATTCTTTGACTCCTTCAGCATTTTCTTACCCTCCGATATTGTAACTTTTTCTACCCGGCCATCTAAGGCTTATGTTCCAATTATTTTAAAATTGCTTTTATCTCTATTTTCTTTATCATTTTCCAAGCCTCTGATACCGTCGTACCTACCATAAATATGTCGCACTTCACTTTATTTGACTTCATACATGTAGTTCTAGTGCTCTCCTCTCTGCTTTCTGTATTGGTCGTATCCTTATTGACTCTTCTATATTTGATAAAGTTCTGCTATCACTAAAAGGTCTGGAAAGCTATCGTATAACATCATCACTTATTGAAGCAATTTGTCTGGTAAATTTGTGTATGTTGTGCGAAAAGAAACCGTTCATTATCCTTAAAGACATATCGTTCAATTAGACTTTCTTTGTTTTTTTTTAGGTAAAAAATTGGGCCGCTTCTTCGCAGATTTAACTACGAGAATGTTATTGTTGAACGAATGAACGTACGTCGTTTATCGTCAGCATCGTTACTAAATGTCACAATAATTTGCAAATGTTAAATTCCCATTACTCGGCGGGTTTACGTAATGAATCCGTCAAACAATGGCGGTCGTTTGACTGCCAAATCGTTTTCTTATTTTTTCCTCCCGTTCGAATGGGAGACACGTCCGTCCAAAGCTTTGCCGTCTCTTTCGTCACGTTTGAATCGAATTTCCTTATTCGTAGGTGCGTTATATTTCCGCCATCGCTGTTTGCGACCAAACTTTCGCTTTTCGTCTGCTGCTATCCGGTTAAATGGCGGACGTTGTTTTATTTAAAAAAAAATCTCAGATAATTGACCGATTCGGTGGCGCAACACGTATGGAGAAAAATTGAGAAAGAAGACTTTTTGGTGAATGGACAGTGGCAGAAATCACGCAATACGCGCAAGACCCATTTCACACCACAGGCTATTACAAAAAAAAATTAGGGTAACTGGACCGACCGCCGTTTACTTCCGTTCAATTTCGGTGTCGGACGATTACAGGCAATTGTTTTTAAACCCTATTGTAAAAGTCATACTAATAAATAGGCTTGTGGTCTTTTTTGACCACTTACCATCTTATCGATATTAATGACAATAAAAAGGTGTTCAAATAATTTCTTCCCTATCGGTGGGCGAAAAAATTATTGTATTAAATGTATACGAGATTTCTTAAAATATTGTGACTGCACGAGAAATGGATGTTCCTGAATGACAGAATGACAAAAAAACATAAACACATAAATGGTGATTATGACAAGTTATTTCACGGCTTGATAAACAGTCCGGAACTTTTATCATGAATAAGTTTTTGTATCCCACAAAGACATTTGAGCCATCCTCAAATTTTTGTCACCGGATTCAGATCAACAAACTCACGTAAAAATTTTGCTTTAGTCAGAATGGTAATACTTTAACCTTAGTTTAAATAGTTTTCAAATGATAGTGGAACTAATTTTCCTATTATTTTTTTGTTGTATTTATTACTTCAGAATACTTTTTTCCTATTTGGGTTAGGTTTAATTTAAGAATATAGTTTTACTTGTAAAAGTATTGAACTAATGTAGCTTTTGTATAATATTTACCATGCCTTTGGCACAGAATTTTCATTGATGTTGAATTGATAACGATAGTCAAAACCCATAAATTGATCCAAACTCTAAAAACAATGAAATCAATACCAAACAATGAAAACGGCTTAAATATTTGATGGGTCACTCTGCAGTCCCTTTACGCCTTTCTTAAATAGATTTTAAGTCCCTGTTAAGTCGCGTTCCCTGAGTCTTTTTTATTTTGAAATTGAAATTTTGTAATATTTATTTAGGTTGTAAAAAATTATCGTGCATGTACAGTACAATACACTATCTAAAAGAAACGAATTACGCCTCAAATGCCGCCATATACCATTTAGAAATAGCATATACTACTTGTATTGTTCAAAACGGGATACATATTGAAAAACTATTTAGATGGAAAAAGGTTGTAATAGATAATAAGCAACCCAACAATGATGATTTAAACATAACCCGAATTCTGAAGATGATAGCTAATAAGCTCGAAATGGTGCATCACAGACCCATACTCATATATATCGCTGAATTTGTCTTTGAAAGGACTATCCAAAAATGCAATAAAAATGTAGGTTGTTCTATTAAAAAAAAGTAACCCTGTATATAAAAAAGTGACGATTAGGAAAATAAAAAAAATAAAGGACATTTTAATTAAAACATAAAAAACAAAACAAAGCCGCAAATTAAAAATGATCTAAACAATTAGAAATAGAGAAAGCTAATTTTCATACTGTCTCCATTTTTAATTTTTCACCTTTCTGTAGTTATACTGCAATTCCTCAATGCTATTATAGATTTTAATAACGGTTTTTTGCCAAACACCATAGACAAAATTGTAAGGAAAAACGAAAGCCATGATTACTATTTACAAATCTTCTGGATTCCTAGTGCGTCGGTTGTTGATGAATCGAACTTGCTGACGTTTCGCCAATCATTTTGTAGGCTTCCTTCCCCGTTTCAGTTAAGCTTTGAAGAAGTCAACAGTATGATCGGCAAAACGTCAGCAGGTCCGATTCATCAACAACTGACGCAAGAGGAATCCAGAACAGTTGTAAATAGTATTATAGGATCCTGTGGAAGTTTCTTAGAAAAGTTAGTGCCATAATTGTTTAACAATAACTCTAAGTATAATATTTTCACATATTTCCAAAACTCCAGTGAAAAAGTAGCCAACTTCTTTACTAAATATAAAATAAAAATATTAATTAAAAAAAGATATTTTAAAATTCTAATAAATGAAATAAAAAAATCGGGGGTACATAAATTATGTTGTAATTATTATCCCAAAATGTATATAGGTCAAACACGAAAATGTTTTAGTAAACAAACAAGCGAACGTCGTTATTTATTCATCCATGAAAACCTCGATTCCTACATTGCAATTCATTTAAGAGAATGTAATCATAGTTTCAATCACGATTAATTCACTTAAATTTATTCGAAGCTTTGGAAAATAACAAATCAAAAAAATCAAATATGAATAATTAATAAGATTTAAAAAAATTCATCCCTATTAAACTTATTTTGAGCCTATTAGCAAAAATGGAAACTAGCAATGGTTTTTAAATATGTTACCTGTCTAGCCTCTTTCATAAAGTTTTTGTTTTAAGAGACATCAGTGCCGTACCATCAATGTCTGACAAAACATACAGGTGAAATTACGTACGCCAGCCACTGGTGTATTTAAAAAAAAGTAGTATACTAAAGCATACCTCTTTATACATAGTACATGTGTGTCAAATTTTATTAAAATATCTAAAGTTTAAGACTCGACAAGACAAGAAAGTCCTAGCAAACATTCTACTAAAAAAAACATTATAGAGAAAGTTGTCCCAAAGTAAAAGCTAGCACGGATGCTAAATCTAAAAATGGACAACACATCAATAACACTTTTCTACTCTCTTAAAAAATATGCCATCCATGGAGACACGTGACACTCCAGTCCGGGTGTTAAGTATTCACTTATTGAATATCGAAATAACAATATTTTTTCATGAAACCTGAGTGCATTGTATCTATGCATTTTTAAGCGATTAATGAGAGGTAAGCGTGGGCCGCATAGGGGACGACCGAACGTTAACTATTTTTTGTCCATTACCATAAAAGGGGTGGGGAAATTTCTGACGGCTCTCGGGGGGAGTTCCTAGATTAGTTTATGGTCTTCGTATTAATGTCTTCCCACATGTTAATAATAATCGACTTTGTGTAACAGTAACAGCGCTAATGTCAATGGAATCGGCATCGTGGGCTAAATTTACACGGTTGGGATTAAAAATACCTACGACACAATCCACAGTTAAAAATTGTAATTAAGCAGCGAGTCTTTGAAATAGTCTTCAACGAGCAACACCGAGAGCCTCACACAAAAACTATTGGCAGAGTGGTTTGGTACTGAGCCCTACAGGGGACTCCATGAGACCTCAGCACGCAATACCGTAGCCGAAAGCTGAGTGGATATCTAGCAAACCAATGCCTAGGTTAAGACAGAGGTATTTGAGGAGATCTTTGCAATGTGAGTTCCAGGATGGCTTCCTTAATTCATATTTAAGATTTCACCTTTGCGAAAATAATCAATGCTTTTTATCATAAATGTTTCATTCTTTTCACTATTTACCATGAATATAATTGTTTGGGCTGAAAATACTTTCCATGTAAAAATTTGATAACTATCCGTTTTCTGGTTGAGAGGAAAATCCTCGTATCCACAAATGATCTCACCAGTCTATAGGTTAAAATTTAAATAAAACTAAAAGGCGAACATGCGCAGAATGCGAAAGGAAATAATAACGGAGTTACGTGATTTGAAATGCGATTAAATCCGCGGTACTCTTTTAATTAGGCGAAACGCACAAAGCTCTGTCGTTCGAATCGAAAGGATAGTAAAAGGTACACTATCCGACGTAATTACTAATCACGGCCCTGTTCTAATGCGTAAGTCTGTCTTAATGGTGGTTTATGGAACCGAATGCAAATGCAAGCGTCAGTGCGGGCGTTAAACACCGCGAAACTAAGCAGCATTTACAAAGTTTTTTTTTCTTCGTTAGCAACTCACCAACAAAATTATATGCTGAGAACCATTCGAAGACTGTTTAGCCAGAACGGTAAATAGCTCATTGGTTCGGTTACAACCATGAATATATAAAAAAACCAAGTCCACCGTTGAACAATATATTTTAATTTTATACAAATGGAATAATCAATTTTTACTAATTTTAAGTTTCCCTTTTTAAAGCAAAAAGCCTCTAAAATTAACCTAAAACAACTTTCACCAATCTCAAGTATTTTTCGACCACATTTCATTATATTTAACCGACAATATACAAAATCGATAATAAAAATACACTCTACTTGACGTTTGTCTGAATGTTATTATTTGGTTATGTCTTGAAGGTACATTGTCGGTTCGTAATTTGGATTTTGTCCTGTCCGATTGTATTTAACTTGATTTAATTTATTTACTAAGGAATATTAGAAATTTTCGAAATTAAAATTTATTATAGCAAAACTGTTTTGAAAAAACTAACTTAAAGTAATCTGAACCTTACATTATTACAATGTGACAGCACAACTGAACGAAATTTCTTATTTTATTAATCTTGACTTTATACAGTGGACCCAGAGTTAAAACACCTAACACCTTCTCTTCTGTCAAACAATTTCTACATTAGAGGTATTAAGTTTTCCATTACAAATTATACTTCAGCACAATCTCTCAAAGAAAACGAGTCCGAAAGCAACCACACATTGCCACTGTGGTCCTTCCTTACATTCAAAAGATTACTGACCACATCAAAAGTTCTTAAGCTTACGCCAAAGGACTACGATAAATCAGCAATTGCCGAACATAATCACGAAACCGAACCTAAAATCTTATTAAATCATACTAAAATTATTGTCTAGCAACAACAAAAAAATCCGAGAATCCCTAGAAATGTTGACAACGTTGATGTCCCTCCCTCATTTAGCACCGCCTCCCTCAAACAGTATTTAAGAGTAAAATGCAAACCAGTTTTAGTCAAGCTTTGAACAAGACAAACAAGATGATTGGGGGAAGAAGAAGATATCAGGATAATTGGCGAAATTTCAGCAAGTAGAAGATTTATAAATCCATTAAGCTGATCTGTTAAATTCGAAATGTATTGCTCAACATCCTAAAGTTCTACTGAATACCAAGAGTATTGCACTGGAGCACATTCTAAAAAATGAAATACCCCGCCCTACGTGAACGAAACACGACTTCCATTGAAGACAGTTTGGATCATCTAACAACTTCGATTGACGCCCACCTCCCGGCCGTGGTCCAGTACAGTTAAAGAAAAGGCGGGATCTCGGGCGACAACCGCATAATAATATAAATTGCAATCACGGGGTTCGATTTGAAATTCAAGGCGGTTGAGTTAACAAACGTACATGTATTTTGTAATCGACCGCCACGTAAATACGAGAGCTAAAACGAATATCTCCACGTTCGTTCGTCGGAGCCTTTATATGGTTATTCGGTTTGTCCCAATGACAAAATTAAAATAGATTCGCATAAATAGAATGTCGTTTACGGTAAATCGATAAAATGCCGATAAAATACGGCGAAAATTTGCAAATCCACCGTGCCATTTGCTTCCTCGTTAGATTTTTTTTTGTTAAATATATTCCCGTCATCCTCTTAGTTACCGCGACTTACACGAACGAATGGGCCTAACCTTAAAAAGAGACTTTCGAAGGAAGCATTGTACATGGCGGACGTTGCTCATGCCCGGTTCCATAAAATGTAGAAATCTTTTAAAATTGGTATAAAATATTGATTTGTATATTTGTTAACTGAATCGATTGAGGAAGGAGGTTTTAAGTGAATGTATATGGATTTGTGATGCGTAATTCTATTATGTATATGTTATTACACCTAGAGGACGATGGAGCCTCCCCTTTATTTATGAAGGCATTCTTTAGGAATTTCGGACTATAGTTACCTTTTTTTGTAAGCTGGCCGAATGACCTTATGTAGTCATAACCATTAGAAGTAATTAACAAACAAACAACCTTAAACAGAAGCAGTATGTATTACGAGTAATGAACAAACCAGAGAAGTGATCACTGCGTGTCTTATTAGATTTTTAAGATTTATAGTGGGGGGTCGATAATCGCTACCGTCATCATTGACGAGACCGATCTTGTATATAAATGGTATTTGAGCCCTTTGATGCACATGCCAAAACGAATTTTCAGATTTAGTCTGTTTACTATTGCAAATGCCCTTTCGTTCGTTTCTACTTAGGACATTCCATAACTCTCTAAAAGCTTTGATAGAATTCCTTGCCGATTGACAACATTTCTGATTGATTGATACTTCGATATTTTGGTGCTCCCATAAAGGGGACCCTTAACGCCTTTATGCATAACGCCACTACATGCATTTATAACTGTTAAAATATACACATAAAAATGAACAATCTAGTTTAAGACAAATTTGAGCTCTAATTAAAATCGAATGGTGATCAATATAATAGAAACAAAATATAAAAAATAATGCGTCGAGAATATTCAATAAATTATTACCACAATGAACAGCAAAAGTTATTTGAAGTTACATAAATAATTAAATCAAATATATACTGTGCAGAAAATGTAAGGATGTCAAGTTTAGAAAAAGCTTCCTTGCGATCATCCGTAAAACCTGTAAAATTCTGATGGCCCTCAGCTGAAGACCGAAGGCTTTGCTGGCCGACGCCGAAGCTATCATGAACATAGAAGGACACAACAGAGTGAAACAGCAAAGGAAGCCAAAATGTAGCCTGGGACATATAGTCTGCTAAGTCCTTCAACAGAAAAAACATTGTTTCCGAGCCTGTATGGAACATTGTTATATATCTGGTCGACTGTGCCTCATCGATCTCCTCTCCACCTCATTTAATAGCATACCCAGAATGTTGCGTGTTTGGTCATTGGCATTTTGCCACATTTTCATTGAATAGTAGATTATTTTATGTAAATTAAAAATAGAAGTGGTCCTAGGATCGATCTTTGTGGAATTCCCACATCTGCGACGGTTCTCCATTTTAATGCTATGATTAGTAAAGTAATAAACAGTAAGTTCCTGGTACCCTGCTCGAATTCTGCTTGAAACTCAACATGAGACACAGTGAGAAAAAAATGTTCCTCACCCTGATACCGTATTGGCCATTCCTCGATCATTTTTGAGAAAATAGTTACGAGAGGATATTGGGCGATAGCAATACATATTTGGATTTGACCGACTGTTACTCTCATCTACAACTGAAATCCTAAAAATTGCAAATCGAAGCAGCTATTTTCATTCTACTTTGATTTTCTCACGGTACTCCTGTAAATCACCTAAACTGAAGACGAAAAAAATTGGAATTTATAAGATATCGAGTCCGAAGGAATGTTTAAGGCAAAAACTGGCTTCTCTCGCGACCACTTTCCCATCGAGGTTTCAATATGAGTGGAAAAAATTGACTTTTAATAATAAAGCTGATTGATATCGGCCCGTAGGTATACCTGGCGGCACAAAAAAAGGGAACACTAGATAACTTTCAAATAGTTTGAGATGGCGATTTGAATTTAATGAAGACTAACTAAACGTGTAATTTTTTAATTTTGTGTTGTTCACCGTTTCACTTCCGAATCGAATGGCAACTCGATATGTTTTAAAATTGATGGTCGGACTTTTCTTTTAATCTTTTAATAATAAAAATAAATCCCACTGCATAATTGCTATAAATATATATCCTGTTACGGTTATTTGGAATATATATTCTGTTGTTAATTTTTTAATTATGATTTTTTAGTATTGCAATATTAAAATTACACAGAGCAGATAGCTTAAAACGTGACGTCACAGATCCGTTATCCGCATAAACCATTACGCGTCGAAAGGAGTTGTTGACAGTTTCAGATATTAATCAATCGCGATCGAGTCGAAATTAGTAATCATTATCGATCGGAAGATCGGCGCGAGCGGTTGATTTACGCACTGAAAATATTATTGCGAAAACGTACGCCTTTTAATTTGCAAAATCTCCGGTATTTCGGAATGATGAATGCGTTCGAATAATTCGAAACGAATTCCGCGGATTCTTGTTTTAATGTCAAAACGCACACGACTGATACGCGGTGGGGAGAGATTTTCGAATTAACGTTTATTTATTTATTTATAAGACAGGCTACCTAACAGGTATTCATTATCGAATACCCAATAACATAGCACAAGATATAAGAACGATATAAGAGAGTACAACTGAATATAGAAAAATTTGAAAAAATGACAAATGAAAAAATTATTGACATTAACTATTTTTTTCTAGAAACTATTTGTCTGTCCCAAAAAATAAACATGCTATT
This sequence comes from Cylas formicarius, assembly GCF_029955315.1. NCBI lineage: Eukaryota > Metazoa > Arthropoda > Insecta > Coleoptera > Brentidae > Cylas > Cylas formicarius. The sequence continues at coordinate 6,336,949 of NW_026844347.1, forward strand.
TGGAAGACTATTTAATATGCGTTAGCATGAGTTTAAATTTGTCAAGAGTGCTGATCTTTTATATGCGTAGCTACGGTTAGTAACAAACTTGTTATAGACTTAAATTAATAACCTTTGCAACTAGAATTTTGACAATATTTTTTTTAACCATTCGGATAGCGTTTAATTGTGTTAGCTTGATGCATACTATACCGCACAAAGCCGCTCAATTTATCGCTATAATCGAAAGTGGACTTCGCCAGCGAACTGTTGCGCGACAACTGGATATGACACGCGCAGCAGTTCGAAGAGTATGCCAACAATATGAGGAGATTGGATGCTTTGCAAGGCGCCCTCGAACTCGCAGAAGGTGACTTACAACGGCTTGTGATGACCGGTTTATTGTGTCAACAATACTAAGAAATCCTCACATGGCCCCAAAAACAACGGCAATTGGTCCAAAATTTACTCCACCTTATCGACAAGCACGCCTACACTTTACACGGGATCATCTGAATTAGACAATGAACCAATGGCAGAGCGATTTGCAGAATGCTGCAATGAAGAACGGAGCACTTATGGAGGTGGTTCCTGCATGATATGGAGTGCAATTTGTATGAACGCACGAACCGACCCAGTTTTCATCCGTAGGGGTGGCAGGAGGCTTAACAAGTGCTAGGTACATAGAGGATATTTTATCAGATCACGTGGAAAAATGCGTCGACTATATTGGAGAAGAATTCATTTTTATGCATGACAATGCTAGGCCGCATACCGCAAGGAATCGCGCAAAAATACATCACAGAAGTCGGTTTTCGAGTTATGAAGTGGCCAGCATGCAGTCTCGACCTCAATACGATCGAACATTTATGGGGAGAGCTAAAACGGGGAATTTTAATCAATTTAAACTCGTATTAAATCATAATAAATTGTCTTTCTAACAGCATATTTTTTTATGTTGTTGGTAGTTTCTAAAAAAAAAAAAGAAATTGAAGTCAAAAGTTCACAATGGATCGATTTCTATGCACGCAAGTTCAGTATAAGAAATTCTAAAATATACGAGGTGTGTTTAAAAAGTAAGGTGACTTTTGTAATTGGGCAGGCTAGGTGGATTCGATCTTCGATATATTTTTTTGGTATGTTGCTAAACATGTCCCTAACACATATTCACACTTTCAGCCATTTTGCACTTTCACTTTTCTTTTGTAAGACAGAAACGTTAGACGTGTTTTGTGTGCTTGCCAATTTTCTGCTGTAAAAGAAATGAAAGAATTTGCATAAAATTTTGTGTAAAAAATGGAATACACTGCTGCAAAACACTTGAAATGTTGACAACAGCATATGGTGAATCTACTTTCAGCAAAAAAAAAAGGTTATAAGTGGTACAAGCTGTTCCAAGATGGCCGCGAAGACGCCGATGACGAACCTCGCTCTGGACGCCCCAGCACGTCTATTCAAATGTCGGCATCTCTATTTGCTAGTGCCATGAATTGTTTAGGAAGTTTTGGGCATGAAACGTGCAGCACACAAAATTTGTTCCGAAACGGCTTTTGAACTTTTGAACAAAAAGACCGTCGAAGGAGCATCGCTCAAGAGCTGTTAAACGACTTCAATGATGATCCTGATATGCTCGGAAAGGTCATAACTGGTGTCGAATCATGGATATATGGTTATGACGTCGAAACCAAAGCCCAATCGTCCCAATGGCAGATTTGCCAAACCCGAAAAAAACACATAGATCAAAGTCAAGGTTTTGCTTACCGTTTTCTTTGGTTATCGTGGCGTAGTACATCAAGAGTTCTTACCTCAAGGTCGTACGATCAACAAAGAGTATTTATTACCTTGAAGTTATGCGCCGTTTGCGAGAAGCAATACGAAGAAAACGTCCGGAATTCATGGATTTTGCATCACGATAATGCATGAACAATGAACACTCATCATTGCTTGTGTCTAACTTTTTGGCTAAAAACAACGGAACGATGGAGGAGATAAAGAAAAAAAGTTGGCACAAGTGTATTATATCTGGCGGGGATTACATTCATTTTGAGGAATAAATAAATACTTTTTGATAATAACTTAAGTCACCTTACTTTTTGAACACACCTAAAAAATATGCGAAAAGATAGAACCTTTCAAGTCATCATATAATTAGACCTCAGTTCACACAGAAAACTCGTGAATCATCTACCACAAGGAATGGTGCTTAACCATTGGAAATCGGGATATTTCCTAATTAGCCAGTTTTTTTTTTTGTGGTCCGTTCTTTATAACCATTTAATTTAATATCGTTTTTTACCAAATATTAATAATTTTGACCTCCCAAACATTTTCCAGTTGTTACATATGCCTCGGAAATATGCTATTTATTTACCAATTCTTTATTTTTTACAATTTACTTTTAAAATTTAGCTTTTCAATCTAACAACGCAATAAATAGGTGGATCAAATAATTATTATATTGGTATTATGTAGTTATGCTAATACTTGGGAGTCGAAAGTCACATATCCTCTCCAATTAAATGAACGTTCCTTAGAATTGCACCCTGCAATTTCATTAACCGTTGTATTCTTTGTAGACCATTTCCACCTCATTTCTAACACGGGTATTGTTGAACTACTTTTATATAAATTTAACAGTGCAACTCGTATTTGGATATTGCTGCAATTTTGCAAGTTACAATATGCGATAATAAAATTTTTAGTATACCGTTTTTGACTTATAACTCAACGTACCTTTCTTTAATGGATCACCCAATAGTTCCGTAAGATTAAGTTAAAAATGTGTATCTGTAATGGCTCTAAAAATTGTGGGATGTGCTCTACAGTATTAGACTGCTCCGGTAGATTTTTTGGGGAAGGATTTTCTTTTGCATTTTTTAACATTTCAAAATTGAATATCTATTCTACGTTTTTAACCACGATAATTATTTTTGACGTTTTTCTGTAGCTTTCCTTTATTGTAGAACTTTTTTTATTAAATAGATAAGTTCAAACGGAGTTCATCCAAAAACTGTACTAATTTTAAGAGTAATTTCATTAAATAAATATTTAAAATAATAAAATATAAATAAACGCACCAATTACCCCAATAATTACCGCCTATATAAAAAAACGAAAAAGTATATAACAAAAAAGACCAGTGCATACGTCATTCGGAAAACTATGACAATAGTTAATCGCCTATGTCGACACAGATGGGAAGACAGAAAGAAGCTGTTAATTTGTGGAGAAGATTCCTAATTTGTAACCTAATACGGCAAAACGTTAATCTTCACTTCGAAAACTTGCGCAAGAATATAATTCCACATGCGGACAGTCATATGTTATGCTTAGCGTGTCCATTTAGATAGCGTTGTGTATAAGTATTTCGACAAGAAAGTCAACAAGTAAAATGTATTTTTTGAATAGTTAGAATAATGCTGGGGCTGGTCAATTGACCACTTCTTAATTGACTAGTCAATAAATGTTTTAAATAAACATCTAGCAAATGTAGAGTGCTATCTGTCGTATTGAAGGTATTTTATAATAAAAGGGAACTCCACTACAAGTCCTTTATTTAAACCCCATAAGCCCGAGATACCTGGCTACATTCTAGCCTCTCAAGACCATAGAATAGAAACACCACAGACTACCGAACAAAACCCTGATGCAACATTATCTATCATTATTTAATAATAATAATAACTATTTTATAATAAATTTTAATACGTTTGTGATGTCCAATTTACCGAATATTCGAATACGATACTTCGCGATTCGGGGAATCCCAATAATAATATCGAATCCATTTACTACCCAGAACGACGCAACGGCGACGTAACGCACAATATAAATAAATATAAATTTATAAATTTCATGGTGTTTTTAAAATTATTTTGGTCAATTGACCAGTCAATTTCACAACCCTAAAAAAGATGTAAAACAAAGACGTTTGAGTTGAACTGAAACTCAGTTTCTGTTAAGCCCCGATGAAGCCAACAGAATGATTGGAGACACGTCAGCAAGTTTGTTTCATAAACAAGCGACGCAGAGGTATTTCAAAAAATTTGTAAATAGTATTACAGCAGTAAGTTTTCTTGAACAAAAATTCTATGGGACTTAATTCATAGAGATATGGCGAAGCAGCCTTATATTTCGTTTTGAAGCGATTTTATATATATTATAATATATTTATAATCTTTACAAATTTATGAAAAACTGCCAGTTTTTTTTTCTTCTAAGACAGAGACTTGAGCAATGTAGGTGACATACCAATTTTTTTTTGTAAATATTTCTTTCAATCTTACGAAATATTTATATATATGAACCTCTGACTTATAAACAAATCGAGGGTTTGACTTCATTCCCGTGCAAGTGAATCGATAATTCACCACCAATGACAAGACGTACGATGTAACTGGCTCGTTTAGTAAACAAACATAATAATTAAAGTACGCGCGACATGGGAACAACATCTATGATATTTTAACGGTCTTGTTCGCAATACAACCTAACCGATTAATTAATTATTGTAAGGACGCGATTAATTTTCTTTAATTGCCTCATAGTACGTCCCGCTGCCTGTGTGGCTACTGGTTTATACATCGTCTAAGTTTTTAAATGGCATTTTAGAAGAGACAACAGAGAGATATATATACATACTGCATGTCCTCGTGTACGCGGGCACAAAGCAAGTTAAAAGATGAGAATTTATTTTAGACTATAGATGTTCACTAACAAGTTACTATAGGCCCGGTAAATACATTTTTGCATAAAGTTTGCTCATTCAATTAAAATGTCCGAACCTTAATGTCCTTAATGTCCATATTAAGCTCTAAAGTTAAAAAATAATCTTTGAAAACAAAATTCCCCAAAATAATCAATCATATTTTGCTCGAAAATATTGCATCGTGCCTACCATCAAAAAACTACTCACAAAATTACCAGTTAAAAATACATGCATTTAAGTAACAACAATAAAAAAATACATGTAGAAATTGTATTTCCACCTCTACTGAGCTTAAATACCGAATGTCAAAATGTAATTACAAAAACAGAATAAAAAATTCACCCAATCAAATTAATGTCGATCCACAATATATTGCGCACGTCAACAATTCGTAGACTTAAAATGGGAAGGGTTAGAGCAAAAAAAAGTTCAAATCATGAATGACATTTCGTATAAGTTTGTTAAATTGGTAAACTTGTAATGAACACATAACATAATTTAAAAATATATTATTAATATTATGGTTAGCCTTTGGTTAGCCATAAATATAAAACAAAAAGGTAAAAAAATGCCTTTTTAAAATATATGTACAAAAATATCTATTTTCTGATATACCTCGGGCACCTTAACACTTTTAGTTTATAGGTGGTATCTCAAAAAATAACGCTCAGCTGGAGGTTCGTCGCCAAAAAATATAAATCGATAATATACAGATGTTAAAAAAAAATGTTTTTTTCTTACAACAAAACGATAACAATAACAACGATAAACATTTTCCGTTGGATTCTGTTGAAGTTTGGCAACGTAACCTATATTAATAAAGGGCTAATTTTTATTCAACTTTTGTGCCGTAGTGTTAAAAAGGTGTAGTACGCAACTGATTTTGTTGCAATTTTTATTATTTACTTTGAATAAACTACAAAAGTACAAATTTTTAACTCTCGAGCTGTTGTTTTCACACCTTGCATCGTTTTTGAGCAATAATTTTTTTTTAAATTTTTTGGACGCTTTGTTCATAATAGACTTAGCTCTACCATATCAACATCAAATTAGCTTAATTGCAGCCATATGGCCTATGACGTAAGAATCTTCGCAACCGTTTTTAAATATTGAACATCCTGTATCTTGGAAATTAAATCTTTTCAGGCCTATGAATTTTTTTTCTGTTTTTTAGATGTCGAAGACACTTTATGTACAAAAAAAATCCAATCTAACATGACATTTTTTTTATATCGCTTTTTATATGAGACATACTCACCGTTCCGAGTTGCTGCATGACGTACCCTGTATAGCGGTTTTTTATGGGCTTCAGGAAACGTTACTCTATTAGCGCACGTTCGCTGTTTGAAATTAATGGCGACAATGTTTTAAGCATTAATAATTTATAACCGTTTCTCCCGGTCGATAGATACCGCATCCAACAAACGACACTATCGATCGATTTTTTTCGTGTTCGTCATGTTCGCGAATTACATATAGGGTAAACATTAAATATTAATGCTTGCCAATCAGAAACAAGCGAGTAGCCCTTGCGTCAATTGGAGAGCCCTCGGTGGAAGCGGGTTAATTTCCGAAATAATTAATTAGAGAGTCGTTTGTATGTACCAGACTAATATGAGACTGGCTATTATTATCGCGGCGCATTACGCAACCAGAAGGAGCGACTCACCTACCTTGGGATTTTTTCCCTCGAAAATGTGCGCCCTCACGTACACTGTTAGGCTAGGTTATTGATATTAGAGGTCTACACTACATACAATGGTTAGATAATAGCTAGGCTAGACTAGTTTATGTGATACACATTTGATATTGGAAGAAAATACCTGACCGCAAAAGTTAATCTGAGAGAATAGCAGGAACAAAAAAAAAATGGAAAATTTCTTATAGCAAATTAATAATAGTGAATTAGATCTAAGTTTAAGAAAATGATAATATAACATTCGCGTCCACCCAAACCAAAGGATAATCTGTTTTACGGTGCAACCAAATACATGAAGCAGAGTTAATGACAAAAATAAATATCAAGTGACTTACGAGGCTGAGCTTTGGAAATCAATCGAAACAGGGATTGTTTGCGATAGAAATAGTGGAAAAGATGCTGTAACCTAGCTGAGCTTAGAATAAATGTACCAACAGGTAGATATGTATACCTGCCATACAATCGCCGTAAAGATCATCAGAAGGTTTGGAGATATATCCGCAAGATTTCCAATATTACGTTATACGTTACTTTTTGGAAAACAACATGAAAACATTCACTGACATAACGCTCAGAATTGACAAAGGTCAAAATTTAAGCTGTGCGGTAATACCTGCGATAACATCCGATTGCTCGGATCCGTGGGAAACGAAACTGACGTGGTAAAATGAAAAAATGAAAATAAAAATAAATGAGTTATTTTACAGAAGTGTTTAGACATTTTTTTTATATAACTATTTTCTAAAAAAAAAATCCCCCAGTTTTGTTTGAATTCAATAATAAAAAACCATTTATCTGCGAAGGACTATAACCAATATATACCGAGATTTTTGGAGTTTTCAAAATCTCGGAGTAGCTTTCTACACGTGAGATATTTCTTCAGGGAATCATCATATTTACGTGCCCTTAAAATGTAATGAATTTTAGCTTCGTGAATATTAAGAGTTTGTTGGATCTGTCCATTATTTCCAATAAGTTACAAATCACAAAATTTACAAAATATGCATAATGTGCACCTTGCACGATAGATTGTTTCCATTCCCGCACCCAACATCTACCGCTCATAGGGCCCTCGGCAAAAAGGAAAGAACGCTAACTGACTGGTCGGCCGTTGTAATTAGAAACTGTCCCTAATCGTTCTCGGTCTACGACGTTACGGATTGACGCGCTTATCCGCAAAAAAAAAATCATCACCGTCCGCAAACATCAAATTCCCTCTTCGGAACTTTCACTCCGAGCGGATAACGACGAGAGTACCGCGTTGTGACTTGGCGAAAAACGCTATCACCGCTGTATGTCTGTGCCTGCGTGTCACATCCGAACAGGTGACTATCCGAGAGAGTAAAACGTGTGTGTAACGGAAAAAATATCGCTAGTCGTCACGCTCCAGGAAAAACCTACTCGGCAAGACGAGCGTGTGGCGTATATCCGCTCTACAGGGTGTTCGAAATAGTTCCCGACCTCGATAACTCAAAAACTACGAAATATAGGAAAAAAAGGTTGATATAAAAGTTTTTTATAATTAAAGCACCCTTATAGGAAACATTGTTAATTATTTTAAAGACTGCAAAACGAAATAAAATCCAAGATTTGTCGAAAACAGTTAGACTTTGTAGGACGTTACAGACGAAATATCATGAAACTATGCAACTTTTCCACTTGGGTTTTTTTACCGATCATACTTTGTGAGTTAAGGGGCTAGGAAATTTTACTTCGGACACCCTGTACTCTGCTTGAATTACCAAGGGTTCCGTTAAAAAAAAAGAGTTATTCAACTTTTTCATTTTCGTCTTGCAGTCTATGATGGGCGTTCAGGTCTATCTCGATCTCTTCGCTAAATCCCTTCACAAACTTCGCGGACAAGTATTCTTAAGCTTGAAGTCAGGCCCGGTTCGAAAGGTATCGGATACCAAATATTCCTAAGAACCAATGAAATAAGATCAGCGGAATGAGCTCAGCGACCGTTTTTATTTACAAGATTGACACAAAAAGTGTAACCCAATAGGAGAATTATACACACCAAAGTTAACTTGTTATTATGACCCATCATTTCAACGCAACCTTCCCAACGCCCAAAACTTCCAAACCAACTAACAAATTTCCCAGTGCTTTTATCACAGTTTTCTTGAAGTTTCACGGCCGGTATCTTGAATTCTATTTCATTAAAAATATTTAATGTCACGAACAGCAAATCGATCCCAAAGGCAAAATACAGTAAATTCTTTAGATAAATTATTGTTTTCTCCCTTAGTATTGAGATTTGCTTAAATTATCTGTGCTCAACCGGCACTATTATGCTAAGTGAATGACCGTCACCAGGAACTGTAACGAACTCATTATCCCTGTATACAACTCAACTGCTGAAAAGGCATATCAATCTTTGCTATCGACCTAGTTAGGGTTCAAAACAAAGAGAAATTTAAACGAGGGATGATCCTATACTTAGAACACAAATGCATTTAGTCTTTAAAATTTGAATCCTAATGGTATGCATATTGTCAATTGTCTGACTTTTAATTATTTAAAAAAAATTGCTATTCTTTTTTTTAATTGTTTGTAGTGTATACTAGGCAGTGATGCCTCGGTGACGTTTATTTGTCGTTTATTATGATTTTGTTTAAAAATAAAGGACATTATTATCATTAACTAACACCACTCGGTTTTATAAATATTCTACCCCTCTTTTTCTGTCACCTAGTCTGTTACTCGATTGTCCTCTTCCTCTAAAAATGAATTCCGCCGTTAAAGAATGCGTTTAGCATTTTAATTTGCGACCGCACGAAGACAGTCCCCGCATGACCGTCAGATTAATCAAGCCCACTGCCGACGACTATGTTGCTCTCGCAGAGACCGGTTAGTTATTTGACGTGGCGTTTGTTACTACGTCCCATTACGCGGTTCGCCTGGCTGCCAACGCTGCCATCTCCGTTTTGAAGATTTCGCATCACAGATATACCAAGCGGCATGGTATAACAAAATGGTGCAATTGGGGCTCATATATTATAAGAGGGAGCCTTGAGAGAGCTGCTGGACCTACGAAACTGTCAAATAAAAATTATTAATTCTGAAAAAGATATTTGGACAGCGATATGAAGATTCATTTTAACGAGTGTTGATGAAGATGTATGTGCACTTCGCAACTCTTTGTAAGGCGTTTTTTTTTTAATTTATACCTTGCAACAACAAAAAATCCCATCAAAAAGGCATAGCGATAAAGAAACTAGATCTTTAAAAAGAATTGCGAAACCATGTACACAAAAACAGTTTCTTTGTATTCTTTAATCTTGAAATACACGCTCGAGTTGTTCTTGAGTTGAGGGTGTTCAATAAAAGCATTTTATTTATTATTTTATATAAATTATTTACATACTTGAGTGATATTTTCAAGGAATTACAAATATGAAATAAATGATATGGATATTTTAATTATGATGTTTATTCAAATTCTTAATGCCTTTTATAATTTTTAATAAAAAGACAAAAAAATAATTTTTCTTGACATAACTTTCATAAGAAAATTTAATGATAATAACATAAGAACAAAATTGCGTACAAAAGATATCTAATTCATAATTCTAATCACCCCAGAAATAAAAAAAAGTTATTATTGGCTTTACAAATCGTGCTATAAAACTAACTTCGCCAGAATATAGGGAAGAAGTGTTATTGAAAATGAAAGAAATTTTAATTGACAATCATTCCTCTGAAAACAATAAATAATAGTAATATTTAAATGGAGAACCTACATGTTTTATAATCAAAGTATAATACTATATGATAATATAAATAATTTATTTGAAAAAATTAATAAAATAAATTGATACTCCAGTAAAAGTGAAATTCCAGTTAAGTCACAAATCTTACAAATTAATGACATCAATGTTTACTGCATTAAAAAGTTAAATTCCGTCTAAAAAGATATCAAATGTATATTCAATACCTCGTTTAAATTGCCCAAGAAAATATATTGGAATAACAAGCCAATTTTTAGAAAATCATATGGACATCCAAAAATACACTAAAAACGCATCTTCTGCTTTACATAAACACGAAACTTTAACAAACCATGAATTTAATTTAAAAAAACTAAAATTTTAAAACAAGATTATTATGAGAAATTCACATAAAAAATAAATAAATAAATACTGTAAAATCTTATTTAATATTAGTAATTTAAGTCAGTTAAACCATAAGTTAATAAACATAATCTCAATTAATCAAATCTACTTTTTTATAATAAATAAACCAACAATTATCGTCGGCTCAAAATTTTGGTTTTCGTGCCTCGTAATTTCTCCAGAAGATCAAGTATTTTTCTCTTTGGGCACTCATGCAAAATCTTGATATTGTTATTCGCAGAACTTATTGCCTTGCGGACAAAAAATGAGAAGCAGATTTGGTATCTGCCACATCAGTGTCCTAGTACTTTTCACAAAACTAAGATATTCATGAATACTGATGGAGGTCTTCCTGGTAGAATGTCCGATATAAACTGCATTACAATCCTTACAGTTCAAAGAATATACATACCCGCTGATTTAGAAAAAGACTCTATTGGATTCATAACTTTTAATATAAGTTGCATTGTTAACTTGCAATGAAATATAGTCGAAGTAGGTCAAGCATTGAAATCTGCGTTCTGGAGGTTTTGGTTCTATTATATAATATGTCAATTAGTATTTCTTGGCGAATTTGTTAATTCAGTCCCGTTTCAATTTGTGTCTGTGTGGGTTTGAGTTGAGGTCTTTGTATATGCGTATTGCTAAATTTATATAAAATATTTTATTATTTCAAAAATTGCTTTTATAGTAGAAGAAACTAGAATTCTAAATTTACACACTAAAACGCAGGTAGATCAACTAATTGCACGTCTACCACCTGCCACTCTTCTTGACACTCATCAAGTTTTACAGCCCAATTAAAACTTGTATTAAGAAACAAAGCATAAAATAAAAGAATTTAGATTTACTATAATTATACTTCATCTTGGATAAATTAATGCGGACACCCTGTATATGATTTTAGAAATTCTCTGTTAATAACTAGGGCCGTGCTAGCCAGAGTTCTTCTTAAATCGCGTGTTTAAATTGGAAGATGTGCCCTTTCTTAGTTCTCCAGATCGTATAGGAGAGTAGCCCTACTTTTTACTCGGCATCTCTGTATAGTTGACGATTCGACCGAGGGCCTACGGTAGCGACCCGGATCGTTTTTGATTCGTCCACCTCGTACACGACGGCAGTCGCTCCGAGTAACAAATTACCGTCTGGTCGCAATTAACGGGCAATCGTTACCTTCTAAGGACGAAACGTCGAGAGCTCGTCGTGGGTTGTTGCGTGTCGTTTAATTTTCGATTTCTTCGTTTTGTTTTTGAACGTTCGTCGCTGTTGCGCGGCGATCGTTCTCGCTCGTCTGTTTCAATCGAAATCAACCGATTACTATTCGGGATACGTTTTGGCGATTATTTCGTTATACAAAAGTACCGAAATTCGATGCATTAATTCATGATATCGTCGCTACGGAGCGGCGTTCGGCTTCTATAAAGTTGTTTGAGCGTGAACGCGGCTTTTCGACGATTTAACCGGGTTTATGTTTTATTGCCGCGTTCCAAAATTTACGGTAAAATCGATTCTACATTTCAGAAAAAAAAAAATAAACACGCGTATCAAACCGATTTTCGATCAAATACCATAAAACTTTATTATAATTAGATTCATAAAACATTAAGAAAACACATTTACAAATCTCCTGGATTCTTCCTGCGTCGATCGAACTTGCCGGCGTTTCGTCAATCAGCATGTTAGCTTAACTTAAACTGGAACCTCCTTATATACTGTTTGAGGGGGTCGGATCCATATTTTTGTTATTTATACAACCTACGTTTTGCCATTGAATTAGAAACTGATACTTGGGTCACTCAGTTTACAGAAACCTACGCATACAGATCGATATAAAAATCATCGTTTATCAACTCATTTGTTTGCAGAACCATAAAAATATCTCAACTTGAATTACTGACCCCAGAATTAATACACCTATCTGCCCATCTGCTCTTCTCTCAAATAATTTCCACATTACAAAACACACTTCACCACAACCTCCCAAAGAAAATGAGTCCGACAGCAACCACACATTTGCCCTGTTGGTCTTCCTTACATTCAAAACGTTATCATCAGCATCAGACAGTTGGGAGAATAATCATGCCTAACATAAAATCTTATTCCACTGAACTAAAATTTTGACATTGAGTCAAACATCTTTTATCAAATAAAAATCCGAGAATCTATAGAAATTTCAAATGACCGATCTAAACCGCGACTCAGGTCTTGACTTTTCACCAATGTGGCAATCAGCCATCCATCCCACAGAATGTTCATGTCACTCATATAGCTCCGCCTTTCTCAAACAGTACATAAACAGGTACAGAGAAAAATGCAAACTAGTTTAAGTTAAGCTCCAATAACCGACACAGGAGGGTTGTGGAATTGACCGGTCAAATTTTTTTGTGTCAATTGACCGACTGAAATAATGGAAAAAAGCAATGAAATTTATATTTATTTAAATTGTGAGTTACGTTACCAACGTCTCGTTCTGAGGACTAAACGGAGTGGATAATTTTATTGGGATTCTCCGAATTGCCCGAAAGTATTGTATTCGGGTATTCCCTGAAAAGGGTAATAGATGAAATGGACATCACAAATGCATAATAATTTATTATAAATACATATTATTAATATATTATGATAGATAACACTCTACAATCGTATTTCAAACATTTTGATCAAATTTGATTTGTCAATCAAGAATGGACAATTGACCAATCCCAACACTAGGAGGAATGTGGAAGTTTCTTTCTACAAAAAAAAAAACAGATTTTTTAACAACTGTAGAAATTCTCCCATAGATGTGTGTTTTTTTTTTAATTATTATTAGGAATCGAGTTTCAGCAGCGACTTATTTAGTGGTTAAAGCATTTTGTTATTTATTTCAGGCCTTTTTACCCTTCGCATGCGATTGGTTACGATGCGCATTCTTTATTTTATTATTATTTCTTTAGCAAAATAGTAACTTGATAATTTTCGAATTTCAAATTTTTTAAGTATCCTCACTAAGAACCGACATATAAAAACAAACTTTTATATTTCCATAGACGTAATGAAAAATTCAAATACTCATCATGATTAACTAAAAAGAAATCAACTTTGTATTTTAGGATTCTTGAAGCTTGAAACGCCCAAGAGAATAGTGAAGCAAAGATATGCTTGCGTTACAGGAAGAAAATACTCACACGATGAAAAAAACAAAGTATTTAAGTACAGCAGAAGTGATTAGATGTTGAGCCTGCAGTAATGTGTAAATTGTATTATTATATTAAGATATTATTCATATTTACGGGACATCTTCGAGAATCATAGTTAATACTTCAGCCGAGAGTAATAGTATATTATGCAACAAGTGCGGTAACCGGCATTTGTGTCGCTAGTTTATTTGGCGCGAGTGGAATGAGTGCACAAAAAGCGAGTGACTCAAAAAGTTTACGAAACGTGTTGCATACTATATTTTTTCTACGACCGTAAGTGTTTGGACATATTTTTGCAAAACAACACGAATACATCGGCATTCCGTCAGCATTGACAAGCGCCAAAATTCCAGCCGTGCGCTAATAATTCCGAAAACATCCGATTGCTCAAAAACCCGTGCGGTATTATCCCGGAAATGTCCGAGAAGTGGGTCGGATCCGTGGGAAACGAAACTGACGTGTTAAAATGACAAGTTTTCGCACGCTAGATCGGTGTATAATTAGGTATTTTACGGTAAGTAGAAAAATATTTTTTTAACAAGTAAAGTTATTAATACAGAATATCTATTTAATTTTTTTTAGCATATATTACTGTAAAGTTTGTTGAAATTCATATAGGGCACACTGATAAACTAAAGACCAAGAGGTTATAAAAATCTGAACAAAAAGACAATTGTTTACAAATTAACCGTAGGATTTCCGAACAAAAGGATAATTGAAGTTTCACGAAAAATTCAAAATGATCAATTGGATTGAACAAAGCTTACTAACTACAAACCAAAAATAACCGAAGGAGAGTTAGCACGCCCGAACAGGAAAATTAAAAATGATGTGATGCTGCAAGTCTTACAAGTATTTTTCTCTAAATTAGGATTAGTCGTGGTTGATTCTTAGCTTATAATCTCGGAAATAAATAAAGGTTTCTCTTGATTTATTGTAGCCACGGTGAGGCTGTAATAAATGGGCTCCATATAAGACCGTGAAAATCAATTCAGTAGATCCTGCTAGTCGACAATATTATTAAACAATTTATGCAGAAGCGGCCTTTGTAATTTATAAACTCGCTCGACTGGGGTCCGTGGATATTGAGCGCTTCATACACAAGGCGAAATTGAGTATTTCGTAACGATAATGTTAGCAAATCGTCTTGAATGGTGCCTAATAGAGCGTAAACATTTTTCCATAATATCGGACACAGAGGTGAAGACCGAACCCAATACCGTGAATCTCAAAATTTCTGATACTTCTGCATCAGATTAGAGATAACCTAAGTTACCCATCTATACTTCTGGAATGTGAGCTTTATAAAAATAAACAACAAACAAACATAAGCTAACTACTCAAAACATATTGCGCTATTTAAAACACATCTATATAGGGAGAACACAAATAGTTCATTTAATATCACTGTGCAGTCGGAACGTACATTACTTAATATTTTAAATCAAGTCATTAGATAATAACAATCACAAGGATTGAGAAGAGGTACGGAACCAAATATATTTCATTTAATGAAATTTGCCAAACCATATAAATATCTAATAACATCATTGTAACATCCGGGGAATTCAAAGTCCAAATTGTTTTCGCAAGCACTTTAATGACGTGACCTAATTATCGCCAACATGGTATGCCTTGAGTTTAAAATATAATCATATTTTGGACAACACACGCTTAACGAAAATCAGGAACGAGATTTCACTCTACGAATAGAAAAATTAATAAATCCTTTCACAACATCGAAGGAAAAATCAACGATAACGATTAATTGCCAGCAAGCGGGGAGACGCTTCTTCTATTTCTTGCTCATAACCTCAACCGTGTAACACGGGTTGCCAGCGCGCCTGGCGTCTAACATTTGAATTTATTTATTTGCTCGGTCTTCCCGAACAATCATTATTGTCAAGATAAGCAGTTAGCCAAATGAGCATCAAAGGTGACCCGCAAATTTTCCGCGAAATTCGAATTCAAATTAAACGAACAAATATAATGTCCTGAAATAATCAATTTTTGATATTTTTACGTGAAATCCGTATCTACTAAGTTTGGTGGAAATGCGTGGATCTTCCATCAGATGTTCGGATTATCAGATAAAGTCTTTAGTCCAAGGCACGATAAATCCTGGTATTTTGTATCAAACTTGGAATTTTTAAAAATAAGTTTGAGATTATTACTAACACCAACTTCTAATCGGTAAACAGGATTCAAACAAACTGCGTTATTTTTACTGCTGAACTTGGCACGTCAACGGCGTGTCTCCTCGTAAAATAACGCCACGTTTAACAAATTACCCGCTCGGTATTATATTGCTCAAACTCGATTGTTTGTAATAATGCAATTTTCCTACGGTCGGTAGTTTCGGCATTTGCCGACCTGCCTACGCGTTGGCATTCGCAAATACTTAATCGCCGGCCCGGAAATTATACAGGGAGGCGCATATTTCTTTGTCTTCTTAACGCTCGCGCAAAATATTGCTTGCTTTTAGAAAATACTATTTCGCAATATTACATCAAATAATATTGACCAGAGAACAGTCTGTATAAAATATATCAAACGACGAACACATATCAGACAAGTATAATTAGAAAATTCCTTTTAGGCTTCCAATACAATACAATACAAAGTTTATATTATGCTGCGAAAGTTATATAATTTAACAAGTATTTGACCATTTCTCAAATACGATTCTAGGCAAATTTCACACTTATACTGATTAAAGCATCCTGTCCTATAAGGCCAGAGATTCGCAAACTATTTTGGGCAAGAGACCCTTTTTCCACGATGAACTCCTATCTCATTCGCCCAGAGTCAAATTATTTTTTGAATCCCAACCAATGGCCAAGAAATATCTGTATAAAATTACAATTACTTAAATTAAATTAATGAATATAATGAAAATATTGTGCTGAAATTAGTTAACAAGGAGAAATTTTAGAATAAAATGGGAACTTTTGTCCAGTTTTGTGGACCACTATAAAAAATATGGATTTGGCCTGGGAAAACCTATAACCATAAATTAGTTTACTGGAAAGGGCAAAAATTGTTTGCGGGCGACGACAATATTTGACAAGTATAAAGCAGTAGCGAAGAGAGCAAAAGAAAATCCTTTATCTCAACGAGGCATGGATTAATGACGGATTCAAAGTACTAAAGATGTAGCAAGACAACAATATAACTAGTGCTAGCCCAGTGTTTAAGAAAGCCTGTCAACGGATATTAAGACACCCTAAGGAAAAGGGAAAAGACTAAATCAAACAAGGTTGACTAACTTTTCAATACCACAAAGAAAATTACCGCGAGGACATGAAACAGGGATGTTTCGGCGAAATGACAAAATATCCACTGGCCAAATCACTTGTGGCAAAAGAGACGCATAGAGAACACTCCAACTTCTTTTTGGTGAAAACAATAAATTATCGACTGGTTAAGCGCTAAGATTATCAAATTTGCGATTACGCAATTACAATTACATCGAGCAAATTTACACAGAGTACACAAATTTACACACATTACGGACTAAATGAACGCTATTGTGCAGTTGTAAGGAATGAAAGAACACCCAATATGGACTACTGCTCACCGAGTACCCATGGTCGGTTCATAACTAGATTAATTTGCTGAGATTATTATTAACTAATAATGGTGCGATGGGGAAAGTCTTCTTTTAGTTATGGATTTACATTTATTATTTAAGGGATGACTGTTAACAACACTGATATCAACGTCTTGCCAATGTGGTCCGTATTAGCTTTACGATAGAACATTATTTTCGCGACAAAGTCGTAAGCGAAACTGCTATATCAAATACCCAACGAACGATGTTTGAAAATATTTAATCGCTGTTTATTTTATTTGAATGCGAAGGCAAATTAAGCAGATATAATAAATTATTAACGATCGCAACTGCGGTAAATTGTGTATCGAAGTATATCGTTCTGTTCTAGTTAGGAGGCAAGACATGGTGGTAACAGTGAATTATGAAATGAAACAAACTAACATAGTGATATTGAAACTCACTAGCGAACATAAGATAATAAAAAGAAAAATATATCCATTTTATCAGGACCAGATAGTTCCTACCGAGGGTCCTACTTTGCATAAACTGAAAAGATGATGGATTAATTAAAAACTGTGTTCTGGTTTTCAACAACAAAATAATTTAGATATAAAGGTGCCTTCAACCCAGAATAAATTTTTTGACGTTTGTTGGTAGCATTCGGCGTTTTTAATTTTGTATTTATATAAGTTATCCTTTGTGTCCAAACGTTTCGTTTTTCTCACACGTATTGCTGCAATGTGTAGTTTTGCATTGTGAGGATTTGTTCAACAACCTGTGGATGAATTTAGTCATACTGGAGGGATTGAGAATCAACCGTGTAAACTTGCACAAGCTGCTTGATATTGAATATGAATTCAATAATGTCGATTCATCAACAAACGACGCAAGAGGAATCCAGAAATTTGCATACAAAATAAAAATACAGCCCATTGCGAATAACCGTAGTGACGATTCCCAGAATGAAACAAAATTAAATGTGGAATAAAAACGTCTTTATTTAGATAATTATTGATAATTTATATCATACTTACTGCCTTTACTTTTTGTTGGTACTAATGTTGTTTTATAATGCCTAAATAAATATAATATAATTTTTAAAACACCTTGAAAATCCGTCCCCGATGCTCTGTACTGCAATACCGACTAGTCAGGTGTCTTATTCAGAAGGAGGTAAATCTCTTTTTACTCTTAGCACAAACACTACTATATACCCTCTTTTCTCTCTCCCCAATCAACTAAACAAAATAATAATAGAAACCAACCAAAACTAACCAAATACTTGCTTATTTCTGCACAATTAAGATGCAGAAACCGCTTTCTTTTTATTGCCGTCGGCAGATTATTTCCGTCAAAAGCCTAGACGATATACTTTGAGACAAAGTATACGGCAGCGACGCGGATGCATCGTTCGATGTTTTCCTTTTTCGAGAGAACAAAAATTCCGGTGATGTCACTTCGGTCGGCCGTCTAGTTGTTCGATAAACAATCGAGAGTTTGTTTATACGAATCGCGATTAAATGGCGGCCGAACGGCGCTAACCGATCGCCGCCGCAGCGTTTATTTTAACGAGATTATCGAAATTGTGGAATGTATATTTTGGTTGTGAAAATTTTTTTAACGGTTCGTTTATATTTCCTTATAATTTAATTAATCGCGAATTGACGAGCGTGTTTAGACCGTGGAACGTTTCCAATCGACGAGTCCGTGAGGAGTAATTAAACCGGATTAAATCGGGAACTGAACATAAAATAAATACGTTGTACAGTTTGTCTTGTTTTTGATAGTTTTATACGGCATAACGCCCTTATTGATAAAGAGCGTGTTGCGGTTTTCGTAATTCACGACTACTTACCGCTGTGAAGTTAGCAGCTAAAAGTTGACAGTCAAACAGTGGCGGCGGAGATTTCGAAACTAGTTTACGAAGCAAATGATTCAAATTCCATAGACCTTTCGGTTGCAGCCCGGTACGGGTGAAACTACAAAATTGTAAATAATTTTTTTTTCTACTTTACACACTTAAATATTCTCCCGTACGGGAATAAAAGAGAATATTTTAGTGGAAACGAAAACTAACCTGAAGAAGAAATGAAAATGTGTAAATTTCGATTAAAGTAGAAAAAAAAATTACAAATTTTTAATTTCACCCTCAACCCTCGTAAGGGGCTGCAACCGAATATTTTCTCTGGAAACGAAAACGAAAGATCTATTTAATTTGAATCCGTTGTTTCCCAAATAAGTTTAGAAATCTCATGGTTGTTCGGCTCTTTCCGTAATTTTGGCTGCCACCTTTTAGCCGCTAACTTCACATCGGTAGACTACTTTTGAATTTTGAATTTCTAGAAACTCTTTGCAGCTCGGTTATACGAAAACTTATCTAAAGGTTGGAAATCGCTATGAATAGGGCTTCTTTAGACAGGATCCTGTGACGTAGTTAGTTTTCTTCCGAAACTCGCAACTTTGATATACAAACTAAACTTGTGTTGTTTTATGATTGGTTTTATTAGATTTTTTGTGAGCTTCTCAAAAATATGTAACACGTAAGGTATTTCAAGCTGTCTCTTTTCCTAGTAAATACTTTAGCTATCAAACAGTAATAATGTTTTTAAATTATTATTTGAATTTCGGCCTTTGTCGCATTCTGCCATATACATGTTATGGATATAACAAAGGTGCATTATCAATTCGCATTTAATATTTATATTAATTAATTTACAGGGTGTTCACTAAAAAGAGAAATACCAGTTTCTGGATTCTACGTAAAGGTCTTATTCAGACCAGTTCTTGCGTTAAGTTTTCGCATGACCGAGTGACAAAGTAGAAATAATAATAATGTTGATAATAATGATTCACTTTACTTGTAAAAAAAATATAACTTCATAAATAAATAATAGAAGAGTGTTTGCGTGACTTCATAATCCCATCTAGTTTTACAAGAGCCTGAAAGTGCAGTACAACTACATTGCAAAACTATTGAGAAAAAAATAAACAATATATGGCAAACTGCAATTTCATATATATATATATATATATATATATATATATATATATATATATATATATATATATATATATATATATATATATATATATATATATATATATATATATATATATAGATTTTATCGAAACGTCTGCAGGATTCCAGTCGGATGCAGGAGTTCAACGAGCGAACGGATTATATCCCGGAATATAGTGTATATATGAATAAAAAAACGATAATTAAACATTTACCGTTTACCATTTCTGATTGTTCTGCATTCGTCGCTGCACTGAGTTAATGTATTCTTGTGGTTGCCACCCTTAGAAACAGAAAGAGAACACACTTGCTCCACCGCGCTCCCA
Source organism: Cylas formicarius (assembly GCF_029955315.1). NCBI lineage: Eukaryota > Metazoa > Arthropoda > Insecta > Coleoptera > Brentidae > Cylas > Cylas formicarius. Next base: position 6,357,533 of record NW_026844347.1, read on the forward strand.
TCATACCTAAACAAACTAGTGAGCAAAGTGTTGTTCATAAAACTAAATTAAAAATTAATGACATATATAGATATTTATAGATGTAGATAATTTTATTTAATGTATTTAATTTTGAAACTGTTGGAAGTATAAGATATTTTTAAAGATTGTGAAACATTTCTGAAACCCTGAGTACGCTGCTATGAGATGATGTCTTATAATTTAGTAAATGAGTCTCAATACTCGTTATTACTACAAGCGATAAATTTAAATACCATTACTTAGTTTAATCAATCCAAATGACAAAAGAAACGCTACTCGCCTGTGCAACGACGTGTTTCGAAGTGTTTTCGGAGCGCGAGCATTGAAGATGCCAAGTGAGATTTTGGCGAAACGTCTGCAGGATTCCAGTCGGAGTTCAACGAGCGAACGGATGATATCCCGGAATATAGTGTCATATATATATATATATATATATATATATATATATATATATATATATATATATATATATATATATATATATATATATATATATATATATATATATATATATATATATATATATATATATATATATATATATATATATATATATATATATATATATAATTACTACGAAATATTTAAAGGTATGTGACTTGTTATTGAAAAATGGAGCAAATGGAGAAAAGCCAACAAGAAAGATATTTGGCTAATTAGTAATATTTGACAGACATGAAACAGTATTGATAAATTTTCGTGATTTTCAAGTCTCGCTGTCTTTTTACTATATGAGTTTCGAAATCTGTAAATACCAAGATGTCATTTTTTAAAAATGACAAACATTGTATGTTATACCTTTAGTAGAACGCGCATAAAACAGTTTCTACACCTACACAACTTTTTCTAATTTTTTTGGGCATGAGCTTCTTCGTGGGGAAAATGGGGTATATAAAAATAGAAATAATCATGCAGAGGCAGAGCTAAAAGAAAAAATGGAAGAGGAAATTAATTATCTCATTCAAAACTGGTACAGCATGAGACGTAATCTGATGCTTGGAGGCAATGGGCGACCTATACAAAACAAATTGCAAAAGGCTACTATTTAAAATATTATACAGGGTATTTTAAGTTGAAAAATGTATACACTTACTGTATGTTCATCCTATACATTTTTGAAGAAGTCTAATAATATGAAATTTCAGGAAAAGTCAAATAATTGCACAATCACTATACATCTCGCTAATTCACAAACATTTTTCTTTTAGAAAGGTGAACATTTATGTAGAATCCACAAATGAATAATCTAAAAATTTCCTTAAATACAAAGAATATTAAATTCATCATAGGATATGTCCGTGTATTCTTTAGTATAACAATTTAACACAATTAAAGAACAATTTCAACCAATCCGTGACTAAAGTATGTACATACATTTTTTACGTTTTGGTTAGTAGTTAGCTTTAGAAAAAGTTTTAAAGCAATAACATCGAACAATAACATAAGTCTACAACATTAAACTTTTTGACAGATGTTTTTATTTTGAACACTGATTTTATATAATTTTGGTAGGCTGATTACAAAAATTATGGATTTACTTGTATCTCGTACGGTTTTTTTGCAAATATTAAAGTGTGTTTTTAAGGGTAAAAATATTCCATTTTTGTCTAGGGCCTTTAACGAACTATTTTATCAAGCCAAGTTTGATATGAAGAGGAGGCAGTTGAAGTTTATTGTGTTCGTTGTGCAAAAAAGGCCTTTTTAACTACGCTTATTTGAGTCAATAAACAAGCGCCATTTTTCCTTTACATACGGCGCATTTCCTAATTTTGAAAGTCAGGAATATTGTTGGAACACACTAGCGGTCCTTGCTAAGTAAAATATTGACATAACTCTTTTTCGCGATCCCGGTAAAAGCCTGATGTGACGCCAGATATCAGTAAATGCTTGTCACGAAGTATGGACCCTAAAAATTCGGCTGCATTCTTTGGAAAGTGCATATCGCTAATTAAATCATTTAATAAGCTCTAGTTAAACATTTCAGAAATTTGAAATTTGGTGTGAAATCTGAGTCATCTGGATCGGAATTAGATCCGTCCGATTCTGACCATATGAAGTTTTCTAGTTCCTTTAGGGCCGTTGTTATCGATGGATCTGGTCTATGAGGAACTGACCGAACAGCAGAATCAAGATTGGGGTACATATTTTGTTTCTTATTTTCTTCTGTTGAATCCTTAAACATTACACAAACAAAAATAACAATCATCACTGTGATTAATAGGCATCTCGCCATACCGTAGCAACACAAAAGCTTAAACATTTCTTTCTACCTTTTTGAACAGTTTGTTAATGCTTCAACGCAAACGGAATTAATAGTATGGGACTCGTCTTGGTCGCCAGTTTTTACACCAAAATGACGTGATAGAGCAAAAATATAGCGTTTTTTTTTTGCAAAAGGGGCTCCCAAAAATATACAATTAAGCAAACAGCTATCAAACATCAAAATAACTGTAGACCTATGTAATCATCGGTGACAAAGAGAAACGATCATTTTGACCATTTCTAATTTTCATGAAATTAAAATCCCACCAGTAACAGGATCTACGTTTTGCAGATAAAAAAAGAACATCCTGTATAGCGAAAAATCGGTAGCGTGCGGCGTCTTCTAGCAAACGTTTTAATAAAATTCCAATTTAATGGAACTATTTTGTTGCGAAATTATTTTCTCAGATCGACGTTATACAACCGGGCGAGCGAATTCATTTCCAATTAGTCAAATCGTATTTATTTGAACAGTTCCGGCGTAGCAACGCCGAACTGCCTATCGAAACCCGTTAAGAAAACAGCGGGGGAATGCGATAAAAGCTGAAAATAATTTTTCGAAATCGGGGAAAACGGACATTTTTCAAAACGAACGCGAGATTTATGAACAACTAAATTTTCTCATCGTGCCCGGCAATCACAGCAGCTGATTTATTCCCGACCGTATTGTTGGATTCGGTCCAAACTGATAAATTAATATGTCTTTATTGCGGTTTCGTTCCGGTGCAAGTTTTAAAGTGGTGTTCGAAATTTTGATGGATTTCAGGTATTTCCACACCGATATATTAAAATTTTAAAAGTTGTCAAGTTTTCATGAGAACTTTCAACTTGGCCATTTCTGTCCCTCCTAACTTTAACGCTATAAAAGTACATTTTAAAAAACATTTTGCTCTTTTTGCCTGCAACACGAACGAAAATTAAAAGCTGCCACCATAATAAGAAGGTTTTACTAATAGCAACGACTGAAAAACTAAAAAAAGAAGTAGATTTACCTTAACCGGTGTTGTCAATTCCTAAAAACAGCCGTGCTTACCTGAAAAAAAAGATAAATTATTAAATCTAAAGCTAAGGACTTGATGTGGGAACAAAAATTCCTCATCCAAATTGCTAACATAAGTCAAGGATTGCTTTAAAATTAATTAGATATGAGCAAAATTCAGTACTTTTTTAATTATACATATATTGTTACTTTATGGGTTGAGAAAAGAAACTAATTTTACAAAGAAACTTCGACAGCCTACTGTAATACTTTTTACAAAACTTCTGGATTCCTCCTGCATCGGTTTTTGCTCAGTCGAAATTGCTGACGTTTCGTCAATCATCCAGTTGACTTCTTCAGAGCTTGACTGAAACTGGTTTCAGTTTCAACAGTTTTAATCAAGCTCTGAAGAACCCAACAGGATGATTGGCGAAACGTCAGCAATTTCGACTCAGCAACAACCGACGCAGGAAGAATCCAGAAGTTTTTTAAAAAGTAAAAGAAACTAATACTTGAAAGTGTTCAGCAAATGGCTCTCACCTTCATTATGTTCGATATGATCTCGATTCGATTCGAGATCTAATTAACTAATATGCTAAAGAATACGCAAATCGAAAGTTATGTTTTGTTTAAATGAACCAATATAATGAAAACAATACTAGGGATACCGATCAAAAGTTCCACATACCGAAACAGCGCAAATGTCTAAAACAAGATACACATGATTTTATTATTTCTTACAATTTAGTGTCATACAAATGTTTTTTTAGAAGTTTAAGATCCTAAAAATAATTAATATTTCTCGCGTTGCTCCAAAATAATGTTTTTTGTTGACGAAGTTTCGTTATCTTCATATTTCTCATAAATCGCCAAAAACGGAAATCAAGAGGACTAAAGTCGGTGAAACGAACTAGCTATTAAATTGTATTTTGTTCCCCGCTTATTTGTAAATAGCGGGTACGTCGTCCACCTGTTGAATTTCGGCAATACCCGAAAAACCTTTATATTCATCAAAAGTGTCCACCTGACTCGTCTGATGTTTCCTAGAATGGCTGCAGCAATTTTTATATTCAGAAAATGCCGTCAGTGTTTGGTAAGTCGACCGTTTCGCTGTTTTCAATTTGAAAGTCTTTTCTTTTTTTCTGCATTCGTTTCTTTGTGCCCCTTGTGTTTCTTCTATGTGAAATAACATTAACTAAGTAAAATATATTATATATTTTACTTAGTTACTTAGTTAATATATATAAATCAGCGGTGGTGTCTTCATGGTAATCCAGAGAAGAATCTTTAATATTTTTCGCAGACAGAGAGAGTCCATTTGGAATCCTACCATCTTTAGAGCCAGCATGCAAAATAGTTATTCTTATACCTTTTTTTGATGGCGCGTTTGTTTTACACTTATCAGTTGAGTCAACCCAATCCTTTTCCAGGGTATCATAAGTGTCGAACCAGGTTTCACTCAACTAAGTAATTGGCATTTCTTGTTCTCTGTAAATCCTAATTTTTTCTAGATATTCCAGTCACCACTTCCGAATTGTAAAAGATTCCATTCCATTCCTTTTGTCAATTTTTTAAAATCTAAAACCCATGTGTTGAATACACTTTCTATAAGGTAGTTCCGCCAAATTTAACACCGGTTTCATCTTGTTCAAGCCTCCTAATTAAGGTATCCTAATGTAGGCACGCGTATTATATCTTGATCACTTTCATCTACACTCGAGAAAATGTCGGCATCGCTTCCTTTTTTCCTCGCTGAAATTTGATTATTCACAATTTTCCAAACAGTTGATGTTGCAATTTTCGTTAATGTGGCTGTTTCTTCTAAAGATGATTGCTTGCTGCCACCACGTTCAATGAGAGTCAAATAAACATTGTTTACAACTTCCTTAGTCTCAATAGAATAGTGTTTTCTACATTTGGGCGGAGGCATTTCCTGAGATACGCTAGACTCGCACATATTTTGCATAATTCGCACACGGTTCAACACACGCTGTATTACACACGAAACAAGAATGATTACTGATAAACTTAAACTAAGTAGTATACCAAACCAAAAAATATTAAACACAGGTAGGTATAAAATTATTTTCTATTACGGACCACAATTTTACCTGAATTTAAATTCCGAAACTTTAATGACCACCCTTGGTAATCCAAATCAAAAGCAATTGGTCGTTTTCTTATATCTATGAACAGACCATACCATTATTGAGTCTAGATGTACCCCCTTGTTATGTTTAATTTACTATTGTTGGACAACCCATTGCGATCTTCTGTCAAAGTAAGAATTTATTAATTTAGCGGACCTATCTTGAAAATCAAAGAAAAAAGAACTAGTGACAGAGAATTTCAGAATCAACGGCATCAGAAGCTTTTCTGTAATCCAGCAGACTAGACTTTATTTCGATCATTATCATATTCGTCACTATGTACAGAACTGACTGTAAATTACGCTGACTGTTAATTAAGTTGGTCCAATCAAATACAACGAGTCTCAAAAAAAAAAATCTAATTTTGCTGTAACATTGAAATCTTTCTTAAGTACCCGTTCTCTCTTAAGCGTATACAATTTATTCATCAGTATACAATCTCTTACAATATCATAATTTGGTTAAGAGCAGTGGCCACGGACCGAATTTTGGGCTAACAAAAAAGAATACCACTAGTCCTGCAGAGATGTCTTTAGAACAGAAAAAAAAATGGTTCGTCTATTCATGTAATACTTTTTTTGGTATTAGTGAATAAATCTCTACTTTATTTTACGAATTGCGTGCCCTTAAAAAGAAAAAGAATTTGAAGGCGTAACCGAAGTGTACATTTCATCTTCTTCTATTATTAATCGATCTTGACAACGTTGGACGGAAACCGGCTGGTCACCACGCTAATTGGCGCAAATTAAAATTTTTCGCCGTGTGCGCGCTCTGCAGTCTTCCCATCGCAATTTCTCTAATTAATTAAAGATTAGAATGGCGGCGACCGCGCCCAATGAATGTTAATCGCCGTCGATATCCAACAAATTGCCCGATCGATGCCAGGAGACAGACGTTTTTGAAATTCAAATATTTGAGTTAATAAATCTGTCAGTTTATGACGGCTTTTTTTAAACAGCTCGATACGTTAAAGGCAAAGACGACTTTGTGTGACAGCCCGGGACCTTATTCGCGCACTCTTTTCAGGAGTTGGATATGACGTTGGTGTTTTCGATGTGCGCGCGAAACGCATTATTTCCATTTCGAAGAAAAAAATCCTTCACAGAAATTTTGAATTCTGTTGTACAAAATGCTTGATCGCCCAACTTTCAAATTTGTTTAAAAAAAAAAGAGCGCTGTTCTGAAAATTAATCCTGGGATGTGATAGTGCAGGGTAGGAAATGGAGCATGAGATGAATTCGAAATCGAAGATCAAAATCTTTATCAGAAGTCGTCGATAATTTAAAATTACACATAACATTACTTGAATCAATATACATCAACGCAATTTAGGTAGTGATTAATAACAGAACTGAATAATTGTACACAGTATATTTGGAGTTTGGTATCTGCATTCGACACGCTGTTCGACAACAAAATCAAATAAAAAATAGAATAGGGCCAGTCAAATATACAACCTAATGTTGTGAACATACTAATACTAAATGGTTAGCGCACTTTAAGATCAAGTAAATAAAAACTAGTAGTAAGAATAATATGAAAATAGATCATTAGTTGTAATAAACATTATTATTTTTTAAAAATCTACTTTGTACAATACAACTTTCAACTTTATTTCTCAAGATTAATCATCATGTTTTTAGCAGTCAGATGAACTATAGTCGTTTGGACTCCTTTCTAGAAGGCCATTAGCTTCCCATATTTTTCTATTTTAATCACGTTTTCTACACACTTCTGTCATTTTTTACAATCTGCCGTTATTAATTTCCATCAAAGTTTTGGATGGAAATTTTTCATTTCAGACATTACTTTTTCCCAGGTATCTATTCCTTTTTTTCAAGTAAAATGAGCTTAGTATTCTTCTAATGACTGTACTTGGTGACCTGTTGGGGAATTGTTAATCCTCGTACAAAACTTTTCGTAGCAGACAGCTTTGAACACATAATAAGAGAATAATAATTTTCTCATTTTTAAAAAGCGCAGTGTTAGGAATCCGTTTCCCAGCAACCAATTCAGCCATTTTCAAGAACGAACTTCGTTAACAAGTTCCTGAAAATGACTATAATTCTAGTTTTAAGCAGTAAGGCACTGGTAGATCAAATTCCTATCCGTCTGCCTACCATTCTCGAGACCATCGACAATTATCATACTACTCCTATGGAATACAACCAAGTTTTACATTTTAATGATAAATACTTAAGAAAATATCCATGAATCACCGATTATAACAAACAAACACACGTGTCTATCTTAATGTTCTTCCAATACGAACCAAACTTATGAAATACAAAACTATATTTTGAAAAGCTTCTTATTTTATTACCCTTACGATATTGATGATGATGTATTGTTTTTAGCGAATTTAGCTGCGTCAGTCATTGTGTCAGTATTGTCTTATCTGTATTGATGGCAAACTTTTATGTACTTTCAAATGCATGTAATATGTCACTGATATGAATCCTGATGCTAGGGTACCGAAGATTTTGCCTTTTTTGCAAAAAAGAAAACGAAGAAAAAGAGAATGTAACTCCCAAATATGTATGATGATTATTTTAATCGAGGTACATAGTGTGAGTTAGTGTAGTTTGCATTTGCATAAACAGACAGAAAATTGGGTAGAACAAAAATAGCGACCAGATTTCTATAGGTCATTGGGGATCTTCTTCAGATGGTGAGGGGAAACAAGCACCACCCAACAATGAATGTGAAATTTGATAAGAAATTTCGTTAATAACAGAAGACTGCAGCGAGATTCTTGTTCGAAGCACTACTTGCGAGATTTATGAAGTCTCCACTTGATTGTGCAAAAATAACGGCCGGTATCGTCGCAGATCGCTAGCGTCTAATAATAATATAGTCGGATACGACAATGGTATTTGTGACTTACTTTCGCTATTAAGCCGTTAAAGAAAAGTCCGTTCGAAAGTAAACGGCGTCGTAAGTCTAAAGCAGTTGACAAATTCGCGTACGTCTTACGGCCATTCCCGCGAATTTATATCTATATATGTATAATGTATGCGGGAATTATTATGTTTGCAAATAACAGCGAAATTGTTATGACAACTTTCGCGTATTATTCAAATTTCTTGCGCGTTTAAGTGACGCGTACAGCTGCTTTGCCGCTGGTTTTATGGTCTATGTCCCGCGGTTTGGCTAGAGGTGGAGAGATGGTAAAACGACTGTTGTTTGTAGTTGCTGCGACCGCCATATCAGCAAAACGGTATGTTTCCAAATAAAGCTAAAATCAAATGTAAAAAAAAAAATGAATGAAAACAAAACTACTCTTTCAAATGTAATAATAATAATAATAACCAAAAAAGCAAAGACAATTAGAAAATAACGATAACAAATACCATTTACTCAATTTTGGATATAACGCCCAAGTTTACCAACTAATTACCTGCTCGAATTTTGCGAGATAGTCTACTTTTAGAATTAGAATCCGAAAATATTTTTTTTTATATTTAATTTAAAAAACATTTTCAGTGGGGGCCATGGGAAAACCGGGATCCAAAATTTCCAATTTATTTCCTCTAATATACTCTCTCCAGTTCCCTCATCAACACCCACTAATTTCGGTGAAAATACCTCTATTATTTAATTTTATAGTGGTAACGGTGCGATTTTTGTAAGGGTAAATTGCAGCGGAATTATGGTGTACAATATAAAGGAATTCCGGATTAATTCAGAACAATTATAATTAATTATAGGAATTACGGTGTACACTCTTCCCTCTGTGGTTTACCCCTCGAGTTATGGTCTTATACGAGAGTGGACTGAATAAGGTGGATGACGAAGCAATTAAATGAAGCGATTGACGAATGTGCTCGCTAAAACCTAAATTCTAATTCCGTTACCAATTCTAGTAATACCTCAACTAATCGGTATTCGCTTCTCTACTACTGAGACTAATTTACAAGTGTTGTACAGATCTCTAATTTCAGTTAAATATCTTCTTTATAAGCAAAGAAGTACAATCAGAAATAAAACTGTGCGATCAAGATTACTAAAGTACCTACCTACGCATTTACTTGAAGGAGAATGCAATGCATGTCAATTGGTACAGTGACAGATAAAGTGATATGAAAAAGATAACGAGATAATACAAAAAAACAGCATACCCAATAAAAGTAAAACAATCTTTCCTTTCAGAAAATATAACAGCATACAATTTTAAAAATAATAAAAAAATAAATTTACTAAAAACATAAATATAGTTAAAGCGCAGGTCGCTCATAATATGCTTTTATGAAGAAAAATATACACGGAGTCTTATGTAAAAAATACATATTTTTAAATAAATTAATTGTCTTTACGTTATTATTACTTTGGTCAGCGGAAAAAATCTTCACCAATTAGATCAACCTTGTATGGTTTCAATAATACAGAAGTCAGCAATAGTACCGAATTGAATTTGTTGACGCTAAATAGTTTTAAACGTCAATGACGATATGACGCGTACCAGATCGTTATCCCATGGGTCGTATTTACGAGGAATCTACGATTTCATTGAATCAAACGCCGCTGAATGGAATTATTTAGCAATTAGCCTTATCTCGTGCCATGGCAATTATTCAGAGGCCATCGGTCAAGGGTTAAACTCGAAAAATAATGTTATGCACTCTGCTGTAAACGTTTAATCAAATAAACACGGAACACGCAACCGGGACTACAGGACATGATTTGAAGAGCAAAAAACAAAGTTGGACAAAAAAAATGTATACCTAAATCTAACGGGGGATCTATTATAAATTTTACCCCATCCAATAACTATTTTATTTTACATTTTAGAAAAAAAAGTAATACAAAAGCTCTAGGGTCCAATGCCTAATTTAATATTACATACTTATTTATATACACACTATGATAATAAAGCATAATACTATAGTATTTTTCAAATTGGAAACAATGTATATTATTTCATAAAAAGGAAAACTCATTTTACGCTGATTTTAAAAAAGGCTAGTATTAGTTAAAAATGAAATAGTCACTTAGACTTCCATAAACCGTTATGACAACATGCCAACAGCACGTGTTTTGTTCGATTAAGACAGTTGTGGCATATCTGGAATATTTTGGAAATCAGCGCAAAAGGACCCTCCTTTTTATGAAATAATATAATATAATGCAAATACCCATGCCGCAATTACTGTATTGCTAAACTAACTAAAACTGTCAAAATATATCGCAATGATATTAACCCCTCAATCAAATGATACAAAAGAATGCCGAGACGATCAAAAGTTTTGATTCATTAACAATTTTAAATTTAAATTTATTAATTTAAAGTATTACTCAAAGGCATTTCTTTCCAAAGCCTACCTGTCCTGGCATCTTATTATTACATTATGACATTGTGGTATTCTGGTATATTATCATTATCAAAGTGTAATTTAATTATATTTTATTCGCATAATCATAATCAATCAATCAAGAAAAATGTTTTCCAGATTTTTTTCCAATTTGTGCCAATCTATTCTTTTTGGTGCACCGTTATTTAAAGAAATATGAATAGAACTACTTAGATGAACTAGACTGAACATTTTAATAAAATGTTTTTCTTTAATTACGATAATTAACCTAATTGGATTAAGTTACCATTCAAAAAGGTGTTTTTTGTATGTCAGTTATATCTGTTTGAATTGTTATTATAAAATCAACTAAGTTTTATTTGGTTTTTAAATATTAAAACCGTATTAGCTTTGCATGCCCTTGGACTATTTCTATGGGTGCATTTCAAGACTTTCGAGTATTTAAAACCAAAACCAATTTAAAGTGTATTACCCGGTTTTAAAAGTGTTCAATCAAACCCACCTAATCAGTTTTCTATTTCATTTAATTATTTCAAAAAAAATCAAGTTTGTGGAAAACTAAAACCGAAAACAACTTTTTATAATGAAATTTTTCCATTTTTTCAAATATAGACTAGTTTTCAATATCTTGTATTGTAAAAAAATATGGCGCGAGTCGCTGAATTTCGTATCGCCCGGTAAGTAATCCCCCGACGGTGCTTTACATGAAACGGCAATTAATCAAAAACACGTTGTCACAATTAGCGCAAATGGCGCAAAATATTTCTCGTTGAATATTACAAGCTAACGAACGTTATACAATGTAACTTTACGTGAATTTATTAGACAAACGCGGCAATAATTGTTGTAATTCCAATTTAATAAAGCGATAAATCGTTAACGCTAATTATATAGTTGTTCTAAAAAGTGCGGGACTCTTTTCGGGCAAGATAAAATTCATTTAACTACCGTTTTAAATGGTGTATGAATTGCCACGTAGCCAATACAGAGCCTTGCAGCTATTAATCATACTTCATTCATTCAACAAAGAGACCCAGACAATGTCGACTCGTAACCTATATGTACCACTATTTAGTATGTTCATGATTATTTTTTCAACAAGATTATCCCGAACGGTCACCGCGCTTACTAAAATAACTAACAAGTTGCTTGGTCAGAATGATCAAAATAAAAGTAACTCGGCTTATTCTGTTAGATTACAGTAGAGCTTTTGATATTGCTAATGCTAAAATTATTTGTTTTCAACAATAGTAAAACCAGCAACCGTTCTGTGCGACAGGGCGTACCCCAAGACTCGATCTAGGGACCTGTGCTGTTCTATGGCATACATCTATGACCTTTTTGTTTAGAACCTTACATCTTTTCATAATTACAATGACGATTCCCTACTGCTTTTATTCTTTGAAGCAGCTGCAAAGATTCGATATCTCTTTACCTCATCACCGAAAACTTATTTGGCCATATTATTTGGATTATGTAAAAAATCAAATAAAATTAACGACGATTGTGGTTGATATAAGAGTTTAAAACTGATGCAAAAAATCTGCGGATACTAACCTACGTTTCAAAAAACATGCCAATTGGCTCTGTCAACACTCCTATGGATCACTCAGAAAACTCGTAAAAATAACGGACTGCAACCTTAAATTATCTCTGAGCTCTCGATCATATGCTGACGAGGGATAGTGTCAGACTCCAGAAAGTTCAAATATGACTGTATCGCTCACGTTATACGCAAATAGAAACGTGTGAAGACTAGTACTATTACAAGAAAAAACTAGCTGCTACTTTTACCTCTACATAATACGGCATTATTTCACACCTCCATTTCATATAAAGCACCTAAATTGATCAACAAATTACCCGTAGGTCAGTCAGGTCAAAATGATAGGTCGATTTCAAAGATCGACAAGTCTAAAATCGAACTTGTGTGTCTCTTGTAAGTTGGTAGGATAGTTCAGTGGCAAGTTTGTTTGAATGGTTGACGAAGGTTTGAAGTTGAAAGATTTCAATTAATGCACAGGGAGAATTCTCGTACTCTTTTGTTATATAGCGTATCTACATATTTTTAGGCGGCCGCTATAAGCTTGAGTCTGTTTCGTTTCTAACTTCCAATGACGGACACGCACACGCGTTAAATTCAATTCCAAGGGGGACCTTGGCGCAATTAGACGCGTTATTTACATTTCAATAAACAAGCTGAGTGAATCATCATCTACTATACAAGTAAACAGCCCAGGCCAGATATATTATTAATTTCTTTTGTAAGCGAATAGTAAATATCGCTCAATGAATGACGTCGTTCATATCAGGAGAATATTCTTCACAATGGTATAGTATATGTGGGGCTGATTTTTCATCTCCTTGGCAGAATCTATATTCAGTATTTTCTTCAACTTCTATTTGACTTTGGTGTCTTCCAAACTGGTAGTGGGTCGTTAGTAGACCTATCATTATTCTTATGTCCTTTCTTTGGTAGCTTATTAGGTAAGTTTGTCAGATCGAACTCTGAGGAATTGTTTCGGAATGGGTTTGGCATACCACAAAAAGGTTCTCCGTTGTGGTGTTCATCTCTTGGTATCCATCAAAAAAAGGTATTATTATTTATTTTTGTTTAAAATTTTTAACTCTAAGAATAATAATGTGTTATGTATTATTTTTACGTTGTCAATAAGTTGTTTGTTTTAAATCAGGTATATGTGACAAAGTCATAAATATTTTTAGAATGGACGAATCGGTGGGAAATAATGGTTCGTTTTATAAAATCCAGAAAAAATGCAGAGAGTTCCAAAAAATGTGTACCAAGAAAACAACCTCTTCAAGACATTGTTGAAAGAATGAGCTACAGCTAATAGTGGTCGGTTTAAAAAGATATAATAAAAACAATATAAATCAATTAACTCCCCATTTACAACATATGGTAGCCACAAGACTAACCAGATGTAAGGTGAAAATAAAGCGCTAGTCTTTATAAATAAAAATAGGCAGTTATAAGAACTGTTGGTTTTAGGAACTGGTCAAAATAATCCTACTTCAACACGAAAGTTAAAGACGCCAAACTTAGAAAAAAATACAACCAAGTACCAGAATGGTAGATGCATGATCGCAAACGTGGGATCGAATTTATTAGTCGTGCAGATAAGAATTGAGTATTTGTCCAAAGCCTCATGTTCTAAGTTTTCGAAAAAATCTTGAACAAATAAAACAAATTGTGCATATTTTCGCAACATTTTAACTGTAAATCTGAAATGGTATTAGGTACTAGCACTAGCTATCAAATCATTTTTGTCTAGAAAGAAGAGTTTCCCTTTGCAAGTGTCCAATTTGGCCTACAATTGAAAAAACGATGAAAACTGGACATACTGAACTGCCAAATCCAGATGAAAACCCAATTTTTCAATTACGATCGCGGCAACAGTCGAACATTTAAACCAGATTGTTCCCATGGGTTTATTTTTACGGTTGTAACGACGTCACGGCGACTTCGGCGTTATAACAACACCGCTCGAAACCGCCGTGGAAGAATAATAAACAAAAAGTCGCTAAATTCTCATGGCGACGCAGCAATAAATATATTCCGCAAAAAAAAAAAACACTCCGTCAGCAACCGCAAGGTCCCAAGCGATGCCTTTTTACACGTGTAAAAATGTAAACCGACAATGGCGGGTCTTTAAGGTAAAGAGTTACGGTTTCGGCCGCTTCCATATTATATTCGGGGACGGGAGAGTCATTTTTAATATGTTGTATATTGTTTTGTAACTAGTCCACGGGTTTTGAATAGGAAATAAAGTTCCGCGAATGGCTTGGAAACATCCAGTTTCGATAGGTCATTTACCTCTTCCCAGTTGTGCCACTGCCCTCAGTCATCGTCTGCGTTTAGTAATATATCTAATCTAATCTAATCTAATATATATATATATATATATATATATATATATATATATATATATATATATATATATATATATATATATATATATATATATATATATATATATATATATATATATATATATATATATATATATATATATATATATATATATATTCTCACGTATTGATTCACGGATGGAAAAATGTGATGACACTATATTCCGGGATATCATCCGTTCGCTCGTTGAACTCCGACTGGAATCCTGCATCCGACTGGAATCCTGCAAATCTTGCATCCGACTGGAATCCTGCAGACGTTTCGCCAAAATCTCACTTGGCATCTTCAATGCTCGCGCTCCGAAGTGTTCGAAGTGTTTTCGGAGCGCGAGCATTGAAGATGCCAAGTGAGATTTTGGCGAAACGTCTGCAGGATTCCAGTCGGATGCAAGATTTGCAGGATTCCAGTCGGATGCAGGATTCCAGTCGGAGTTCAACGAGCGAACGGATGATATCCCGGAATATAGTGTCATCATATATATATATATATATATATATATATATATATATATATATATATATATATATATATATATATATATATATATATATATATATATATATATATATATATATATATATATATATATATATATATATATATATATATATATATATATATATATATACAGGGTTTTTCACTTAAAACTCCGCACGCCAATAAGTCCAAAACGAAAAGAAATATTTAATTTAGTCAAAGTGTGGGGTCAAGTAGATATTTCCTAAAGTTTAAAAAATTCGACGCCTGCAAAGAGCTGGGCGTCGCGACGCGTCGAAAAATTATTCGATTGCAGAGACTTTGGAAATACGCGCATACAAAAGTACATATTATTTAAAAACTTTTTTGTTATTTACTCAAACTTATTTACTTTACCCGTTTCTAAGTTATACCGATTTAAAGTAAACATTTCTTGATTAATAAAAAATGTGATTAACGCTTATTTTTACAAGTATGCCATGAATGTTAGTTATTATGGCAACCATTGTTATCGCAGTTGTTTTAAGTGCAATGTTCCTGGAACGTTAAAGGTCCTCCATAAATAAATTGTTACCTAATAAACTAAAAAAAAAAAAGAAAAAAAATTCAACATAAAGTAAATTGACTTTTCCTATGCAATATAGCAAATAAAACCACACAAGTGTGTACAGTCCACTTCCAATAACTTTAGAAATATTGATGATCTTTGTGGCACCCTTATAATTTACCATAGGACTTCCTTGTTTGATAAATAAATAAGATCGGCACACTAAACAGTGCATTTTTGAAATACATATTCCGCAAAACGGTCCATCCTAGAGATATCAACAACAAAATTATTGTATTAAAGATGCGGCAACATCTGACAAAGTCCGCAATAATATTCCATTTCACAGAACAATTAAAAAACTGACCCATACTCGCGCAAAAGTATTCAAAACATCAAAAACTCAATATGACATCCTTAATAAAAAGTAGAGTTGATGATGGGTTAAAAAATATTACTCCAAGGATCATCAACCGTTTTCGTTTATAGAGATTTTTTTTCAATTTTTTAACAAGGGGCGTTTGTATATGATGCGGACTAGATATTTTTCGTTACTGCACTTTTATAGAATATCTAAAAATTATCCATTTATTATTTAGATTACGGACATCATATTGAGTTTTGCACTTTTGAATACTTATTATCTTTTATTATCTTACGCTGCAAGGCTGTATGATTCAAAACTCAAAATTAAAAAAATATCTAGTATACTGCTTCCATAAATAAATGGTTTTGGTATTGTTCAACGCAATAAAACTACCTGTTCCAACCAAAACTAACCAAAACTACCTGATTCAGTAGTTTTATTCTGTACGTACGAAAATAAGATAAGAAAAAATAGATAAAAGTTTTTTCTCATTCACTCCTTGCCAAAAGAAAAAAGATTCCGATAAAAACGATTCAAGCAAGAGTTGCTATCAAACACAACGAATGTAGAATTCCAGCGGAGAAGATTAAGGTTAATGCCTCCTTAGCAATAAACAAAAACGTATCACAAATGTTTGCGTTGTTGCTTCGTCGTATTATTCAACTTTTTCGACGGACATATTACGCTGATGTCTTTTGTGTGTCAATTAACGACCCAAATTCGATAACCGTATGTACGGTTGTAAGCGCTCCGAATTTGTTCAACTGGACCACCTGAATTATTTAACGGAGAAAATGAACAACGCCTTTCGCGATATACTTTTTTGCAAATTGAAGTTTAAATCTTCAAAAAAAAAACTTTTTATTTTAAATTTAGTTTTTTGGGCACGTGGAAAGTATTTAAAAACGAGACTTATACATAACGTTTTGTCAGATTATGTAGGAATTCCCGTCAACACTATTAGGTGTCTGTATAAAATCAATTCACAGCCCTATGTTTTTTTAGATATTTTGTTTCTTATTCACGTCTTTATCTCATTTACTATATTAAATACGTAATTTAATGTCACACGAATAAATTTGACAGACTTCAAAGAGTTTTTGTTGGGAGATGTTTTGAAAAAGTTGGTTATGGGTTTTGAACCAGAGAACTATTTCGAGTGTGTTCTGTGTCTCAACACATCTAGCCAGTTGCACTATTATGTCATGGGCGGGTTGAAAGCCTCTGATTTGTCTACAAAGTAGATTTTATAGCTCATGTTTAACAGTGAAGAAGATATGATAAGAAAGAAAATACGTTCTGCTAATATCGCAAACTTAAAGTCGGATACTGCCCCAAAAATACATATTTGCACATAGAGAATATTTGAAGAGCAACACTTAAAAAGTCTCTGTGCGAATCTCTAGTTCTGTTACCTTTTAATTTCTTCGCGAATGCTTAAGGTCTTTGCTTGGATGCTTTTTACAAACAACGCATTCAAAAACTTCAAAAAACATATATCACATAAACTAAATATGCATATCCTGCTTGCAACAGAGGAGCCTACAGTACATATGTTCATAATACGTTAAAATATTTAAACAATTCCATCACGCCATAAAGAACTTTTTAAGCGTTTCTTCTAAATGATTTCTCGTCATCTCTTGCAACTTTTAAATAAGGGGTGTTTTTTTTTCGATGTATAGAACTTTAAGTTGCAATAAAACAACGATGGATTATTCGATTGACATGAATTTTATTTATCCGAAAGATAATCTTTTGGTATTACATTCTAATCTGAACGTCCAATTTTCGGTGACTTTTTCCAACATTTGTGGCCGTATATCGGCAATAACACGGCGAATGTTGTCTTCCAAATGGTCAAGCGTTTGTGGCTTATCCGCATAGAACAATGGCTTTACATAGCCCCACAGAAAATAGTCTAGCGGTGTTAAATCACAAGATCTTGGAGGCCAATTCACAGGTCCAAAACGTGAAATTAGGCGGTCACCAAACGTGTTTTTCATTAAATCAATTGTGGCACGAACTGTGTGACATGTTGCGTCGTCTTGTTGAAACCACATCTCCTGGACATCATGGTTATTCAATTCAGGAATGAAAGAGTTAGTAATCATAGCTCTATACCGATCACGATTTACTGTAACGTTCTGCCCATCAACATTTTTGAAGAAGTACGGACCAATGATTCCACCAGCCCATGAAGCGCACCAAACAGTCAGTTTTTCTGGATGTAACGGTTTTTCGACATACACTTGAGGATTAGCTTCGCTCCAAATGCGACAGTTTTGTTTGTTGACGTAGCCATTCAACCAGAAGTGCGCTTCATCGCTAAACAAAATTCGCTTATGAAAATCAGAAACAACGGCAATCTCGTTTTGGGCCCATTTGAGCACTATTTGCAAGTGTTGTTTAGGAGTGAGTCGATTCATGATGAATTGCCAAACCAAACTGAGAATAAATCACTTGACAGCTGTTAAATCGGGTCGCCATCTTGAACAGTAAAGTTCTATACATCGATCGATACACCCATTACAAATTAAATCTGTCAGCAGTCAGCAGTAAGGTGTTTTATAATAAAGGATTTGGGCTTTTTTATGCCACAAGTGTACTAAAATTCCATATTTGCATTTTTCATCTACGAACTTGTAAAATGGCTTCATTGTAATATCATTTACATGGCGATACTAATAAGTAGTTAATGAATGTTTAATTATTATTAATATAGTTATTATTAAATCTAATTTCAAAGAATAACGGGATGTACGGGGCGGGTTTACCAAGTAACCTATTTACATATAATAACCATAACAAAACTAACAGCGACGAGCCATATTGGACAATATACAATATACGTAATCAAGAGCAGAACGAACATTAGAAAACAACAATAGCGAAAATAACTCGGACGCGTTTAAATGATTCCGTGAAAACCGCAAAATTGCATTTTAAACTGCGCCGCGATTACTTTAATTGAGATGAAAGCGCCTCGCACTTGTAAAATTACATTTCTATTTTGACAAAGCAAAAATAATTCGTTCTTAATCGACGTTCAAGAAAAAAGAAATTTAAACGAATAAGGTGCTCGCTTTGTGTTAGAAGGGATTTCGAATACTTTATATACACGGTTTTATTCACGCAAACCGTTCGTTAACCGTAAACCGTAACGTTTGTTTCATTACGGCATATGAATGGCAAACAACGTCATCTCTAAAATTGTATTTGGAGCACCCGGAAACCTTCTATCGTTTTTGATTCCTTTGAAATCATAAATATAAAATCATTGAAGACACCATGGTTTCTATTTCAACGTGATGCAAATATCTTGACGGGCTGAGACACTGGTGACATTACGACGAATTAATAGTTTGAAATGTGGCCACTTAAGAGGGACCCTGTGTCCATTTTTGAAAAGAAATTGAAGATTTAAAGTAAAAATAATATTACTACAGTTAACTCAAATAGACGCCCTTGTCAAGTTGGGATAAATTCGATTCGGTTTCGAAGAAAGAACGAAAAGGAAAGTGGAGGATGTCAGACCATTTTCAGAAATAAATGCCAATAACTTGGGAATAGCTAAACTCATTTTGTCAAACTCCGAGTGGTTGAAAAGGGTTCTTGTTGGGCTATCAATACTGCCCTGAGCGGATTGATTTCGTTTGTTTGTATTTTCACTAGATGGTGATTTGCGACAACAAAACAAATATAATCCATTTTCTCAACAACAAAATATAGTCAAATAAGGATCTCACATGCTAGTGAAACCACATTTCGATATCTCTTTCCTAACCTATAATATCTTTAGGAATATTTTCGAGATAACTACCATTATTAGATAATAATATTCGTTCTTCATTCATTCTCACATAATTGAAATATTATATTACAATAACAAAAACTATAATACAGATAAAACGCTAAGATCTTTGAGTTTTACTGCGGGATATTCCGTCGCATAGAACAGTTGTGTTTTCAATGGTTTAAAATAAACCCACAAGGGGCATGTTATTACAAATGAGGCCACGGAAAGACAGTATCTGAATATAACTTAAAAGCCACAATTACAATTTTTTCTATTTTGTTTTTCAAAGCACACTTAGATTAAAAAAATTTCGAATTTTGCGTGGGCAGATAAGCAATATTCAATCCTACTGAATGAATACTTATTATTATTACACTTTAAATATAATTTTTGTATTTTAACAGTAAATGTATGTATTTTGTATTGTGTTGTAGTTCTATATTTTTTATGTAGTGGTGTATACTGAAAATATTCCCAAAGATGCGACATTATTTTGATTTTTTATTTCTTTTACAATAGGTTACGAAAAAATATCAAAATGCGGTTTTCACTACCGTGTTAGACTCTTATTTGTTGCAGTAAACGTTACTTTGCATAGCACTTAATTTTTATAAAATCGAACTGCTCAGGGTAGCCTTGATGGCCTAACAAAAGCCCTTTACAACGACTCCAAGTTTGCGTTCAGCTATTCTAAAGTTATTAACTTTTTTTTTTAAATATGTTCGAGCACCTCCACCACTTTCCCTTAAGATCTAGATCAAGAACCACCTAATAAAAAAATCGAATTTATCTCAGTTGTACAACGGAGCTCATTTTAGCTATCGGAAATATAGGATTATTTCTCAAAATGCGAGATTAAAAATACAAGAATGCGATTACTCCCCCTGGCGACCTTTTTCCTTCTCTCTAAAGCGCATTGCAGATTCCCGCAATCGATCCTTCTCTGCACTAGGAGATCTTTCGTTTTTTTACGTGTTCGCAAAATTCTCGATCCTTCAATCTGGCCATCCCAGCCATTTCTTGTGGTCTCGTGTGCAATATTCTTAGAAGCAGCTTAAAAAAATGTTATGAAACTAATAGTCTTTACATCATAATAATACATACATCCTAATAATCAATAATAAATGTGGAACGAAACCTGTTTCTGGGTATGTTGCATTGGACTGATCTATAAACAGACTAGTTGTATATGTTCGCCACGTTTCCACGGTCCTCAATGTCTACGGCCATTTGGATCGTTCTGAACTTATATTGTCTGCGTTTTTGTATTAATCTCGCCACTCATTCATTACATTCTTAGTATAGCGCTTTCTTTCAAAACATGGGCGTTTTGCGTTTTGACCTTGTGTTGTGATCTCCAAGTTGCCTGGGGTTCATTTTCTGCTGTTTCTCTTTCGTTTGGCTTTGGATAATCTTAGTTTGATGTCAACATAACACGGATTAAGGTCTATCGGCTCCCAAAAAGTCGCAAAAGAATAACCCTCGCGAATATGAGTACAAAAGCCATAATCGATTTTTGTAGGCTTTTCTCTATTAGGATTCCCACTACTACTAATACTGAACCAAGTCCAGGTTGCAAATTTTGAT
Source organism: Cylas formicarius (assembly GCF_029955315.1). Lineage (NCBI taxonomy): Eukaryota > Metazoa > Arthropoda > Insecta > Coleoptera > Brentidae > Cylas > Cylas formicarius. The sequence continues at coordinate 6,378,965 of NW_026844347.1, forward strand.
CTTTTTATCTAGTCATTCTTCTTGTGAACTTGACCGATTTAGTCATAAGTTTTTACACCCCAAGTCTTTACAATTAAATTTCGAGATTTCGAGAGAGTCGAGTGTATTATTTCTTGCCAGCCGGTACAATCTGATCGAAAAAAAAAAACTGACAAACGAAATTCTCCAAAACAAGGGATCGGTCTCGGACCGAAATCAAAGAATCATTGTCGAAAATTAGCGGCGCCTTTCGTCGCCTTTCACGATTATGTCGACACGCGGAAAAAAGTACCTCAGCTCTGTGGACCGGCGTTCACCTCCTCATTATAATATTTTAATTAACGGTGAAAACGTCAAAATTGAAACGTCAATAAAATCGAGACGTGTCGAATTTATTACGAGTGCCATTTATTTATTGCGAATTTTATTAAGTGCGTCACATCGCGGGAAAGAAATATGTGGTCCTTGCAGGAAGCGAGCCGACCGACTCTTAATGAAGTTCGAAAATGTAATGTCGGCACGCATTGACGGCGCACTTTAAAAATTAAAAACTCAATTAAAAATTCATATTATAAATTAATTTCACTAGAATATCGCAATTCGTGTGTTGAGAAATCGGTTAAAGTTAAATAATGCGGGATTTACTGCAGTACCATATCAATTTTTTTAGTAATAATGGATATTTATAACGTTTATAACAGTTAATTATTTAACTAATATTTAACTTTTATAATATTGCATTAAAAAAATTTGGACAATTTTAAAACGTATTTTTGGTTTAATTCTAAACTTTAACTAAATATTTATAGAAAATTAAGCACATTCTTTCAAGACCAAATAAATAAATAATAACTGAAGAATTAGGTTGTGATTGCATCATTGACGTTTGACATTTGGGTTTCAATTGGTTTTCTGGTTGCTTTTAGTTTTATACAGCTTAAAAAAGTTGTATAAATAACAATTTGACCAATTGTAAAACTATAACTATTTCAAAATCAACCTTACGGGTGTTAAACATTTATTACTTGAAGGCCCCCCCCCCCCATAAAAGTTTAGGTTTGTTAAAAAGCGAAAATGATGAACGTGACGTCATTTATACTGACATAAATACTCACGTAATAAAACACACTTTTCTTCAACAATATGCCACTAAAAAATGTTCTGTATTTTAATTGCAAAAGAAAATCACGAGATATATTTTTAATTTTTAACGTTTTTAACAAAATTGCTTTTTAAAGTGCCCATTTCTTTGTAAATTCTTCTCATATGTTCTGTTCAAGAAATCTCTAGAATTCTTCTGTACATCCATAGCTTGAATGAGCTCAGTTTCATCAAAGTTGACACATTTTACGGTCCATGCATCCATTGCGTAGGTTTAACTTTAGATTTCTCGAACAAAGTACCTTTTTCAATCTGTTAAAATTTGCTAGTGTTATTTCTATTCTTGCACTGATCTCTTAGATAGTCGTTTAGTGTTAATCAGTGCACCCATAAACTTCTCAACCTGTTCGATCTCAGTGGCGTTAATCCTCTCGGGGTTTTTGCTATCCTCATGAATTTTGTTCAAAAAATGTTAAGTGCCAGTGCATATTCCTGGCCGCATTCAACCATTCTGTTCATTAGACGCTGAAGATCATCGATGTTTTCCGATATAATGGTGCCGCATATCTAATATTCTTAATAGACCCTGCGCTTATCTTTCTTTGTTACAGCTATGTCTCCTTCCAGTGCGTTTTTCAGGATCTCTTCGGAGCATGGGTTTAAAAGGAGTGGTGATAATACGCACTCTTGTTTAACACCTAGCTTAATATCGTTTTTTTCTGACAGGTGTGTTCGTTAATGCCTAGCTTTGTTCGTTGTTCGTTATATAAATTTGATATAATTTTTTGTTTTAAGGACTTTCTACGTAATCCAGAGAGATAGCATCCAAGAAAGTTTTAGAATGCCATGAGCAACAAATTAAACGAGTCGGACACAGAGAAACCATGGAATTTCTCAGAGGCCCATAGGGAACTGTTTAAGGATAGTCTAACTTCACAAATTGGAATAGTCTTAAAGGTTAAATTGCGAAACAAGGAACTGATTTATTTATAACACAATCTACATTACCTTATGGATTAGGCAAAGGTTTCGAAACATCCCTATCAGAAATCAAATGGTTTTTTCTACCAAGACAACTGGTTCAATCTATTCGACACATATCCAAATTTGAAATAGTTCTCTGATCCATCGCTTCTCACATACTTTTTCAAAACATTTCCCAACAAAATGTTTGTTATTTTCTTTTAATATTGAAATTAAATTGCATTTACAATTAATTTACTACAATTAGGATTAATTTTAGATAAAAATTGTTTGTTAATGATTTTCTGAAGCGATTCCGCCACAATCAAAACGGCCAGTGATTTATCGAATTAAAAGTAGAAAGGCTACGGATATTTTCGGTCGACGACGGGAGAAAATAATTACAATTCCTTCAAGGTCTTTCCCTCCTCCCCGCTCATTCGACTGGCACCTATTTTTATTTATAGTGTGTATCTGGTCAGTTTTGACGTTCTTGCTCGTAATTAGTTTCGCCACCTTACAATGCTGACGTTTTTTACTCTAGCTTTTGTTGCAATAAACCGTTTACGGTTTTTTCTGCCCCGCCGATTCGCAGGTCGGATTTATTTCGCCATTCAATAAACGTTTTTGTTTGTTTCAATTAAACGCCGCCAGTGGGCGTAGCTTATTACGTCGTGCGTAATTGTTACCTTGCGGGTATTGTGTTATTAAAATTCTTTAATAATTGGTTATTTTTAGATGGTTTTTTTATCGTTTCTTTTAAATTGTACTTGTTGCTATTCGATTGCTTATTTCTGTGCCTTGAGTCAACCTCAAAAGCTGGCCTTAAAAATTTTATAATTTCATCTTATATTTAAATCAATCAAATTCTAGGCAACTAAAGTTCGCATCAAAAGTTAAACTGCTAAAATATGGATCCATTACAAAACTGGTCTCTCTGCTGACTCCGTTTGGACATTGTTTTTATTGCAGCTTAAGTTTTCAGAAAATTTAAGTTTTCGGCATGTACGGAGTATTTAAAGAGAAACCAGTTATATACTCAATGTTTTCCACATTCTGTGGGAATTCCCGTCAAGTGTCGATCAAACTCAATGCATAGTCTAAATCTCTCCACAGCAATTTGTTTATTCACATTCTCATATCGGTTTTGCTTTTGAAACAACTTTGTAACAAAAATAACAACATGTTATATTTATTTAGTGACTTAAATCATTGCTTAATAGCCCTCGCGAATAAAATTACTAAACTAACAGTGTTGTTAATTTTTCTGGTAGTATCTTCATTTCAAGAAATATTTAAACCGTTTTTGCATTCTATAACAAAAAGTGAATAAGAATTCTTATGTCTATTGTCATCACTTAAACTATTGAAATACTTGGTGGCTAAATGAACAGGATTGTTTAAACAAAAATTAGTTCTGTTCTCAGTTAGATATAAATTTCTATGAGCTTTTCTGATGTCACCACGGATTTCTATAACCAATTGAAAGATAATCGATGAGATAAAACAGACATAAAATTATTAAAAATTTAATATGCATAACTTAAACGTCACTGAGTGTTTCCACGGATTAACCATATTGCGATTAAATATCTCAGGTATGACCAGTTTCTTTGTTCTATAAGATATAATTTCTAAACTTTAAAATAATTAGTCATAGGACTAGCTTTATTTCGTATTTTATTTGTGTGCAATTGTCAGTTTGATTAGTCAACCACAATTAAACGTAAATATTTTAGGAATATTACTTTCTACATGATAATGTTACTATTTTATTTTTCGTCCAAGGATTATAAACCTTGTTTTTTCCATATTTATACTTAATTTGTTGTGAGATGTCAATTAATATCCCCATTTATTAGTTTTTCTTCTTTTTCATTTCCCCGTTGTATACTAATAACATGTAATACAAAGCTTCAGCTCTGGCAATTTCCAAACCAACGGGCTAAATTGAATAAAGTAGTGGTCCAAGAACAGAACATTATGGTACTCCATAATTGTTTTGTATCGTCTCACTACAAAACACATTTTACAAATTGACTGTGACTTTTTAAGTAAGATTCTAGTATACTATACAACTTCACCTTAAAGCCCATAATATGTAATTTCCGCAAAAGAATACTAGAATTTTGTAAAATTTATTTGAGTCAATTATTTACCCTAAGATGTGTTATTCTTTGTTTAATTACTTCGAGGAAACTCTTACCACAGAAAATAACTTTTTAACTGTTTCCCAGAAGATCCCAATAAATTTCAGTTCTTAAATAAAACGCAAAATTTAATGTCAAACATTACATAAAAAAAAGCCAATGTCGAGTATTTCCTTCCTACTAATTATAACTGATTGAAAAGGATATTGTGAAAGTTTTGTCAGGGCATTTGATACCTATGACTGATTATATTGAAGAAAACTTTATATTGATAATGACAATAATACCAGAACAAATACTGCAATTTTTGAAATGATGTAATTGGCCTCCACGCAATCCAGAACTTAACCGAATAGGTGGACTAACATCAATCCAGCACTAATTATGAGTATGAGTCGCCAGTGTCAGGCGCTTAGAAGGAGGAAGGAGGAAACAACCGATGTTGACTTTTCTTTTGTTTATTGATTTGGTTTCAATTTTTTTTTGTAATAAACTGTAATTGTTGGGTTTGGCATTTAATTTAGTATTTCATTTAATCGGTAGGATAAAGAGGTGAATAAAAAAAACAAAATACTGAGAAAAGAGGGTTACACCCTAGGCTACATATTGACTTAAACAATTATTTAATAATGTTGATGAGAATTCCCACAGAATAACACTGAGATTAAAATTGTGTTTCCCTCAAACACTCTGTACATGCCAAAAATTTCAATATAAGTAAAAACGGTTTACGTAACAACATTTATGAAGATTAAAGCTACATTTAAAATATACATATATGTATCCAAATCGAATCAGCGGTAAGCGAGAAAATTAACTTCGAAATTGACCAAAATTTTTGTGAGATTAATTGCGACGTAAATAGCTCTCTATTATTATTGGTTACAAAGTTGCATTATTAAAAAATTCTTTTGACACACGACTTCTTAAATTATTACCGTTAAGAGTAAATTGGAAAGCGTTCTCTAGAACAATGGGAAAACTATCCATAATAACTCTATTGACGCTTTAATAGATACCTACATAGATAGAATCATGTTAAGATTTGAAAACATAGACATTTTTATGATGGTTTACAATGACTTCCATAATAAGTTTCCAGAAAAAATTAAATTCATTTTCTATTAAATTTAATTTTAACAACTACAAAGTAGTAAAAAAATTGAAACTTTGCTTCATAATTTACTCTCCCTTTCAATTTAAAAATTATATGCCCATTTTTATTTCTCTGATGTTAAAAATTCAGTGTAGTTATTGAACTAAAAAAAATTGTTATTTTGATACAGGAAGAATAAAAAACAAACCATTTTTCGATCGAAGGTTGTTAGAATAGTATGGAAACTATGCGAAAATTATTTTTCAAATTAGATTTGTACCATTAACGGCTACCATCTTTACGGACCCCGAAAATATATCAGGACGATGATTAATCGCGTTTACTGCAGCGTGAAAAACAATCGGACGAATCTGCCAAAACTTCGTACGCGTCGTCTTCCAAACGCTGTAAAATGTTTACTTCAAACGGACGATTTAATTTATTTAAGAGTTCAACGACTGCCGTAATGTCATTTTTTTCGACTGGAAATTTAGGCCGCGCACGTTTGAAATACCTCACGAGCGATTATCCACTTTGGTCCCAAGCTTGGACGTGGGTTTGGAAAGTTCCTCTCTAAACAGCAGCTTCGCCCGAGCTTTCCTATTTGCGATGTACTCGCGTAGAAGTGATGGGAAAAAGTTTTAATGAAATGTTTCTTTGCTACTTACAAGTTATTCATCAAAAGCGTCATAAAGTTTTGGCAAAGGTCCAATTTTGACAACTTGGACAAAAAGTTCTTATGAAAATGGCAGTTCTTTCCATATCACATTCATCAACACGATAGAGGCGCTTTAGTAGAGATTCTGTGAACCTACTAAAACTGACCTTACTAATGTGCGAACCTTCTTTTGCATCATCTGTACCTGCTCAAGTTTTCAGCCGAAATGTTGTAGCAATCCTTGATAGAATGAATACCAAATCAGCCACAAATGCTACTAGGGGCCGAAAGAACTACTTTTTATGGATAAAATATGTAGTGCTCTTAATAGTAAACCAGTTCAGTTCTGGATTGAGGCTAGTAAAGTTTTTCAATCAAAGTTTTAGGTTGACAACAAAGGTAAAAAAATATTACAAATTTGTTATAATCAAAATCTATTCGAAGTGTTACAATTCTCTTACAAAATTATTGCAAAGAAAACATATGCACTATGATAAACATAACAAAAGGGAATTTATCTATCTATAGATAGTGTAATGGTTTGTTCACATCAATTTTTTTTAATTCACCAATCAATTTAAATTTCTGAAGAAGGATTAATTATGGGAACCCCAGTTTAGAAAATATTATAAATTACCATCCTCTGTTTTTAAGAACGAAATGGACCTTCTAAAACTTTTTCTCATATTTGCTGCATATGTTCCTGTACTATCAGCATAGGCAGGGCCACTATATCTCTACTAACTCTATGGGACACAGTAATACATAAAAGTGGCTGACGAGAGTTCTTTTATAAACAGTGTGGGCTCAAGATCGATTTTAAAACTGAAAACGCCATAGGAAAATGACCAAAAGAATTTTACTAAATTATATTTTATTATAAGTTGATAAAAGAATACGACCACCATTTTTAATTGTAGGACATCAACTAAGAGCGGTAGGGAGAGAAGCTATATGACCGATTGAAATGCCAATAAAACTGGTTTAACTCAACACAAAAAAAAGTATACCTGTGAGAAACCTGTTTCACTGCCCCCAAAAGAGGGCTCCAATTCAAAAATTTATGTTTCTCGGAAATTTCAAACTGAATAATGCAATTATTTGAACAGAAATCGAAAGTAGATCTAATTTGCATGAAAAAACTTCCAAAACGCATATCGATAACTTAACATTTGAAATAAAAAACTATATTTCCAATTTTATGTTTAAGCATGCTATGCTAAAAGTAATAAATGTTTTATTAAGACAAATACAGATTAAACAATTTAAAAGACCTAATTTGACCTAAAAACCTAAAAAATCATAATACAATCAGCGCATTTTGAAATGAATGTTATATATAACATGCGACATCAAAAAGTAGAAAAAATATGGGTGAAAGGCGAGTCCAAAGTTTGTCAGAAAAAGTGCAAAATGTTAATGATATCCTGATAATATTTCTAAATTTTAAAATATAACCATAACTATTAGACCAGAAATAGTTACATCAATCCTAAGCCAACATTTACACTTATTTCTCATTATGTGTGTGTGTGTGTGTCATTACAATTATTTTGATTGCTTTCTTGGTTATTTGTAATAATAAAAGTATCGGACAAAATTAAAGCAACTATTATAATAATACACGGAATTATTTACCTATATCAAAAAATTTTTTGATATAGGTAAATAATTCCGTTTATTAATATCTTTGTAACTCAACAGATACAATGGCGTCAAAATTTAGAAACAACTGGATGGACGCATAAAGAGAATTGTTAACAATGACCCCAAACTCTCTGGAACACAGGTTTTGGCATTTTTAAGTTAAGTAGAGGGGATAGAGATGTTAACAAGGCCTTTGTTTAAAGCAGATTTCAAAGCAAGAAGTACTGCGAAAAAAAGCTCTTCTTTCAGTCAAAAACACAGATGCAAGGTTATTGTTCGCACACGGATGGATTCCAAGAGATTGGGAAAAGGTTTTGATTTCTGACGAATCAAAGTTTGGTACATCTGAAGTGATGGTGAAACACGGATACGCCGTCCAGATGGTAAAAGGCTTAATCCCTACATACGTTTTTACAACGGTCAAGCATGGATTTATCAGTTTTTTTGCGAAGCTGTCTGCGATTGCAAATAAAGGATATTGGCCTAAAAATTAACGGAAAGTACTAATGATTCATTTTTTGAAGAAAAAGAGAATGTTACTTTAATTTTGTTTTGTTAATAAAAGGAAGTAATTTAATTATTTTTATATTTCTTTGAAACCCGTTAATAAAACTCATTTACGTTGAAGTTTTATTTTACTCTAATTGGTTGTCTTTTAAATATAATTTTCAAAAAGTTGCTTTAATTTTGTCCGATATGAATGTATTGGTGGGATTTTTCAAAAATATACCCAAAAATTAATGGCCGTAGAAAGAATATAGTATGTAAAAATTTATAAACTTCTTTGGACTAAAGCGTAGTTTGTGAAACTTGTTGCATATTGTATTGCGTGTAGCAACTAAAATAAGGCATTTGGTAAGCTCTTCTAGTTGTTTCGCGAACCTGCTAGAAAGCTTAATACCTGAAAAAGAGCAATCGCTCTACCTATGTGAAATAACTCACCTTCTATAGGGAGACCAAAACGAAAAATTCCAAAAACCAACCAACCGGAAAAAAACAAATCAAATCACCGAGCGAGAAACAAAAGTAAAAAAAAAAGAAACCAAAAGTCCCGTTCACAGCACGCCGCACTCCCGCGCGCAGACCGGCGATCCAAAAAAAAAAATGCGAAAAAGTCGCGAATTTGCGAACCGGAAAGGAAACCGAAGAAAAAAGAGGCACCGAAAGGCCCGGCGAGAATGCGTTGTCTCGTATCGCGCGACCCGACCGACAATAAAGTTTAAATAACGATGCCACCGCGCTGCCGCCGAGCGTGCGGCAGCAGGATTCGGCCGAACTAGCAACTAGGAGGAAGGAGGAGACCGCCCTGGCGGGCTAGAGTCGAATAACGGCGCATCCGCCCCTTTGTCGTGGCCTTGCCGAGGGCCGGTAGACGTCGGATTGTTCGCTTCTTTGGAAGAATTGATAATTAATTCGTAAACGTGGTTTTGAGATGTGCGGTTTATAACTGTAAAGAAACTAAAAGCAAAGAACATAACGTGATTCTGACTTATAATTAATTGCTACAAAAGCGCTAAAATAAAATAAAATAAAGGTTTTAGTTTAGTAGGGCAAAATTTTTGAGGAAAAAATGTCAGAATTTCTGATAACCAAGTCAAAATTTCTGACAAATGGGTCATTGGGAATAGAATCAGATATATCGGGTACGCAATGGACAAACTGGAGGTACTAGATACTGAAATATTATGAAATTCCAACATTTGACTTTACTTTTTTTTAAATTATTATTACTAAAATTGTTATTCCTAAATACTGTTCTTTGTTGCTCCCATACCTTTTCTACTTTTAAGTATTTATAAAAACACTCAGAAAAAATAATTTGAAAACCGGTTAAATGTCTTCCTATAAAATATATTTCCATCATGTTTCAACCAGTACTCGATTCTGACTTATTTTCAAACATTCCGATTTAAACAAGAATTGACTTTTATATATACTACATTTATTTTTGGTGGCCTATCAGCGTTTTCGCAAGTTGTTGCATTTTATAACAAGTGCTCAAAACTGCAATTCAGTTCAGTACCTACACTTATTACTAAAAACAATTACATTGTTGGCGCGCATTCTTACAAAAAAGCAGAAAAACGCATAAAGTTTAGATTTCTAATAAAAGCACAGAGAAACAACTATGTAAATGTCTTTGATAATAGCTGTCGGCAGATTGCGAAACTGATTATTCAAAAACTAGATTATCCGGCTTTAGCTCACTAGATGATATAAGGTGTTGGAATAAATAAATAGCCATTCCATTCCCAGGTCAAACCCAATCACAGGAAACTAGAACTGTAATACTAAATTTACTTCACTTACTAAATAGTTAGTTTGATTACGCAGAAAAACGATAGAGCCATGGTCAATCTTCGCAGTTCAGACAGCAGCATGTCCAAATAATCTAAATAATAAATTTAGTTATAAGTTTTAGAATGTTTAAATCACGCTAACCCGAACTAACATTGACTACATCGTATAACTATTCGTCTCCTAACACTGTTAAAAAACAAAGATAGGTCTAGATTCTCTCTTCATCAAAGAGTATAATATAAAACACAGCGCAAAATTAACGGGGAGTAAGAAAGCTGACAATCATAACCTCAAGAAGTAAAAGAATTAATTTTGGTGTCACCCATAATGACTCTAAAATTCCTCGTTTCAACAGAACCCCTATGATTTACAAAATAGGATTAAGCTTTCGAAGTAATGGAAGTATATCAAGAACAGCTATGGGTTCTCCATTATCACCAGTCATTGTAAATACGATTAACGAAACTTTTGAGAAGAACGCTATCAGTACTTTCAATCTAAAACTATGGAGACACTGACACTGATGACCCTTTTGTTATTTGACCTATTTTATTAACCCCTTAAACTCTATACCCCTAACATAGGTTTTACCATTTAATTAGAAACTAAAAATAATTTTCCATTCAGTTTACAGAAAACCTACGCACGCAGACCGATACTTTCAAACATAAGCTCTTCTCAAATAATTTAAACAATATATATATTAAGAATTCCATTCCAAACCAGACGTCACTACAATATCCCAATGAGTCCGACAGCAACCCCACACCTGCCACTGTGGTCCGTCCTTCCTTACATTTAAAACATTACTGACAAGATATCAAACGTTCTAAAAAACATATAACGTTAAAACCCGATTTGCCACTTCTCCAAAAATATCTCGACATCTTCGAGCCATCAAAGACAAAATTCCGTTTGAAACACCAGGAGTTTATAGGATTCCATGCATATACATAAGTAGAATAAATTTTCCGCAATACATTAGTTTTTTCTTTTTCTTTAGAGTAAAGTTTCTCCCTGTTTTAACATAATAGGTAAAGACATCACTTCTATTCTGGGAATGCCAATGAAAGGGTGTAGTAGAAAGTCCAGAGGTCAAAACAATGAGAAAGTCCTTAAATATTTGACTTTTACCACCTTAATTTTAGTTGTAATTCAATGTTTTTCGAGAGAGGTAGTGTTCTGAAGAGATTTTAAGATTGTGACTTTTTCATAAAATATAATGCTGACTCAAGTTATTTCATAGAATTGTGGCATTATGGAACCAACTCCATCAGGTATGTAAATTTTATTTTTAGTTATTTAAAAAGGGTAACGAAAAAATACGTATTTGTTAAATTATTCACTGGTTCATTAGGTCCAAAAGTAGTATATAGCAGTAAATGCCGCACATATTAGGATTTGAACTAACAGAATGACTTATTATCTTTTAAATTTGGTGCAGTTCTACCAGTCCACTAGTTGCCACTCCGGTCACAGCCGACGGAAAACGGGTTGAAAGTATAACGGAAATAATGCATAGACATATAATTCTTAGTATCGACTGACATTTTTATTTTGAGGAAATTAGTAATTAAATCGTACACTGGTTTAATTCTAAAATTAAAAACCATTAAAATAATGTTAAACACCCTGTATATAAAAGAATAAAGCAAGAATCAGATTATATTTTAATGATTTTCTCTTTCTAAAATCAAATACAGGTTTTACACAATATGATATACTACATGCAATAGCTGTACAGAAAATTGAGACAGATATGTTTCTTTGATTCAGACTCCTCCTGCCACGAGCTAGTCTATATGGAAGTTGCAAGCTGGCAACACGATCGAGCAAAAATTTCTGCACAAAATACATTGAAACCAAATAGTAGAAAATGAGCTAATAACTATTGGACAATTATCCGAGAGGCTCACGAGGCCATAAAGAAGTATCGTGAAGATTTCTCTCTAAAGTTTTCTTGTGTAAAAACAATGGCAAATGTTTTCAATAGATTTCTTGTATCCTTATATCTCTAGCCTTAGGAAGCTTGCAAAGAAGGAACTGAAACAATTTTCAGCCGAAGCCCTAGAAATGCTAATATCGAGAGGTTCGCAAGATTCTGTACCTGACTCAGATGAAGATAATGACATTCAAATTGGTTCCGAGTTGAGTGAGAATGATTCAGAATAATAACTTTTTAGTAGTCCTTAAATTTACCTTAATTACTAATACTTAAATTCAGAGTAATAATTAATAAGTAGTACTTAAATTTACCTAAATTAGAAATACTTAAATGGCTTTTAGTTTTTCTGCTATTTAACATATTGAATCGCCTTATCTTTATTACTATTATAAGAGAGGCAGCGAGAAGGGTCAAGGGTTAAACTAGCCTCCAAATATCTAAGAAATATTGAATAATCTGTGACAATTAAGGCACAATTTGTAAATATTTTCTAAATTTTGATTCTCAACATAACCCTTATAATTAATCCTCCTCACTCCTCTTATTAATTTTATTACTTATTACAACATGACATAAGCCAGTTTCAAAAATTTCACTACGGTTTTTTCAGAAAGCATTTTTTTTGTCAAATTAGCCAAATGTCAGCCGCCATCTTGTAAATGACATTTCTTTGAGCATATTAGTCTTATTAGGCTTGGTCAAACCACAATGGTGCTGACATTTTTGACCGACAATTTAATTTTTGAGACCACTGTGCGCCGCCGGCTCACCTACCGAAGCGGATCGCCTTTCACAAAACAAACACACCCCGTTCGGAAGGTGGTTTGGTTAAAGAACCGAAATCCGCAGGTATTGGTAACAGGCTGACGACTATTTGAATAAGAAACGTTAATTTAAGGGGAACGACGGAGCACATCCGCAAACCGTTAGACGCGGAATAGCGGGCGAATCAATATAATTTCGCGCGCAATCGAAAGTCGAGAACTAAATGTATGCTAATTCGGGAAACATTAGCATAAGCGCTCTATCGATCGTTCATCGAACGCTATTAAGGAGAAACCACCGTCCGTCTTGGTAGGTACCACCTATCGATAATACGCTGGGAGTGTCGGCACGAAAATCACCAGTCCGGTTGAAATTGAATCTATTACCGAACTCCTATAGTTTGGTTTAAATTGTAGGCCGATATTTTGACTGCCATAAAGCACCGATTTCTTTCTACTACGCAAGCGCTTATTAATTTAATTACGGACGAAACTGTCTATTATTATACACACTAAAGTAAACACAAATAGGTAACTACTTATACTTATGATAAAATAAATATCTACAAGAATAAACTCAAACTTAAGGGTAACAAAATTGCTTTCGAAAAATCGTTGCTGGGCGGGGCAAGTTCGTAGCGCGTAGCGCGAAGCAGCTTTGTATTTTAAAAAAGAAGTCGCTTCGCGTTTCCTTGTCCTAGAGATACGCCTTGTTTTTCTATCATGTTCCTGCAGACCACTATGGAACTGTGGCAAAATCGATGTAATTACATTGTGTACACACCTTACATAAAGCGTCTTTTACTTATGGCCGAATTTCAAAGTAACGACAAACTTTGATAAATATAAAAAATTGTCAAGTAATAACGAATCTCTCTCTCTCTCTCTCTCTCTCTTTCTCAATATGTATCAATAGCGACTGTGTAAACCAAATTATCCCATGTTTTATACTTTTCCATTACGGCAATTTTCAGGGTCTTTTAGGTTTTTTTACCCATAATTGACACATCCTGTACATAATTGAACTAAAACCGCAATTGCAGGTTATAGCCCTGCATCTTCCACGTTTCCTGGTCCAACAATTTTTCCAAAATAGTAAATGGTTTTCGAGAAAATAAGTTTTTTTCTGAAACCATGCAGTGCGCCGTAATAATCAATGACGTCATCGTGTCTTGACTGAGTTCCCGAAATAGCGATTTTAATATGGATTTTTTCAAATATCCCGAGCAACGTATGTGATACACGAAAACCCCAAATACGAAAGTGACACTGTTTCAACCGATTAGCCATATTATTTTCGATTTACGGTTAATAATTTACTCTGTAAAAGAACAATTTTCTAGGTTATTTAGATTTTTGTCTATAATTTTAAAACTCTGTATATAATCGAAAAAATGCCTGAAATAAATGTTATTGCACAGAATCATTCGCATCTGCTAGTTAAAGAATTTTGCCGATCGGATGAACGATTATTTGGGAAAACATATTTTTCTGGAAGCCCAAAAAAAAACAAAAATTTAAAAAAAATACTAGGTAAAATTTAATTGCGCCCAATTTCTACTATTTAAATGTGGACACGAACTTTTATTTCTCTACCAAATTTAAAATTGATATCTGTAAATTTAGGATACATAACACATTTCTTATTTAGCACGAAATATCGGGAACACCCTGTACAATAGGTGCAAACCTTAAATACAAAAGTTTTAACTATCTATACGGGCTGCATCGCAATGTAAAAGAAAGTGACATCTAAACCATAGTCTTTCAGTTATAACCAATTTTCAATAATAGGGTGACCCATTTTTCATTTTTTTTTTGAATTTGCAGCGCACTCTGTATATTTTTCAAAAATTGTCATTGGTCTCGAAAAGGGTTTTTCAAAAATGATGTTCTTTGTAGACCCTTGCACACGCGATTTTTTTTTAGAATACTTACCGACCTCCCAGCTCCATTTTCAATAGGTTCCGTCACAGGGCAAAGCTGCATATTTGTGCTAAATATGAGGTCGATTCGGATACTTATCGTGTTTAATAGCGATGTCCCAAAAATCGTCGAAAATCACGAAAAAAAGACGGATGCCGGCGTCGGATCCAGGCCATTTCTTATTGGCTTATGCAATATCGTGGAGGGTTAAAAAGGAGGTAAATCTCGGATTCCTAGCCCAAAGGGTTACAAAGTTATTCTGCAAAAACCAAAAGACAAGAACGGAGAACGTCCAACAGACAAAAAAAATATTTTTTTCGACGCTGATTATATCTGTACCAACGCGACATCCTACGATATCGGTGACGGTAGGTCCTAGGATGACCTACCGTCACCGAGATATAAAATTTTTATAAGAGCGTAGATACTGCATCGATTTTCAAAAGTAACAAGGGAATTCATGTGAATCTAACAGAAGCATGTAAACCAATTTGTGTGGTTAAAGACGATTCTAAAATACAGAAAAATGTCACGACGGGCACGCTATGCCGCAGTGCATTTCGCCTGTACTCGAGTTTCACTTCTTCAATGGCTTGATCAACACCTTGGTTAATTCATTTTGAATGTACTGTTGTGTTTCACATTACATAAACCGTTTTGGTGGTTAACCAGTAGACAATTTCTTGTTTTCCCCAAGATGAAGTTGAAGCCTTCTCTATGCATCGTGAATTATAGCTTGAATCATCCGAAAGATTTATCATTTCACTAAAATAGCCTTCCAAGACATTCGAATTCATGTCTTCGTGGTAATCTTGCACATGTCACGATTGAAAGGTGAACAAGCCTTTTTATAGAAATCTTTCTGGGCTTAAAATTTTGAAGATTATTAGTATCTTCCATGAAGATAACTCCGACATACCTTCTATGAATGTTTGGCGAGCACGTTATAACCTTCATTAATCCACGTCTCATCAAACTCTCCGAGTTACTGATTCAAACTTTTCAAGTATTTTCGTGGCCAGCAAATAATTTCATCGCTCTCTCACCTACGCGTATAACCGAATTTTCCATTTAATTACTCGTCTTTTTAATCTCAAGCCTTTATGACAATGACTTCTCGAGATAGAAACGACACATTTGATATTACGCTTCCTTAAAATATTCTAAATATTACGTCGTTTGTTAAAAACCTACATTTCTGTAATGTGTTTTTGTATATTACCGTAATTACCTCAATCATATTGCCCAACGTCAGCAGTCATCGTGATAGTGTGCAAGCGAAAGCCTAGATAGTTGCACTTTTCGTTCTATTTACCTGGAAAAACAGAAAAACCATATTAATGAAACCTTAGTTCAAATTACAAAGTTGATGTTGATTCAAACTATCTGATGAAATATTGAATATTATAAAGCCATTTTGTTTAGCGATCTGTCTTGTTGATTGCTTCCACAGACTACGGAGAGAAAGCTTTGGGGCAAAAAACTCAACACAAAATTTATATCTGCAACTTAACCACTAATAAAACTTTTAATAGCAATAAAAATTAATAAATTCCAGTAAATATACACCCAACCCAATTGATTTTTCAAAGAAACTTGAATAAGTTAGGGTAATATTATTTACAAATATTCAGGATTCCTCCTGCACCAGTTGCTGATAGTGTTGAGACTGCTCAATTGACCACTTCTTAATCGACCAAGCAAAAAACGTTTTAATTAACATCTTGCAATTGTAAACTGTTACCTATCATTATTTAATAATAATATGAATGTGTGATCGCAATTCAATTTATCTCGTCAAGGAATACCCGAATCCGATACTAAGCGATTCTGGGATTCCCAATAATAATCTAGACTCCATTTGGTTTCCAGAATGACGTGACGGCGACGTAACGCACAATATAAATAAATAAATATAAATTTCATGGTACTTTTAAAATTATTTGGGTCCATTGACACAAAAAATTTGACCGGTCAACTCCACAACCCTAGTTGTTGAGGAATGGAACTTTGAGCTTAGAGTAAAATATATTTTAAATTGCTTAAAAACAGTCTAAAATTTTTGAAACATTATTGTATACTTGTATTATTGTATTGTATAAGTTTGGAGAAATGGATTATTAAGCCCTAAATTTGTTTTTACATACATTTTATAAATATCATTTAGAGATCTAGTATTGCATTAGCCATCATGACAGGTAATGTCTGTTCATAGATATAAGAAATTGACCGATTGCTTTTGAATGGGATTATCCAAGGGTGGTCATTAACATACAATGCAACAAGATTATTACCTAAAGTTTCGGAATTTAAATTCAGGTAAAATTGTGGTCTGTAATAGAAAATAATTTCACACCTACCTGTGTTTAATATTCCTTGGTTTGGTGTACTACTTAGTTTAAGTATATTAGTAATCATTCTTATTCCGTGTGTAGTACTACATGTGTTGAATCGTGTGCTAATTATGCAAAATAAGTGCGAGTCTAGTGTATCTCAGGAAAAGCTCCCGCCCAAATGTAGAAAACACTATTCTATTGAGAGCAAGGAAGTTATAAACAATGTTTATTGGACTCTCATTGAATGTGGTGCCAGCAAGCAAGCATCTTTAGACGAAATTGACGAAAATTCCAACATCAACTGTATTGAAAATTGTGAATAATCCCAATTCAGCGAGGAAAAAAAGAAGCGGGTGTAGATGAAAGTGATCAAGATATAATTCCACGTAAAATTTACAAGTTATACGAGGAACAAAGCGTACCTACATTAGATATCTTAATTAGGAGGCTTGAAAAAGATGAAACCGGTGTTAAATGTGGCAGAACTACCTTATGGAAGTGTATTCAACAAATGGGTTTTAGATTTAAAAAAAATGACAAAAGGCAAGTTTTAATGGAATCTTTTAGAATTTGGAAATGGCGACTAGAATACCTAAAAAAAAGGATTTACAAAGAACAACAAAGGTCAATTATTTACGTGGATGACACTTATGACATCCCGGAAAATGGTTAGGTTGACTCAACTGATAAGTGTAAAACAAACGCGCCATCAAAGAGTTAAAAGAATAACTATTTTGCATGCTGGTTCTAAAGATGGTTGGATTCCAAATGGACTTTCTCTGTCTGCGCAAAATATTAAAGATTCTTCTCTGGATTACCGCTGATTTATTTGAAAGTTGGTTTAAAAACAAACTAGTTCCAAACATTCCTCCTAATAGCGCAATTGTAATGGACAATGCAAGTTATCACAGTAGACAGCTGATTAAAACACCTTCCTGGAAGTGGAAGTGTATTCAACACATGGGTTTTAGATTTAAAAAAATTGACAAAAGGCAAGTTTTAATGGAATCTTTTAGAATCCGGAAATGGCGACTGGAATATCGAGAAAAAAATAGGATTTACAGAGAACACAAGTTATCACAGTAGACAGTTGACTAAAACCCTTTCGTCATGTGACACAAAAGCAACAATCCAAAACTACATGTACCTATAATAACGACATTTATTTTCATGAAGATTATACCAAAAAGAAATTAATTGAGGTTCTACAAAGCTACAATAGGAATAGGTTTGTGATAATTATGCAAAAAATCTAGAGCATACAGTTTTAAGGCTTCCACCTTACCACTGTATATTTAATCCCATTGAACATGTTTGGCACCAACTGTAATCTGCCATTCGTCGTAACAATGTTTTTACCCGTGTTGACTCCAATGTCCTCAAACTTACAGAAACCGAAGTTTTTAACATCCCTCCACAAAGTTGGGCAAATTCTGTTAAACATATAGAAAAAGCATTGTATATCCATATTGCAAATAATATAGAACAAATAATAATTAAAACAGGCGATGATAGCTAGTGATACTGATATATCATGTGAATAATTTTAAGTAATTTAAGTAGGTAATAAAAACAATTTGTAATTTGATTTTAGATTTAAACATAAATACATACATAAATAAATAAATATTGTTTAGTACCTTTCCTAACAAAATCACAAATAATTAAATTCTAAGCAAAGTACGGACCTGTTTGGCCGTATTTCATTCTTACAACTTGTCCTTGTTTTTCCTTAATTCGAATCAGTTAGTCACTTTCTTATATCTATGAACAGACTATACAATATATTTTTGCGTTTTAGTTAACATTTTATTAATTAAATATTCAATTCAGCAAACAATCTGCCAGTTCTTCGATCTAAAAACTATTTAAATAACAGTTTTCAAAACTCAATTCTGAACCACTGGTACTCGTGCCTTATTTATAAGAGCAAAAGTTCCGTTTTCTACAAAGTAGACGCGTGCGTAACAAATGAAACACGACAATGATAGCATGCGGAGCGTTTAGCCAAAACACCGATTTATAATCATTAAATTCGGCGGGAAAGCAGAAGCGTCCCGCGGCGGGAAATACAT
Organism: Cylas formicarius; assembly: GCF_029955315.1. Classification (NCBI taxonomy): domain Eukaryota; kingdom Metazoa; phylum Arthropoda; class Insecta; order Coleoptera; family Brentidae; genus Cylas; species Cylas formicarius. Next base: position 6,397,906 of record NW_026844347.1, read on the forward strand.
TTCCCAGACCGACAAATCTAAATCGATCGTCGGTTCAATTGACGAATCGCAACAAAGCGCCCCGAAACACGCGTTTTCGATAATTTATCACTGGGATAAATCAAAATTAATAAAAATTCTCGCGAACGCGCGTTAATTGATATATTAACGTGTAAAAATAAACCGTAAATCACTCGGATAGCATTTACGCCGATATTTCTGTTTTACGTACAGATTTTATTTTATTGAAATTGCAACTTTTTTTGTTTGAAACGTGCTTTTGCTAAATTATTGAAGAAACTTCCGCAGGGTACTACAATACTACTTAGAAATCGTCTGTATTCCAACTGCGTCGGTTGTTGATGACGTTTCGCCAATCGATTCTGGAAAGGAAAGGAAAGACCCAGGCAAGCTGTAATAATGAAATATGGCCGAACAGGTCCATACTTTGCTTAGAATTTAATTATTTGGGGTTTTGTTAGGAAAGGTACTAAACAATATTTATTTATTTATGTATACATTTGTGTTTAATTCTAAAATAAAATTACAAATTATTTTTATTACCTACTTAAATTACTTAAAATTATTCACATGATATATCAGTATCACTATCGCTATCACCGCCTGTTCTAATTATTATTTGTTCTATATTATTTGCAATATGGATATACGATTGTTTTGCTTTTTCTATATGTTTAACAGAATTTGCCCAACTTTGTGGAGGGATGTTAATAACTTCGGTTTCTATAAGTTTGAGGACATTGGAGTTAACACGGGCAAAAACATTGTTATGACGATTGGCAGATTTCAGTTGGTGCCAAACATGTTCAATGGGATTAAATATGCAGTGGTAAGGTAAAATTGTATGCCTATATCATATTTTGCATGATTATCACATACGTATTCCTTTTATAGGTTCAAGTTTTGTAGAACCTCAATTAATTGCTTTTTGGTATAATCTTCGTGAAAATAAATGTCGTTATTATACATGTAGTTTTGAATTGTTGCTTTTGTGTCACATGAGGAAGGTGTTGAAGGAAACTGTCTACTGTGATAACTTGCATTGTCCATTACAATTACGCTATTAGGAGGAATGTTTGGAACTACTTTGTTTTTAAACCAACTTTCAAATAAATCAGCGGTGGGGTCTTCATGGTAATCCAGAGAAGAATCTTTAATATTTTTCGCAGACAGAGAAAGTCCATTTGGAATCCAACCATCTTTAGAGCCAGCATGCAAAATAGTTATTCTTTTACCTCTTTATGATGGCGCGTTTGTTTTACACTTATCAGTTGAGTCAACCCAACCCTTGTCCCTGGTATCATAAGTGTCGAACCAGGTTTCATCCAAGTAAATAATTGGCCTTCTCTGTAAATTCTAATTTTTTCTAGATATTCCAGTCGCCATTTCCGAATTCTAAAAGATTCCATTAAAACTTGCTATTGTCAATTTTTTTTAATCTAAAACCATGTGTTGAGTACAGTTCCATAAGGTAGTTCTGCGACATTTAACACCGGTTTCATCTTTTTCAAGCCTCCTAATTAAGATATCTAATGTAGGCACGCTTTGTTCCTCGTATAACTGGTAAATTTTACGCCGTATTATATCTTGATCACTTTCATCTACACTCGAGAAAATGTCAGCATCGCTTCTTTTTTTCCTCGCTGAAATGGGATTATTCACAATTTTCCATACAGTTGATGTTGGAATTTTCGTCAATGTGGCCGTTTCTTCTAAAGATGCTTGCTGGCACCACGTTCAATGATAGTCAAATAAACATTGTTTATAACTTCCTTAGTCTCAATAGAATAGTGTGTTCTACATTTGGGCGGGAGCATCTCCTGAGATACACTAGACTCGCATATATTTTGCATAATTCGCACACGATTCAACACACGCTGTATTACACACGAAATAAGAATGATTACTAATAAACTTAAACTAAGTAGTTTACAAAACCAAAGAATATTAAACAGACGTAGGGATAAAATTATTTTCTATTACGGACCACAATTGTATGTTAATGACCACCCTTGGATAATCCCATTCAAAAGCAATTGGTCGCTTTCTTATCTCTATGAACAGCCTTTACCCTTTACTAGCTTATATACTGTTTGAGTGGGCGGGGCTAAAAGACATTATACATTAAAATTACTCATTTTTTTGCTGCTGCCCTTGAGGACTTTCCTGTTTATTCCTGTGAAAAATTATTATTGAACTATAAAACTTAGTGTTCCGTATTCCCTATAGGCGTATAATGATTGGCAATCGTCCTGAGAGTGGCAGGTAGAAATGTAGGTGACCTGCATATTGAATGTGTAGAAATACTGTAACCAATTTAAATCAATAACAACTCGCTGATGATAGAGTTACGAAAAGGGCCAAACAAATCAATCTTAGAATAAATAAAACGGGACAAGAAACGATAGTTGGCTCCAAAAATGTTTTTTTGAAGAAGATGTCATTGAGCTTCAAGAATGCAGCACGTAAGAATCTGTATAATGGGCTCCCTTGCTCAATGCTCACATGGAAGGAAGGAAGACCCCCAAGAAGCTGGAAGGATGATCTACAGAAAACTATGTTAGCAAGAAACTTCTTTAACAAAAAATTGTTGGTACAAGTCGGTATTAGAAATATGCGAATTGCCGATCATCCTATACAAACCCCGTAATGAGAATACCAGGCAATATTTGCTGATGGCTCGAGGGAAAAAAACGGTAACGACTCGGCTAAAAGAATTGGCGAATAAAATCCGATACATTGTTTACAGGAGAAAACTCGGAATAGTTACTTTACAGTCCGTCCGTGTTTTGTCAAAAAATAAACACTCCTATTTTCGTTTGCGCATAGATTTAACAGTCGGCAAAAATGATTTCCAGTTTGCGGTTATGCGATAATTACCGAGCGTTCTAAAAAAATAACCCCGCCGTCCGAAAATAAAATCTACATTAATATTACGTACTCTGCCCGGCGCTGATAAAATGCATATAGCGCACAAAAGCGATAGGTAACCATTTTGTTTCCAGACCCAGAACACCGCTGAGAAAAGACCATTCCGCTTCGACTTTGAACAAAAGTTTAATATGAAAAGTTTTTTGAACAAAAGTTTAATATGAAAAATATTGCTCATAAAAGTAAGTTTATCCTATTAAAAGAACCACAGTCCAAAAAAAAAATTCGCACTTCTATGTAACAAATATAAGCAATTAAAAATTGTAAAATTTAAATCCTCTATGAAACGCGCTGTTATTGGCTGTGATCGGTTGTGATGTCAATTTGCAGCTGGACGGTAGTATAGAGAAGCCGTTAGAGAACGACAACGCGTTCTTGTCTTGATCCTATCGCTTGTTTTTGTTATCTTGTGTTTAGCATCGAAAAGAAAGTTTTGAAAATAACCGAAGCCGATTTTTTAAAAGATCAATCCGATAATATACCTTTAGTGGATATGTTTATGGTGACATCTTACATACAAAACACCGAAAGTTTTTCTTTTGCTGAGGTTCGCGGTGTTAAAGCTAAAAGGTATGTTCGTAGAAAATTTAGCCACTAGTTTTAAACCAATATAATATTGTAATCAGCGTAAGGTTTTTTCAGTTTTTAAAATCCAAATGGTATATCAAATAAAATTTAAATTATTCAACAAACAAAAACAAAAAGGATTTTTTTTTAATTAGTGGATACCCAAATACTGATTTTAAAGTATATTGGTGTTCCTTATTTTATATAGATCAGGAAGCCATTCCCGTGGAGACTGGAATGGGATGGATGCAAATTCGAAGAGTTAAACATATTTGCATGGTTAAGGCTAAAGTGGCACGTGAACATAATGTTAACAAAAAACGACGGCTTTTATTTTCTTGCGTTTTACGGGTTATACTTAAACACGATGGCACTATTTGTAATATTGTTTTTGTGTTGCTTGCATTATTATCATATAAAGCACAGCAAGTAGATTAAATACAAACACTATTTGCACAAGCCAAGAAGAAAAGTAGATAACCTCAGAATATCACTATAACATTTCGCCGTATCGATCGAAAAGCAGTGGTATGACGTCACGATCATTCCCGCGCGTTTGGTGTCGAAGGAATACCCGGGTGTCACAACTTACAAATGTATTAAAGAAATAAAAAAATGATCAAGTTCCCTATTGCGCGCTGACGAGAACCAAACCTAGTTGCAGTAATATTTACGTGATTGAAGATAAGTCATAAACTATTTCGACAATGTTTCAGAGTGTCAACCTATAGCAGCATATTCTCCAAAATAAACCATAGTTTTTAAAATTTTAAATGTCAAATTTTGGTCAGAAGCGTAACTTTTGAATGGTGCAGGTAACAAAAACTACAACAAACTTTTTTGCAGGTGGAGTTTCATATTTTCTTCAGATCAGAATAAAAATCTCAATCTTTAGTATGCAACTCCATATCAGATTTACAGAATTTTCGTCGCCAATTCTAATTCCAAATATTTAAGGTAATTACTTTGATGTTGTAGGTCGTAATTTTTTTATTACTTTTTGATGTTGTCACTTGAATAATAAGTTAATTCATTCAAGAATGATCAGCAACACGATCCTGACTCACTATGTTGCATTGTTGTTTATTTTTATAGGATAATTTTTAGAAAGAGGCAAAGTGACATTTTTACTATTCCGATTCAGTTCGTAACCAAGTAGTTTGGGTCGACGAAACGATCTAACGATCAAAGACTTGTGCAGTAATCTCACCCGCAGATCACCCCAAAGCCATAATAACATTTAGTTCTCTTTTTTCCTCCGATACGTACACAAAGCCATTAAGATCGGACGAGGAGATTGCAAATTGATTATCTCGTTATGTTTTCTATATTGTATATATAGGTATTGCGCTTTTATCGCACGAACTTTACAAAGTAGGTGTTTGGAAAGCTACAAACGTATATGTGTCTGTATGTGTTTGCGCGCATTGTATAAAAAGTATAAAAATACTCACGAGAGATCGATTATTATTATCATCCCGGTCAATAAGAAAAGCGTAATTTATTTGAACAACGAAGCTTAAACGAAGCTTTTCCAAGAGTTTGAAAATTCTTGTGTAAAAAACAGGTATACTTTTAAAAGTTTGCAGGAATAAAAGACATTAACAACTAGGAATTGTTTCTTGATAAATGAGAATAATCTACATCTAACACAAAACGTATCGTAAGTTCCGATAAAAAATTAAGGAACTAGGACGAATCGAAAAGACGGATCGACGCGAAAATGACGGATGGAGATTCCATGACCATAAGACTGTTTGTCCATTTAATAAAAATAGGCTAGAATTTTCATAAAAATATTTTACAAACAACTGCGTTACAATTCTCAATAAACTTTTCTCAGGGAAAACAATTTTTATGTAATGTACTACCCAATTTTTGAAAAATTGAACTGGGGTGGCTTTTACTTGATGAAAATCCATTTATGAAAACAAATAAGAACTAAAAGTTCACATTTTCCCGAAATTATATATTTTTAAATGACAATTGTTTCGACAGCGCCGTGTCTTTATGAATCACATTGGAAAACGGAAACATTTGATAAAGACACGGTGTTACCGAAACAATTGTCATGTAAAAATATATAATCTCGCGAAAATATGAACTTTTAGTTCTTCTTTAATTTGTTACCTAATTTTTGATTGATTTGACGAAATGTATAATACACAGTGATTGTATTATAAACATAGGTCATATCAGATACACTTCGTAATTGTAATTACAAAAACATTATGGAAAGAGGTGTATTAAACAAAATAAATTTTAATAGGCGTTCATCGAAAAAATTTCAAGGGTGCAATCCAACAAGTCGATTATACATACCTAGATTTAACAAAATATGCGATTTTCATGAATGTTATAAATAAATATATCATTTAAAAAAAATTATTAAACCCTATGTAAATATTACAAAATCCGTGCGGGAAAATAAAAATTGGCATGGTAGTAGGAGTTAAAATGTTTTCAAAAAAATTACTCAAAAAATTGACGGGTTAACCAATTATAGTAATTCTAATAGATACTAATCAAAAGAGTGATTTCTAAATTTAAACTACCTAACCCGTATACCGGGAGCAAGCGGTCTCATTAAAAACTAATAAAATCGATCATCCCGTATATAATCGTTAATAACTCAATCGCATTAAAAAAATGCTTAAATAATTAGGACGGCCGTAATCATAATTAATAATTCATACGGGCGGTTGGAATATCAATTTATTGCCCGTCGGATATTTTATTTATCGAAGCGCCAAAAGGAGCACTACAATATTTACGGTTCAAATTTTTTATGATTAATGCGGCGCTAAACGACTATTTAACACGCTGTAAAATAATATCGGGCTATACCGAACGGAAAAATGTTTGCAGTGAAACGATAACAGAGTTGTAATATTCGTCGGGTAAATCGGTGATCTTCAACGATCTCAAGTGTCCCTCCCGAGAAGAAAGTAATTGCATATTTTTCTAGATAGAATAGATTTAATTCACAAATTCAGATATTGTTGAGCAAATAAGGAGGGGTAAACTGCAGAGCGAAGTGTGTACGCCGTAATACCTCTGAATCCTATACTTCGGAATTCCTTGGAATTGTGTAAATTTTTCGAAATTCATTCAATTTTGAGAAAATCCTTGTAGTTTTTATAGTTGCTTGCATTTTTTAAGATTTCCTTGTGATGATAAATTCAGTAAAATTCTGCGGATTTCCTCAAAACCCCTCGAAATTGCCTTGTAATTCTTCGAAAGTCCTTGTAATTATTCGGATTTCCTCGAAATTCCTTCGATTTCATCCTGCGTCAGTTGTTGATTGGAACTTTCCTGACGTTGCGCCAATCAGCCCGTTGGCTTTTTCCGAGCTCAACTGAAACTGGTTTTCATTCTCCTGTGTACCAGCTTACATACTTTGAGGGGGGGGGGGGGGGGGACAGTGTCTCGGATGACTGGTTCCCATTGGTGACCTGAGTCGCGTTTAAAATTGTTTAGTATTTAGAGATTTCTATGGATTCAGGGATTTTTCTTTGTCAGAAGAATTGATTAGTTTTAATCGAATAAGATTTGATGCCCGATTTTTATATTCGGCAATTGCTGATCAGTTTATTTGCCTCTGTTTTGCCTCTTTCTTGCTGTTGTTGCCGAATTAATATTTTTCGTCCTGTCTCTCCAATGTGTTCTTCACCGCACATGCAACTTTTCATGTGTGGGATTCGTTTTCTTTGGGAGGATGAGAGTATATTTTGTAATGAAACACTTCATGCGGAAATTATTTCAAAGAAGGTACTTCTCTGTAAACAAAGGACCTCATTACCGATGACTTCCGGGCTGGTTTTCTATCAAATGTTATGTCTGATTTTCTATAAATAATAATAATAGAAAATATCGGAGAGATTCTTGATAGAAGAAAAATAAGTTAAAGACGTGCATTTTGCAAGATAAATTAAATTAACTTATGTTGAGAGTTTCAGGAATAGGGTCTTACGCTTGCTGTTAAGTAAAATTTTGAATATGTCTTTCAACTTACTATATTACCTACAATTTTCAAAGGAAATGAAAAAGTTATGGATTCTTTGTAATCGATAGGCGATTAACAACAGAATTGACATCCGAGAGACGGAAAAGGATGAAATTAAATCGTTAATTACGCACGCCAATTATTTAGTTAAAAAATATCATTGGGCGCCGCGTCATAATGTCGGAAGTAATAATTGTTATTAATGTCATATTAATTCCGGTGCGCGACCAAAGAGGATACGGGATTAATTATCTCGAAAAACTAATCTGTTCCTTTTTTAGTCAACCACCGATCGGTATCTTTATTTACATATAAATTACGTACAGACTGGATTGTTTTTAACTGGTTGTGGCATTGTTTACCGTCTCATTTTATCGCAAGAAATTTATTAACCGCCTTGCAAAAGGCGACTTTCGATTACGACGACAATGAGCTTTTTCCATAATCAACCTAATAGGTACTTATTTGCACTTTAAAATAAACTGAACGAAAACGTTGATGATGATGTTTATCGAGGTCTCATGCGAATTCGATGAAATATAGCCCTTTGTTGTTTGTGGCAATGTTATAACAATTATTTTAAAGTTTTTTTTCTTCTCTCTACATGTAGTGCGTTGGCGACTACCTCGAAGATAAACTTCTACTGATAGCAGCATGACAAAGCTCACCAGTGTTATTTATACCCGTCTAGTGTTTTATATTACACAACCAGGAAACCTGGTTACGACCGACACCTTTCCTGCCCTCTCTTTCCTTGTAGGATTAACTGCGGCATTTTGTACTTTACCCCTCTGAATATTTGAATTACTTGTGAATTACTTTAAAAAGCGCTTTCGTTACGCCAGCTTACCTGAGAATCTCCCCATAATATTCGGAGCATTTTCCTTAGTGACCACATTTGGAATGCCTCTAACCAATTGATTGACGACGTTTTTAGGGTCCAAGTTTCCATGCCTTAAAGTAATATCGAATAGGTTCGCAATTCCACAATGACGTTCCAAATCCGAATTTCGGTACTTCGTGCATACAAAAACCTGTCTCTTATTGATGGTTTTGTAATAAAAAAACAATTCCTCGTACGAACGCACGCAAAGTCTCTTGGCAACAGTCAATGCTTAATACAGAACGCAACTCTTCAGGTAAAATTTTAATTGTTAGAACAATATTCTTTTGATGCGTATCATATATCAAAATATATATAGTACCTCAATAAAAATGGCACACAGAGTCTTGAAAAACAATTGAAAAACACTAAGATGGATTACTAATTCCAAACACAAGACGGAACAGAAACTTCCAAGCAAAAAGAAAATAGCGTTTCATAAAACTAACAGCATACTCCGATCAAAATCAATCAATAACAGACTAGGAAAACATTCATTATAAATCAATTATCTACATAAGATTTTGTATTGCTTTCCTAAGGAAATATCTTAGAGTCATTATTTTAAATTGGAAATCAGTTAAAGCTTTCTAATATGTTTTGAATATAGATCAACCTATCTAAAGTGCAAATTCAACTTGAAATCGAGCTACCTCAATTAGGAACTGTTTTAGGAAAGTTTATAATAAGCACACTAATATGAATTAATATAATAATTTAATCAAAGAAAATTTCCCTACTCTTAAAATACACCAGTCCACACGACACAGTTCTTGTCGGCTAAGATCTTAAATATGGCCCTGGCTTTGTGATACACGTGCTGAAAAGAATGGTCCCTTCCGCTTTACAACAGGGGGGTCTTAACCGCATTCCGACGTCAAAACCATAAAAGGTTGTAAAATCGGTAAATCCTTTGGAGATCTCTGTACCATTCTATAACGGATCTTAAACGCAGGAGACGATTACAGAGGAAGGGTTTCAACTTAATAAATGCTTGTCTTACCTGTTGGATTCCGAATTTCAATTCTTGTTGTGGATCCCATGCCTCGATTATAGCAATTTCAAGATATTTAAATGTTTTAACCTGCTCCATGGATTCGCTATTAATATATATTTAATTTCTTTGCTGGCTGTCTAGTAATCATAGGTTTAGTTTTCGAGATATTTATATTCAAGCCTCTACTTTTTCCAACACTGTTTATTTTATTCAGCATTATTTATAGATTAATTGGAATGCCATTTACTTTAATCCAAAATCATCCAAAGCGTCGGTGAATATGCTTTCCACATAAAAGATGAACAATATGGGTGAGAGGACGCATCCTTGGCAAATGCCAATGCGTGTTTATCGCACTGGTCACTGCAGAAGTCGTATATTGAGATTTTGTCTTTTGTAATATGACCTAAGCCAGTCTATCGGACGCCACTCATGGCCATCACACTCAGTTTTAAAAGCCTGAATTCTTTAATAAGGTTGTGGATTTTTCCTGGTTCATATAAACGGTTTACGATCCACGTCGAAATTCTTCGGATAACATTCAATCGGCAACGGGGGATTCTTCGCACCCCCTGACCATCTAAGGCCTGCCCGAGACTGAGGGCCAATTCTATAATTCTTTCTGCCATAATGAGATAGTTATCCTGGGGAAAAGGTAAAGTGTTGTGGTATCCTGTTACCTTCAACACGAGATGGGGAAGACATTCTCTTTATTCCTGTTTAAACAGTGATACCGCTGTGACTGGGTCGCCTAAGCCTCGTCAGTTATCTAGCAGCGTATATCGGGTAATTGAATTACCGCTCGAGCAGGTAAGGTTCATATTTGGGCTGATATTGTCACCATTCTTATCATCCCCCTTTTTTAGAAAAACAAAATTAACAAACTGCATTTTAGATGTTTATTTCATTTTAAGTTTAAATAATTCCAAGATAATAATTCCCTATTAACGTATTATATATTAATTGAAAATTATTTTTGAGTTTTTGGGGGAAGTTCAACTGTTAATTAGATCTAGATGTGCTTTTGACTGTAACGATCCCGCAGCCTTTTAAACATGTTTTATTTGAGACTAGGCTGGATTGTTAATCATTTTAAAAAGATAGAGTAACTCAGTTAAGACTCTTCTGTTGTGCAGTGTTAGCATTTTATAACGTTCTGTGTTGCTGACATAAGTATCAGAGTATAAGGGTATAGTTGGCAAATTTAAAGAATTTCTATTGAATTTTTTCAATCATAATTCATACCATGCCATAATCTTTAAGTACTTTAATCAAGCTTCGCCTGCATTAGACTATATTAAATGATTTTCAGTGTTCTTTCCGATTTGATTTCTTTGGATTTCTAATTAAAAATCTAAAATTTTTATATGCCTGTATTATTTTAGGTGTGTTTCGTTTTGGTAGTTTTCTTTCAAAATAGTAAAACAAAAATGCCAATTTACATTAACAGAAATTTGGGTCCCGAAATTATTGTCATTGTTTGAACCCAAAACATAACTATAAGGGCAACGGGAGAAACATTCGATGAAGCGCTTTATTGTATTGTTTTTCCACATCTTTTAAGATGAACAGAAAAACACAGTGTAACTGTGCTGGTCATACCGCCATACCATTGCGAACTAAAGCGTGTAGAATTTACATGGACGGTAGCGAAAGGGTTGCTAGCAAGACACAAAAAGACATTCAAACTGAAAGACCCTAAGCTATTGTTTGATCCAGCCATTGAGGAAGTAGCGACAGAGAACTGGCGAAAAGTCATTGAAGAAGAGGAGAGAATGTGAGACCTTGATTATTGGATCGAGTGAACCGTCGACAATTTTTTAATTATAACGTCAAGAAGAGTATAAATAAAATACAGAATTCGTTCTGATGTACATTTCCACACCCAATGAGGTTTTATTAAAAAAAATTGTTTCAAAGGACAGGGATAACTTAAAAGCGTCAGGAAATTTTCGCTTGGAGATTTCGGGGTAAATAATGAATCCAAGATGAAAGGTTTACGTATTTCGGGGGCTATATTGAATTTTCTTTCGGCCAATTCCGATACTGCAATCACACTCTCTATGCAGCGGTAGCCATCACGGTGACAATTAAGCAAACAAACAGGGCGGGATAATCGCAATCTAGATGTTTCACCGGTTTCGTCGGTACCGGTATTACACCTAGATTGAGGTTAAAGGTCGCATCTATCGGCAAATTAACCGCAGCGCATAAGAATAACGGTTTGGGAGAAAAGTAGACTACGTAATTTCGCGGCTGCATCCTGGTTTTAAGAGGAGCAATGAAACAGTCCTTTAGATCAAACGATTGCGGCTCCAACGTAACCTAACTGTTATCTCGCTTGATATCGACAATTAACTTTGTCTACGCCTACGTAGATATATCGTTATTAAGGTTAGTGAGTACTATTACAACATTTCGTATGTCTATTTACACGATTTTATGATACTACTGCATTTTGGGGTTAGTACCAATAAATTTTATTATTTACAAATCTTGCTGCTGAAACGGAAACTTACAGAACGAGAGAAAGGTTACACGATGGGCGATTATTATTCTCTTCCCTTTTCTGCAAGACACTTTAATACCCTTCCATGCAGCTTGGCGAGCACGGCCACATTTTTGTTACTATGTACTATACAGTCTTGTTAATCCACGCCTAATAAAGCTCTCATATCAGCAAAGATGGAATGGTGGATATAATTATACTTTTGGTGTGTTCATTAAGGGCTTTTATTGATCTTCTTCATGGGAGATTGTATTGCTCTCCTTCTCTTTCTTATAAGATGAAAAAAATTAAAAGCTATCCGAAAATAATAATAAATAAAGCTCTTCATTGAATGTTTCTCACTTTGCCTTTATATATATTTTTTTTGGGTTCTTCTTGTAGTATGTATTCGGTTCGAATACTGACGATTAGCATGGCTATTCTAGCTGCACGGAATAATTCAGTAGTGGACAGCTGGCATCACGACATCGTTGAAACATGCCTCTCTTGTACTTGTGTGATGGGTGGACTACTTTTAGAAATGTTTTCAATAATTCGTTATTTACATTTTCTCGGATTAGATTTTTTAGGTTATCGTTATGAAGTTCACCTTCAATCAGTCTAGAGGATTTTTCCACTGTTGGAATGATTTTGGTTTCAAACGACTACAAAAAGAAGGTATCGACAGTCATGTTCCACCGTTTTCGCAAACTTCTGGGAATGATGATCCTTTAAATTGGTATTTCTTGTTTTGTTTTACTATTCTGAAGGAAAACTACAACAAAAAACTAAACAAAATAAATATTCACAAAAAATACTGAAGAGGGTAAAGCCAACAAGCAGAAAAAAAACGATGATAAGAAAATTAAATGAATAAAAATGGTTGGCTAATTAAATTCCCGGACTTACTGCTAATTTAATTAATTAATTTCCACTAGTACTTGAATCAATTTTACTTTTTATGTTTATTTTTATGTACGGTTCTATCCTAAAAACGAATGGTGCAGCGCGATTAAAACTGGCCAGTGATGGCCACGCGGAAAAGGTTTCAACCCTACCTTCGCATGGATGGGTTTACGACTTATGGGAATTTTATCTTAGCACGCAGGAAATGCTCGTATCTCCACACCGAGTTACAATTTTCATCCATTAGGTTATTAAGGAAGTGTCGGACTCGTAACAAATCAAACACGCACCCTCACGCCTACGTACAGGAACAGCCTTGAACTTTAGAGGTCGAAAATGAAAGAAGAAAGAGTGTCACGGAACATCCAATCTCGTTAGCTCGAAAGAAAAGCCGAATCTTCACGTCAATATGAGATTAATTTTCTCCCTTACGGTCGGTTCATCAATAGAGAATTAGTCGCAATTAACACAGGGTTAGGTTGATTCCGGGATAACTGTTCACCCACTACGCAGGATTAAATTGTGAATTATGTTCGGTTTCTTAATGCGAGAGAGTTATAATCATTATTGAAATGTATAACCTAGTGGTCTTATTCTATAGGCGTAACATTGTATACCCTGATGATTGTGGAGGGTCCTCACAGTGGTAGATAGAGGGACATGTAGTTAACCTATCTGTGCCTTAGTGTTTAAAATGAAAATTATAGCCTTATTGCTGAGAAAGGGATTAGTAAAATTGGCTTATCAAAAATGAAATTGAAAGAAGTACACGGAGAACAAAAAACTGTAAAAATAATGAGAATGAAAAGACTGAGACTATAATCATTTTATTTAAAAGGACAAATAATGTCTGAAATTAAATTATTTGATTGTTTGATTATTAGTTTGACTGAAACTGTTTCAGTTTCTGCCAAGCTCTGAAGAAGTCAACGGGATGATTGGCAAAACGTTAGCAAGTTCGGGTCAACAAAAACAGACGCAGTTATCTTTGGAAGTTTCTTTGAAAAAAATTCTTATTACTTTCACGATCTTCTAGTATTCTAAAACATATGCAAAGTCTCACCCATCAACACTATAATCGCTATCTCCACTAGTTTCAAGTAATCAATTATTGCAATTACCAGCATAAGATTGAGTAAATATAATCTATATATTATTTAAAAAAATTACTACAATACAACAATACAACTTCATTTGTATATTTTAGTCATCATGTTCTGAGTAGTCAAATGAATCATAGTCGTTCCATAGAAATAATAGGGACTTCTACAGTATTTTCTAGAATGTTATCAGCTTCCCACACATTTTCTTTTATTTCAATCACATGTTTGAAGCATTTGCTCCAGGGTTTGAACGTCCCTCATTTAAAAAGTAGTGTTATTCCTTGCTACAGTCTCTATTATTCCTCTATTGGTAGTGATTTTCTAATTTGAAAATTCGTATCCTTCAAAGTTTTTTACAAGTTCTTTTTCGAATTTTATAGAAGGTACGCATTGTTTTTTTTTTAAAGTAAAACGAGTGTATTATTTTTCTAGTGGCAGTCTTTTCCACCCCCAAGTCACGAAACTCAAAAACTGGCCATTAAACGTGGCGTACGACAAATCTCTTCTCTATTCAGAAGAAACATTCAGGGACGCCTTGGATACTAGACGAAAAGGTGTAAAAAACAATCAACATTCTTGCAGAGAACACATCCAAGCATCAATAAAAAAATCAACACTACAAACTAGTGGATGGCAATCAGAAAAATAAATGTACATTACAGGCAAATTAGGATTGATGCAGAGAAGATAGTGTACATAAACTACTAGTACCCGGCAGTTGGTTAAATGCGATGAAAATATAACAACACGAATTGAAAACAGTTCCATGAAATAGAAGTCTCTCAATGCTCCTCCGTAAAACAGTCTTGAGATGCTATGTATGGTTTATCCTGCTTTATGAAAATATATGATATATGAAAATATTGTGGGTCTCGCATACTTTAAGTGAGAACGGCGCTTGCTGTAAAGAGGAGAAAGGTGGAATACTTTAATAATACAGGGAACAAACGGAAGGCGGAAAATGGATCGTTAATAAAAAGGCGTCCTATTTTGTGTGGCAGCTTATAAAGAAACTTTCCAAGAGATCATAAAAATGAAGTGGACGTCAGAAAGGAACCGAAAGAAGAAGTCTCAATTTTAATAATCCGTATGGAACCAATGCAGGTACTACAAGCCATTTACAAGAAAGAACTTTGCCAACAACTATCGGAAAGTAACTATAATTCTAAACTAAAACGCATGTTCTATGCGTCCGTTAACATGAAACTCTTAAGACCTTTGTTTTAGAGTTCAATAAATATTTATAGTATCTCCTAACGACATCAAATAAAAAATTATATGATGAATAATGTTTACTCGATGTTCCTTGAATTTTAAAACTCATATTGAACACTTTGATAAACTTAAGGCAGAACAGTATAGATGAAAAACCTTCTCCCTGCTATCGTCTGCTGAAGAGGTTGGGCATCACAGAGCGACGGAAAAAGACAGTTTCCCTTCATAGAAACTTTTAAATACCAACTGGGTAACGGATTTTGAAAATAAAAAAAACACCGAATAGGGGGGAAGAAATAACATTAAAAAAGAGGTTTTACGACGGTAACACCTTTTCCATTTGTAATCGATACTGGAAAAAGTAGTATAGTCTGATAATATCTTGTAAACGACAAAGTGGTTACAAATTCGTTTTGCTACTCGACCGATTGACGCGCTGGCTCGTCTCCAGCTGAGCCAGCATGGAAAATTTACACCACGGAAAAGCATTTTTCCGATGCGAGCGGACACCTTTGCAAACACGAACCCGAACTGACAAATTAACGCGTTCCCGGAAAAACGAAACGAAAACAATCGGCGCTGAGAGACGGTTACAATGTGAAACTAAGTTACAAAGTTAGAAAAGTCGAGGGAACTTTACCGTTTCTCGATCTTGCATTGGTTAGGAACGGTAGAACAAATCATTTAGAGATTTGCCTTCAATTCTCCTCGTTTAATTCTTTGTTTTTTTTCCTCCGTTTTTTAGCGTCCAACGTTCAAATCAAGCATTTAATAAGGAAATGACTAGGCAAATTGCATATATCCTTATACGGTTATACGCTTCTTCCTATGAAATAGTTATTTTACAAATTTGAAAACAAATTAAAATTGTCATATCATATCAAAAACACGATTTGTTTAACCTCCAGAAAAAAGTTAAAGAACTCGCAAAAACAGCGTATCTCGGCGATCTTATGAGACATAACATACAATTTAATTCAACTCATAATGGAAGCTAACAGCGAGGGAACACGCGGTCCCAGACGTCGACAATGGTCTTGGCTGAAGAACATTAGAGACTGGAATGGTTTCGACTCATACACATTACTAAGAAAAGCTCAAAATAGAGGAGAATTTTCCTTAATTGTTGCCGATCTTCATTAAATGGATCACATTACAAGAAGAAGGTATAATAAAATCAAAACGCTCAGATTCTGATGTTTAACCTACTTCAGTAATATTTCATTGTCCCTGGTTAATAATGTTTTGTGATAATATATTATTTTTTAAATCGGTTTATATTGGACAGTCTGGCAGGAAGAGCTCCATCAGGGTTCACGAACATCTTAGTTTGGAAAAAAAGTACAAGGACACCTATGTGACCAAATCTGATTTGGCTACTCATATTTTGTGAAAGAAGCCTAACTTTCTTGGAATAAAGATGTCATTAATGCCACTTTTGGTTAATATTTACTCCCAAGTACTTGTAGGAAGCTACACATAGTTCCCGGATTTAGGACCAAATCCAATAAACATTTTTTCCTGAACTTTTATCTCTTTCTTTTCCTCGCTCTAAAGCTAAATTCTCTCTCAGGAAGGATTAGGGGGACGTCATATTTATCTTCCTATGCAACTAAAAACCGTAGAAAATTTTAACATTTTTTAAGCCTCGCCAAAACGACGTTTGCCCCTTTTAATCCATCTTGTCCATTTTTATGTGCGACAGTGCCACGTTCGGAGAATTTTCATTTCCATTGGCATTCCACGCAGAACATTTCGATTTATCATTATGGGGGAGTCGCAAAAGTTAACGCCATATTCCGCGTAAATAAAATTTCCAAATGTCTATTTTAAATCGCGCTAACAATGTACGATATGATAAATTTTAAGCGTGGCTAATAAATTACAAATTCGATTAAAACAGGCTGCGGCGTGTCAATCAAATCACCTATCGCATCAACAAATTAAAAATTATTTTTGGATCTTCAATTTTTCGATTAGTGTAATTTTTGATACAATAATATACTTTTAAATGCCCAGAAATAAAAGCGCATCTTAGAATTTTTAATTATGAACTTTGAATGTTTTTGTGATAATCAACGTTCTGTAGCAAAGGAGATTTCGAAAATCCCTTTGGGTGATCTTTCTCATACCTGAATTACTGTCTTTGTCTATGGGTTTGCGTTGAATTCCATGGAAGATATCTTTTATAGAAAGTACAAAATAATTACTGCAGACTGGCCCACGCATTACTTAAATATGACGCAGTATTGCACAAGATTCGAGTGCCGAAGTCCCTTAAAAGAGAAAAAAAAGGAGCTTTGTAAGAAGTTATTTTCGTTATGGTCTACAAAATTATACAATGTCTGTCTCAAATCTTTAAGTTATAAAGTCATTAATAATTTGATAATAATGTTAAAAATTATTTTCTCTCTCGCTAGCATAAGTTACTAATTTAAAGTCTTTTCGCTGGTTACAATTACAATGAAAAATTTTCAATATTCACTTGCTTCGTTTAATAATAAGATAGATTTTTTTCTTCTTTCCTTTTAAGCGAGCTGTAATTGTCGCGTGTCCTCTTTTTTTTCTGTAAATAGGTGTAAATTCATATAAAGTAACATTTTATTTAGTAACAATTGATAACCAACAAAGGCTGACTAATAAAACGAGCTAGGAGAAATAGCTTAAATAACTGCTAGAAGGCAAATCACTAACACGTTTGTTCAAAGTAATTGCTCAAATAACATTTCTTTAATCCAACCATTTGCAAAATCAGACTATACAGTATGTCCACGGAAGGAGCAGACAAGAGAACAATAGAATAAAAAATGAAAGGTACGGAAAAATGTCATACTTCATAAAAGTTCTTGCTTCTTTTAAAAATAAAGTTCGTACTGCTTGACATTTGGTTTTTGTACAGGGTACGGAAAAACATACAAAAAATATATTACAGATTTTTATGTAAAATTTGAAATTTCATTTTTTATTGCACTTTTCATAATTGTGACCTATTTGTTAAAACAATATGAATGTTGACTTTAGAACAGAACGTATTTGTAATCCAAAATGACAGACTCACCCCTATAAGTCGGCAGAAAACCATTTTGCGTACTATATATATATATATATATATATATATATATATATATATATATATATATATATATATATATATATATATATATATATATATATATATATATATATATATATATATATATATATATATATATATATATATATATATATATATATATATATATATATATATATATATATATATATATATATATTCTCACGTATTGATTCACGGATGGAAAAATGTGATGACACTATATTCCGGGATATCATCCGTTCGCTCGTTGAACTCCGACTGGAATCCTGCATCCGACTGGAATCCTGCAAATCTTGCATCCGACTGGAATCCTGCAGACGTTTCGCCAAAATCTCACTTGGCATCTTCAATGCTCGCGCTCCGAAAACACTTCGAACACTGAGTGTTCGAAACGTCTGCAGGATTCCAGTCGGATGCAAGATTTGCAGGATTCCAGTCGGATGCAGGATTCCAGTCGGAGTTCAACGAGCGAACGGATGATATCCCGGAATATAGTGTCATCATATATATATATATATATATATATATATATATATATATATATATATATATATATATATATATATATATATATATATATATATATATATATATAATAATCTCTAATAATATATATAAATATAATATAAATAATCGATACATTGCCAATTACCAAATTGTATTCCATAAAATGCGTAATAGATGTATATAATACAATTCATTGCAAACAATGCCAGATAGTTTTAAACATTTTTTATACTACTTGGCATTTCGATACAATTCCCGATTTCAAACTTTGCCGGTAACATATTTATCTTTGACGAACTATTAAAACAACCGACAGATGTCGCCGCATTTGCTCCGCGCTGCCGCGGCACATGACGGCGGGGATAAGTAGGTTTCGAACGAACGTTTCGTTACTCTGGTCTCCCGTCAGAGCGAATAAATCTTTCGCCTTTTACTAAAGATTTCCGTGGCGGGGGACAATATAAATGAGTCTATAACCAATTTGTGGAGCTCGACTTTTTAAAGTCGGGCATATTTTAATTTAAATCTTAAGTAGCCATTGGCTAGGAATGTTCCGATGCCATTGGAGGGGTTCATGGCAACCATTCGTTTCGATACTGCTCAAATACGGTGCCATTCGAGTGGTTCACCACCTATTTGTTTCGATACTGCTCAAATATCGATACTTCCGTCGAAACAATTGCTTGATAACATTGGAATAATAAAGCCGATGATTATAATAAAATTATTCGTAAGCAATCTCTTTATGTTTGACAATTTATGTTGGTCGACAATTCTCGCGAGTTCGGCTTGGCTGGCGCGAGATAACGCGTCACCATAAATCAGATAGAGATTATGTTTGTCTAATGCGTTCGGTGTTTTTTTTTTTTAATGGTGATTCTGATTCGATTTGATGCCAAGTACTTTTGTTTCGATACAGAGTAAGTATCGCAAGATTGATTCGATGCCAGAAATACTTGCTATCGAATCAAAAGTATCGAGTACCTACTCGTATTTACTAATATCGGAATATCCCTACCACTAGCAAAATATTCGGTGAACAATAGAGACGAATCGCATCCACCACTGACAAGATGTTCCCGATGTCTACGAGCAGCGCAATTTTACTTAGTATAAAAACGTGACGGGTATAAGGTAAATAAACTGAAAATTATCACTTCGTATTACTAATTGTGATGTTCCTCTACACCACGCTTATAGCGTAGGGTAGAATAAAGAAGTTTATCTACTCAACGTTACAAATGCATCCCCTTACGAAGTGTGTCTGCCGAGTGGGGAAATTGATGTTTTATTGTGGCGCTTTCACGATGAGCGTGCGTACATAATTCCGAAGTAAATACTTCATTATAGTATGCTCACGGTTACGTCATATGTTAAAAAGCTATACTTCTGATGTGTTTTTGTATGTTACGCTCCCAGTAGTTACCTCAATCATATTATCCAACGTCAGCTGTCATCATGATAGCATGCGAGTAAATGCATCGATAGTGGCGGCTTCTGTTTTATTTACCTGGAAAAACAGAAAATGATTTTAAGGCAACATTAATCCAAATTATAAAGTTGATATTAATTCGAACGCCCTGACAAAATGTAGAATATTATAGAGCTGTTTTGATGAGCGATCTTCCTTTTTTGCAACCACAAACTATGGGTCTGGAGTTTTGAGGCAAAAAAAGCAAAACAAAATTTATATCTGAAACTTAACCACTAATAAAACTTTTAATAGCAATAAAATTCATTTTACATATTTACTACATGTTACTTAAAGGGACATTTTTATTCATGCTAGTCGCAACAAACATTCAATAACGTTCATTGTGTATTATAATTTGTTTTGCTAAAATTACGCTTACATCATTTGGCAACATGAAAACCGCCACTGAACTGATAGCCTATTTGTTATTCCCTTTTTATATTTTAGTATGAAATGATGGTGCTTTTCCTCTCAACTGCATTGTCGAATATATTTCAGAATAGGGCAAAATTTTATCTTTGGACATCTTGAAATCTAAAACTCCAAAATTTAATAACTAGATTCTATTGATTGATTTTTCAAAGAAACTTCCACAGGCTACTAAATACTATGTACAAATCGTTGGCTTCTGTTGAGCTCAGAGTCAAATTTGAACCAAACCTAAGATCGATGCGAGTTATAGAAACACGGGTTTGCAGGCTTTCGTATGATACGGCTGAAAGGTTAACAATAGCAAAACTTCCTTTAAAAATCACTCTTCGCTTCCAATATGGACCCTTGGACATGCCTTCCATGAAATGTCTAGCACTGGTTATAGTTACATATTTTAAATTTAATTAACTTAATTCGCGTCTCATCAAGATAAAGAATATCTTCCTTCTTAGTTACTGTTTCATACTTTAACTATTTTTGTCGTTTTTTAGAAGTGCTTTAAAATCGTTATTTTTTTAAACTATGATGGATGGAATTTCACATTTTATTTTCCTGCGTGATAAATAGTCTACGAATTCAATGAATTATTTGAGCAATTTTGACCGACTGGTTCAGTTGCGATTTCTTGACAAAGCCGTGTCAGGCAGGGGCGTCACGACTGTATTGTAGATTACCCCGGGGAGGCAGCCGTATATAAGGAGAATCGTCGAGGGACGTCGCTCCCCGCGCTTCCCAAACCCGTGGGATTATTTCAGGCATTGTTACACGTATATAGCGAGTGTAGCTTGCCGGCATGAACCCCGTAGCGAATGCGAGGGTTGCGTTTTTATGACAATTGTCAATGTATACGATTATTATAGTCAATACATTCGTTCGCTTGCATCGACGTGTTAATCGAAATTTAATGGAGAATTTATATTTTAGTTAAATCTCGCAATCGGATAAGATATTGACCTTAAGACATACATTTATTCAGAATTTAGAAGCCATGGTGTACGGATTTATAGGCTATTTTACTTTGACTTTTAAAGAACTGGTTGTTCAAGTCATCGATGGACTGACGCCAGAGAACTGCCAAGAACGTCAAGAGGAGAAGATATATATTTTTTTATCATTTAATATCTAGATAATGTTAAATAAAAGATACAATTCATAAGGCTTTTAACCTAGTCTGTGTGAAATATTTTTTAAGATATGAGGCAAAGTTGTTTTCTTTTTATCCAATGTACTGTACATTTTTGAAAATGTGATAGCGTTTCATATACGCTTCCCAAAGACGTGTGACTGTCTGAATACATTTTAAAAATTTTATTTCATTGACAATATCTATTATTTATTATTATTACTATCATCAATATTATCATCATCATCATGATTATTATCTTTAGCACGCTTATCATTATTATTATTATTATTATTATTATTATTATTATTGTTATTATTATCGCAAAAAATACAAACTACAGAATAGTAAAAATGGTAAACATTTTTCCAATGTTGGGTATGTCTTCAATCAGAAAGTAATTAGGGCATGAAATGAGACAATAATGTAACGTGGATTTTTTTATACACATTTTAGAACTATAGGGAAACAAGTGTAAATATTTATGTTCATTTTTGAAAACATAAAAAGCGAATAAAAAGGTCAATCAAATTTTTGGCTTGCATCTCGAAACTTATCTTTATTAAAAAAAATCTAAGAACGCCACTGAATTCTGGTTTGTAAGTTATCAAGTTATCAACTCGTAATGCTCGTAAATGCAATAAGAATGGAAATCAGTTTGGGCAGTTTTTTTTGTTCCTATTTTTTGGTATTGGTGTTCGTATTTTCTTAAATACAATAATATAGTAACTAAAATAAAGCTAAGATAGAGAACAAGTACATTTTCTTAATTCGTCAAATAATAAGTTTATTTAAAAAATATAATTAGCCAATTATACATTTTATAAAAGCGTTATAAAATGCGCAATCAAATAATATATATATATATATATATATATATATATATATATATATATATATATATATATATATATATATATATATATATATATATATATATATATATATATATATATATATATATATATATATATATATATATATATATATATATATACAGGAAGTTAAATTTTAAAAAAATATTGCATTAGCTTAACAATTATATCATTTACAAAATATTTGAGCTAGCCTATAAATTGTAGGTAAAAATCTTTTGGATTTTGTTTACGTCATTTCATTACGATACCGATGTTTAAAATACAAACGGCAACTAAAAGCGTCAAAAATTTCTGTTTCTCCAGCACCTCCTCCCACTATCCCAATGCCACATTCTCTTTTACATATTTCGAATACTTTTTCTAATTTCAACTTACTACACTCTCGCACAATTGAAAGTCGATTTCTTTTCTGAAAAGTGTTGATATTTTATAGTTCCTGAAAAGGAAAAATGTTGAATGAGTTTAATTTCGAAGGCAATATATATTTTTAGATTTTTTTCGTCCAAGAAGAGACATTGTACCCGAAATTTTTCCATACAATGGCAACGGGGGCCATAAATTTCGCTATACTTCCAACGCAGCGTGACATGAACAAGGCACAATTTAAAAGTTTTCGATTCGCCGTGTCTTGTGGTTGTTGCCCCCGCCGAAAATATGGTAATAGTATTGGTATGTAGTACGATTCGAAAAGCAGTTCCTACCATTTCGCGTTCCGGCTTTGTTAATAACAATCGATTTGTCGACCCGGATTTAGATATGGAACTTCTGTTTTGGGGTGTAACTCTTTCGATTTTGTATTCGCAAATCGCGATAGCTATAGACCTATTTTTTTATTAAATTTTATTCTGACACTTGTTGACATATATGTAGTAGATTCTACATTTGTGTTTAAAAACAGAGATCTGTTTATTGACTTGGTACATAAACATGATTATATAACTAGGTATTAATCATTTTAGATCACCCATCACCTATCACCTATACTCAAATTAATGTCAATTATTCCCTAATTACAAAATATAATAGTTTTCCAGAAATGATTCGCAGCATGGTAAAGGGGCGAAAAAATTATAACTATGTATTGCAAAGAGCCTTTTCATCATTGATTATATGTATTCTTTAGCGACAATGCTAAATCAAATTTACCACAATCGCACCCGTTCTTGTATGATAAATGAAATGGGGATAAACTTTTAGAGTATTATGTGTTCCCATGAACGGCATATTTTAAAATTATTTTGAAATATACAGAGTGGCCCCAAAAAAAAGGTACATCGCAAAGTCATATTTTTCACCCTTTATTTTTTTATAATTTTAGTTACTAGAGATCAAATAAAGGTAAGTTACTGTTACATTTTCTATACCTGAGATATTTTTCTATCGATGCCGAGCTTTCCTTACGTTATTGGCTTCAGGAATTGATATTTAATATTATGAAAAAAGTAATTTTAATTAACTCGCTTAGCGTGAGTTGTATGTAAAGTCTATGACATTTTTAATAATCGTCTGA
The DNA here is from genome assembly GCF_029955315.1 of Cylas formicarius. Classification (NCBI taxonomy): domain Eukaryota; kingdom Metazoa; phylum Arthropoda; class Insecta; order Coleoptera; family Brentidae; genus Cylas; species Cylas formicarius. Next base: position 6,422,020 of record NW_026844347.1, read on the forward strand.
AAACTCACTTTTCGAATGCTTATAGTTTGTTAATCATGCATAATACATACGAAATAAACGTAGCGTTTTACCAAGCAGTACAACAGTTAAATTGGCGCCCTGATTACTCAGTAGTTTTCTCGTGAAAATTAACAAACTTAAATGGTAAAATAATTATTATTTAAACTAAAAAAGTGGTGTCCGATGTGGCATCTTTGGCAGTATATTGTAAACAATACCTTTATAAGTGCTAATATCTCATATATAGTTTGATTCACACTGTCCAATAATTTTTTATTTCAAAATAACAATTAACGTCATAAAAACGCCTTTTGCGTAATATGCCCTCCATGTAAATATATTGTGTTAAAAGTTTATTCCGAACTCTTCATTTCTCGTACAAAAACCGATGCGAATGTGGTGGGCCCCCTGTATTGCTGATATATATGTATCTTTTATGTCGACTACTAATTTGTATTTACAGATAACCGTTTGAAGATGCACCATATTGTCTCTTTTTTTAATACTTATTTTTATTTTTATTAGCTATATTATTATTATTATTATTAATCTGCGTTTGTCGAAAACAAAACACAATGGTTGCGCCACACGTCCGTAAATCGCTATAACATCGGACATGATCCCGTTATCTAACGTCCGAATCGATCGCCTAGAAATGCCCGTAACCGAAACAAAAAAAAAACAAATAACAACAAAATAGGGACAAGACGAACAATGCAAAGTCTTCTTCGCCGAACGAGACCGAAATGTGGGCACCACACGCGCCGGCCTTTCTCTTTTTCGTCACTACGCAACATCACGATTAACGGTAAAATTCGTACGCGCGGTAAAATGGCAGCGACCGCACACTGGTGCAAAATCTGCCAATAACTGGAAAAACCCTTACTTTAAGAAATGATTAACGTATCAAGCAGGGACTACTCTAATTTAATTTAAAATAGAAAAATATACATGAGATGAATTAGGCTTTCGCAAAGGCTCACTTCACACGTTTACGCAGACTAGTACAACTAAAGTTTAGGCCACATCGTGGTACAACTACGACTTATTTGAACTGCTTGGAAATACAGGGTGTTCTGAAATTAATGGGGCAAAATATAACAGCATATTCTACGTCCAAAATAAGCCGTAATTTTCTATCACATCGATTTGTTCATCGAAAATTGAAAAATGCCCTTGAAACAGATATTTATTTTTATATTTTTTTGTTCACATTATCTATAATTTCCTTTGGTTTTTTTTATAAGTATGGAGATTTTTTCGAACGGAGAATCGGAAGATATTATATAAAATTCAGAATATTAATGTCATGTACTAAATCACCTAGAAATTTATATACAGAAATGGAAATATATTAAGATTTAAACTCGACATAAAAAAGTGTACCTAAAAAGCATATACAAATTTAAAGATGTTGTTTCCTAGTCGTAACTTACTATCTGTTCCTCTAAAATAATAAATTGCGTATATAAATTGATGCATATCACTTGATGTTAAAATAAACCCTCCTACTTATTCGCAAATACCCCGCAGCATCAATGCTTAATCAAATTTAAAACGCGTTTCAAATACAAAAATTCGTTACGGTCCATCTCAGGGAAGACCTACTTAATGCAGAATATACATCTGTTGGGATCGGTTTTACCACGGTCCTGCGAAGGTCTGCGGTTAAGGTACTGTAAAATACTTAAAACGTCAAAGTAATAAATGCACAATATTTTTGATCATACAATACCAGAAGCAGACGACTCAGGTAGCTTCGCCTTTAAGTGCAAACCAAATATCTCGTATAAATAAAATTTTTACACCAGCGATCGATACTAAGGCGCACCGTCTGCATTAATTGATACTTATCGTGGAATATCATCTAAAATCTCGACCGTACAACAAAAAGACGTAGACGACGGCAACCGTCCGATACAGGCCGCGATAGCAGCGCCTTTAACGTCACTTCGGCTCGAGAACGAACCATGCACGATACTTCCGACTTGTGTGCCAGGGCTGAACGTAAAACGGCTTAACGAATGCGCATCGCCGGTCTGCGAAATTGACATCGTCCGTTAAAATAACTAATTGGCTAATTGACTGGTTTCTGAGTGTCTGAGAGTTTATGTTGTATTGATGTTAGTTGGTAAAGAAAAGCGTTTTACATTTTAAAAAAATCATCCTTTCAATGCATTTTAAACGCTCCCGTAAACTACGGAACAAACTGAAAAGTACTTGCAGGACTTATTAAGCTTAGAAATGTACTGAGCTGCAGAGACAAGTTCGACTGTAAGTACGTTTGCGTTATGCAAGATACTATGCGTGGTCTGTCTGTCTTGGTCTAGGGCTCGCAAGACTGGATCATGAAACTCAGCAGCATAACCAGCCTTTAAAACATATAGACGTCTTGAGAGACCAAACAGGCAATCAAATTTACCTTGGCTTGTGTTTTCTGGAACCTAAAAGAACAAAAAGAAAACTAAACCAAACCCAAAACAACTATTTACAAATACTTCGGATTCCACCTGCGTCGGTTCTACATGAATCGAACTTACTGACGTTTCGCCTGCAATGCGTTATCACATCACCATCCGGCTCAAAAATCATTGGTTATCAATAATCTTGTCTGCAGAGCTTTAAAACTCGAATCACTCAACTCAGAATAATAATAATAATTTCCATATTAGAAATATTACACGTTCCACTCCAAATGGACTTCATCACAACCTCCTCCCAAATGCATAAGAGTAGCATCACACTTACCACTTCGAATTTTCCTTACATTCAAAACATTACTGAACACAAATCAAAGGTTCTTAGGAAATATAACGTTAATACCAGATTTACCACTTGCCCATTAAACATAAAATTCCACTTGGGCACCAACAGTGTACAGCATTCTATGCGGCAAAGAATAGATTCGAGAAACATGACGAAAAATATCAACGAGGTACATGAAGAAGAATACGACAAATAAACTCATCAGCGTTTATAAGCAGATACAGAGCAGAATACAAACCAGTTTCAGTTAAACGAACAGGAAGATTGGAGTCACGTCAGCAAGTTCGATTTATCAACAATCGACGCAAGGGGAATTTGTAAATAGTACGACAGTAACCTGTGGAAGTTTCTTTGAAAACCGAAAAACTCTTATTCCCATCCAGCGGACTACGTTTTGTTCGAACACCTTTTCCTTGAATAAGCAACTGATGTTTGGAAAAAAATAGTTTCTTATTCTTTCTTATTAAATGTTTCCACCATTTGAGGAAAAGTTCTCTATCGTTAAAAATAAATAAAACTTTAAGCAAACTCCTGCCTAACTCCAATTTTTATTTTTTGAGTGGCTACATTTTCTGCTATATATTCATTGGATGGTAGATTTGATGACTACTCGAACTCTAACTAACCAAAACTAACCCAAATATAGGTCGAAAATAAGAAACAAGAATCATTTCCATTAAATGGACTATAGTTTCAAAACATGCTAAAAACCGCTTTAAAGTGGTAACCGAAAAGAACACTGCCAGTGTACAGCACGTTGACGAAAAGTTGCAGAAGTATTCAGCAGGATGCAGAAGGACAGATAATTAATCAGTACCGCTAAGAAAAAGGAAAACCGTCGACATACAACACATAATTCGAAATGAAAAATATAATTGTAGGGTATGTTCGAAGGAAAAATAGGAAGGAAAATGGAAATAGGTAGACGAGTTTGGACGCTATTGGAGAATCCATAAGCACACAAGAGTCAAAGATAGATTCCAACTTGTAGTCACTAACAACTAGTGAATGGATAAGCGTCGGAAAACACCACCTATTTCAACCATCAAATGTTCAGGATGATCCTCGGTCGTCTCCTATAAACGTCTAAGCCCAAGATCCACTGTCGATCACCCACCATCAAAGTTGACTTAGCATTAGGAATTTACGCCTACAGATTAAGGTTTCACTCAGTTTTTAGTGTTCGCATCTTGTACGAAGGTTTCACATAATTAGTTTAAATTGATTTTGATCTATAGACGTTTTCTTTACACCATGCATGGAACTATACACATAAATAGAGTCCCACACTTAATTAATGCAAGATACACTATTGTGTTGGAGTAAAACAGAACAAAAATAAGGAGCCTTGATATACGACATTAATCGTCAATCTTTTTATATGCACTGGCCTAAAAATTTTAATCGTGCTACTTTGAATATGCTACGATTATAAAAATGACAAGCATGGAACGACAAACTTTTGTATAATTGTGAAATAGGTAAATATATAAAAAAATATATATTCCTTAGGATAACCGGCATTATTCCGGACTTTCTATGTCCTCAGCGTTTTCTTTTAAATGGCGCGATCTCACATGCGAACAATGCGACCCGAACAATTAACAATTCCCACCAAACCGCACACAATTAGTATCTTCTAGTTAAGATTCGCCCAACAAAAAGGAGGATTTTACGATGTAAATCACAAAAGGGTTAAAAATAATTTAATTCTGTAAATTAATCAACTGGTGGGTTTATAAGAAGAACAAGAACCTTTTCTAGTGTTGGGAGAAAAACGAGTATCAGTTTCTAAATTTGGTAGCCTAATAGTGAAAAATCCGGGAGTCTGAATTTGTGAAAACAATTTGCGTTGATGTCTTCAGCACTATTACGCATATACACAAGAATGAAAAAATAAAGAAATAATAAAATGCTAACACCATGTATATTAAAAATTGGGAGTCTCTCTAAACATAACCATTGTCATTAATCAGATTATTATGTTGTACTTCAAATTTGATAAATCTCAAACTCATTTTTGAAAGGTATGATAACAGTATTAATTTAAATTAGCACCTATATTTTCTAAAAAGGTAGGTGGTCGATTAGCGGTCATTGTCTAAAAATACTAGATGAAATAATACACAGTGGGAGACGAAAATAAACACAACATATTTATGATTGATGACTGACTATGTAGATCCTACGGTGCTTGGATCTTTCCGCAAAACTTCAAGCTTTTCCATCGTCAATATTTCTCCTGCTTCTATTAATGGCGACCCTGACTTCGTCGAAATTTAATAAAGACACTCAGCTGTAATATCTTAAAAGTTCGCATATCTGCAGCCTCTTTATCTTTCCGCCGCCATTTTTGTTCCCGGAACCGTCTATTAAATGTAAACGTGTATACGTGCTGGCCTCGGGCCTGAAAAAATTCACGACGCAAACCGCCATTATATCGCAAGTTAATAAGAAACTCATTAATTATAGTGCTAATCTTTACATTAATAAATTAGTTTTTTACTTTCTGCGAAAAGTTAGATATAAAAATATCCACGGCAAAGCTGGTAATAATAATTATACGGCAATTGCCCAAATTAATAGACAGTGATCAAAATCGCAGAGGAGAGGAATTCTGGGGTACAGTAAGTAGGAACTCCAGAAGAATTCCAATGAATTATAACTAATTAAGGGAACTACTACGGCGTACACTCTTAGCTATGCAGATTACCTTTTCCTTAAGGGAACCTTTCGAGACTTCTTTTTATAAGAATTTTTTCTATTATTTTTATGTTCTCGAAAGAATTAGGTTATATTTATAAAAAAATTAGTCGTTCATTGGTCAAAATAAAAATCTGTTTCCATGGTTATATCCTAATAATTCTATAATTTATCCTGAATTATCGGCTCATCTCTATAACTATAATCATGTCTACTTATCATTATATTTATTTTCTCAATAAATACCTGTAGTAAAGTCGCTGTCACATTACTTTTATTTACTAAACTATTCTTTCTATTGTATATAAATTAGTATAATAATTTACGAACACTGTGTTATAGGTCCTAAAAACTGAAAAATGGAGTATCTGTTTAATGATGCCCGTCATTTACAAATTTGAATTTGATTACGCTTTCACATTAAAAAACTAGGTCTAAAAAAATTGTAGCTTGTAACGAAAATAACCAAAATAAGCTTGGTTACTATTACTTATTTTAACACATTTTAGAATTATACTGCTACATGGTAAACAAAGTAAAGTCAGCACTATTGCTGAATATCGCATAAAGCTATGAGGTCACTTAAATATTTTTGCGCTAATGTAGGTAGTTCTAACGGAGACACAATTAAATGTTACATTTCCAATTTGCTTTGAAAATTTACCTTTTCAACATTAAAATCATACGATTTGTCATCGTTTAAGAGGCAATTTCAATTATCGACAATAAAGAATGCCTTATTTGGTGTATACCTAAAATTTTATTTAAAACTAGACAATGAATTCTTTGCCAACTTAACTGACCTGGTAACTTCCGTGGCAATGAAATTATCTGCGACAGTAACGACTTGAATTTGCCCACATTGTATAAAATGTTATCCCATCTTGTAAAATTTTCCTACTATTTATTCTTACCCTTTATTAAATGAAAATTCGAAATTGCCTTTCATGTTTCATCTCTCGTCTTCAAAACGGACATAAGGGAAATAAATACTTCGCCAACTTAACTGACCTGGTAACTTCGGTGGTAATGAAATTATCTGCGGCAGTGACGACTTGAATTTGCTCACATTGTATAAAATGTTACCCTGTCATGTAAAATTTGCCTACTATTTATTCATACAGTTTATTAAATGAAAATTGAAATCAATAAATTTGATTTAATTTAAAAATTTTAAGTAGCGCACAACTTTTGGAAAATTAATCAATGTCTACTATTACCTCAACAAGTCTTATTTTTGAGATTATAGTAATTTTAAATAGAGTTATATAAAGCTGATCCGTTTTTTTTTAATCGTGTAAGATCGTGTGTGTTTATTTTATACGGTCAGTTGATAGACAATAGAAGTGAAAGTAGTACATACTCTTCTGTAGTCATGGAACAATGGAAAAACGTTTTACTGCTAATGTTCATTCGTCAGTTATTTTCGAAAATACAAACACCATGCAGATATACAATATAATAGCAAATTTTAAAAGTATAAATGAATCCAAACCGCTTTTGTTTCAAAGTTTATTTGATTTATATGATATTTGAAATTATGTTATCTATTAACTTGATTGAGGAAAAACACCTTAAGATTTCTTGGTATGGTATGACCAGATGAGACAGACCCGTCTGGTATATCAATTATAGTTAATGAATGACGTTGGAGGGCGAGTCATATCGTTTGTTGGGTCTTGTTTTACGTCAGATTAATAATAACTACTCGTCTTTTTTTCTATACGCGTTTTAAGGCGCAGTATATGTAAGACGAAGGTGAAACGTACGGACCTTGACAGAGCACACGAATATTTCGTTAGATATGCCGACGTAAACGACAGGTATTCAGTGGGCGTTGCCAAAACAAAACAACGTATAAAATTATTTATTGTAATTTAAATGTCATTATATTGCGGCATTACGTAATACTTTGCTCGGATAGGCCGAAATAGATCCCGCAAAGTGATAGAGAGAACACAGAAAATAAATTATAGGGTTTAATTATAATCATTACATAAAAAATTATAATTGCGCGAAACATCACGTGGGTATACAATGTTTGGGAAAATAAAAAAATACGGGAAATCGCTATACGTTTTTGCACAAATTTTTGTAATTGAAAATTTCTACCAAATGGAGGCATATCGTCATCAGCTATTGAGGCGTGTTTTTTTTTCTTAAAGCTTACATTTTTTTTAAGAGTGCAAAGCAAATTTCAATCTGCTTATATCTTGTTTTACTGGCAAAAAAATTTGCCAAAATGGGAAAAAAGTTTCTAAAATTGCAAGGGCTTCAATTTGCTTAAACTGTATTAATATATATATATATATATATATATATATATATATATATATATATATATATATATATATATATATATATATATATATATATATATATATATATATATATATATATATATATATATATATATATATATATACATATATATATATTATATATATATATATATATATATATATATATATATATATATATATATATATATATATATACATATATATATATATATATATATATATATATATATATATATATATATATATATATATATATATATATATATATATATATATATATATGATATTCTGGGTAAATTATTGGAGGTTTAGCGACATAAGCAATCAAGATATCAAGGGTCTATTCAGTAATGAGTTAGTGATCTAACCATATAGCTATGAGATAATATAGTAACCCTACTACGGTATAAAACGATGCATCGCAAGTGGCTATGATATGTTCGTAGAGAAGGTGTGGATCTTATGCGTATGCGTCACCGTCAACTAACTGAGTTGTCACATTGCCGTAATTTTTCTGAAAAAATTGACTAATTTTCATAAAAGCGCAAAATCAGTCTCTGAAATGCGAATACAATTGGCAACGCCGAACTCGGAATTGCTATTGCCAGAAAATACTAACAGTCTGTGACATGTTTACATTTTTGGTGGTTATGATTCTCTCAGTCCCTTTTTCGTGTTTTTGTGAAAAACTTATTGTGTTTGTAGTGAAATCTCTAAGGAAAAGAATGTGTCTATATACGGGTGTTGCATTATGTACTTCTTCTTCTCAAGGTACCATCTCCACTAGTGAAGGTTGGATACAATCTCAGCAAATCCCGCTCGGTCCTTAGCAACCTGGAACAGGGTGTGGGCATTCAGGCCAGTCCAATCACGAATGTTCTTTAGCCAGGAATGTTTTCTTCTCCCTATCCCCCGTCGTCCTTCAATCTCGCCTTCCATTATTAGTTTAAGTAGGGTATATTTACTGCTTCGCATTATGTGGCCAAGGTATGCCGTTTTTCTTCTCTTGACAATTGTTAGCAGTTCCCTCTCCTGTTGTGTTCTTCTCAATATTTCCTCGTTGGTTACACGTGCTGTCCATTGGCATTATGTACAAGTTAATTTAAAAGATTTAAAAGTGGTTTCTATAGGATTCCCACTCACAAACTTATATAATTGGTGCTTTCAATACTTGCTCCTTCACGAAATTACGACAAGTGTAGCAAATATGAGGACCTAATAGGATCTCAGACAAACCCGAGTGATTTAACAAACTGCAAGGTACACTTAAATAGCTACATAGGAAAGATGTTTGGGTAATATATTTTAGGGTACAAGAATTACAGAAAATGTAAGAAAACAATTCAGCTGCAACTTTTACTAGAACAATCACAAGAAACACTCCTTGATAATTACAAATACTTGTAAACCTCAATGTGGTAAAGTTTTCGTTTGTCATCATCACGTTTAGTGAAAACGAAGTTCCCTTTCGGTTGGTCACAAATGACAAAAATTATTACCGCAGAAAGTGGGGGATTACATGAATCAGTTCGGCCGCAATAGGAAGAACTTAAACGATAAATCTGCAGGATATTTTTGGAAAGTCTGAAGACATTACAGGAAATCTTTGCGAAGTACAAGTTTTTGGAAAGTTATGGATCAGATGTTCTCTATCCCATTTTTTTTGTAGACTTGCGCATATGTCTATTTCTTAGTTTTGATATAATAATCACTTATCCAGGTAGTGTCACTCAATTTACATTTTATTTTTTAGTTTACAAAAAGATGCAATTGTAAGGAAACAATGGATAACATTGCTTGTCAAAAATGGAGCTGCCAGGGAAGCTGATAGCTTTCGAAGAGCATCCATATATGGAGGCCACATCACTCATTAAAGCTATACAAGAGGTGGTAAACTCTTGACAAAGTAGGCAGACATTGTGATCAGTTGTAAATCGGGTTACTTGTTTTCTGGTCATTCTATTTGCCGATGGTACTTAACAGCCCATATTTAAAGTGCCAAATGGTACCTTTTTTTCTAACCAGACTCATAAAATTTATCAAATAATTTCACATTCCTCAAAAATATTTTATTTTATATAAGAGAATCTTTTGTTGATGGGGGGGGGGGGGGGGGGGGCGTTTTCAAGCTTTATTTCCAACAAGTCAAATTAATAATTTATTTCCTAGGTAGAGGTCATCAGTTTTTAAAAAGAACTTCAGGCACAGAACATATTGTCAACAGGTGCTTCTGATTTAAATTTTCTTTCGAATTTACAGTTAATGAAATTTTTGCTGTAGTTTTTCTACTAATAATTAACAATATTTTATTGTATTATAAATGAACTTTTTTTTATTGGTTTCATCTTCTTTTTTGCAATTTTTAAAGGTGGTCCTCTCAAATCAAGTAATATAAAAGTTGAAAAATAAAAAATTAATATTATTATGCTATTAAAAAATGCAGGATATATTTTAATGTAATTTCTTATTGTGTTTATAAACCATAATATATTTTTGTTCTTTTCAATAAAGGGCTTGTTAAATAATTCATGTATTTATTTATACTAACCAAAACGAGTTAATAAAACATAATATAAAATGCTCTTATAATTTAAGGTAAGTCGTAGTTGTGGCATAAGCCACAGTCTTGTCTACAAAACTAGTATCGAATGTGCATCTGGAAAAAAATATTTATTAATAGGACATCTTCCTTTTAGAATACATCATGTCAACTTACCCTTTCAAAAAATCACGAGCATTTCTATAATAATAATTTTTGGTTATTTACCTTTGAATCCTATTTGCATATAAATATAGCTAAATTATTGTGTGAATTGATAATAGTATCTAAAGCCCGGTAGACATAATGCAATTTCTACATTTATTTTTAGCATTTAACAATTGCTGTTAAACATTTTTAACGGGGAATACTTGGTAGCCGCAATGCAATTTTTCTAGCAAAATGTTTTTAGGACTTGGTAATATTAATTGTGTTACATTTAGGAATAATTGCTTATTGACTTGTTTTATACTAGTTTTTAATTTTCTTGGTTACATTTTCCAATACCTATAGTTTTTTAACGAAATTGTCCATTGGTACTTTTAATAATTATATTTTGGGAGCCGAAACTTTCTGGAATGAGCGTTCTGTCTATATGAAGTTTCTCTTGAACATTTTTTCCAGTTAGATGTTTCCAGTGCAATATCTAGTACCTCAAAGTTACATTTACACTTTCAGAGTCACATTTCGTTAATTCGACTCTATTTACATTTTCTGTGGAGGTTAGAACGATAAGTTTATAAAAACAAATTATTTGCGCCGATTTGCGGGCACAAATGCGGGAAAATTAGATGGTATTGTGTCTATGGCGCTTAAAGAACCGAAACACTAAAATATTGGCAGAAGGACGCCGATCCGTGTGTTGTAATTCTGCATAATATTAACTCTGCACTTGTCGCTAATTTTGTTAACAACACTTTCTACACCTTAATTCCTTTTGTGTCTGAAAATTTTATGGGATTTCGACATATTTTGAGAAAATACTGCCGTAAGAATGCAGCATCCACACACATCTGTCAACATTATTGTTTTCGAAAACATGAAACCAAACCATATAAGTTCATTTTCCTGACAAACCACACCTGTGTAGTCCAAATGCGTGGGGACCCAGAGGCAATTGATAAAAAATTTTGAGAAACATTCTCGGGATTGGTTTCTGATTCATTTCTCGATAATTGGCCCATCCCGAAGTCTTTCGCCTCGGAACAGTTCTATTACCAAGGGAACATATTTGGGCCTGCAGAGATCTGCGGGTTCTCAATTTTTCTTGTGAGGTTTCCTACATTCGTGTTGTTCCTGCAACTCTTTCGACTTATCAACATTGTGAAGTTTGTCACTGTTCCTCTGCACTCTTGATTTTTAGACCAGACGATTTATTCTCTGCCGCTTGTGTTCTTTAATCTTCCATCATTTTTAATAATTTCCTAAAGACAACTAATCCTTTGTAGTTGCTATTGCTCATAAAGATATAAAACTTTCTCAAAGATCCTTTCTCGTTTATCTACAGCGATTGCGACTCTCACACGAAAAATTATAACAGATAACTACTGGAAATTAATAAATCAACTTATTGATAAACACTACCAACAATAACAGAAGACCGGAGACTAAATGACGATAGCAGGAATGAACATGTCCGCTTAAGACACGTGCAGTTTCTGACACCGATTATTTATAAAGTAATGTGAAAGTTTAAAAAGTGCAAGTTAGTATAACCTCCAGTTTGCCGGTGTGAATTGCTGAATTTTCCGGGAGTTTTTAAGCAATTTTCGGGCGATCGGCATATTAACATTAGAGAAACTTCTCGGATCTCGGACGAAAAAGTAATTTGCGACAAAAAAAACTTGTTATTTGATTTATACTAGCTATTAGCTTGTAATTATCTTCATTCCCCATTCGCTGCCGGCTACTATACCATCCATCACTAGGCGAACGACTCGTGATAAATGGTTTCGCCTGTGTTTTGTTAGCTCGGTTTCTCCGCGAAAAAGAATACTGATTCGTCGAAGAGAATAACATTATTTGCTGGTTAATATGTTTGTTTGAAATCGAAAAAAAGAGAGAATTTTTAAAATAGATAAATTAGATAGTTGCAGGCAAAGTGGTAAAACCAAAACGAATTTTTTTAAACAAAACTGATTGATGATGGGCAGCACGGTCAGACAGTTCGGCCCTTAGAAATTTTATTTAATCTTTCACTAAGAATTTTTCAAAAAATTCAAATGTAAACTAACGATCGAAAACAATGATTAACAACCAGTAACCAGTAAAATTAATAAATAATGAAATTGCACTAAAACAGTTACTGAGTGAGAGATAGAGCGCATAGAAATTTGTTGTGAACAATTAACGGGAATGACTGGAATGACTTAAAGACTTAAAGAGGAATAGAACTATTTCAATCAAACGCACTGAGGAGACACTGTATTAAGACAGGACCATAGATAGATGTAAAGAAGATGGGAAAAAGTGGAGAACACTAAAAGATCTGTCAGTTTAAGCGAAATTTTACTAAAAGATCTGTCAGTTTAAGCGAAATTTTGGAGAGTACTGACAAAATGCACTGGATGTTAAATAAGGATGTGTTATCAATTCAGGAAATATTGTGAAACGAATCAGTTATTATTCATTGGATACTCTGGATTTAGAAGAAATTATTAACGTGAATCGGCTCACCAGCATGTATGTCCAACATGGAGAAAAGACATAAATGCAGAAAAGGTGGTGGTTAGTGTATTTGTGGAGCTACAGCGTGCGTTCGAAGCAATTGATAGAAGTTAAAAGTTATTTTCATATGGCATAAAAGGCAGTGTATGGGGTTCAAAATTATTCATCCGACACGTAACATAGAACTAAAGTAGACTAGAGTTACCAAGTAGTATTTGGGAGTTCCACATGGGAGTGTTTTTGGCCTTCTCTATGTTTTCTTGTTTACACTAACGGTGTTCATGTAGCGTTAAGGATGCCATTTATCGCCTTATTTGCAGGCACTTTAAAGAAGTTACTGATATCACGAATAGTAAACTTGAAATCTTGTATCGATGGCTGTGTCAAAAAAGTTTAGAATTAAATTCAGTGACAACTAAATGTATTGTTGTTGCTCATTATTAATTTCTTCTACTTAGGAAAATGTATTTAGCCTACACGTGTAACAACATAAAGCAATGTGCATAGTAATTGTAACAACAGATACACTGGGTGAGGCACTGGTTGGCCAATGGTTGAGCAAAACATTAAAAAATAAAAGGTCCTAATTTGCATGATCACAACATACGTGCTGGGCAAAGCTACAAGCATAGTTAGGTTTGAAAACTTATACTTACAGCACAAAAGAGCATTTGAATTGCAATTTTGAATTTTAATGTCAATTGTCCTGTGTTTTTAGTAGTTATAAATTTTTGCTATTTTATTGTGTAATCTTATCCTATTAGGTTAGTTCCGTTAATTGTTATTAATCATGCACAAGTTTAATTACGCAAGGCCAAGTGATGCCTCGGTGACTTTTCCTTATCATTAAATATTATCTTAAATAAATATATAAAATATGAATATTTTTACGCCAATAGAGCATTTAATTTTGTAATAGACGCTTTTATTAAATATTATGTCAGTTATAAATTTAACTTCCCCCATCGTCACTCCTATATCGTCATTGCAGCTTCGCGACAATAGATTAACGACAGCTAACCCTACCGCAAAATTAAATGTTTAACTAATCACTAAAAAAACACTATAAGCACAAGTTTAAAAAGTTCATACAAGGGACTTTTTTTTTTCCAGTTGAGTTTTTGATTCACCCGAGAAAAGTCCCCCTCCGATCTCTGTGTACGATTTGTACTTGTGTAAATGATAACCAAACACACCACTGCAAAAACACGGTTACAAAAATGTAAAATTCAAAAGAAAAAAAGGTCGCAGCTGGTACAGGAACTCGTAATTACATATAATGGCCCGCTAATGCCAATAATGAAGACTGACACAATTTACCAAGAAAACGGGTTGACGACATCCTCTATGACCAAGCAAACAGGCTTTTATTAACTGGCAATAAACCCGACGAAAAAAGCAAACAGACAAATCGTATCTTTAACGGTGTTAAAAATCTTCGAGCTTGGATGTTATCCAAACGCGCGGTTAATACTTCTGCGAAAATGTTTTGATAAGTTTGTTCTCTCACTTGATCGCGAAAACGTTTTTTTTATAAAATCGACGAAAATTAAATGCACAGGTTTTTCGTTTTCGTCATTGGCCATTGGTTACTTCTTACCTTCCACTTAAAAAGTTTTATTACGATATGATCCGATAAAAATAATGTTTTTTTTTACTGGAAGCTTAGAGTATCTATACAGCATAAGTGCTTATTATTATCTAGACTTGCGTTAAACCTTACTTGGTAAAAATAAAAAATGGAATGCATAAAATTTTAACATAAATATTTTTCTGTGAAGTTCTATTATGTTATATTATATAGTTGAGATTTCTTGATTAGCACTAATTAAGATTAACAGTAGTGATTTTGCATAATGATTTCGCACGCTGAACATTTTCTTTACTGCAGGTAACATATCCACACTGGATTCCAGAAATTATTTCCCATAGTTATTATTTATTAATATTTATTATTATTTATTATTTAAACCAAACTCAACAAATAAGAATTGTACCAAATTTATTTTCTTCAAAAATTATTCCCGGACATTTTTCGCGATCCATCATCCCGTATAAAGTTTTTGTAACGGCAACTCAATTCGTCACTCGCACACTCACGCCAACCGTCCGATATCTCGGGTGAACGATCCGCAAAAAAAATGGCCAAACCTCAACATTGTTACTCCGGCCGTAAATTGGGCCTAGTTCACGTGGGGGCCACGCGATCCCTGCGATTCTCGTGGGCTTTTTGTGTATTCTCCTCCTCGGCCCATTAGGAGATATATTGTAAGTGGATAATGATGGAATATAATCGCCTCCTACCGGTTTTGAAGTTACGGCGCAAGTCGGTAGTTTCCAGCAATAAATAAATACCGAACACGGTCGTATAACTATGGGTTCGGCCTATACACAAACGCTATCGGCCGTTGTACCGGGTGGCACCTTTATAATGGGATACCTTATCTTAAAACCTGTAAAAATATCAAAAAAGTTTAGAGACAAAAGTTGTTTGGATTCACACATAGTTTGAAAATATTATCTCATATACCCAGGGTGATTATATTTTCGTGAAAAATTAACAACTTTCCAATTTTAGATACAAAAGTAAGGCATTTCTGAATTTCTTGTGACTTGTTTCGTATACAGTAGACAAGAGGGCATATAGATTTTATAAAAAAAATTGCTTGCCTTTTTATAGAGGGTACGAAAAAAATACAAAAAAAATTACAGATTTTCAATCAAAAATTCGAGTCCCGTCATCATTATTATTATTTTTTTTTTTTGATAGCTGTGACGTATTTTTCCAAATAAAAAAATGTTGTCATTAAAAATGAAAAACTCATAGGGGTTGCAGACAATAGCCAACACAATATTAGATAATTATGATTGTATGCACGCATTTTTCTAATTGACGAAATTCGTTAGTTCTTAAAGCGAAATAGATTCTTTTGCTTCTAGTATTCTCTGCTTCAAAACTTCTTGGTGATTTCAATGGGTCTTTGATATGTCAGTGACTTAAGATACGTCCGGCAAATTCTGGCAAATTGTCAAATTGGGGCCTATGCAATCGATTTCTCGTTTTTGTTTAAAATCGATATTTTGAAGTTTACAATTCTTACCTTTAAATCTGGTATCTGAAATTTTGAAATTGTATTTGCATTGTGTTTCAGCAATACTCTATAGCAAATTTTTTTATATTTTTTTTACTTTTAGCACCCTGTACAAAACAAAACGGCAGTGCGAACCTCATATATAAAGCAAAAACTTTTATAAAGAATGATTTTTTCCACACCTTTTACTATTCAGCCTCTTTGTCCTTTTGTCTACTCCATCCGTGGTCATATTGTATAATATTCTAAGCATAAGTCTTTTGACAGTTTAAATATCACGTAACTTGGTCATTTTTCAAAAATGTGACATGTCTAAACAACGTTGTTTAAAAAAAACTAAAAAAAGAAAAGTAAATAAAACAAATTAAGAAAATAATTAATTATTTGCAAGATGCAGAAAAATATATAAAAATGAGACGACATTTTTTATATCTTTTTGTGCCCCCGCATATAGGGTGGACCAAGGTTTTGTTGGAACACTAACAGTTGAGACGAAATCGTGTATGCCGCAATAGACCGTAATGAGAAAATCACGATATCATTTTCTTTACCAAGACATGAACATTTGTCTCTTTTTGTCTTCTTTGTCTCCAAAAGAGTATATTTATTTAATTTAACAATTTGTATTGCTCGACTATATTATGATTGATGTATTAAACAATGCTTTCTTACCTCAAATGAATTATTTTTAAGTTATTTAACTAACTGTCATATTGTAACGCAAGCATAATCAACTTTCGTTTAACCGAAAACATTTACATAAATAAGAATTGCACTTTTGACTTTTAGAATCGTTTACGAAAAAATATTTTTTTCCGGAAAGGTATTATATCCATTTTCTGGGCTTTATAATAGACAAAACTAAACTAAAAACTAAAACTGACGTTTACTATGAATTCAAAACGTTTTTTTGAAAGTTTATCATAAAAAAAAACAGCTGCGACCTATTTTTCAGCTAACTTCCGAGAAGTTTTGAAGGCACTCGCCTTGTGCCATGGTGTTTTAAGCGGATCAAACTAACACCACTTTATTTTCGATTACGGAAAAACTGAAACCTTGCCTTCAAGCTTTCCGTTTCATAGATTAACGATCGTAAACAAAGCATTTGTAGGCGAGATGCATTTAATCATAGAATTCTCGGCCTATCCGCGAATTCGACTCGATCATATTTCATCTCGCTGTATATCTATAGATAATATTAATTAAAGGCTATATAGGTGTACGCGTGTTCGCCATTTTCGCATTCGTTAAAAATCCTTAGCTTAATCATTGCCGTATACACGCACCGCCAAAAGCATCTTTTTGCGAGTGTGTGTGTTTACGAATCGACTTTACGCGTTGGTACGCGCAGGTGTCGAAGCTCTGCTAGTGCTCTTTGTCAGAAACAAATGGAGCATAACTCCTCTTGTATGTACACACGCACGGATGTAATTTACACACGTCGAAGGGGGAATGTCTCTCCTTAATTATAAGTTTTTCACCTCTCCTGTCGCGATATGGCACTTTGTCTAGTGAAAAGTGATTTTATTGTATTGATATACTATTCAAATTAATGTATGGGGAAATCGTTGTGTGACAAATCCCACAAAACAAACACGAAAAGCTTTTTTTTTTTCATTTTTCAGACTGACATACAGTTAAGTAGAATATCGGAAAAAATATATACAAAAGTATTAAAAAAAAAAAACAAACAAAAATCTAACTCAAATTTTATCTTTGCAAAGAACATTCATACCTATTAAACCAGAGCACAGTGCCAATGTTAGCACTGTAATCCACTTTTCCTTGGATTCTTCGTTTCACCAATTACCCGAAAATATAACAAATGCATCTTTTTGCAGAAAATTTCTTGAGATGTTGAAATAATCATTATTTAACTAATTTTAATTTTTGTTACATATAAACATTTAAATAGATATGTATATGATTTAGAAAAGCTGATACGGCTAATTATACACTGTTCAGTGGCCTATATAAGACTGTAAATAATGTCGTATACAAAATAAAGAATGAATACCTTCTACTATTTTACCTATTTTTACTAAAAGGTACTTCAAAGTTACATGTTAAGCTACCATGCATGGATCCAAAAAAATTTTTTTTGAATGTACAGGGTGTTTTCTAATTCAATGTCAATAATTAAGCGGACGATTTTTGTGTCCATTTTGAAAAGAAAACTTCATATGAATGTAGGCCCTAAACGTCTTAACTTTTGAGATACAGCGTGGTAAAATTTTCAAAAATAAAATATATATTTTTTATATCTGTAATACCACTGTAGATATTTTAATTAAATTTGGCGCACATGTACGGATCATGAAGTATTATTTAGTGACCACATTTTTTTTAAATATACCCGTGGCGAGCGTACAGAATTTCACATTCATTTTTTTCATTTATGAATAGATTAGATTTCTTAATATTTTTTGTCCGTCGCACGGTTATCACTTAAAAATAAAAAATAACTTATCTGCATGCTGTCATATTAACGATATTTTCATGCAGAGAAGTTTTTTTTAACCGTGCATCGGAAGGAAAAAAACCAAGAAATTAAATTTCTTTAGAAACGATTTTAGAATGCAAGAATAATTTTTATTTTAAGCGAAATGAGCGGTGCGCCATCAATGTCTGCCCAAAATCTACAGGTCAAATTCCATACACCCATCACTGGTTTATTTTTAAAAAGTTGTGGTTTACTACCCTCTATCTCAAAAGTTAAGACGTTTAGGACATATGTTCATACGAAGAAAATCTCATAATTATTGACATTCGATTAGAAAACACTCTGTATAGGTAGCGAAATACATCGTTTTGTGAAGTACGCTTGGGAAGATATAGCAGAAAAATATAGTGTAACTGTGCTGCGCACACCGCCATATCATTGCAAGGTAAATCCTATACTGTGCGCAATTCGCACAAATTGTAGCAAAACACGATATTCAAAATGAAAGACCTTAAGCTGCAGTTTGATCAAGAATTTGACGCAGAGAACTAGCGAAAAGCAATCCCACATGTGATGAGAAACGAGAAAGTGTGAAACCTTGACTATCGTCCATCTGCCCAAATCCAAGTGGTACTTACTACTTGCACTCTATAAAAAGAAAGAATTTTGCAATGTATTTAGAAGTATTCTTTGAGTCCATCTGTCCGTTTGCATACCTAATACTCGACACCTTTCTGAAATATAATTCAAATGTAGGAATTGTATTATGATTTCTAATAGCGTACCTTGGAGAAGTAGAAGTTTTATTACTTGGTACATTTAAAGAAAAAAAAGCATCAAAAGCTATAATTAGGATATTACTATTTAATGTTTGTTGGCTGAAAACAACTAAACCAATTTTTTTTCTACTTAATCTAAAATCCCCGTAATAGATAAAAAAATATGCCGAATGAACTTCCTTCTTAGTTAGTTTACCTGATGTTCTTTCCTCGACTTGTCTGGCAGCAAGTTATTGTTCACTTGTTCAGTTCCAATGTTCATTTTTGCTAGTTTCATTTTTTAGTTTAAATTTGAAAACATTCGTACTATCTTAAAACATCATTTTAATTTGTTCAAAACCACCTAATCCAATATTTCATTCACTCATTGATAAAATAAATAGTACACAAAATAAAATATCGTACAAATAATTTCATACGTCATATAAATTTCATTTCGGTTGTTAGGGCTCCAAAGATATTAATAATCTGTTTCACATTTAACATCTCGTTTACGCCTTACTCAATTTAATTAATTTTAATTACTTCATCAATCGAAACTATAATTATCGTTATTTAACGCCCCACATATTTAATTAATCGCATTTATTATTGCATTTAATCGTGGCTCGTTACAATATACGCCTATGACCTTTCCGGTTCATCGCCGTCTCTCACATTCTCACATGAGAATAAGTGTTAAGATGTATACATTTTCATTTACGACACGTAAATTATTATTCGACGTAACCCCAAGTTTGTGGTATTAATTTAATTGTCGACGAAAATAAAAAATTGCAGTTGCCCGAGAAAGAATTCTCCTTCGCTTGGCCTCTTCTATGCTATGCTATGCCCACACGTCTTCGCGAACTCCCTTAGAAGAGCCCAGGCCGTCTGTCTTTTCTTGAATGTCAGGAAAGGGAGCGCTCCCGGGAAGGTACCCAGGGAAGCTGATTCACTTTTACTCCCATTGAATTTTTGAGGAGTGAACACAGTGCTGAAGATTATGGCAGTCAATCGTGGAGCCGCTAGGATCCTGGAAACCTTGAATGTATAAGTGTTTAGTGCCTCAAAATCTTCAATAGCTGAAAGATATCAAATGGTTATAAGAATTTCCGGTTTGTTCATAGCAACTATTACCAATAATTTCCTGGTAGCTTCATGATGCATAAAAACCTAATGTTGCTAGTACCTGTCAAATAAATGTTATGTTATGTTATGTGATAATGTAGAATCCATAACTGTTCCTGATATTTGTTCATAAATTTTACTTAAATATGTTCCAAACAAACATTTTTCAATTAAGATGAGATTTGATTCCAGATTCTCGGATTTTAATTTTCGAGGTTATAATCTTATGGGGAGTTCATTTTCCCACAGTTTCAATTTACCGTTTTAAGGTGAACCACACCTATTCCCAGGCAAGTTCTTCACCCAAAATTCAAGGGTCCTGTACTCCCGAAAGTACTCTAGAAAGCAAAGCACACTCTTTCATGACGAATTTGGATAGTTCCTCCGGCTCCTAATACTCTCAATCGGCTGTCCCCCCCGTGGTGCGCAGCCAATTAGAAAATTCTTCTTCATTGGATGACTGTCGTCGCCCACAAACATGACATGGAGGTGCCTTTGGCCGTGTGTATTAAAATATTCGTTCGATCTCTGTTAATTAAGCCAAATACTAGTTGGGTAATCGAGAAGTGGAAAAACAGTCGAAATTGCACGAAATGTCTTAGGTTATCTTAAGCTGTCATAGAAACTTATTCCAGACAGATAGCGGTGTTACGGAAATTTGCAATTTCCGCCAAGAACAGGATCAGAATATACTAGTCCCACATATTTCATATTCAGGGTAACTTTTTCTTTTCCTACGGATATTAAAAAACTTGGAAAGGAGAAATCAACGCGTTTCAAGGGCCATAAAACATGGTTATCATTATTTTTTTCGTGTTTTGTCGCATGGACTTATTATTTTTGAAAAGCATATGTTTGTCTGGATACAAGCGAGGACATTTCCAAACATTTCTAATTATCCCTAATTAATTGTTAGTGTTTGTTCGATAAGAGCGGGCGATTTGTTCGTACTTCGTACGTGATATCGCGGTACTTGTTTTTGAGAGGCAAAAACAACGCGTTCTCAAGAGACATGTGCAGACCATAAATTAATGTTATCACCCGGCCAGTACATATTTAATATAAAATCGTTATTTGTCTGGATTGTGCTGAGTGCGCTGAGAAACAGAAATAAATGTATTGACTATTTTTGTACAAGATACATTCTAGCAAGTTACATCAATCAATCAATGAAAAACAATTAAATGCACAGACATAAGCACAATACAAAACAAAATAGGTACCCAATTCATAAAATTCGGTTTAATATTACCCTACCCTGTTCAATTTTTCCATTGCCTATCTCTTACAATATATTAAATAAAAATCAAAATCAATAAATTTAATTTAATTTCTAAAGTAACGCTGATCCGAAAGTCAATAATCAAATTCAAGGCTTCTTTTAAAAAGAGGTTTAAGAAGAATTAATCTGTTTTTTCTTTCTGTTTAAGATTGTCAGGTTCTTCAGTCTCGTTTTCAGAACCGGAGGTGCGTGGACTCACTGGTCGCACCTCTGTAAGACAGTCACTCGCTACACACACACACACGTAAAAATTATGGTTTCAAATTAAAAAATATATATTTAAGGTAGGAAACAGTGGACAAGAGGGATATTAATTTCTTCATATCGATATCTACGTTGCACTCAAATCTAGCTTTGAAAAAGCACTTTTTTTGTTTATTGTTATCAAAGTGTTGGTTAGAGCCATATTGTATCTACCATCAGCAGAGGATCTTAATAGTCTGAATAATACCTGATCTGGTAATGTGAGGTGGTGTTTGCCTTAAGAAGAAAGAAAAGCAAGTTTGACATGGTCTAGTGCAATTTTACAGTGCGACATTGCATTATCAAAAAACAATACCACTTTCCGATTCTCTCTCTCTCTATCTTAGAATCAAACCCGTTCCACCAGCCCGTGATGGTATATCTCCTGTCATTCACGCTTTCTTATGCAATGTCCTGCAATTCCGTCTAACCACAGGTATTCCGAGGAACTCAAAAATTCCAATTTAAAATAAGAATGTTGTCAGTTGTTCAAGAAAATTCAAACATCCTGTATATATAGCACTTATACTTTGCAATATAAAAATTGCAAAGTATAAGTGAACCTCAACAATTTTGTCTTTTCTTTGTTATTTTTTACAGGTTCTGAGATAAAGGCATAAATAGCTAAATAAATTTTAAAAAACTAAGCTTTGTAATCAAATCGCATCCGGAATCGTTTCGCATCAACAAGGGAAGTGATAATTTACGATAATTTAAAAGTCGTTTTTAGGCGAATACGCCCGGATTCGCGAATTTCTCATTTCGCGTTGTAATATATTAAAGCGTTCTCACTTTCTCGATTATTATCTCGAACGATGATTTTTATTTACGGCACCGAATTAATCGGCGGAAATTATCGCGGTCAGATCAGGACGCCGAGAATTTTCGCTCCCGGTAAAATGGCGGCCTTCAAGTAAACTTTCCGCACGATGTGCACCGACAGTAGCAAGTTTAATATCATACAGGGTGTTTTTTGCTACGCGATCAAACTTGAGGAAAGGATTCTTGTGTACAAAAACGCAATTCCACGCAGACTGTGTTACAACTTGAAGGACAAAATAGTTTTTCTACTCCCGTCTGTAAAATGCCTAATTACACACCGATCTAGTGTGCGGGAAGCGTCATTTTACCACGTCAGTTTCTTTTCCGCTGAATCCGAGCCACTTCGGACATTTCCCGAAAATACGAAAAATGCGAAAATGTAGCTAAAAAGTAAAAGTTGGAGAAAAAGTATAGTATGCAACACGTTCGGTCACTCGTTTATCAAACACTCTGTCCGCTAGTGTCAAATAAACTCCTGAGTCAAATGCCGTGTGTTTACCGCATTTGCTGCATAATATACTATTATGAATATCTTAATAATTTTCCAGCTGTTGAACATTAAAGGTAGTATTTACAAATGTTCTGGATTCCTAATGCTGCTAGTCAATTGGCTTCTTGAGAGATTAACTGTTTGCCTTCGACTCCTGTACTGTTTGAGGGGATGGACTTAAAAGAGGGACACGAACACTTGGACACTCCGTTTTACTTAAAAATACCTTGGTCAAAATAATTCCTGAAATGAAGAAGGCTAATTTCATTCCACCCATGGATAAGAAGAAAATGTGGAAAAAAATAATAATTTCATTGTTAGAAAGTCGGGCTGCCTAGTGGTGAAATAAAAATAGCATATCATTTTCTTGGTTTTTCAATTACGACCGTACGTAAATCGATTGGAACGATTTAACAACAGAACGACCTCTTAATGGTAATGACTGCCTACGACGGTTACAAGGAAAACCGTGTTACGCAATCGTATCGGAAATACGGCTAATCACATAAGAAAAAAAAACGCCGTGTTTAAAAACAATAATCGCCCTGGCCAATTACAAGCGTAGGTCAAACCTAACCGTTCGCCTCAGGTGTGCTATTAAAATTCTTCAGCTTACCTGTCGGGTCTCTCGTACTTACCCGCCTCTGGTTCTATGAATTTTATTCGAAACCGAAATATGCCCCCGGTCTTGCGGCTGCGCCGAGTTTCTCCTTCCATATATATTCGATGTCACCATAAACAATATCAAAATAATATAGTTTAAGCAATTTTGCCCCAACAAAATTTCAAATGTTCCATCGACCTCAACCAAACTGAAACTTTCCCGAATCATTAGAATGGCTGAATTTTTGCACATCCGATATTAAATTTTATTCAGTTTCCTATTGAAAAACAAGACGTTTAAAAAAATTCAAAATTACCGCCATGTTTCCAACCAAATTTAAACGTTTTTGTGATATAAAAATCTCTTAACTATGGCTAATTTTGCGCAATTAATTTAAAAGGTTGCGCAGGTTCCTAGGGAAAAGTGCCTTAACTTAACGATCTTTTGTGAAGAATATGGAATTTCTTAATAACCTACAATACTTCTTAATTTTAATGCACATTCTTGTTTACATCCAAATTGATAGGTTCCACATAAAAAATTAACTGATTGTCCACATAATAATATATCCGTAGGCATTTCTCCCTCAGAGGGCATATTTCCTCGCATGGAATATCCTAGCTTTCTCGAGGAAGGTGCGTAAAATGTAAACAAGTTTATATTTTGACGAGGTTGGGGTCGGGGATTTTGATGAAGAAGAAAGGTGCGCAAAATTTTAAATTTGGAATATAATGTGGGAGAGCTGAAGATTCTCTTTTGTTGATGGGGGGAAACATCAAACACATCAAAAGGTAGCTGCATATTTTAAAAAACGTGTCAAAATTTCTGCGAAATGTGCATATTATTTTGCTGTTGCTTATGGTGACTGTTGATAAAACAACCCAATGCCCTCGCGAACCCTGAAACGCGGATATTGCGTTAGACGTGACAACGTCTATCGCCTCCCTTGATCACGCTGCATAGACGTGACTGACCGCCCCGACGGCGCCTGTTTTCCAGACATGCGTTGCGCGCAGTTAGTCAGTCGACCGCGACCGCCCTTGACGATAGAAAAGTGAAAATCGCCCTATCGCTAAACCCCCCCTTTAAGCCCCTTTCACTCTTAATATTCCCTTATAAGTCGGTGTCCTCTTTGGACTAGCCCCTCAAATGGTTTCTTTCGAGGAAGTTTAATCTCTATTTTAACGCAAATTGTGTTTGTGATTAACTCAAATAAACCGATTGTTAAATGCCTTATCTTGTACCGTCGTCGCGTTGTGACAGAATATAGTTTGTGTTGTGTTAAACGGCTATCATTTAAAATAAACCAGCCCCGCAAGAATACAGTCCACACCCCCAACAAATCAACCCGTTAGATGGTGGTGAAGCAAGGATACGTTTCTCCCCCAGTGACATCAAATATACATACATATGTAGTGACGAGTTACGTTGTTAATGGAGTTTCTAGCAGTTCGGGACAACTACAATTCCTCACTTTGAATAAATTTAAGCGGAAATGGCATGACCACTGTAATACAGGCTTGGCGAATTTTAAGTACAAGTCTTTTTTATTAATTTTTTCGGCAGCTGTTCTGGACGATCGCTAACCCCGAATAAAATGGAGTCGAAGCCAAATCTCGATCCATTCGCTTGCCAAAAAAATGACAAAGACCGAAAATATTTTCTTTAAAAATATTTTATCCGTTTAGTTAAATTAATTAATCGACAATGGTTTGAAACGATAGCTTAAGGATTAGGTGTTTTCTACATTACATTAGAGAAAGTAAAATTATATGTTACAGTAGAGCGTGTTAAAAATACAATAATTAAATATAATAAATATTTCTATCCAACCAAAACTAACCAAATTTAATGGAAAGCCAGAGATGAATACATAAGTCTGTTTGGTTGCCTAATTTTTGGGGTTGCCCTGGCATAATTTATATTAAATACTTATACAAACAAAATATCGAACAGAAAACTGTTGAAAACAAAACGTTTTTTCAACTGCGCAAGTTATAGACTATTTCAGAAGGGTCGAGTAAAAAAAAAGAGAACTCCGTTCAGTTCCGCACAATTTCGCTGTGGGCCATTTGCGTAGGAATTTTGTGCAATAAAAGTTAAGAGATTATTATTTTAGTTGAAGTTGAAGAAAAGTGCACTTTTAATTTTAAGAAAGGAATACCCGCTCTAGATAAGATTTGAACATTGCCAGGATAACCGTTTTATTACGTTGATAACTACAAAACTTTTTAGTCTTTCTCTGAAAAAAGGATAACGATAGAGCACCTTTAATTTTTTAAATAAACTATCGCAGGTTACTTTAATACCATTTACACATTTTCTGGACTCTTACGTCGGTTGCTGATAAATACAACTTGCTGTTAGCTTCTTCAGAGCTTAACTGAAGCAGATTTGTAAATAAGCACTTTCACTGGACAGCGATGAACTGGTTTGTAGGTGTCGAAAATACCCTTTTTCTACTCCCGTCTGTAAAATGCCTAATTACACACCGAT
The DNA here is from genome assembly GCF_029955315.1 of Cylas formicarius. Lineage (NCBI taxonomy): Eukaryota > Metazoa > Arthropoda > Insecta > Coleoptera > Brentidae > Cylas > Cylas formicarius. The sequence goes on from NW_026844347.1 coordinate 6,448,359, forward strand.
CTAGCGTGCGGGAAGCGTCACTTTACCACGTCAGTTTCGTTTCTCCCATGAATCCAAGCCACTTCGGACATTTCCGGGATTTTACCGCACGGATTTGGGAGCAATCGGATGTTTTCGGAGATATTTCCCACGCATTGAATTTTGACGTTTGTCAATTCTGACGATCATGTCAGTGAATGTATTCGTGTTGTTTTGCGAAAATGGACCCAAAAAAAAGAAAAAGTATAGTATGCAACACGTTCGGTAAACTTTTTAAGTCACTCGTTTATTAAACACTCGCTCCGCTCGTGTCAAATAAATTCGTGAGTCAAATGCCATTTACCGTACTTGTTGCATAATATATTATTACGATATTTGTAGAATGCGTCTAGGGTGATTACATTAAGCAATTTTGACAAATAGCAGTTGCTAATTGCAAAAATATTATAAAAATAAACAAACTTTATGTTTTATTGTGCTTTATCAGATAAGGTAATCAAAAATATTTTGTATGCTTTTTTTCTATTTAAATTTAATTTTTTGATTTTTTTATAGAGAGAGAATTATTAATTATCTAAATGTGTTAAACATGCCCCAATTCACTCGATATTGGAAATGTCCACCATCCATTTCCGTACTGTCAATGAGAGTAGTGTACTGTCGTCTTCGGGTGTCCCCATAAACAGAAAAAATGAAAATAAAATAAAAGTTTTTTAGAGAAATTTCCCGAAGAAAAAAAAAGAAAATGTCTAACCTCTGTGCAGAAATTATATTTTGTTTTCCAAAACACGCGATATCTTTAGCAAAAATTGAAAAATCTCTAAAACGAAATGAGATACGAAAAAATACAAGAGGCAAAGAAGAAAACATGCTTCAATCAAACAAAAAATATTAAAGTTACAGAAAGGGCATTGGCGTACGTTTTTTTGTCAATAATATTCGCCAAGGTGCCCCCGGGACGCTATCCGACTTAATCATTTTAATCTATTAGGGCTACATTAGTATCCAATGAATGCCAGGTGGTACCTCTACCTGCAAATCATAAAAAAAACTTTTCTATGCCATACAAGCAAGGTGATATTACTGGGGCCACTGTGTAGTCCCGTTGCATAATAAGAAAAAAATAATCGGTAGTCACTTTCAATTACGAACTCGGAACAGATATTTGCACCACATTTCCTTCCTAAAATTGGAAAAACTCAGGAAACATTAAGAAACACCGTCAGCAAATGTTCAAAGCTTTCCTCGTTCCGGTGCACCCGAAGTATTGATAATAGGAACTGTAATAATCAGGCTAATTTAATTCCTCGGCAACTCGGCGATAGACAAGCGAGGAGGTAAACGATTTGTTTTTCATTTTCGAACGGGTTATTGAACCTCGTCACAATTTAACGTAAACATTATGTGATCGGATGCGGGTTGGATAATTTTGTCCTTTTTTTATTTCGAGCCGATTAGCCGTAAAAATCGTTCCCGTCTCTCGATATACATATATTTCCGCGCTGGTGTTAACTAATCGACTGGTCTGCCGCAGCTCGCGCGGCCGTGTATGGCCGTAATGGCGAATGAAAGTTTGATTTCTATGATTATGGTGTGTCGAGATTGCAGCGATTGCTAGGTAGCTGAAAAGCGCCCGGTTGCTAGGTAATTTATCGCATTCCTTCGGACGACGACAGGCAGATTAGATTCCTCCGTTGTTTGAAAGATTCTCTAATTTTCTTCGTTACGTAAACCGGCGATAATAATCGGACCCAGACTGAATTCGTTAGAGTTCCAAAACGATATACGGTTTTTTTCGACATATTCCGGTATTTGGCTATGGTAAATTTTTATGAAGGTCTAACCGCATTTGCAACCCTCAATACATAAATTCGCAATTCGACAACGAAGTTACAGAACAGTACTTCGGTACTTCGTGCTTATATAAATGCTGAAAGCTAAAAGATTTGTGTAGAGTTTCATGAATGAGATTCCTCGATTATTATTAGTCCATGCAGTGAAAAATCCATCCTTATTATAAAAAATCTTTATAAATGAAGGAGTAAATTTAGCTATAAAACAATAAAAAAAGGGTAAACATCTATTATAAATCAATTATCTACATAAGATTTTGTATTGCTTTTCTAGGAACATATTTTAGAGTCATTATATTATATATAATCATTTTAAGCTTTCTACTGTTTTTTAATATAGGAGATCAACCATCTAATGGGCAAATTCAACTTGAAATCGAACTACCTCAAGCAGGGACTGTTTTAGGAAGATTTATAAAAAGCACACTAATATGAATTAATATAACAGTTTAATCAAAGAAAATTTCCCTACTCTTAAAATACAACAGTCCGCACGGCACAGTTCTTGTCGGCTCACATCTTAAATACGGCCCTGGCTTGTGGTACACGTTCTAAAAATAATGCCCCCTTCCGATTTAAAAGAGGCGGCTCTTAAACTCATTCTGAAGTCAAAACTATAAAAGTTTGTAAAAACGTTACATGGTTTGCAGAACTCTACTCTTCTTCGCCACTCTATTATTATTATAATTATTATGTTTGTAAGAGGCAGACTTTTTTCAAGCTAACGTCTATAGAATTTTTGAATGTACAACATAATAAGCAACCACAATCTCGATTAGTAGAAGGGCGTCATTTATAACAAACAAAGTTTTGGGGTACATTCGACTGTTGCAGGCTATTATTTGCATTACGAGAAATTGCGAAGATTTAAAGATGAGTGTTCTCACGAGGGCAGTAGTAGTCGAATATACCAAATAATTCACTGATCGGTTTCATTTTTAATTTATAAAAATATACCCAAGGAATTTAGTTAAATATTAGTGTGTTCTTTCTTTGAACTATTTTAAACGTTGTTACTTTGTTGGTTGGAAGTCCCGTGTCCCTGCCCTTCAGTAAATTATGGTCTGACTTCTTTATTGCACTGTCGCGTGTTGCCCTTCAGTGCTGGTCTGATTATTCGCGACATGACACTTCGTGTGTCTCCGCCCATTGCACGATCGCAACAATCAGCATTACTAACTAAATTAGGTACTATGTGTGTCTCTGCTCTTTAGTATATTTTCAAACAAACCGTGTCACCTCGCTGACGGATCGATCGTCTTTCGTTTTGACTAAATACTTAATAATTATGAATTAAAAAAATTAATAAATATTAAAATTTTATTGTCATGTTTACCCTCTCTTACATATTTCATGTGGAAGTTATGCAATATAATAAAATGGTATTTTAACCAGGAGCCAAAGACTGCAGGGTTTCCACTTTGGTTACTCTCTCTGTGCTCCTTAAGGGTATAATGTGGAAATGATGAATGAAATTTCAGCACCAATCCGCGTTTGACTTATCAGGCAAATCCAGTATATTATCATAATAGTGTTTCAACATCAAATTTTCAATGGAATGCAAAATACAGATTGAAGAATATGTTAAGAGGAACTAGTGGAATATAATAAAATAAATATAAAAATATAGAAATAAATAAAGAAATTCAGTTTATGATTGTTTTAAATTTTTAAGAAAATAAGCTACTTATGGGACATAGTTATTCATAAAGAAAACCTTGGTTGTGTGACTTGACAAATAAAAAAAATAATTAAAAATTTCAAAATAATATTTTTGAAGATTAAGATTTCAAAATTATTGGTTTTGGAACTGCTCAAAGTATAATGGGTTTGTGGTACAATATCTTGAGATGAACTCCCATCATCATGTCGTTTTAATTGTATAATGTCAGCACGCTGATTAGCTAGCAATGTAATTTTAAAACGAACAAATTTTTAAAGGAGCTTTACCTAATGTGTGTTCTTACGGCTTGTTACTTTCGAAAATCGATGAAATCGAATTTTTATGTCTCGGTAACGGTAAGTCCCACGGGATCGCCGTTGGTACACAAATGATCACCGTCGAAAAAAAAATTTTTTTTGTCTGTTTGTCCGTTCTCCGTTCTCGCCTTTTGGTTTTTCCTGAATAACTTTCGAACCGTTGGAAATACTAAAAGGATGTCGAACTTCCATTTTCTTTATTTTTAGCTTACACAACGTTTCGGACACTTGTATCGCTACCTATTATCAAGTGTACACTAAATTGTTTAGTATAATTTAGCTACGAACTTGATGAAATCGAATTTTCGAAAGTATCTGTGTTGGTATAAAAATTTTATATCTCGGTAACGGTAAGTCCTACGGGAACGCCGTTGGTACAGAAATGATCACCGTCGAAAAAAAAACTATTTTTTTGTCTGTTTGTCCGTTCTCCGTTCTCGTCCTTTGGTTTTTCCTGAATAACTTTCGAACCGTTGGAGCTACAAAATTGAAATTTGCCTCCTTTTTAACCCCCCACGAGGAACATAAGAAATGGCCCTGATCCGACGCCCGTATCTATCTTTTTTTCGCGATTTTCGACTATTTTTTGGACCTTGCTATGAAACACGATAAGTGTCCGAAATTTGAAGCAATCGACTTCATATTTGGCACACATATGCAGCTTTGCCCCGTGACGGAACCTATTGAAATTGGGGGGGGGGGGGGTTGGCGGTCATTAAGTATTAAAAAAAAAATCGCGTGTTCAAAGGTCTACAAAAAACACCATTTTTCAAAAACCGTTTACAAGACTGGAAAAATTCTTGAACCAGAAGACGCAGAGGAAATGATTCCATAAAATTTTATTCTTGCCAATTTTTCAAACATATACACGGTGCACCGCAAATTCAATAAAACTGAAAAATGTGTCCCCCTATTATTGAAAATTGGCAATAATTTCAAATCTGTGTTTTAGATGTCGGTTTCTTTTGCATGACGATATAGCCCATATAGACAGCTTAAACTTTTGTGTTTACGGTTTTTAAGTGTTGTACAAGGTGTTCGCGATATTCCGTGCAATGTTAAGAAACATAATAAGTACTCCAAATTTGCAGCTACCGACTTCAGACTTGGGAGAGAAGTTGAAGTCTGGACCCGCATTTAGACTCTTTAAATTGGGAACAATAAAATAACGCGAAGTACTATTTTTTTATTTTTTTATGTTATTTTGGCATCCAGAAAAACAGCTTGGGGACGTGGGAGACGCGGCGGTATAACTTTTGTTTCACGCATTTTTTTGATTATATACAAGGTGTTTTAGTTATGGACAAAAATCTAAAAGGCCCTGAAAATTGTTCTTTTGGAGAGTAAATTATTAACATTAGAAATTTTTGTTTTTGTGGGTGAATTATTGGCCATACATGAAAAACTTTTAAAGATGTGATAATTTGATATGAGCAGTATCGTAAACTTTGTCGAGAGAGAGTTTACGGTTTCGTCTATAATACAGGGGTCGCAAGATATTTGAAAAAATATAATTTTAAATTGCAATTACCAGCAAAAATTTTAATATTTACCGAAGTGTGCTAACTTTGAAGTTCGACGAGATGTGAAGGACACTTTATACAGGGTGTATTTACAATCAAATTATATCGATTTTGCGAAAGTTCCATAGTGGTTCGCAGGAGCACGATAGGAAAACAATGCGTCTCGCTAGTACAAGAATCCGCGACGCGCCTTCTTTTTAAAATAAAAAGGTGATTCGCGCTATTTGCTACGATCTTGCCCCACTCACCGACGATTTTTCGAAAGCAATCTTGTTACGCTCCCGAAAGCCATAAAATCGACTTTTCAATTACATTTTCGTTTATAATAACAAATAAAGAGAGTTGAGGAAGAACTTTAATTGGGCGTAAGCATATATAAATATGTAAATTTAGTTTTTTCGTCTCCAATAATTATGCTTTATACCTTGAATCATTTGTTTTGTTGTTTGGAATGCTAATAGACCCAGAGGCCGTGTATAAAATACACAACTATTGAGAACAAAATTTTTATCTCTTCGAGATTAAAAGTAATTATACTAAAAACATAAAATAAAATGATAGTAAAGTAATAAAATAAATAAAAAAACATAAATATGCACTCAAAGTTATTTAAATTAATTAAGATTTTTGTCAGACGGTCGTATAACGACAGCAGACGTTAAATTTGATTTACATCCCAATTTAGCAATTAGGGTACTACCTATGTGTCAAAGTAGGACAGCACATACCGTATAATAAGATTTATAATTGATTGATAGATAGATACAAATAAAATTAATCAATTTTGATATCGGCTTCTTCATGTGCACAAAACAAATTATTATCAATTTCTATATACACAAATCCATCTACATTCATCGATATCATTGCTCAAAGAAATGTTACTATTGAAAAATGATTTTTCCAAAAGTAAAAGAACCTCCTTCCAAATATAATATTTTAACATATTTCGGCACCCCTAGTTAAAAAGTGTTCAACTTCTTAAGTAAACATAGTCAAAAAATGGATTTTAAAACTAACAATTCTTTAAGAAAGTTAATTAAAAATAAATAAAATCAAAAGACATAAACTTTAAATATAAACGTAGATGGACCAAATAGGAAGATGTAGTAAACGTACATAATTTGTTACTAAATCAAATGCTTGATGTCAACCATTCAATTCACTTAAAAGAATGTAATCTTAGTTACAACCAAGAATTTCAAATTATATATTTTCAAAGTAAAGCTCATAAATTTACTTGAAGCTTTGGAATTTAACAAATTTAAAAATTCAAATATCCTTTTAAACCCCTATTAAACTGATTCTAAGCCTAACTGTAAAAGTGGTAGCTGGAATTTACCCTCATTGACAAATTACCAAGACTTACTGAGTATAGATTTTGTGTATATATAGATGAATCTTGTTGAGTTAGTTTAAATAGGTTACAGTGTTAACTAAACATGTCACTCTACTTGTAAATTTATGAGAGAGTCCCAGTAAACATTTTAGATTCTAATCAATTTAGAATTTTTTTAGAATTAAATCTTTTTGCGTTTCTTCTGAAAAAGTTGTAAGAAAGTTTTAAGTGGATAAGACGGAACAACTTTTCTATATTGTTGAAGTTTAAAATAGGCCCCAATGTGAAAATCCTCGTAACGATGAAAAGGGCGTTACCCTTAAGGCATGCGTATGGCGTAAACAAACCATGATACCTTTTACGAAATACCTGTCTACATATTTATTTTTATAGTTCGGAAACGTGAAGAAAATGGGTACCATTTGCCGTCCCGGTGATTTGTTTTTTTCGAACAGACTTACTTAAAAAGGAAAGACTTTCGTTCTATGGTAGACTTCTTTAAATAAATAAATTGTTAATTAATTTGAAAACTTAATTTTGTTGTAATAGGGTGAGCAATCTGCGTTGAAAAAAAAAAGTTAGAATTTTTGTAGACGTTGAATACGAATAGCAACATGCTCAACTTCGTCTCTGTGTACAGCAACAGCTCAAATTAATTGAAGAGTGGAAAGGTGTGTATGTGCGTTTTTTAATTTATTTACATTTTGCGTTTTAATTGTCGTATATGCGCCACCGCAATATAACCATTGTTGTAAATGTCAACAGTTTTTCATGATTATCTCAAAAATGTAATTTTGGCCCATACTCAGGAATTTCGAGACTTCAATTATACCTGGAATGAATATGTTTTAAACATGACCAGGCATTTTTTTTCGTAAATAAAAGTTGCTATTTGCTAAAATGTTTCATAAAATCAGTGTCTCTGTTAGAATGAATTATAGCTTTTTGTACGTATTAATATTTAGATGTCCTTGTTGTAGGCATAATTTGTATTTTCTTATAAACAATAACTGATAATAATACAACGACTTCACAAATCGGCAAATCCCAAATCAATAAATCGCTTCGAAATGTCAAAAACAATCCACGCCGCCGATTTTGTTGTCGATCGATCGATCGCCAGGGCAGTTGGTCGAAATCCTACATAACAGAGCACAACAACTCGGAAAAGTTGTAGATGGTCAGGCACACACACACGTGCGATCGGGGGCGAGACGCTCGTGGGCGACGCGAGAAAGTCGTCGCGTCAAAAGTCGTTAATCGACCGATATATTTAGGTCGATAATTTATCGCTTGCAGGTTCGATGAGTCTGCGACCTTTCGGTCGCACTCGCGTCGTCTCCCGTAGGAAACCGAATATCTCAAACACTGCTCATATACAGGGTATAGTCGGTACGATTTGTGATAGCATAGTCGGCAATAAAATGCCAGACAGAATAAAATAAAATGTTCAGCTTGCTTCCACATATAATTCAACAGATGTTGTTCCGTCCTAAACGTCTATCTGACCAATGCAAGACTAACGATCACGATTATATTACTGGGAGTAAGAGACAGAATCAGTTGCACTTGGCTTTTATTAATTTAACTAGTACGCCCATACTCAAAATCATGTATTTTCTATGTAATAATAAATAGTAGGTGAATCTCCATGATAATTTGTTACATAAACTATTGCCCGAAAACTCTGTCAAAGCAATAAAAATTAAAACCATTCCACACAAATCGGGAAATATATATATATATATATATATATATATATATATATATATATATATATATATATATATATATATATATATATATATATATATATATATACAGTGTGTCCAAGATAAGGATGCACAGCATGGGGATCTCGGAAACTATAAGAGATACAGTGTCGGTTAAATTAGACAAAAGTTGCGCATTTTGATACCGAACAAGATCCCGTTTTACAAATTTGAAAATTTCAAGCCGTTCCGGAAATATCCGAGAAAAACCGAAATATTGCGATTTCGTTTTTATTATTTTTTAAAGCTATTTGAAAAGATATGAAAAAACGGAAAACACTTTTCCATTGGCACTTTTTAATCTCTCCAAATTGACGTTAACAAATTTTCATTACAGCGTTTCGATTCCATGGAACCACCATCAACTTTGATTTTTCTTATGGGACGGAAAAAAAGTACACACAGTATTAGGTTGTGCTTTTCATTGCGAATTCAACGATGTACGATACAATATGGTTACTTATGTTTTTATCCAGAAAAATGGATTTTTAATACATTTCAGCATTTAAATGGAGTAGGCCATGACAAAATGACATCCAGTCAATTTCAATGACACATTAATGTTATTTGTCTTTGTTATCAGTCGATCATAAGTTTATTCCTTTAGTTATTGTTTTTGTATTTTTATTGTTGTTGTCTTTTTCTAATTTATTTTGTTCTACAATGGAGGGAGGTAATTTTACAAACGAAGAAAAATGTGATATGCTGTCTTGCTACATCTGATGCCAAAGAAATTGTGTGGAAGCCGAGCGTATGTATTCTAACAAATACCCAGAGCGGAGACAACCTGACAAGAGTATTTTTCGGCGTTTGTTATTTAATCTGAAAGAATATGGATCATTTAAGAAGCCTGCATTATCCCGATAAAAACCTTCCAATGAAGAAAACCAATACATTGTTCTACAATCTGTTATCGAAAATCCACAAACTTCTACCAGAGAAATTGAAGACCAGAATGGGGTAGCTAAATCTACAGCTCAGTTTATTTTAAGGAAAAATGAATTTAAGCCTTACAAATTCAGAATATGTCAAGGATTAAAACCGGGTGACGACGAACGACGTAGACATTTTTGTGAGTGGTATACCAGGATGTGTGATGAGAGTTTTAATTTTCCATATAAAGTGATTTGGTCTGATGAAAGTATGGTGACCAATAACGGTATTTATAACAGGCGCAATACACACTATTGGTCGCAACAAAATCCACAATCAGTACGAGCAGCGTTTAATAAAATTACTCCTGAAATGTTAAGTCGTGTTTTGGAGTCTACCGTGAGACGGGCGTACTTATGCCTAGAAAATGGAGGTCATTTATTCGAACATTTGTTATAGAATTTGTTTTTCATTAACTTGTTGGATTTAGTTGTTATGTTAAATGAACAGTTAGAGTTAGTAAATAAATAAACACATTAACTCGAACTTGTCAACCATTTTCTTTTGCCTTTCATCGTTCGGATCTCATGGCCTACTACAATAAAATACTAGAAATGTATTAAAAAGCCATTTTTCTGGATAAAAACATAAGTAACCGTATTGTATTGTACATCGTTGAATTCGCAATGAAAAGCACAACCTAATACTGTGTGTACTTTTTTTCCGTCCCATAAGAAAAATCAAAGTTGATGGTGGTTCCATGGAATCGAAACGCTGTAATGAAAATTTGTTAACGTCAATTTGGAGAGATTAAAAAGTGCCAATGGAAAAGTGTTTTCCGTTTTTTCATATCTTTTCAAATAGCTTTAAAAAATAATAAAAACGAAATCGCAATATTTCGGTTTTTCTCGGATATTTCCGGAACGGCTTGGAATTTTCAAATTTGTAAAACGGGATCTTGTTCGGTATCAAAATGCGCAACTTTTGTCTAATTTAACCGACACTGTATCTCTTATAGTTTCCGAGATCCCCATGCTGTGCATCCTTATCTTGGACACACTGTATATATATATATATATATATATATATATATATATATATATATATATATATATATATATATATATATATATATATATATTTTTTTTTTATTAATTTGCTAAGAGTAAGTATAAAAGTAAAGCACATTTAATTTGTATTTACGATGAAACATCTTCATCATCAGAATCATAATTTTGAACTACCAGAAAATGATCCTTCGTCTCCTTTAATAACAAGTGGTGGTAAAGTCTGTTCATAGATATAAAAAAGTGACTAACTGATACGAATTAAGGAAAGACCAAGGCAAGCTGAAAGAATGAAATATGGCCGAACAGGTCCGTACTTTGCTTAGAATTTAATTATCTGGGGTTTTGTTAGGAAAGATACCAAACCATATTTATTTATTTATGTATGTATTTATGTTTAAATCTAAAATAAAATTACAAATTACTTTTATTACCTATTTAAAACTATCGCTATCATCACCTGTTCTAATTATTATTTGTTCTATATTATTTGCAATATGGATATACGATTTTTATGCTTTTTCTATATGTTTAACAGAATTTGGCCAACTTTCTGAAAGGATGTTAAAAACTTCGGTTTCTATAAGTTTGAGGACATTGGAGTTAACACGCGGAAAAACATTGTTACGATGAATGGCAGACTTCAGTTGGTGCCAAACATGGTTAATGAGATTAAATATACAGTGGTAAGGTGGAAGCCTTAAAACAGTATGCCTATATGATATTTTGCATAATTATCACAGACGTATTCCTTTTGTAGGTTCAAGTTTTGTAGAACCTCAATTAATTGCTTTTTGGTATGATCTTCGTGAAAATAAATGTCGTTATTATACATGCCGTTTTGGATTGTTGCTTTTGTGTCACTTGAGGAAGGGGTTTTAGTCAACTGTCTACTGTGATATGTGCATTGTCCAGTACAATGACGCTATTAGGAGCAATGTTTGGAACTAGCTTGTTTTTAAACCAACTTTCAAATAAATCAGCGGTGGTGCCTTCACGGTAATCCAGAGAAGAATCTTTAATATTTTTCGCAGACAGAGAAAGTCCATTTGGAATCTAATAATAATAATCTTTAGAGCCAACATGCAAAATAGTTATTATAGTTTCACCTCTTCTTGATGGCGCGATTTTTTTTACACTTATCAGTTGAGTCAACCCAACCCTTTTCCGGGGTATCATAAGTGCCGAACCAGGTTTCATCCATGTAAATAATTGACGTTTGTTGTTCTCTGTAAATCCTAATTTTTTCTAGATATTCCAGTCGCCATTTCCGAATTCTAAAAGATTCCATTTTTTTTAAATGTTGGACGTAGACTGCAGTCAACATCGGAGATGGAAGGACCTCAGAAGAAGCTCGCCACTCGTGCTAGCGAAACGTTAGGAAGTAATTCCAATCGACGGCGGCCTTTAAACCCGAATCAAGATAATAGCTTATCAACGGGCCGCGAAAGCCTTAACCAATTTATCAGCATACGGCAAGTTTGTTTTGTAATTTTTGATAATTTTTAACAACTCACATTTTAGACCATTTTCTGGGTAATTAATCCGCTTACTGCGCAGCGATTTGATATTTTTTTTCTTTTTTTGTCGATTTATTTCGTACACTTTCACTAAGTCTAGAATGATATCGGGCATTATCCATAATAATTAAAGGCGGCGTTTTGAATGTCGGCAGCAGTTTGTCAAAAACTACTACTACATGATTAATTATTAATAATTAGTAATTATCCGGTAATTGGGGCTATCTCTGTCGAGTGTACGTTACGGGGAGTAATAAACGAAGGTAGAACATTGGCAGGTAAATGAGTGGGTTTTGTCATTCCTAGTATACGAATGGAAATGGGTAAAATACTGAGGCACCTTCTCTCAAATCGTGCCGACTATACATATATGTGAACGTAAATGTAAATTTAAAAACGAAAATGGCTAGGACAATAAAATATTACGGAGGTATTTTTATTACAAAATTCACAGTTTCTCCAAACATTCTTCTTAACTAAATTTATAGAAAAACTTAACCAACGTTATGGAAAAAATAAATTTCGGTTTACGGGTTTGTTAGAAACTTTTCTGTCTCCTGTCATTTTTTAATAAAATTTTTCTGCTACCTTCTATAAAATGTCCAATTACACACCGATCTGGCATGTGGAAAATGTCATTTTTTCACGTCAGTTTCGTTCGCCACGGTCCCAGCCACCTTGGACATTTCCGGGATTTTACCAAGGTTTAGGAATAATCGGACGTTTTCTAACGATCTAACGATCATATCAGTGAATGTAATCGTGCTGGTTTGCAAAAATGTACCCAAAAAGCTAACGGTCGTACAAAAAGTATGGTATGCAACACGTTTGCTAAACTTTTTAATGTCACTCGTTTATTAAAAACTCGCTTCGCTGCGCTTCGCGCCTGTCAAATAAACTCGTGACTCAAATGACGTTTACCACACTTGTTGCATGATACACTATTACAATTTCCAAATTAAAAAATAAAATTTAAGACATTACAAGTCGAATTTTTTTTTTAAACAACAACTTCCTTAAATTTAGTTGAGAAGAATTCATTAAAAAAAAAAACAGAAAATGTGTCACTTAACTCGAATTCGCATTTTTAAAATATCGTCTTACCTGAGTTCTGTTGGAGTTCGTCGTGTCCTTTGAAGTTTCGTCATTTTCGTCCATTGGTGGTTCCTGAAAATATCAAAAAAACACTTTTTAATAGCAGATCAATCAATTGCAATTGAAAACGTAAACAGTTCAAAAAGCACGAAGTTTGTGTGGACTGTATAAACATTTTATTATTCTGAAGTTTTTAAAATTCTAATAAGAATTCATTTTAATAAGAGGGCAATTCTAAATAACAATAGTTTCAATTTTGCACTGCTTATTTGGCTTTGGCTCCTGCAAGTATCAGTTTATCGGTTTTATACACTGTGTCCCATTTTGGTCGGGACTGAGGGGCATGTACGTTGTTAGTGAAGATAGACGCTTGCGTGTTCGCAAACTTTTGGTATTTTTTTGTGAAACGAAAGGATGACGTTAACAAAACTTTCATGACTTCTTAAAATAAAGAGTGATTTTGGAAATTTTAAAGTTTTGGGGCACCTCTCATATCTCGGGTACCCTATGAAATATCCGAAAGGTGAAAAGCGCATCCGATATAGATTTTTACATAGAATTCAGTTTTTTTTTCTAAATGGTTTTGTCTTTTTCAAAAAAAAAAATGGTTTGTTTTCTTTTAATGGAACACATCTTATAGGCCAATTTGCTTCCGCTTAATATGAGCTTCTCAAAAATGCATAAATTTTCATGAAGGTATTTGCGGTAGACGTAGGAAAAAGGATGTATTAGATATAAAAAAAAATCACGTTATTTATTGTTGACAATAACATAACTTTTATAATTTGCATAGAGCCAACTCAGTTTAATATTAACATTTTATTTGTAACATTTCATATAGCTTTTTGACCTATATATAAGGTTGTCCGGAAAGTCATGTCGTTTTTTCCCGTCAGAGGACTTAATTACGTTTTTTCGAAACCAACTTCACACTTAACCCGCATAACCATTATATGTCTTGAGAGCTGATATTGCAAGGCTTGTGTGTGAAAAAGTTCTATTAATTCTACGCAGTAGTTTTTGGTTGGTGCCCTTTTAAATGTGGAGAGCAATAAGCAGCATTTTCGTCATATTTTACTTTTTTACTTCAGAAAAGGTAAAAATGCTGTCCAAGCGAAAAAAAAATTGACGGATGTGTATGGAGAAGGCGTGTTATAACAGTACGCCAGTGCCAGAACTGGTTTGCAAAATTTCGATCCGGCAATTTTGATGTCGAAGTTGCACCACGGTCTGGAAGGCTGGTCGAAGCTGACAAAGATGTGATAAAGGCATTAGTTGATGCAAATCGGCGAATAACCACACGAGAGATCGGTGAGAGATTAAATTTGTCGAATTCGACTGTTTATGGCCATTTGAAAGGCATGGGCTTAACCTCGAAGCTCGATGTGTGGGTGCCCCATGTCCTTACGGAGCGAAATTTGTGTCGTCGCGTTGACGTGTGTGATTCGCTCCTCAAACGTCAAGAAAATGATCCATTTTTGAAGCGGATTATTACTGGGGACGAAAAATGGGTTGTATACAAAAATGTTAAACGCAAGAGGTCATGGAGCAGAAAAGATGAACCGGCTCAAAGCGTGTCAAAAGCCAACATTCACCAAAAAAAGGTGATGCTCTCCGTTTGGTGCGATGTCAAAGGAATCTTTTTTTTTGAGCTTTTGCCGGACAATACAACGATTAATTCAGAAGTCTATTGTCATCAACGAGACAAATTGAATGATTCACTTAAAGAGAAGAGGCCCGAATTAATCAACAGGAAGGGTGTAGTGTTCCACCAGGATAATGCGAGACCTCACACAACTTTGGTCACTCGCCAAAAACTTTTACAGCTTGAATGGGACGTACTGCAACATCCACCATATTCTCCAGATCTGGCGCCTTCCGACTACTATTTGTTCCGGTCTCTGCAAAATTTTTTGGATGGCAAAACCTTTACCTCAAATGAAGATGTCAAAAACCACCTGAACCAGTTTTTTGCCAGCAAGGACCAAAACTTTTATGAGAGGGGAATTATGTTACTGCCAGAAAGATGGCAAAAGGTGTTGGACCAGAATGGCCAATATATAATTTAATAAAATATTTATTCATTATACGAAAACTGTCTTTCATGTTCCCCAAAAAAAACGAAATGACTTTCCGAACAACCCAATATTTATTGTTAAAAAAAAATAAACCACAACGTGAACGAAGATTTAGCATTTTTAAAAGTCTAAACATAATTATTTTAATTTATTGCTCCATATAAAAGCTAAAATAATAGGTCCGTTGGTACCTATCCATCTTTGAGGAAAGTTTTTATTAAGCAATGCGCTAGCCTCGAGTTATGACTTGGGGCACAAACTTGCTAAAACAATATTATATTGGACTAATGGAATATTTTTCATAGTGTCCTTGTTCCTTTTAAATATTGAATGCTGATATATAAAGGATCCCAATTTCCATATCCCAAAACATTTTTCTTTTTTCTTTCCCTGTTCTCTTTGTTGCATGTTTTGGTTAATGACGGAGAAAAAATGGTACAAACGGTATATTTAATCATATTTCCGGTCATTGATTTATTCGAAATTTCATAGTGTGGAACCGAGTTAAGCATCAAACAGAAAGTAACTGAAATATTAAAAAAACGGTGCGTTAAAATGCATTATAATAGAAAGTGTCCCAATTAAATAAACTGATAACAACGCGATGGCAATGTCCGAATCATTATTATTAATATCAAACATTGTTTATTTACAACACAAGCCGACGGCATAGCTGCGGGACCGTAAAATTACGTAAAATTACATCAACTGAGTGCAATTACTTCTTAAAATTGAATACCCAAAAGATATTATGTAATGTAACGGTTGATCAATTATAAATGTTACCTCCTATAACTTTCTTAGAAAAATAGTTTAATACACAGTTGAACTATTACATACATACATCATTTTATATTGCTTACATTGGTTTGTTAAACAACTTGTTTAGCCAAATAGATTAATATCACATAAAATAGGGATAAATTTGGAGTATGGTTTAAAAAATAACCACATTATCGGACTGACGAATCGATAAATCTACATCACAATTTAAAGGAAAGATAGAGAAACTCTTTTTAAAAATGAGGAATCAATAAATCAACAGGATGGCATCTCTTCTTATAAACTTGCTCCAGTGACAGAATATTTGCATAATACATATCTAGCATGGATTCTCCCCCAATCGGCAGAATATGTTGGTGAGCTATAGCTTACTCTTCCACATACTTTTTTGTGGGGGTATTAAAAAACAAAAATTATTTGAGGTGGCATGAAAATATAGAGAACATTTTGAACATTTGGCGTTATTTTGCTAATCAGTAAATTATAAAATATATATATATTTTTTCCTAATATATTCACTGGCATATCTGCATATTTATCATTTTTTATATACCGCGATCATATGACGAATGTTTGATCAATTGAAAACACTAATTTTTAATCCATTAATCCGTAACTCTAACAACGCTAAACTTCAGGGTGTGTATGTACATATATAGTAGACTTAACTGACACGTCAACAAACTTTTGAGATGGATCTAACGTTTTATGTCAATAACTTTATATCATATAGCATATTATTATGAGGAGCATTAGTATAATGCGAATAAAGACAATTAAACCATAATGCAACCAAAAAAGATTTAATTTTTCGAAGAATTACACAAAATTTGGCAATTTACAAACAATAAGTAAGATGCTTCCATTCGTAGAGGTAACCTTGTTTTGGATGGTTACTTAAGGGTTATTTAGAACATCCAAAGGTCCTCCATTGGACATAAGTCCGAAGCGGTCAATGTAGGGCCCATAAAAGATACAAACGTCATTACGTATTTAATGATGTTTTCGATATAGAATGCTGCTTTCGCAGACCTCGGAGGAATAGGAACCTGCTCTGTACCTCAAAACATACTTATCCTAGAACATCTTTGAACCACCGCCAAATGACCAGCCGGAGGTTTTAGGCTCGTCTGTCATCCACAGTTCAGTGTGCATGACGTCTAGCGTCTAGCAAATAGCGGGTCGATAGCGTGAACAGAAATCCTGACATTTAGCAGTTTCGAGTCTCAACTCGAGAGTAATCGTACTCTCTACTAGTACATTTTCTGTTGTCGGACAAACCGTTCATCAATTTGACTTGTAGCTCTATTCCTAGACTGATAACGTTTTCTAGGGTGTGTTCCAGTTTCCCTAAATCTTCTAAGCATTCGCCTAATTGTTGAATGATTAACAGGATTAAAAGAAATTAAATTTTCGACAAATACCTAGAAATTCATTTCATTTCATTCGTTCATTTTTGGAGTGCCAAAAACTATCTATTAAACAGGACATGATGTTATCGACTACATCACGCTTTCTTTTGTGCGGAACACCTATAGCGGTCATGTTATTTATTAGCGATTACTTACTGGGACCTTGATCGGTAGATTAAACAACGAGTCGTTTGTTTTTGTTTTGTACAGTATACCACAACAATCGATGTACTGGGTGTCCGGTTACAATTCGATATAACAGTTATATCAAAATACTTTCTCTGCTATTCTGTTGTGTTATGTAGGTCCAATCTTTCATTTCCTGAATACATTCGTGTTTTAATGGAAAAAATCAGATTAGCAAAACTAAATAATAAATCAATGCCAGAAAACTTGTAAATTAGATGGTGTTTTTTTATTGCAATAGATTGTCAATTACATATTTCGAAATTTCCGGCATAGGTGACCTTAAACAAAGTCGCCATAATTTTTTTATAAATAAATTTATGAACTTAACTTTTGCTCACCCTGTATTAATTTAATATATGATAAGAAAAATTTTGAATTAAATTTATTAATTATTTTGGAGCCAGCAAAGCAAAAAAGAATCCAAAATTGCAATAATATATTTACTCCAGATGAACGGCACACTGTATATATGGTTGAAACAATCAAATTTTTTACTTCGGAACGGAACCTACAAACAACCGATTTGTTACCATTCGAACTCTGACTAATGCATGGTCGTATGGCCTATTTTTGAGTTATATCCCCGGTTATATCTTGTATTCGACAATAACTTATTAATAAATCATGCTAAATATTGTTTTGTCCAACTGTAAAAGTAGTGGAAGATGAAGCGGCCTGGACACTACTCCAAGGCGTTTGAGATTGTTTTGCCGAACGCGAGAAACTTGCGAGCGCGCATACTTCGAAAATACTGGTGGGAGCTTTTTTCCTCAGAAAGTATATTATTAGCCACTAGCTCTAAAGTTGTGCCATTTTTTAGAAGCAAATTCACAAAATAATTAGAAGGAACTAATAGCGGAAATTCAATAACAATAATAATATGTGCCTCGGAATAACGTAACATTATTTACAAGATACCTTCATGATGTAGAAATTTACATAGATGATTTCTTTCTTACAAGTTGCATATAACTAACCAAAATTGGTGCACTAACTGGCCTTTTGCATATAAACAGTAGACGGCGTAGGCCCTTCCAATAAATAAAAATTCTGAAAAGTTTTTTTTCTACTTCCCTCTATAAAATGCCTAATTACACACCGACCTAGCGTGCGCAAAGCGTCACTTTACCACTTCAGTTTCGTTTCCCACGGATCTGAGCCACTTCGCACATTTCTTGGATTTTTATGTTTTCGGAGATATTGCCTACGCCGTGAATTATGACGTGTCTCAATTCTGACTGTCAAGTCAGTGAATGTTTTCATATTGTTTTGCGAAAATGTACCCAAAAACTAACGGTCGTACAAAAAGTATAGTATGCAACACGTTCGGTAAACTTGTTGAATAATATACTAAAGGTATCTTGGAGGTAAACTAAAGTCGGTTTATTCCAAGGCATCATGGTTTATTAAAATAAATAGATTATATTGTAGTATAGAGTCAAAAGTAACAAAAACTTGTAATTTTAAACTTCAAATTTTAACACGCTGTACATTTTTAATATAGAACGTTGGGTTAAGTTACACATAATGCCAAACACATAATATATGCCAAATACGCACTAACGAAAATAATTTTATTTAAAAAAAAATTACGTTAGAAATTCTAATGTCGCCGTTGCTTTTGGGTAGATCTGCCAACTCTGCATTTATCAACGATTTTCAATTTGGAGTCAAAATATATGGCGAAACAAAGTTTTTGTTCATGGTGTCTCAATACTGAGCTGAGGTCATTTTAAGACCCAAAACTTCATTCATATGAATGTGTGTTCTGAACGTTTTAACTACATATTTTATAAAAAGAAACACAGTTGAAATGGATTAAACAAGTAGAGGCTAAACTTGAGCAAAACTGTCCCGCTCGAAATTACGAACGTAGGAGAGTCTTCATGTGCTTGTGGATCTGGTACCCAAAATGGCGATAAAAAAACTGAGACATACAAAAGTGTTCAAAATACCTGATTTTCCTTGAGCGACCTGTAACTGAAGGGACAGTGTTTGTCTTCGCTGTGGAGCATGTATAAATGGTCCTATTTTAGCAATCAAACGTCTACTGGCCTCTCAAGTCGAAATAACATAACAATCTTACCTATTTTACAAAGATTATATTTCTCTAGAGATTCTTATATAATGTATACATGTATTACATGTTGACAAGAAGAATCCCGGTTTGTACTATTATATCAATGGAGACCGGACTAGTGCAAGTCATCAGGTGAACCTAGGTGTAACAGTTCATTTACATATTGCCAAGAAAGCGGTTTATTTTTGTTAAAAAGTACTTTTAAAAATCGCCTCGTTTGCATTCGCTCTATCCTGGAATTTGCTTTTCCTGACTGGAACTCATGTTGTGAGATTGTGATATTATGGTGGTCATTTCTAACACAAGAAACAAACAATTCAAGACATCACATCGCCTGCATTTTAGACGTTCGATGATGGACCTGTAAAACATTGTCATACAAAGTTAACAAACAACAAGATTAGCAATACCTTTTTAACTTGACAATATGATTAAAACTGGAGAACCAGAATATCGTTTATTAACAATCATTGTAATTTGGCAGGCAAAAATGGTTGACTTGGCCACAATTATTATTGTTAACTCGAACGAGAAGGCTGTAAATAACATTTTCTACAAAATTTACAACAAAATTGTATTCCAAAGTTACGACGCTTAGAACACAAGTTTTTATACCCCTGTATTACTGTACTGTACTATTTTTTGGGTCCGTAAATATAAGGAAAGCCCATTAAATCCGAAACAATATACTTAGCAACGTGTGCAAGCGCGCACTCGCATACACACAAAACAAACGACCGCTATGAATCATCGTCGGGTGGTAGGCAGACGAAGTCAGGTGTGTCACGACCCATAATATAATTACCGATTTATTTTTAAAATTAGACCGGAGCTTTCCCGTAAAGCAAGATCCAAGCCTACGCGGTCGGCGAGGTGAAAACTAAGTTTTTTTCTATCGGGAATCGGTGTCACCCACTTTCGATTGAGAAACACGGGGAAAATACTCGTCTCGCGTGTGTCTATTCGTGCCATTTTTTTATTTTCGTGATTTGCACGCCAAACGTGCAAAAAAACATAAACGTATAAGTTTTATAAAGCGCACCTTTCGACTTTTTCTTGAATGTACCAACGTTCAAATAAGCCTTAATTCTGTGGGGAACAGAGCTGAAATATTTTACTGCATTGTAAATAATCGGTCTCTGAAACATGGCCGTTCTGTATCTAAGAACGGTTAGAAATTCCTGATACCTCGTGGCCTTATGATGAACGTCAGAGTCTCTGACTAGCATATCAAATAAATACGAGTGCTATTGTGAAAGAGCCATTTTAAATATAAGTGTACATAAATGCAGCTGAAATCCAGTTGAAGGCAATTAGAATTTGAATATGTATTCCCGACGAAGAGTGAGCCAGTATAACTCACTACAGATGACTAACAAACGTAAAATAATGGCGTCACACTGGGCGGGTAATTTTTTTTTAAAACAAATATAAGGCCTAAAATTTACAATACGTTGTTGGATGGATACGTGACATCTAAATCTGATTTTGTTATAAAAAAATACGCCCAAATTTTTGTAGGAAGAACAGGGATTCAATTTTACTTTATTAATATATAAACTTATATTATTTAAAGCAGCATCGTTCCAAACAAAACGAGCTCAGATTTAGCGTTGTAAAGGTGCACTTACAATCTGTAAATCATGATTTGCTTGATATTTTAATGATTAATTTATTATTAACGTTTTTTAATTATAACTATGAACAATACTTGTTTTTGGTAAGGTATTAGATTTAATTTGTGCGTTACCTATTATTCTTTTGTTTTATTTTAAATATTTTTTATAATTGGGTGTTGAAAATAAAGCAGTTTTTTCTCAGTTTCTCGTGTCGCCATTAAGAGTTAGGGCTTTAGAACAGCTGAGCATTGGAAATTTCCGATCTCTTTGGAGATTCACATTGTCGAATAACGTCATTACTCCTATATTCAACAGATGGGCCAAACACCGTCTTCATTAACACCACCCACGCATAGAAGCGAGCGTAGGTGTCGACAATGCGATTTCTAAAAACATTCCGAGACGATTCTTGAGCAGCTCGGATTAGGCCGATTGTCGGGTCGTCGGTGTGCTTTCATTATTGGAGGAAATTAATTAACAAATCGCTTCGTACCAGCGCGTGACGTAATTTTTTCTGGTTACGGACATCGAGGAAGAATTTCTACGAGATCAAGTCGCACGTTATATCGATTGTAATACCGTCCCGTGTCCTTGACTTTTGTTACGACAAAAGCAACGATTTACACGATCTCATAACTTATCATTTGACGCGTAAAATGACTGATTTAACATTTATATTGAATCGCGGAAGCTGCACAAATTCAGATTATCAAAACTGCTGCTTGAATGTTTTTTTTTTCGTATATGATGTCGGTACATACAATAATAAAACTTTCGGAAAAATGTTGTTTAATAAAAGCTCAGGTATGCAAAGGGGTTACAGAGAGACCCAACGAATACTTAAGTCACTCTCATTGTTTGACATTGATTTCATTGAAAAATTCTTCCTTTTTATTCCAGCCGGAGTCTGGGTCCATTTATAGCTTTTGCCTGCCTATTGTTATCCATTCCGCAACACTGAAAATGGTGTGCCAAAGGCGTCCCGGTAGGACACTCTTAAAAAGGAATCACGTAGTAATAACAACAATAATTAACAGCCTTTATTTTAAATATGAAATTACAACTTTTCTTGAAGAGTTTCGTAAGTCATTTGAAGTATGTCGGGGAATGATCTAAATAGGCCAATCAGTCAGCAGACCTGACAAAAAAAAACAAAATCATGCTGTGACAAAAATACCGGTCTAACTACGAAACCGACCGTGTTATTTCGGGAACATTCCGGGAACGTCTCGGAGAGCTACCGTAGACATTTTTTTAATGTTGTAATTGTAATGTTTTTTTTTTGAAAATTGCGATCAAAAATCTGTACATTAATTTCTTATGCTTTATATTTTATAACCTTATGCCAAGTGTGTTTATTGAATCATGTTGAGTGAATATTCCAAAAAATCCAAATGAAAGATATCACCAATAAATTCGATTAATTTTATAACAGTTACTCACAGATAGTTACTAACTACGGTTTGTCAAAATTGGTAAAATGCAATCAAACTTGCATCAAACGTAACGTAAAAACAATTATTTAATCACACACTAGAATTTTGATTAGATTAATTTGTTTATTATGTAAAGACGATTTAACTAACGAAAAGTGCACAAAATTCAAAATTTTAGACATATGGTATGGTATGGATTTCACAAACATTTCACGGATTGCACAGATAACAAAGATTTCACTGACTCCGTGGATTTCACAGAGCTGGTACAGAAACGGAAAAATCATCCATGTTCGGTTGTTACTAATATGTTTTTTATTAAAAGCGATCGATCGTCTATCTTCTTTAGAAAGAGGACTTTCCAATTTGGGTCACCCTGTACAAAGTAAGAAATGAGGAAATCCGCGAAAGAGTCAAAAAGCTAGTTAAGCGATCGGTAAACTAAAAAGGAAGCTAGAGGAAGATGAAACCAATATTATTATAGAGTTATTTGTAAAATACATCGCAAAGATTGCACTTGAATATTTAATTACCTCAGAAATTAAAAGGTATAGATACAAAAAAGGTGTACTTTCAGTAATAGTTGGAAAATGTAATTAATAATATATCGATTGACGGTTGGAAAAATGCATTACATTTGCATAGAAAATAATATAGAGCCCATTTTAATTATTCTTAATAATAAAAACGCAGTTATTTATTATTAAGTTTTCCAAGAGGGCAATCGAATCTTCTTGTAGATGTAGATCAGGCAGATGTTATGAACATACGTTTTTTATTCGTTACTATAACTGCAATCGATTTAATGAGTTTGGAAGCGATAACGATAAATCAAATTTATTCTAATTTGAATATACGTATGTATATACGTATCCACGATTTGGTTTTTAGGCTATGTTCCATGTCATTGGGCTATGTTTCTTTTTTGTTTTTGGTTATGGTCATTATTCGGAACAAATAAACTATCTATCTCTTCTAGTAGATAAATATAAAAGATAAAAGTTCGTGTATACCGAGGTATACCGATGTTTTTTCGGAGAACTATTTTATTGTTTGGCCCAGACCGAAGACGATAGACCCGAATTCTGGCAACCAGCGCACGCGCAAACAAATTCAGGCCTGGCGAACGAGAGAGAAAAAAAACGGTCCTTGCCACGCGGTTAACAAGATTAAGTACGGCGATAAGTGGGTTCCACGATTGATACAGAGTCAATATAAACACTCGCGCCGCTTGAAAAATTTAAATAAATATATTATGGCTGCCTGCGTGTAAAAACCAGTAACCCAAAAAGAAACATCGAATTAATCGACTTAAAGACACGTTTTGGGCGCTGAAGAGGAACGGGAGGTATCGAGGAAAAGAACACCACCAAGACACATAGAGACACGGGGGGTGAAACGTAAGTCAAATCTGTGAAATTCGTGAAAGATTTTTAAAATTGTAACGCAATGCAAAATTTTGTTGAGAGTGTGGACATTCCACTCGATTTTTCATTAATTAATAAACAAACCAAAAAAATGCCAATAGGTGATTACATAACTATTTTCTAGTTACTAATGGAAATGTTAAATTAAACGAACTTTATTGGTGGGATTTTTGAATCAGATTTTTAATTGAATAATTGATTGATTAATTATTTGATTTAATTAAAGTGATTTTTCCCATTAAAATACCTAATGTATTCAGAAAATAAAAGATTGAATCTATGTAATTGTTAAAATGAAAACAACAAAAGTATCGATACAAGAGAAAGCAGAGAAAATATCCACAAAGAATTCCCAATAAACCAATTTTTGTGTTTTAAAGTATAAGAAGAGGGATAAGATTGGAAAGATCGTCCGACACAAGCAGGATTAAAAATTATTACATAATTACATAGTACCATTAGGCGAGACTTCGCCTGTATATATTTATATTTTTTGTACATTTATACTTTGCTTATTATGAATAAAGTCGATTATTATTACTATTTACATTACCAATCTACAAATAAACAAATAAAATTCCAAGCGACCATCTTTAACAATACAAGTAATTTATACATCAGTTATGTTGTGTTTCAACCAGGTATTCCTAGGGTGGACACAGAAAATCCTAATTGATTTGTTGGAAAAATATGTGTGTGTATTTCACGCGATAATTTTATGAACAAACACAAGAAAATTATGCTTACGATGCATGTTCGTCTAATTCTGTCCACCCATTTTTGGAGACATATTGCCATATAATTCCAGGTTGGAATAATTAAATCAGGGAATTAAGGCTCATCTCTAAAACAGAAAGAAACCAGCTTTTCAGATTATACTTTTATTGCTATTATTCGTCTCATGGACGCGGTATTGGATTTTTACAATTTTTAAACCAAGCATTAAAAAAATGCTTCCCATTGCTGTATCACCAAGAAGTAGTTCCAATCGCGACACGTCACCAAACCGAACCACACTGTATATTTAAAGCCAAACTAAAAATAATTTTATCACTTAGTTAGATTCTCGAGCAAACAACCGTTGCAATTTATTATTCATAACAAATCGGCAGTAAAAACGAGTGTTGTTGCCGTACGTTTTACGTGTGGGATACCGAAATCTGTGCCAAAGTAATTTGTTACGACTTCACCCGATAATTCCGGTCGCATGAATATAGAATACTACGAAGAAAAAAGATTCCAATAACCGGGTGAATCCGTTACGTTCGATATTATTACAACCAATTAAGAACAGGAACAACAGATCAGGAATGAAACCAAAAAATGTCGCACTACTAAAATGTTAACCTATTTCTTCTTCTTTACGTGACTCGTCCGTTACATTCCCAAATAATATAGACGAAGACCAACAGAGCGAGAATGCCGTAGGATCCAGATTCCTTAGCAACTTTAAATTTTTTGAGACGATGGATACTCTCAAACGACCGCGGCTGCGAAAAGTTATGCTATGTTACTAAAGAGATATTAGAAGAAGTAAAACCTTAAACTGAAAAACCATCTGTAAGGTCAGGAACGAATGGACCGAATTCTATCTAGCAATATACTCAGCAGTCTGAGCCTTCAATAGCAAATAGACAAATAATATTCAGTTGCCGGCCTAATAAATGTATATTTACTGGACGAAAGGTCTTCTAGAGTAAGAACAAAAATAAGGTTGAAGTCCAAGAAACTTCTTAACTTACAGAGCAACTAATAGTGTATAGGGGTCAGCTACGACAAAAAAGCTAAAGCGAAAGGAGCAAGGCTTTCAAGACTCATGAAGTTATATAGACTCTTTACCAAAGAAACAAATTTCGAAGAATACTGGAGGTCATGTAATTACCGCCAGATTACATGCGTGTATATAGGCTACTTACAGATATCATAATATTACGTTTGCTTGAAGGTAGTAGACAATGATTCAGTAGAAATACTGAGAGATTGTCGAATGCCCATTGCCTTTATTTTTGTTTAAAACGTTGAAACGTTGTATAAATAAAAATGAAGACAATGCAAATTCGACAATCTCTTAGTATTTCTGCGAGTTTCCACAGGAGGTCAGGAACTATTAGTAATAAATGTCATAATTATCGGCAACGCAATCTCCATGCCTGCTATATCGATTTTTCCAAAGCATTTGACATTGTCCCCAGAACTGGCTTTTCAATAACCACTCTATAAAATTCACCCCAGGACAATCAATGGTTTCCAAAACGTAATACCTTCCTGATAAACTGAACACAGACACTAAATAACAAGTTTTTAGAAAAAATTGCGATCAGAAAGGGTAAATTCCAGAGAGACTCACTGAGCCCCGCATGAAATTGGAATCTTGGCTATCCGGATCAATATAAACAGTAATTGTAAAACCTTCTCTATATGGATGACCTTCAGCTAATTGCATAATCGGAACAAAATAAAACTTCCCCAATAAACACACACAAACTTAGTAAAAACATGAAAATGAGAAAACTAACAAATAAAAAGGGGGTATTGTCGGCATCTCAGAACTACCACTAGGTAAAAATTAAAAATCTGATAGAATGATATAGAAAACGGTTGGTATAACTCTTAAACACTAAACTTAATTAAAAAACCTATTAACACCTGAGCGGTTCTTGCTTTAAGTTGCTCGTTTGGAATGGGCAAATGGAATAACACTGATTTGGAACGGCTCGGCATATTAACCAAAGGCATAACGGTAAAATTCAGATACTTGCACCTAAATTCCGCCATGCCATAAGATGGTTGTCGAGGACTACTGAACATCAGTTACTCGTGCGAAGCGCAAGTAAAAAAGATGCGGCAGTATTTTCCGGAGAATAATAATCCTCTTATAAATGAAATGAATACTAATACCACTGAAGGATTCATTGCTGTCTGCTATTCAGGACAAAGTACGCGGAACTACGAAAGACATATTTTGAAGAAACTTGTGGAGGATGTGTGACTGGCGGCTGTCCTATACTGTCAAATAATGACTACCTTAAACATCATGACAGCTCTCGATTATATTAGCGTTAGCGTGATTAGCGTCAACCAAAGGAAACAAATAATATAATTGGACAATAAATTCGCCAGTACCATCAAAGATTTAGATGGCATAAATAAAACACACGAGTCTTAGAAAATGCTCAGCAAAAAGATGCTATTATTTGTATTTCATAACCCATGACCCATTTTAGAAAATTCACAAAATTTGAGACATATACGGGAAAAGAAGTTTTGGAAAATCTGACTGGAAAAAGTAACACAAGAAAGTAAGAGCAGTCAACTTCATTCTATATAGACTTAGTGTGCCCGGTATATTTTGGGATTCGATGGCGTTTCAACCATTTTATATCAGTTTAAAAAATGTATATAAGATATTCACTAATTTTTATATCACCATACGAGCCGAAATGCTTACGGCTAGATACAGGTTGCAAAATCAATTAATAAAAATAAAAGGTAGGAGAAAATAGTCCTATCTTCCTAAAATGTAGGGTGTGCCACTCAAATCAGATAAATGCATAAATTGATTTTCTTGTTTCACCTGGTATATTAAGAAATGCAATTTTTTGTAATTTAACTTACGCCGTTGCTCTTGTGTTCCGCTTATATTAGACACAGTGTACATTTAATTAAACTTCAGACGAAGTCGATTCATAAAGTGAACGTTTTGATAATAAGAGAAACAATGATCGAGGAGAGAAAGACGACGTAGAACGATCTAGAACAAGGTCAAAAGTTTTAAAAGTATCTCTCTGATACGGCGTTTGAAGCGACTGTGTACAATAACAAAAACAATGCAAACAGAATGCGGGTTTCTAATGCAAATCAAATCCAAAAAAATTTTTTAATTCATCTTTAAAAAATTAATTGCCTGATCCGCGATCGAAGTTCGTAAACACAGTATTCATAATCGTTCGTTCCTCAGGCATTGTCAAAATATTAATGACGTCACATTCTAATATCTTCCTTAGCCGAAAAAGCCTCAAGTATCGACTATAAATTCAACTCCTAGATACGCCACAGAGAAAATCACCTTTTATTATTATAAACGTACATATAAACGTACCATATCCGCTCTGAATCGCCTTGTATAACAGAAATTTGAAGTTATAAGCAAATTAGTTTAGTAGAGACACAAGAAAAAATTAGAAAATTTTGTTACTAAACTAACAATAACCCAAATAAAAATTTGACCACCCGTAAAGTGACCTCACGAAGCTCTTCAGCATTTTGCTCGTAAACAGTATCGAGCAAAATGTAATATAACTTCCGAGGGACGAAATTCTAAACAACTTTGAAACCTTCATCCAGAAGAAACTCTGGTAATATTTACCTATTAAGCAGAGGATTATCGTAATTTCATTAATTTTCTGTAATTTTGTAATGGTAATTTACTTTGTTAATAAATTATATATATATATATATATATATATATATATATATATATATATATATATATATATATATATATATATATATATATATATATATATATATTCTCACGTATTGATTCACGGATGGAAAAATGTGACGACACTATATTCCGGGATATCATCCGTTCGCTCGTTGAACTCCGACTGGAATCCTGCAAATTCTGCATCCGACTGGAATCCTGCAAATTCTACATCCGACTGGAATCCTGCAGACGTTTCGCCAAAATCTCACTTGGCATCTTCAATGCTCGCGCTCCGAAAAGTGTTCGAAGTGTTTTCGGAGCGCGAGCATTGAAGATGCCAAGTGAGATTTTGGCGAAACATCTGCAGGATTCCAGTCGGATGCAGAATTTGCAGGATTCCAGTCGGATGCAGGATTCCAGTCGGAGTTCAACGAGCGAACGGATGATATATATATATATATATATATATATATATATATATATATATATATATATATATATATATATATATATATATATATATATATATATATATATATATATATATATATATATATATATATATATATATATATATATATATATATATATATATATATAATGGAATACTTAGTTAATGTTTGAATTAATTTTTTGTGAGTCATTTAGATATTATTGAGAGAAACAATAAGTAGGCAAAAAAAAACATTTTGTCATAGGTCAGTTTCTTCATAGTAAAAAGCGAGACTAAAAATATAGCATAAAATATAATAGAAGAAAATACGGGAAATATTTGGTTAATACGAGCAAATATGGAGAAATATATGGATATACGAGGAAACATTCGGGTCAGACATGCAAATATAAGGAAATATCTTAGAAATATTACTCTATGGGGAAATATTCATTCAAATTTTAAAAGGTGGTTTTCCTCTCCACATTTCAACCATTTTTGCAACTTCGAATGTTGAAGCTCAGTGGCGAACAGATTTGAACACATTGAGAATGACAACTTTCTCATTTTTAGAAAGCGCAGTTTTACAAATCCGTTTCTCAGCAACAAATTCAGAAACACATGCCGTTTTCAAGAATGAACTTTGTCAACAACTGCCGGAAAACAACTATGATTCTAATTTTAAATAACAATACTCCCATGGAATACGAATTGGACCACCAAACTTTCCAGTTCATGATTTATAATTCTCTCGCAAATATTGTAAAATAAAATTCTAAATATATTATTTAACTTGGATTGGCTTCCCAGTTCAAGCTAATCCTAAATTGTCCGAAAGAAATCTTAGAAACAATCAATAATCTACGAAAGTGTAACATTAATATCAGACTTCAATAAGGAATAAGTAATATGCGTTAAGAAATTCTATTACAAATGCAATTAAAAAATTAATAATTTACCATATTATATAAAAAATGCACATAACTATAAGAGTTTTATAAATAAATTAAAAGATTTTTAAAATGTGAATTAATTATCGGCAGTGTGTATTAGTTCTTCTTTTGTTATTCTCGAGGCCAGTGTCTGTAAGCACTGATTAGAGAATTATTGTTAATATCAGTGAATGTACCGATGTTGTATTGAATAAATGATTTTTTTAAAATGCCCAATCCGTTCTAATTAATGTTCAAAGTGAAAAATTATCGATATTCCCAACACAAATAACTTGTTGATTGGACATGGAGCGGCAATAATTACATACTTAGTACAGCCTGTAAATCATTCGGACATTATCAAAACCACGAAAAACTTTTAACGCCAATTTATCGGTAAAATATTTACGTTTGAAGTTGCTCGAAGATGATGTTATTTAAGCTGCGGTTTGAAGATTTAGTATAGATTAGTCCGACTATAAAACGCGAGCTGTTTTATCAACATACGTCAAAATTAACGCTCTCTAACCAAAATCGTTTGCTTTGAACGCCACGACCGGCTTGTCAAAAAACAACCTGTTAAGGGCGGTCATCTTCGATTGCGTTTTCGTAACTTGAAATACCGAACGGTACGCCGAAAAATGCCCAAAGTAGACGCTCGACGTAAGGTACAACATAACCAAGCAAGGAAACAACTTTCTAACCGATTGCATTTTACTCACCAAAACAATGTCAGGCTGCAGCTGGTCCGGTCAAAAAAACAAATCCATCCCGCAAAAAGTCTCACTCAATCCTCATATCGGGCACTTTTAGCACGACAGCACTTAAAAGACACACGCCGCTAACTATCTAAATATACACTGCGTAATATACCTGTCTCGCTTGCCACACGTCTCTATGCGAGTAGACGATTCTGTGAAGCGAAGATGGCGAACTGAAACGTTCATTGAAAGCATAAGGTCGGATTATGCAGAAGGATGCCATCTGCCGTCAAGGACCTTAACTAGAATCTTGGTTCCAATAGAACTCCACAAAATATAAATTCCAATATCGAGATTTCAACATTTTACTTTTTTAAACGTTACGTAAAAATAAACATTGATATAGACGAAATGCGGGAAAAACGGTTATTTAGCATTTCCAATCTATAATAATAATTATTATTATTATAGGCAACCAACAATCCCAATGCATTTACTTAATTGTAATAAAATTTTCAATATTTTATGAAATTGTAGTTCCCTATAAAAGTACACGGAATTCTCTGCAAAGTGAATTCTAGGGAGATAACTACTTGCGTAATGTTGGTTGCTCGATTATGAATAAGGGGATGGGCATTTTCTATTGCCGAAACGTTTGGTTATGTTTTTAAAATTCCTATATCTTTTAGCACTCTTTAACTTTTGTCGGTGCTCCATTGGTGACAAATCGCCTTACTACGAAAGATGTTTGCTAACGTGCGAAAAAGATTTCTGCGGCGCAGGTTATTTTGTTTAAATAGCATTTTGTTTAAATAGCGTTTGTAGACTTTATGGAAGTGGATATGAAGTTGTGACTTTGGTTTTAGGTGGCGATGATTTTATCGATGGTTACTCGCAACCCCTACATTTGCGATTAAGTTTATGGTCTTGTAGAGATGAATGCAAGTATGGGTGTATGTGGAAAACCGTAGACCAATTTACAGCACGGAATTGGAGGATCCCCCAGTTTTATGGAAAAGTGAGTGCACTTCTTGCAATTTTTAAAAATTTTGTTAGCTATAAAGTCGGAGCATATTCATATGGTCAGCATATATATTTAACACTTTTTTATTATTTTAGTGGCCATTTGTGAGGATTTTTGGCATCCAAGAACCCGCGTCGGTGGTTTTTTCTCTGCTAAACCTTTACGTCCACATAAAAATGATCCAGAAATTCCGGAAAGTTGTAAGACCTGACAGCCCCCTCTTTTGGCTGTGGCATGTTTTTTGTCTGGTAATATGAAGTTTTGCTATTTTTCAGATTTTAAAAAATTCAATTAGACTTTGTGACCTAGTAAGTGCTAGCAAGTAATTTTTCAATCGGTTAACAATACCGCAGAACACAGTTTTAAATTATAGCTTATGTTAATGTGAGGTTTAAGACAAAAATGTAGCTCTCAAAACTTGCCTGTTGATTTCCTATGCTGTTTCTTTATAATACATTTTTTCTATTTTTTTTCTTGAGGCATCACGAAAACTGTCCAATTCCTACCACCCAAAATGAGGGTTCTAGACTCTTATTTGGTTATCGTTTTTTTAGGAAAATAAATTTTATTTATAGAAATGGCACAAAACGTCTTCAACGGTGATACAAGCAATCTAAATCAATCTGCTCACTGCAGCGTTGGAAACCACAATTCGAAAGTTTAACAAAATAATCCCAGCTTTACAATTGTATCCATTTTAGCTATCTGTAATACAATATTATTTCACAATAAAAAATGATTTAAAATTGAAGAATGCAATTACGCCCTCTGGTGGCCATTCTAGAAACTTAAAAATAGTTTCCAACATTTTCTCTTGTGCACTTAAGTCATAAGTTTTTTTACGCCAAGTGTTGGTCACGGAGTACCGGAAAAAATATAGTTGCTGACTTACTCGACTAGCTCGAGCGACAATGCCGCATTGACCCGAATATTTTAAAAATAGAGGTTGTAGCCCCTAGACCTATCTTTTTCCATATCCGTTTAGAACCGTGCAGAACTCTGTATAAAAAACATTTTACCATTAGATATGCTGTCACGCTTGGCTCTGGTCGTCCGCGTTTCACGCCCGTGACACGCCTTTTACCGAATTGATGGACTACGCTTGCGCGTTCTCCATCATTCTCGTCAATTGTTACGTCATGCTGATCAGGTAAATTGGAAGAAAATTACTGAACGGTCCCCACCCATACTCGACGCCTTTTAGGACGCTGCGGGGTATTCTTCCCCGCTTCGTAGCGACAGGGCTGTCCGTATTTTTTTTGGCATTCTTCGCCAATCATTCGGTATATTTGGGCACAGGCGACTTCGATTACGGTTACAACATGGAACTTAACGTGCTGATAGGTAACTTTAGTTTTACACTGACAATCTCTTAGTGAATTAATTCCTGAAGTCGATTCACTAGCAAATTTGGCGGGTTTGATATTAAATACTCGCCAAATTAATTCACGACGTTCTTCAAAAATTTATTCACGAAATGGAACTAACTAATTGTCACTAGATAGATAAATATTTGTTTAGCAGAAAAAAAAATGAGCAAGTTGTAAAAAAAGAGACAAGGATTCAATACGGCACTTGAACAAAATTTTAATTTGAAAAATATTGCCTATAAAAGTAAATTTATACTTTTAAAACA